>NC_053491.1:267828768-268577518 GCF_905171775.1 Rana temporaria | reverse complement strand
CAGTGCATATGCAGAGTCACCTGGAAGGGAAAAGACAGGAGGATGTTAGTCGTGCATGTGCCCCTCGTGATGTCTGCATCATGGGGGGGACAGTCATACCTGACACCCATGTCACTCACCAACCAGCCAGCTGTCCCCATACATGTTCTCTTCAAATTGTCTTGGGATGTCGCTTTGACGGTATATAAAGCTGTCATGGCTGGATCCTGGGTGTTTGGCACGGACGTGCCATATGAGGCCATGGGCATCCACTATCACCTGGACATTGATGGAATGCCAATGCTTCCTATTCCGATAAATGTGCTCTGTCTCATGGGGGGGCAGTATTGCCACATGGGTGCAATCAATGGCACCGATGGTGCGTGGGAATCCGGCAATTTGGCAGAACTCACGCATTGCCTTCAGCCGCTGGACCTCCTGGGTGGATCTGATGATGTGGTGGGACATGCGTCTCAGGATTGCGGGGACAACCTGGTGCACACATCTGCTCATGCTGGTTTGTGATATCCCAACCATGTCTCCACTTGTTCTTTGAAAAGACCCAGTGGCAAGGAAATGCAATGTTGCCAGGACCTTCACCAGTGGCTGCACTGCATGTGAGCGTTGTGTTGGGCTGGTGATGTCATCCTGCAGGGCTCTGGTAATTTCCAGGATGGCATAAGGGGTGAATCTGAAACGTCGATACACCTCCAAATCACCCATGCCAAAGAGGCTAATGCGCTGTGGGTATACCCTCTCACGTGCCCTCCTACGTGCCCTCCTCCTTCTACGCGCCTCTGCCTCTTCCTCTGCCTCTGCACACACTAGTAGTGCTAAGACCACGCCTGCCCCTGGCATGTTGGCATACGAATGTGTTGTCCTATAAGTGTGATTGCTCAGCTCGTCCGGGATGGTGCTGCTGTATTTGCTTTCAAGCTGACTTACTCAGGTCTGGAGCAAAGTTAACCGAGCTTTATGAGGAGTAACTTTCAGCCGGCCATTCGTCTTACGCGCACAGCGCGTAGCCTACGCTGATCGCGCGTAGGTTCGGGAATCCGCTTAAGTACATCATTTGCATATTTGAATACTAATTCTATGGCCGCGTAGGATGCCATCAGCGGAAATATGCGCCTACGCTGCGTAAACTTAAATGAGTTAGGACGGACGGGAGAAGCCTTGTTTCTGGCGGATCTGGTTCTGTGACTGCGGCGCATAGATAAGACGGTGCATCTTTACACTTACGCCGCGCATCTCCATATACGCCGGCGGAACTTCTTTGAGAATATGGCCCTCTGTGTCTACAGCCAACAGTGCTGGTCGTGGACACGGCGCATCCTCAGCACGTGGCTGTGGGGCACGCTTGTCCTTTTTTTTCTGCAGATGGCCGTGTTATTGAGCCACAACATGCAGATTAGTTGGAGGAATGGATAACAAAGCCGTCCTCGTCCTCCTCATCCTCTGTCACCCAGGCTCACAGTAGTTTGCCTGCCAATACAACTGCCAAAGCGGCCTATTCCATCGGCTCAATGTCATCGGTCACTCCTCCCACCATCATGCACGGAGGAATCCCCCGAACTGTTTGACATGCTCTACATGCTGCAGGAGAATGCACAGCATTTTGAAGGCTCCGATGATGGTACCCAGGTTGAGGAAGGGAGTAACGTCATCCTAGAGAGAGTGGGTGCCCAAGAAGGACAAGAAACTGGCAGTCATGTTCCCCCAGCTGCAGCTTACTGCCAAGTTTTTTCCAGTGACAAGGAGAGAGGGGATGATGAGGTCACTGACTCTATGTAGGTGCCTGATAGAAGAGAGGAGGAGGCACATCTCCAATGAGGCAGGATGGCCTCCAGGGGCCAGCTTAAAGGCAGCCACCCTATTGCATCACACCGCAAAGCTAAGCATGTGCAGGGCGCTGCTGACTCCCCGCGTATTTTGAAAAGTTCTTTGGTGTGGGCCTTTTTTGACACGTGTGCAGCAGATCGCACCATTGCTGTTTGCAACATATGTCTGAAGCGTATCAAGCGTGGGCAAAACAGCAGCCGCTTGGGCACCACATGCCTGACCAGACATATGTCGAACTCCCATGCAGTCCATTGGCAACAGTACTTAAAACACCCACATCAATGAACAAGGCGGATCTCTTCTTGCTGTTCATTAGCTGGGATCTCCAACCCCACTATACCTTCAGTCCTCTCAGAAACCTGCACTGAGAGGAATGAAGGTGTAGAATTAGGTGTCCCAAGTACTTGCAGGCAATCTGCTAGCGGAACACCAACATCTGATTGTAGCAGGCAAATTTCCCTACCCAGTTGCTAAACCATCGAAAGAAATTCAGTCCCAGCCATCCACATGCTCAGCGTCTGAATGCTAGCTTGGCCAAATTGCTAGCACTGCAACTGCTGCCTTTTCAGCTGGTAGACTCTGCCCCCTTTCGTGAATTTGTGGAATGTACGGTACCTTAGTGGGAGGTTCCCAAACGCCATTTATTTTCACGGTAGGCCATTCTGGCTCTCTACCGGCATGTGGAAGGCAATGTCTGGACCTCGTTGAACAGGGCAATCAGCAGTAAGGTGCATATTACCGCTGCGCTGACTCATTGTCTAGCAGGCATGGACAGGGATGTTACCTTTCTTTCACGGCACACTGGGTAACTCTGCTGGCAGCTGGGAAGGATGCAGGACAGGGTACAGTATTGTTGGAGCTTGTTCCTCCACAACGCTTCCAAAATGCTAGTAGTGGTGATTCTGCCACAGCTCTCATCTCCACCCCCTCCTCTTTTTCTTCCTCTATGGCCTCTTCCTCTGCAGATTTGACCTCTCAACCAGCAGTGCTCCATAGGTGTTCAAGGGGCTACGCAAGCACTCAGGCAAAAAGATGCCATGTAGTTCTTGAGTTGGTCTGCTTAGGGGACAGGAGCCACACTGGGGCATAGATTCTGTCAGCTCTGCAGGGGCAGACTCAGAGGTGGTAGACGCCACGCCAGCTTCAGCCAGGAATGGTTGTATGCGACAATGGCACCAACCTCCTCTCCGCCCTCTGACAGGGACACTTGACCCATGTTCCCTGTTTGGCTCACGTACTGAATTTGGTGGTGCAGCGGTTCTTGTACAGGTACTCGGGCTTACAGGATTTCCTGAGGCAGGCCAGGAAAGTCTGTGGTCATTTCCGCCAGTCATATAATGCCAGTGCTTGGCTCCCTGACATTCAAAAGGAATGCAACCTGCCCAAGAACCGCCTCATTTGTGACATGCCCACCAGGTGGAACTCAACGTTGGCAATGCTGCAGCAGCTGCACACACAGCAGAGGGCCATAAATGAGTACCTGTGTGAGTATGGCACCAGGACAAGGTCAGGGGAGCTTGGCTTTTTTTCACCACACCAGTGTTTACTGATCAAGGATGCATGCACTGTTCTGTCACCATTTGAGGCCACGTGGATGGTGAGCAGTGACAATGCATGCATCAGTGATACAAAAGGGGAACAAAGAACAGCGCCCTCTAAGTGCAGTAAATAAGCATTTTAATATGAGAAAAAACTAAATGGATCCAAGCCTGAAGAAAGCGTACGCATACTCCGAACGCGAGCACCGCCTGCTCACTCAACCCGGAAGTGACGTCGCCTGAGTGCACCGCCGATTGCAGTCCCAGCCATCTGAAAACAAAGTACACCAGCAGTGTGGCCGGAGGAAAGACCCGATCGCGGACACCTGTCCACACCAAAGACGCCGGACTCTCTCCTATCACCCGGAACTCGGAGCGGATAAAACCCCATACATGCCTGATATCACCACAATCTTGTGAGTGTACTTGATAAAAAAAATTCTCATATTAAAATGCTTATACTCTGCACTTAGAGGGCGCTGTTCTTTGTTCCCCTTTTGTATTGCAGTTTTCTTTTTTCTTCTAAAACTTCTGAACCAGCAGCCTTCTCTGGACAGTTATCGCGCCCGCCGCGATCTCCGTGAGTGCGCCCGTGGGTCCCGCAGACTCAATCGCCGCGGGCATGCCCGCGATCGTCTCACGGAGAGATAGAACGGGGAGATGTTAGTGTAAACACAACTAGCTAGATTCAGGATGGCGAGCGTATACTTGCGGCGGCGTAGCTTAAGGCATTTAAGCTACGCAGGCAAGTACATTGATTCACGCAGGCAAGTACATTGATTCACAATGTACTTGCCTGCTAAGTTACGGCGGCGTAGCCTAAAGCTGGCGGGGCGTAAGGGCGCCTAATTCAAATGTGTCTGAGGGGGCGTGTTTTATGATAATGAGGCTTGACCCAACGTGATTGACGTTTTTTAATGAACTGCGCATGCGCCGGGCGCCTACATTTCCCAGTGTGCATTGTGGCTAAGTCCGCCTCACGGGCCTTTACGTGGACGTAAACAACGTAAATCCCTATTCACGGACGACTTACGCAAACTACGTAAAATTTTCGAATTTCGAAGCGGGAACGGCGGCCATACTTTAACATTACTATTCCAACTATTTGATGGAATAACTTTAGGCCTGATAATGCGTTACGTAAACGGCGTATCTGTACTGCGTCGGCCGGGCGTACGTTCGTGAATCTATGGATTTTCATATTCTACGCCGACCGCAATGGAAGCGCCACCTAGCGGCCAGCCAAAATATTGCACCCTAAGATATACGACGGAAGCCGTCGTATCTTAGATAGGTTTAAGTGTATCTCTGTTTGAGAATACACTTAAACCTAGGTCGGCGCAGATTCAGAGTTAGGTCGACGTATCAGTAGATACGCCGACCTAACTCTACCTGAATCTAGCTAAACATCTCCCTGTTCTGCCTAGTGACGCTGACAGGGAACACGATCAGTGAAGTGTCACAGAAAGCCACGCCCCCCTACAGTAATAATCACACCTTAGGAAACACTTAAACCCTACAGCGCCACCTAGTAGTTAACCCCTTCACTGCCAGTGTCATTTTCACAGTACCCAGTGCATTTTTATAGCACTGATCGCTGTAAAAATTACAATGGTCCCAAAAATGTGTCGAAAGTGTCGGATGTGTCCGCCATAATGTTGCATTCACAATAAAAATCGCAGATCGCCGCCATTACTATTAAAAAAAACTATCCCCTATTTTAAAAACGGTATAACTTTTGCGCAAACCGATCAATAAATGCTTATTGTGATTTTTTTTTCAAAAAATATGTAGAAGAATACGTATCGGCCTAAACTGAGGAAAACATGTTTTTTTGTATCTTTTGGTGGGATAGTTATTATCGCAAAAAGTAAAACATATTGAATTTTTTTCAAAATTATCGCTCTTTTTTTGTTTATAACGCAAAAAATAAAAAACGCAGAGGTGATCAAATACCACCAAAAGAAAGCTTTATTTTTGGGGAAAAAAGGGATGTAAACACCACAAATCTAGATCTGTTCTTTTAGGCAGCATTAACCACTTGGTAACCGCCCTATAGACAATATACGTCTACAGGGCAGGTGGTTAACTCTAGGAGGGCGTCAATGTACGTCCTCCCAGAGTCCGTCTCCCGCGCGTCCCCTGGGACGCGCACACGGGAACATCCGTGACCGCCGGGTCCAGAGGACCCGGCCGATCACGAATCACGGTAAACGGCCGCTGATAGCGGCCGTTTACCATGTGATCGCTCCGTCCAATGACGGAGCGATCACATGTAAACAAACCGGCGTCTTTTGATGACGCCGGTTCCTCCCTCCTCTCTCTGTACCGAGCGGTACAGTGTGAGAGGGGGGAGCGCGGGTGTCAGCAGCGCTGTGGATGGATCTGTGACTATTGCAGTCACAGATCCATCCATCCCTGCTCAGCCATCCCTGAAACCCCCTGCAATACCCCCCCCCTACAATACTCTGCAATACTCTGCATACCCCCTACAATACTCTGCAATACTCTGCATACCCCTACAATACTCTGCAATACTCTGCATACCCCCTACAATACTCTGCAATACTCTGCATACCCCCTACAATACTCTGCAATACTGTGCAATACACTCTGCAATACCCCCCCTACAATACTCTGCATACCCCCGGCAATACTCTGCATACCCCCCTGCGCAATACTCTGCATACCCCCCTGCGCAATACTCTGCATACCCCCCTGCGCAATACTCTGCATACCCCCCTGCGCAATACTCTGCATACCCCCTGCGCAATACTCTGCATATCCCCCTGCGCAATACTCTGCATACCCCCTGCGCAATACTCTGCATACCCCCCACCTGCGAAATACTCTGCATCCCCCCCCCCCCGCAAAATACTCTGCATACCCCCCCTGCGAAATACTCTGCATACCTCCCCTGCGCAATACTCTGCATACCCCCCTTCGCAATACTCTGCATACCCCCCTGCGCAATACTCTGCATACCCCCCTGCAAAATACTCTGCATACCCCCCTGCGCAATACTCTGCATACCCCCCTGCGCAATACTCTGCATACCACCCCCTGCGCAATACTCTGCATACCCCCCTGCGCAATACTCTGCATACCCCCCTGCGCAATACTCTGCATTACTCCCCGGCAATACTCTGCATTGCTCCCCGGCAATACTCTGCATTGCTCCCCGGCAATACTCTGCATTGCTCCCCGGCAATACCCTGCATTGCTCCCCGGCAATACTCTGCAATACCCCTGCACAATTACTCTGCGCAATTACTCTGCAATACCCCCGCACCAATACTCTGCAATACCCCCGCACCAATACTCTGCAATACCCCCGCCCCAATACTCTGCAATACCCCCGCACCAATACTCTGCAATACCCCCGCACCAATACTCTGCAATACCCCCGCACCAATACTCTGCAATACCCCCGCACCAATACTCTGCAATACCCCCGCGCCAATACTCGGCAATACCCCCGCACCAATACTCGGCAATACCCCCGCACCAATACTCTGCAATTCGCCAACACCAATACTCTGCAATACCCCAACACCAATACTCTGCAATACCCCAACACCAATACTCTGCAATACCCCAACACCAATACTCTGCAATACCCCAACACCAATACTCTGCAATACCCCGGCTAATACTCTGCAGTACCCAGAAAATACTCTGGGAAAAAAATGCGTTTTAACCACTTCCCGCCCGCCGGCCGTCATGACGTCCTTGACTTTGTGCAGGGATATCTGAATGATGCCTGCAGCTACAGACATCATTCAGATATCATTTTTTTCAGCCGGCGATTCCCTACACCGTAAGAACAATCATGTCGGCTGTTCCACCTCTTGATCGTTCTTACGGGAGGCGAAAGGGGACGTCTCCCCTCCCTTCTCCCTCTGGTGCCTCTTCTGACTCACCGCTACGATCGAAACCAGGATCGTTTTATTTTTTTTTATTTTTTTTCAGGCTTCCCAGCCTAGAGGTGAGATGTGGGGTCTTATTGACCCCACATCTCACTGTAAAGAGGACCTGTCATGCTATATTCCTATTACAAGGGATGTTTACATTCCTTGTAATAGGAATAAAAGTGATCAAAACATTTATTTTTGGGGAAAAACGTATCAAACTAAAATAAATAAAGTGAAATGAACAATAAAAATATATTTTTTTTTAAAGCGCCCCTGTTCCTGCGTGCTCGTATACAGAAGCGACCGCACACGTAAGTCCCGCCCACATATGAAAACGGTGTTCAAACCACACATGTGAGGTATCGCTGCGAACGTTGGAGCAAGAGCAATACTTTTGGCCCTAGAGCTCTTCTCCAACTAAAAAGATGTAACCAGTAAAAATATTTAAAGCGTCGCCTATGGGGATTTTTAAGTAGCGAAGTTTGGCGCCATTCCACAAGCGTGTGCAATATTGAAGGGTGACATGTTGGGTATCTATTGACTCGGCGTAACTTCATCTTTCATATTATGCAAAAACATTGGGCTAACTTTAATGTTTTTTTTTTTTAAAAGCACAAAACCGTTTTATTTCCAAAAAAACGCATTCGAACAATTGCTGCGAAAATAACGTGCGCGATAAAAAGTTGCAACGACCGCCATTGTATTCTCTAGGGTTTTTGCTAAAAAAGCATATATAATGTTTTGGGGTTCTATGCAATTTTCTAGCAAATAAATGATGATTTTTCCATGTAGGAGAGAAATGTCAGAATTGGTCTCGGTGCTCCAGAACGCCTGATGGTGCTCCCTGCATGTCGGGCCTCTGTATGTGGCCACGCTGTGTAAAAGTCTCACACATTTGGTATCGGCATACTCGGGAGGAATAGCAGAATGTGTTTTGGGGTGTAATTAGTGTTATGCATATGCTGTGTGTGAGAAATAACCGGCGAATATGAACATTTTGTGAAAAAAAAAAAAAAAAATCTTGATTTTGCAAAGAATTGTGGGAAAAAATTACAACTTCTAAAAACTCACCATGCCTCTTTCTAAATACCTTGGAATGTCTTCTTTCCAAAAAGGGGTCATTTGGGGGGGTATTTGTACTTTTCTGGCATGTTAGGGTCTCAAGAAATGAGAGAGGCTGTCAGTACATCGGGTGTGATCAAATTGATCAATTTTCAGTAATTGGTACCATAGCTTGTAGACCTTATAACTTTCACCCAGACTAAATAATAACCCAATTTTTTTTTTTTTTTTTTTTACCAAAGATATGTAGCAGTATACATTTTAGGCCAAATTTATGAAGAAAAATTCATTTTTTGCAAAATTTTATAATAGAAATGAAAAAAAAAACATTTTTTTACAAAATTTTCGTTCTTTTTTCATTATTAGCGGAAAAAATAAAAACCGCAGAGGTGATCAAATACCACCAAAAGAAAGCTCTATTTGTGGGAAAAAAAGGACAAAAATTTCATTTGGTTACAGTGTTGTATGACTGAGTTATTGTCATTCAAAATGTGAGAGCACCGAAAGCTGAAAATTGGTCTGGTTATTAAGGGTGTTTAAGTGCCCAGTTGTCAAGTGGTTAATATAATAAGAAGCCACACATTGTTGAGTATCCAAAAATATTTATTGTATCACACTTAAAATGTTTCATTTTCATTTTTTAAAAAAATATCTTAATAGAAATTGTTTAATTCTTTTTTTTTTGTGAAGAAATATATTTTTTCTCTTAAATACTTTTTTTTATTTTTTAAACCCTCCCCAGCACATCAATCAGATTCTTCAGGTTTTGGTCCACCTTTCGGTTGTTCTTTATGATCTTCTCTAGGGCGAGGTTTATGTCCTCTATTTCTGCCCTGCAGGACATGATCTCCCCAATTAGCACCTGGGCACTGTAGGTGTCTAATCCGCCCCCAACAACTCGAACACCTCCTGAAATTCGGAAAAAAAACATGTATTAAAATTATGCAGGCCTACATTTATTACCTGAAGCTGTGCTGTATGACACTGACCTGATGTGGTGGCATTTTGCACTTCCTGCACATCCGGCGAGGGTGGGGCTTGGCACTGTGTGGGGTTGGTCCGATCCACTGCTGCAGCTTGATTGCAGCCTATGAGATTGTAAAAAAAGGGATAGATGAATCAAAAAGTTTAGAGGCCTGAAAGAGGAATATCAATCATTCTTTTTAAAAAGTGTGGTACAATTGTCTGTTTTTACAATCCTTCTAAGCTTAACACAGGATTTTATCCATTACCAAAGCTTCTGCATTTCTCTATCTTTGGCCAAGTTTCCTACATGGAAAAACAACAAGTATACACTGGATCACCTCTGTGTGACACCCTAACTAGGTTGTTCTTGTGACCAACACTCAGTGTCGATCTTGTCCTCCCTGGGGCCTGAAGCAAAATGGCATGGCACATTAAAAATGAGAAGCGGGGGGCGCTGACGACAGTGACATGTCACATTAAAGAAAGTTGAGAAGTGGGAGGAGGGGGTGTTCTGCTGTCGGAAATGACATCCTACATTAAATTGAGAAGCAAGGGGTGCTGACTTCTTGCCTCTTCTCCCATGCAGCCAGCGAGTTGGGAAGCGGGGTGAGGGGGCGAAAATGACTTCTTACCAGGCCTCTAGTAATTTGGGGGGCCCTTCGCAGCTTTGCGGGGCCCTAAGCGGCTTGCATAGAGAGCCTATAGGGCGGATCGGCCATGCCAACACTTCTGCTACTGAGTCCATATGTGTAACCAACTGCTGAGCATACTCTCCTTTTACTGTATATTGACTTAAGTTGGATTATTTAAATCTAGTTAATAACACATCTACATTAAATAAAAAATTGGTCTCACATAAAATGATCATATATAGAATGAACAACCGATTATTATGCTCACAAACATGAACCTTGAGACATCTATTCTTGAACTGTATATATACACAACCTGAAAGAAAAAGCAAATGCCGCAAAAAAATAAAAACAAATAATCAGAGTACACTTTTAAATAACTTACGTCTTCTGAGGACACTTTGAATTCTCTCGAGCTGCTCCGGCTCTCTTCTTTTGAGGTCTGACCACCTCTTCCTCAACTGCTCCCTTGACCTCTGCACCTTGAATTTCTGATGGAGAGTCCTCTGAACATTCTCTATTATCTTGGCCTTGACCTTCTTGGGGTTCTTGTAAGGCCCTTTTAGACAATCATAGTCCTCCATTTTAAGGATGTCAACCATCTCCACCATTTCATCAAAAGCAATGTTGGTGGCTTTGTACCTCCTCTTGCTCCTGGTGTGTGCCTGGCCTCTCTCCTTACTTGTGGTTGCAGCTTCCTGTCTCTCCTGAGTGTCCTCCATCATGTCTTCAGTAGGGATGAGCTGGTCATTCGACTCAAACGTATGTTCGACTCGAACATCGTCTGTTCATACGTTCAAAGAATTTCTAACAAAACGGGTCGTTCGCGCCAAATTCGAGTGACGCGCGTCGGCCCATAATTCACTGCGGCGTTGCGCGCTGATGATTGGCCAAGCATGCACCATGACCATGCATGCTTGGCCAATCACAAGGTGCAAAAAATTAAGAACCACAATTGGCCAAAGCCAGGGTGGCTTTGGCCAATTATGGCTCAGGGGGTTTAGTACACGCCCCACACTATATAAGGCCGCCTGTAAGGCGGCCGCATGTAGTGTGTTCCAGCTTTGTTAAAGAAAATAACTGTCAGACAGTTAGAGAGAGAGAGATAGATAGACACACAGGGCCAGATTCACAAAGAGATACGACGGTGTATCTACAGATACACCGTCGTATCTCTGACTTACACTGGTCCTATCTATGCGCCTGATTCATAGAATCAGTTATGCATAGATAGGGCTTAGATCCGACAGTGTTACAATGTGTTACACTGTCGGATCTTATTTTCGATTTAAAAATGGCGCCGGGGGCGTTCCCGCTGATTTACCTTGAATAATATGTAAATCAGCGAGATACGCAAATTCACGAACGTACGCGGACCCGACGCAGTCTTCTTACGACGTTTCCGTAGCGGCTTTCCCGTCGTATACTTACCCCTGCTTTTATCAGGCGCAGCCAATGTTAAGTATAGCCGGCGTTCCCGCGTCGAATTTGAATTTTCTAACGTCGTTTGCGTACGCCGATTCACAAACACGCGCGTCGCAAGTCACGCTCACGTCGAAACCACTGACGTCCTAGTGACGTCAGTGGGAGCAATGCACACCGGGAAATTCCCCGGACGGCGCATGCGCATTTAAATCGGCGCGGGAACGCGCCTGATTTAAATAGTACACTCCCCCTAGCCGCGGAATTTGAATTCCGCCGGGGGATTTAGGATCCGCCGCCGCAAGTTTGGAGGTAAGTGGTTTGTGAATTAGCCACTTGCCTCTCAAACTTGCGGGAGCGGATTTTAAATCACGTAGATCGAGCTGATCTACGTGAATCTGGCCCACAGTGTCTTTTCTACTAGATAGATAGATAGATAGATAGATAGAGCAGGAAGGCTAGTCAGTTTAGTTAAATATACAGTGTGTAGAGGATATATATGCATCCTAGCATTGTACATATATTTATATACTGTATAGCTTAGCTAGATCAGCTATTCCTATTGTTAGGCAGTAGATTGTTCTAGATGCAGTGCTCTAACGTGTTGTATTGCCTGCATAGGGGCAGATCCACGTACATCGGCGTATATATACACCGGCTTAGCGCATCTCCTTTCCGTTACGCCGGCTCAACTTAGAGAGGCAAGTACCGTATCCACAGAGTATTTGCGCCCAAATTTGCGCCGGCGCGACGTAAATTCCGAGGCGTAAGCTGGCGTAATTGAAAGTGGGAAGGACGTGGGTGTGTTCCATTGAAATGAGCCGTGATCCCATGCAAATGAAATGCCGGCCAGACTGCGCATGAGCATGATGCTGACTATGGTCAGAGCCTCTCTGCGCATGCTCAGAACTCGGCCCGGTGTAATCAGTGAGATAGGAACTAGGCCCGGCGTACTTAGTGAGATACGCCCAGGCCATAAATAGGCCCAGACATACGCCCTTCCATTGCAAAAGTACATCCATTTGTTTCCCCCCCGGAGCAAGGTACTTTTTTCCGTTGTCTGTTGCTGTTTGTTGGTTTGTGTCGTGTCGGTGTGTTTTTTGGAGAGTGTTTTTGCAAGATGACAGAGAGGAAGAGGAAGCTGAACTACTCCCTGCGGGAGAAGGCCATTATTGTGAGGGCCATGACCCGATTTGGTCAGTTTCTGCATGGCCCTAAGAGTGCCAACACCACCCCGGCCAGGAGGAGGCAGATCATGCAAGACATTGCAGACGATGTCAATGCGTTGGGGGGTGAGACCAGGACCCCCCGGTGAGATCCAAAAAAAGATCAATGATCTCAGGCGTGTGTTCCGTGGGAAGCTGGCAAAGATTGCAGCACATGCCAGGGGCACTGGAGGGGGACCTGAATGTACTATCAGGCTCACTGATGAGGAGCGTGCGGTGGCCCAGTGCTTCCACAGGCAGCAAGTGGAGGGGCTGCCTGGCTTTGACTCCATTGAGGAGGTCTTGAGGAGAGGTAAGTGTTTTTTTTTCTATCTGGTGAGTAGCATGTGTGGGGGGGGAGGGAATATGTGACAAGTGTGTGGATCCTCCAACATGTGAATGTTTTGTGTCATCCACAGATGTGCAGGAGGGTGCTTGGCCATCTGGCCAGTCCGCAGCCTCCCCCGGACATGAGTCTGAGGAAGACCCCCAGGCAAGCCTGGAGTCCTCTGTGCAGGGGAGTGGCCCCAGCTCACCTCATGAGGAGGTTGAGGAGGAGGAGGTTGAGGAGGAGGAGGTTGAGGAGAAGGAGGTGATGTCGGAGAATGAAGTCCTTCTCCATTTGGAGGAGGCTCCCCCTAGGGCTGGCAGCAGTCAGGCCACCATTAGGGGTAGCCCCTCCCACTCCTCCCCCAACAGGGCTTCCCCCAGGGGTCTCCCCTACTCCCAGGCCACAAGCCTCATCTGGAGGCACAAAGGCAACCCGCAAGACAGGAGGGGTGGAAGAGGTTCTGCCGGAAAATCTTAGAAGGGACCAGGCCCGTCAGACCCGCCATCTGGGTCAGGTCACCCAGACTTTGGGCCGGATGGAGGAGAGCCTGGCCTCCATCAAGGAGTCCATGCAGGACATGAGTTGTAACTCCCTGGCTGTGATTAACTGCTTCAATGACCTGCAGACTGCCACAGCAGGCGTGGTTCAGGAGGTGCGTGCCCAGACCCAGGCTGTCCAGGCCAACACGGCAGCCCTCAATGTGGGCCTCACATGGATCGTCGTGGCCTCGGAGGGCAGGCCGCCAGGTGGGAAGAGACCAGGGGATGCTCCTCCTTCCACTGATTACCCCCCCCATGAGTCTCCCCTGAGGAACCGTGGCCGTCCCAGGCGTGGGGCACACCAGCGGCGTTAGGCTTCTGTCTTTTTTTTTTCAGTGTTCTATGTTTATTTGTTATTTTACTGTCATTATGATTTGTTTTATTCTTGTGAATGATGTTTGATTGTGGGGGTGACATTCCTGACGGAAAAGGGGTGTCACCCTCAGTTGTGGTGGAGAAGGGAGAAGTGATCCCCAGGTCCGTGTGAATGGTGTATGAATGTACAGTGACATAATTTGAGCCTTGGCGTGGCGTTGCTGCTCCCAAGTCCAGCATGGTGGGCTTGTGCTAATCCAATTTGATGAGGATGTGATGTGTGTGTGCTAGGGACCACAGTGGTGTGCATGCGTGCATTCTCATTGTGCCATGATTAATGTGTGGGTTTAACGTGCAAAGATGCCTACTGCGAGGCTTCTCCTGACTGCTCTTCCCTCAGAAGACGGGGTAGCCTCGGTCAGGGGGGGATTGTCTGATTGGCTGATCAGGTCATCATGTATGTCAATCTCCAGGCCCCTTCTCACGGCGAAGTTGTGCAGCATGCAACATGCAGCGATGATCTGGCACACAAAGTTTGGGGAATACAACAGGGTACCCCCAGACTTATCCAGGCATTGGAAACGGGACTTCAGGAGGCCAAAGGTGCGTTCCACCACTCCACGGGTACGCGCGTGTGCTTCATTGTATCATTGCTCTCCTGGGGTTTGGGGATTCCGGAATGGAGTCATGAGATGGGGTCCCAGTGCATATGCAGAGTCACCTGGAAGGGAAAAGACAGGAGGATGTTAGTCGTGCATGTGCCCCTTGTGATGTCTGCATCATGGGGGGGACAGTCATGCCTGACTCCCATGTCACTCACCAACCAGCCAGCTGTCCCCGTACACGTTCTGTTCAAATTCCATTGGGATGGGGCTTTGACGGTATATGAAGCTGTCATGGATGGATCCTGGGTGTTTGCCACGGACGGGCCATATGAGGCATTAGGCATCGGCTATCACCTGTACGTTGATGGAATGCCAATGCTTCCGATTGCTGTATAGGTGCTCTGTCTCACGGGGGGGCCGTAGTGCCACATGTGTGCAATCAATGGCCTCCACGGTGCGTGGGAATCTGGCAATTCTGTAGAAATCACGCATTGCCTTCAACCGCAGGTCCTCCTGGGTGGGTCTGATGATTTGGTTGGCCATGCGTCTGAGGATTGCGGGGATAACCTGGTGCACACATCTGCTAATGGAGGACTGTGCCATCCCAGCCACCACTACACTTGTACGCTGAAAAGAGCCACTGGCAAGGAAATAGAGTGTTGCCAGTACCTTGACCAGTGGCTCCACTGCATGTGAGCAGTGTGTCTGGCTGGTGATGTCATCTTTCAGGGTTGTGGTTAATTCCATGATGGCAGTAGGGGTGAATCTGAAGATGCGATACACCTCAGAATCACACATGCCAAAGACGTTTATGCCCGGTCGGTATATCCTCTCCCGTGCCCTCCTCCTCCTCCGTGCCCTTCTCCTTCTACGCGCATCTAAAGCCAGTAGTATAGCTATGACCATGGATGCCCCTGGCATGTTGGCATACAGATTGTTGTCCTGCAAGTGTGGCTGCTCAGCTCGTCCCTAACGGTGTTGCTTTAGCTGACCTGCACACGTCTGGTGCAAAGTTAAAGCTTCTTTTATGAGGGGTAACTTTAGACCGAACATACACCTAATGCGCACAGCACGTAGCCTGCGCCGGACAAACGTACTTTTGTGGATCGCCGTATCTCCCTCATTTGCATATTTGCATAGAAAAACAATGGTGCGTCTAGCGTATTTTTGCGCCCACGATGTGCCGGTGTAGAAAAATTACGTCGGTCGGAAAAATCTATTTTTCAGGCGTATCTCGTTTTGGGGATACGGAGCATAGATACGCCGGCGCATATTTACACTTACGCCGCGCATCTCGAGATACGCCGGCGTAAGTGCTTTGTGGATCTGCCCCATATAGGTAGATTCACAAAGAGTTAGGCCGGCTTATCAGTAGATAAGCCGACCTAACTCTGAATCTATGCCGGCGTTTGTTTAAGTGTATTCTCAAACAGAGATACACTTAAACAAAGCTAAGATAGGCCGGCTTGCGCCGTTCTATCTTAGCTTGCAATGTTTCTGATGGCCGCTAGATGGCACTTCCATTGCGGCCGGCGTAGATTATGTAAATGAGGGGATATGCCGATTCACGAACGTACGCCAGGCCTACACCGTCGCATTACGTCGTTTCCGTAAGGCCTTAGGCGGCCTAAAGTTATTCCACCTATGAGGTGGAATAACAATGTTAAAGTATGGCCGCCGTTCCCGCCGCGAGGTTCAAATTTTTTACGTTGTTTGCGTAAGTCGTCCGCGAATCGGGAGTTACGTCGCTTACATCCGCGTCGAAATCAATAGGCCCGTACGCCTACTTAGCCGCAATGCGCACTGGGAAATGTAGTCGCCTGGCGCATGCGCAGTGTCAAAAAACGTCAAAAAACGTGAGGTCAAGCCTCATTTCCATACAACACGCCCCCCTCCAAGTCATTTGAATTAGGCGCCCTTACGCCCGCTCGTTTTAGGCTACACCGCCGTAGATTAGCAAGTAAGTGGTTTGTGAATCACTACTAGCCTAACTAATTTACAGCGGTGTAGCCTAAAAAGGCTAGGCCGCCCTAAAGTTAGGCCAATCTACGTGAATCTACCTAATAGTGTTTAGTTTACACCTAAACATAGTACTCAGTGTTAGTGGACGTGTGCTATTTAATTGCCCATAAACGCATTAGCTGTTACTGCACGTGGGCTATTTAATAGTGTATAAAGGGATATTGCATGAGTGAGAACGTCGTTCGCAGTCGGTAGAAAACGTTGTGAAAACGATCATGCAGTACGACGATACGAAACTTGATTTTTGGACTTTATGATCAGTGGATGAGTTTGTGGGTTTGATATGGGGAGAAAGTTAAGGCTTGACTGACATTAGTTTTTTTTTATACATTATTAGGTAGATTCACGTAGAAAGGCTTATCTTTAAGACGGCCTAGCCTAGCCTGTTTAGGCTACACCGCCGTAAATTAGTTAGGCTAGTAGTGATTTTCAAACCACTTACCTGCTAATCTACGGCGGCGTAGCCTCAAACGAGCAGGCGTAAGGGCGCCTAATTCAAATGACTTGGAGGGGGCGTGTTGTATGGAAATGAGGCTTTACCTCACGTTTTTTGACGTTTTTTGACACTGCCCATGCGCCGGGCGACTACATTTCCCAGTGCGCATTGCGGCTAAGTACGCCGTACGGGCCTATTGATTTTGACATGGACGTAAACGACGTAAGTCCCGATTCGCGGACGACTTACGCAAACGACGTTAACATTTCAAATTTTGCGGTGGGAACGGCGGCCATACTTAACATTGGCTAGGCCACTAGAGCATAGCTCTAACTTTAGGCGGCCTATCCCTTACGGAAACTACATAATTCGACGGCGTAGGCCTGGCGTACGTTCGTGAATAGGCGTATCCCCTCATTTACATAATCTACGCCGGCCGCAATGGAAGCGCCATCTAGCGGGCCATCAGAAACATTGCAAGCTAAGATAGAACGGCGCTTAAACCATACGCTTAAACAAACGCCGGCGTAGATTCAGAGTTAGGTCGGTTTATCTACTGATAAGCCGGCCTAACTCTTTGTGAATCTACCTATTTGACTTGCAGAAATAATGGAGGCCTTCAGAGAACAGGAGTTCTTCACAGAATTTGTTCTGTGTTTGGGGGGCCAAGCCTGTATGGACAGTCTCACGGGCCACCACCACTGGAACATCAGTGGCCTCATCAGGCACAAGTGTCATGTAGTTTGTTGAGGGTCTCTTTAGGAAATTGTGCAATATGCAGGAGTGAGAACGATCGTGCAGTACGACGCTACAAAACTTGATGTTTGGACTTTATGATCAGTGGATGAGTTTGTGGGTTATATATGGGGAGAAAGCTAAGGCTTGACTGACATTAGTTTTTTTTTGCTAAATTTTGACTTGCAGAAATAATGGAGTGCTTCAGAGAACAGGAGTTCCTCACAGAATTTGTTCAAAGGGGGCCCCTTTTTTCTAGAATTTTTCTTTCTCAAAAAAAATAATTTATTCAGCCAAGATCTGGCATTGTAATGCCCCCCCCCCACCCCTAAAATAATCGACATATTGTTGCCACACAGCACGTGCACTTTGGGGGGCCAAGCCTGTATGGCCACAGGCTCACAGGCTACCACTGGAACATCAATGGCCTCATCACCAGGCACAAGTGTCATGTAGTTTGTTGAGGGTCTCTTTAGGAAATTGTGCAATATGCAGGAGCAAAGTATGACATGGTTCAGATTCTACGTAACAAACCTACAGTGCTTGTCTTGTTTGCACCGCCTGTATACTACTGTTCAAAGTATATAGGGCCAAAGGGTCTTGTCAGGGCCGATCCTCCCTATAGGCTCACTATGCAAGCCGCTTAGGGTCCTGCAAAGCTGCAAAGGGCCCCCCAAATTACTAGAGGCCCCGCCTGGTGAGAAGTCATTTTCGCCCCCTCACCCCGCTTCTAAACTCGCTGGCTGAGTCATTTCTGACAGCAGAACACCCCCTCCCCCCGCTTCTCAACTTTCTTTAATGTGACATGTCACTGTCGTCAGCGCCCCCTGCTTCTCATTTTTAATGTGCCATGTCATTTTGCTTAGGGCCCCAGGGAGGTCAGGATCGGCACTGGGTCTTGTAATGACCTGGGGGGAGTGGTGGCGGGGAAACTCATGCTATTTTTTTCAATGATTTTTATCCATATTGCACGGACCAAACATTACATTAAAGCCGCAAGCAGTATTAAATTCCTTTTTTTCTGAGAGTAATCTCATGTTGTACAGGGACATTTATAAACACGTGCCACTACTATAGACACCCAGCAGGTACGATATTTCAAGGAATTTATTTTTATTTTTTTCACTTTAAGCATCATTAAAATCGCTGCTCAAGAAAAAACTACAGTTTTTAAAACTTTTTTTTCCATTGATACATGTTCCCTGGGGCAAGACCCGGGTTCTCAAAGACGTTTTCCAACAATAACTTGAATATTGGGCTTTAAAATGAGCACTTTTGAATTCGAACGTTCGAGTCCCATAGACTTCAATGGGGTTCTAAATGTTCACGTGAACGATCGGTCTGTTCGAACGTTCTGGTGCGAACCGAACGCGGGTATGTTCGGCTCATCCCTAATGGCAAACAGTTCAAACACTGATGAGCTACATGTCTTCCTTAGCAGAAATATGTTGTACTTTGCTTTTTGTAGAAAATACTAACAATATGCAAGAATGTTGAATAAACATTCTGGGCCAGATTCTCAGAGACTTATGTCAGCGTATCAGTAGATACGCCGTCGTAAGTCCGAATCTGCGCCGTCGTAATTTAAGCGTATTCTGGAAACCAGATACGCTTAAATTAGGCTAAGATACGAGCGGCGTAAGTCTCCTATGCCGTCGTATCTTAGGGTGCATATTTACGCTGGCCGCTAGGTGGCGCTTCCGTTGAGTTTGGCGTAGAATATGCAAATGACTAGATACGCCGATTCACGAACGTATGTGCGCCCGTCTCAATTAGTTACGCCGTTTACGTTAGAGATATGCCGGCGTAAAGATAAAGCTAGTCTCTAGGTGGCGCATCCCGTGCAAAGTATGGACGTCGGAACAAGCGTATCTTTTTACGTCATTTGCGTAAGTCGTACGCAAATATGGCTGTGCGGAAATTACGTTCACGTCACAGGCATTGAGCCAACGTATCTTTGGGCGTAAATATGACGTGATACTGAGCATGCGCGCGCATGCGCCGTTCGTTCGGCCATGCATCTACATGGGTCAAACCTCATTTAAATACAACACGCCCCCTGCAGCCTACTTTGAATTACACGCACTTACGCCGGCCCATTTACGCTACGCCGCCGTAACTTAGGAGGCAAGTGCTTTGTGAATACAGCACTTGCCTCTCTAAGTTGCGGCGGCGTAGCGTAAATACGGTACGCTACGCCTGGGCAATGTAGATCGGCCGTACGTGAATCTAGGCCTCTCAGTTTATTGGTTATTGAATGACATTTTTATTTGGACTGCTATATTCAGTTCTTAATTTTTATTGATACAATTTTTTAATGCAACTTCTAACAAATGCATTGTAAAGCAGACTGTCCTGACTTGCCTACTCGCCCCCTCCCCCCTCAAGAGGCTTTCTCCACACCAGGGAGAAAGCCTTGCATTACGGTGGTGAGTTACAGACAGAAGAACAGGAAGTGAGGATTTCTCAGAATAAATAAGGACATTTAAAAGCAAAATCGAAGGATGAGGTAAGTGAAGGAGGACTGCACTAAGGTAAAGGAAGCTATTTAGGGGGAAAAATGTTTTCCTTTCAAACCCCTTTTATTTGAGTAGGTTTTTACACCCCATTCTACCACTAGAGTCATATCAAAGACCTAGTACTTTAAGGTATTAGTCGCAGCCCCCCTAATCCAGTACTCAGTGCTTAAGGGGCTTTCCCCATGCTGAGTGCTGTAAGGTGGGTGACAGGTGAATATATCAAGTCCTATGGTATTGGCCATTTTCAGAAAATCTGAAGTTGAAGATGAGAGTAGGCACTGTAAAGTGGCTATAAGTTTACGAATTATACATCTAAGCTTGCAGAACATAAAAAGCTATTTAAACCTAACTTAAAGATTTAAAAAAATGACTTTAGGCCCAGCAAGCCTCTTTACTACTTTCATTTAAAAAATAACATTTACAAATCTAAAATACCTATCTTCCTGCCTGAGCAGCTATGCATTGCCTCTGTCAAATACAGAGCTCCTCTATTGATGAAGTGGAGTACTAAAAATATCAGAGACGCAAAGGCTAGTTAAGACCAGAAGGGAGCCACTCCAGCTGAGTAAGTCATTTACGGTTCTTACTTTTATTTTATGGAAGTAGAAAAAGGGGTATTAGGTTTGCATTATTATGGAATGTTGGGACAGAAGGGCCCATGACCTTCTGAAACAAAAATGCAAATAAACAGTGCAGTTACATCACTATAGCAGTAAACAGTTCCAGCAAATTATTGAAAATGTGAATGATTTTACCTTAATCATGCAAATCTATTTGCAAAAAAAAAAATATATATATATATATAGTCAGATTCAGGTAGATGGGCGCATCTTTGTGCCGGCGTAACGCAACGTATATGCGCTACGCCGGCATAAGTCAGAGAGGTAACTACACGATTCACAAAGCACTTGCTCTCAACGTTGCTCCGGCGTAACGTAAATTTGAAGGCGTAAGCCGGCGTAAGTGTAAGTGGGTGTGACCTTATGCAAATGATGGCCTGAGCGTGGAGCAGGGGCTTACGCCCGGCGTATCATCAACGGAGCATGCGCAGTGATGTCGACATATGATCGATTCCTTGTGCGCATGCTCACAACTACGCCGGCCAAACTTCCTGGTATACGCCCGCCTACCAGCTTACGCCAAGCGCATAAATACGCCCAGACATGCGCCCGTCCGACGCAAAATTACATCCTGCTTTTTCCCCCCCTGAGCAAGGTAATTTTGCTGTGCGATGGCTGCTACAGTAGAGAAGAACAAGAGGAAGAGGAATTTTTCTCCCCAGGAGAAGGCAGTCCTCATCACTGCCATGGAGAGATATGACACCTTCCTCCATGGTGCCCAGAGTCGGGATACTAGCAGCGCCAAGAAACAGGTCAACCTGGAGACCATGCGACCCGGAGCGCCAAGGACATTAATAAAAAGATTAATGATCTGAAGCTCCGTGTGCGGGAGAAGCTGGCCACCATTAGGAAGCACCAGAGGGGCACGGGTGGCGGACCACCATGCAATGTCAGTTTGACCCCGGAGGAGGAGGTGGTCGCCCGGTGTCTGCAGAGGGAGCAGTTTGAGAGCGTTGAGGGCTGTGATGATGCCTCAAGGACAGGTAAGTGTTTTATATCCCCTATCCGGTGTGTAGCATGTGAGGGGGTGGAAGGGAACATGTGACAAGTGTGTGGGTCCCCCAACATGTGACTGCTTTGTGTCATCCACAGTTGTGCAGGAGGGAGCAGGCCCATCTGCTGCCGGTGGCCGTCCCACGACATCTTCCCCGGAACAGCCTCAGCCAGACCCCCTAGATCCAGCGGTGGAGGGGAGTGGCCACACCTCTCCTCTCGAAAAGGTGGTGGAGGAGACGGTGGACCTTGGGCAGATTTGCCTCATTATAGAGGAGTCCACTGTTCTGCCTAGGCCCTCTCACAACTCCCCCCCCATCAGGGGAAGCCCCTCTGTCTCAGCCACCAGCAGGGGAACCCCCTCAAGGGGCTCACCGTACAGCCACTCCCAAGCGCCTTCTGCCCCAAGGAAGGCGACACGGAAGACTAGGGGTGTTCCTCAAAGTGTACAGGACCAAATAGCCATGGACCAGGGCCGGCAGACCCGGCATATGGGGGAGATAGCTGGGCACCTGCACCGGGTGGCAGAAAACACAGCCCAGATTTTGGATGCAGTGCAGGATGGCAATGCCAATAGCGCAGCAGTGGTCACCTGCGTTGGGGAGCTGCAGGCCACCACAGCGAACCTAGTGGCAGAGGTTCAAACCCTTACTGGGGCCATCCAGGCCAACACGGCTGCCATCCATGAGGAGGGGAGGCAGAGGCAGCGCAACCAGCGGCATAACCTCACCCGCCAGCTGAGGATGCAGGCCCAGACCAACCACTTTCTGAGCCGCATTGCAGAGGCCTTGGAGGGCAGGCAGCCATCACCTGCCAGGAGTGGCACACCCGGGGATGAAACACCTCCAGATGTCCCACCCCCCCACCCCAGGCTCCCCCCAGGCAGCTGAGGAGCCAGAGAGCTGCCACCAGGCGCAGCCCCCATCAGACCAAATGAGTGCCTTTTTTTTTTTTTTTTTACTCAGGAGTTTTTTTTCTTTTGGTTATTTATGCTCAGGATTTGATTTTTTTTTAATGCTCAGGTCATGAGCCTTTTTTTTTATTTATGTAAGCACATAGTGAGGAGTGCTGGCTACAGTGTGACTGGTGTGTGAATGTGGGGGTGACACTCCTGCCAGTAAGGGGTGTTACCCTCGGTCGTCGGGAAGAATTTACCATGTGAATGTGTTATGTGGTATGAATGGACAGCGACATAATTGGGGCCTTGGCGCGGCGCTGCTGCTCCCAAGTCCTGCATGGGGGACTTGGGCTAATCCAATGTGATGTGGATGTGGTGTGTGTGAGCTAGGGACCACAGTGGTGTGCATGCGTGCATTCTCCTTGTGCCATGATGAATGTGTGAGTTTAACGTGCAAAGATGTCTTCTGTGAGGCATCACCTGACTGCTGTTCCCCCAGCAGATGGGGTAGCCTCATTTAGGGGGGGATTGTGTGGTTCGGGGGTCAGGTCATCAAGTAGGTCAATCTCCAGGCCCTTTCTCATGGCGTAGTTGTGCAGCATGGAACATGCACCGATGATCTGGCACACAAAGTTTGGGGAGTACAACAGGGTCCCCCCAGACTTATCCAGGCATCGAAAACGGGACTTCAGGAGGCCAAATGTGCGTTCCACCACTGCACGGGTACGTATGTGTGCAGCATTGTAGTTTATCTCTCCTCTGGTTTGGAGATTCCGGTATGGAGTCAGGAGATGGGGTCCAAGTGCATATGCAGAGTCACCTGGAAGGGAAAAGACAGGAGGATGTTAGTCGTGCATGTGCTCCTTGTGATGTCTTCATCATGGGGTCGGACAGTCATGCCTGACACCCATGTAACTCACCAACCAGCTAGCTGTCCCCATACACGTTCTGTTCAAAATCTGTTGGGATGGGGTTTTGACGGTATATGTAGCTGTCGTGGCTGGACCCTGGGTGTTTGGCATGGACGTGCCATATGAGGCATCGGGCATTGGCTATCACCTGTACGTTGATGGAATGCCAGTGCTTCCGATTACGGTACATGTGCTCTGTGGCACGGGGGGGCGTAGTGCCACATGTGTGCAATCAATGGCCCCCACGGTGCGTGGGAATCCTGCAATCATGTAGAAATCCTGCATTGCCTTCTACCGCAGATGCTCATGGGTGGGTCTGATGAAGTGGTGGGACATGCATGTGAGGATTGCGGGGACAACCTGGTGCACGCATCTGCTCATGGTGGATTGTGACATCCCAGACACGACTCCACTTGTACGCTGAAAAGATCCACTGGCGAGGAAATGCAGTGTTGCCAGTACCTTGACCAGTGGCTACACTGCATGTGCACGATGTGTCTTGCTGGTGATGTCATCATGCAGGGTTGTGGCTAATTCTAGGATGGCATCAGGGCTGAATCTGAAGATGTGATACACCTCTGAATCACCCATGCCAAAGACATTCATGCGCGTGCGGTATATCCTCTCCCGTGCCCTCCTACGAGTCGGTGGACCCATTAGTAGTGCTAGCACCACGGCTGCCCCTGGCATGTTGGCACACAGATGTGTTCCCCTCCAAGTGTGGTTGCTCAGCTTGCTCAGCTCGTCCGTAACGGTGCTGCTGTAGCTGCTCTCCAGCTGACCTGTGCACGTCTGGTGCAAAGATTGATGGAATAACTTTAGGCCTGACGTACGACTTACGCGCACCGCGCGTAACCTGCGTCGGGCACACTTATATGAGTGAATCGGCGTATCTCCCTCATTTGCATATTTGAATAGGAAATCAATGTGAGAGCAAGATGCGTCGAGCGTAAATATGCGCCCACGACACTCCGGCGTAGGAAAGTGTACTCGGTCGGAGGAAGTCTATTTTCAGGCGTATTTCGTTCTGTGGGTACGGAACATAAATACGCCGACACATATTTACGGCGTAAGTCTTTCTGAATCTGGCTAATACTGTATATATATATATATATATATATATATATATATATATATATATATATATATATATATATATATATATATATATATATATATATATATATATATATTATAAATCAAATACCTCAAAAATGTGTTCCACTGAATGTAAACTTTCAATGTGCAACTCCTTCTTACAATAAAGAATTTAGATCCAAAAGGAGAAAAATTGAATGAAGCAGCTGCCAGAACAAGTGGAATCTGCTTATCAGAGTGATTATTTGTGAAATGTACATGAATAAAAACTATCCTGTACATAAATAGACCATATGTTCAATTTATTTTCCCAGAAACGGTAGGGAAAACAAAAGAGCGCTCAAAGCAGAAATGCAATAATGAAACCATGAAACGTCTTGGTAATAAAGAGTCACCATAATTAAGTTGTACAATAAAATAACAAGCAAAGAAATCAAATAATTACAATGCTGTAACAATTTTTCATGTATGAACTTTTTCCCATTTAAAGAAGATTTTTTCACCTTCATGCATTTAATGCAAAAAAAAACTTCTGTGTTTGCGGGAGCCCGTTGGCTCCCACCTTTTGTGAATCAAAGCAAGTGAGGAGAGAGCGGGGTCGGGGCCGAGCCGTGGCTCTATGCGTCTTATGGGTGCATAGAGCAGTGGCTCAGGAGTGAGCATGCAGCGGTGCCCCCAATGCAAGCAGCTTACTTTGGGGAAACTACTCAAGGCGGAGAAGCCAGGAGCGTCAGCAAGGGCACTGAAAAAAAGAGGAGCGGGGCTGCTGTACGTAATAGACATTCATGGACAGGTGTAAAAATCGATGCCTGTGAATTTATGGACAGTTGTTAACCCTGGCGGGAAGCCAGAAAAAAGATTTGGTACTGTAAGTACATGGAAATATTTCTGCTTTTGCTTTAGAAAAGTTCAACATTGATAAAGGCAAGGAAGACAAGATCAAAAAAAGAGAAAGAAGAAAAGAGCAGATTACAAACCTTTGCTATCCTAGCAGTGTTGCCAACCGTCAGTATTTTTACTGGCATCCAGTAAAAAATGGGCACTTTTCTCCTGCCAGTAAATGCCAGTAAGAGGAAAAGGTTGCCAATTAAAAATATGGTTGTGGCACTCGGCTTGGAACTGTGCATGCATAGTTTGGGTCCGGAGGCAGCCATGACTGTCCAAGTGTCTGCTACAGTGTGTTCAGTTGGTGCCGTCAAGGAACGGGACTGGTGGAGGTGGTGCCTGAGAGTGTCATGTGATGTCATGGAGCAAAGGAGCCAAGTGGACCTGCCAGAGCCTCGAGTGAGGGACTGTAGCAAGGCAAGAAAAGAGCAGGACTGTTAGTGCTTTGGAGTGGAGGGACCCCCTGGTGTGGAGACTGGAAAGAGACTCAGGAGGGTATGTGTCATGTCAGTGATCTTTGCTGCTGCACACTACTGTCAGTGTCACTGTGAGAATCAGTTTCATGTGTGCCACCCATTCTAATTTCTTGCCCTCCGGAGTCTTGTCCCTGAGCTACTTATTTACTATATTGAAAATAAAATAAGAAATATGTTTTTTGCCTTAGTATCTACCTTAAATCGCATTTCTAATTGCATATTGTACCTATTTGTAGCCTAAATACTGATAGGTAGATTCAGGTACATTGAATTAAAGTTACGGCGGCGTAGCTTAGCCTGTTTAGGCTACGCCGCCGTAAATTAGCTAGGCTAGTAATGATTCTCAATATACTTGCCTGCTAATATACGGCGGCGTAGCCTAAAGTGGGCGGGCGAGTGTTGAAGGGGGGCGAGTTTGATGGTAATGAGGCTTGACTTCACGTTTTTTATGTTTTTTCAATAACTGCGCATGCGCCGGGCGCCTACATTTCCCAGTGTGCATTGCGGCTACGTACGCCGCACGGGCCTATTGATTTAGACGTGGACGTAAACTACGTAAATCCCGATTCGCGGACGACTTACGCAAACGACGTTAAAAATTCGAATCTCGCGGCGGGAACGGTGGCCATACTTTTACATTGTTATTCCACCTAATAAGTGGAATAATTTTAGGCCTGCTAATGCCTTACGGAAACGGCGTAAATCGACTGTGGTGGCCGGGCGTACGTTCGTGAATCGGCGTATCAACTCATTTACATTTACAAGCCGTCGTATCTTAGATATGTTTAAGCATATCTCTGTTTGAGCATACGCTTAAACATAGGTCGGAGTAGATTCTGAGTTAGGTCGACTTATCTACTGATAAGTCGGCCTAACTCTTACTGAATCTACCTATGAGATTTGTACTTAAAACTGTAATTTTGTAACTTTTTGGAAATGCCAGGAAAAACTTGGCTGTGCCAGTAAATTCTGGGTGTCGTGTCAGTAAATTTCAATTTGGCAGGTTGGCAACACTGTATTCTAGTCAGCGTTTAGGAGAAAATATGCTACAAAACTGAAAAACAAAAAACTCCACCATACATAGGACTTTAAAGGAGCCTGACAATATATTACATATATACTGTACTACTGATAAAACAATAAAAATGTAACATTACATAGCCCAGCATGGCTTCCTTTATACAATATGTTTGTTCAAAAAATATAATACATAAAAGTTTTGCCAATTTGTTTCACAGCTTGTCTAAGATCAACGGCAAGCTGTGAAACAAATTTGCAATACTTTTATGTAATATGTTGCTTTCACATGAGCTGAATAAATCAATGACATTTTAACAGTAATGTATATGTAATATATTGTCAGGCACCTTTAAAGTCCCATGTATGGTGGAGTTTTTTTAGGGATGTGGTGCCTATACTGGCAAATCTGGCAATATACACTGTATATATTATGTGGATTTATGTCAGAAAACTGTTTATCTATTTTATGTTATATGGATGCAGTTGGTGACACCTACAGTGCCTTGAAAAAGTATCCATACCCCTTGAAACTTTCCACATTTTGTCATGTAACAACCAAAAACATAAATGTATTTTGTTGGGATTTTATGTGATAGACCAACACAAAGTGGCACATAATTGTGAAATGGAAGGAAAATGATAAAAAGTTTACAACATTTTTTACAAAAAAATATCTGAAAAGTGTGCCGTGCATTTGTATTCAGACCCCTTTTCTCTAATACCCCTAACTTAAATCTAGTAGAACCAATTGCCTTCAGAAGTCACCTAATAAGTAAATAGAGCACACCTGTGTGTAATTTGATATCAGCATAAATACAGCTGCTCTGTGAGGCCCTCAGAGGTTTGTTAGAGAACCTTAGCGAACAAACAGCATCATGAAGGCCAAGAAACACACCAGGCAGGTCAGGGATAAAGTCGTGGAGAAGTTTAAAGCAGGGTTAGGTTATAAAAAAAATATGCCAACTTTAAACATCTCACAGAGCACTCTTCAATCCATCATCCAAAATTTAAAAGAGTATGGCACAACTCCAAACCTACCAAAACTGTCCACCTAAACTGACAGGCTGGACAAGGAGAGCATTAATCAGAGAAGCAGTCAAGAGACCCATGGTAACTCTGGAGGAGATCCACAGCTCGGGTGGGAGAATCTGTCCACAGGACAACTATTAGTCATGCCTTCCATATCTCTGGCCTTTATGGAAGAGTGGCAAAAAGAAAGCCATTGTTGAAAAAAAGCCTTAGGCAGTCCTGTTTTCAGTTTGCGAGAAGCCATGTGGGGACACAACAAACATGTGGAAGAAGGGGGTCTGGTCAGATGAGTCCAAAATTGAACTTTTGGTCTAAAAGCAAAGCGCTATGTGTGGTGGAAAACTAACACTGCACATCACCCTGAACATACCATCCCAACCGTGAAACATGCTGGTGGCAACATCCTGTTGTGGGGATTCTTTTCTTCAGCAAGGAAGCTGGTGAGAGTTTCTGGGAAGATTGATGAAACCAAATACAGGCCAAACGTAGAAGAAAACTTGTAATGCCGCGTACACACGCTCGGAATTTCCAACAACAAATGTTCGATGGAAGCCTATGGTTGATCTCCATAATAATATTTAGAATTCATTTTTATAGTGATCTCTTTTTTTTTATCAAGATCTCCTGTTTATTTAATAAATAAAAATCCTAGTGATCTCCATAATATTTGTTTCCGTTTTGTGTGTCAAGTTACCACAACACCATTATTATCAGTGTTATTGATATTATTATCCATTATTATTTTTTAAACTCAAGAAGGTTGGTTGGTGTTGGTGTCCCTTATTAATTTGACATTGATTTCGCTCTGGTCTGACAGAAACCGCAGTCTTTCATAGTACCACAGCCTGGGTACATATATGTCATCTGCTGCAGCTCCTGATCTCTGGGAATCCTGGACCTTCTTGCTCTCCCTATTATAAGTGCTCCTCATGCCACCAATTTTGGCCTTCAAATAGGGAATGGTTGCCTTGGGGATCTTCACTAATTTCAGCAATTGATCCAGCGCTGCCTTCCTCTTTCTTTTATTAGTATAAAATGGTGTTATACCTGCCACAGACAGGGCAGCTCCCTGTACTTATCAATGAATAGGGGGAGAAAGTCATGATCGTTGAAGCAATCCATTCTCTGCAAGACACAACACAAGTCAAACCCTAATGTCAGGCTAAACTCTCAAAATCTTGTCCCAATATAGGCCTCAATCTATAAGCAGTATAGGCCACTGATGCACCAAGTTAAAATTGTTCCTTCGTTATCACGATCAGCGCTTCTGCTACTCCTTCCTTCGCTCACAGTTCATACGTACTACGCACGCGTGTTTTGCTTTATATACACTGTGAATGTGTGAAACTCTGCCCGCCCCTGACCTTCCAGCTTTGGTAAGGAAAAAAATCATGTCTTAAGCTTGGAACACTGCCAAAACAGGCAATTTTACCACACTTCCAAGCAACGTTTCATATTCCAATTTCTGGCCTCAAATATCTGTGTACCAAGTATACCTTTTGTTTAATTCACATAGGGGAGAAAAGAGTTGGGACATCTGAGGACACCAGGAACCCCACATCTCATAAAGAAAGGGAACTCGGCACACCCCAACCTGAGGATGTGGAGGGAGGAGAGGTTTATGAAGTGGGCGAAATAGTGACCACATCAGGTCAGTGAGTGTCTGAGACCACAGTCTCAGGTAATAGATGTATGGCTGCATATTTATAATTTTATTTTAGGTGATGTGGATGATGTGGAAGAAGAAACTCATTTCACCCGTGCAAGTAAACACATCCTCATCGGGGAGATAAAGGTCTGCAATCGTGATTTAGAGATGATAAAGGAAAACATCAATGATGTTCAAAAAAAATGAAGGACATCATTGATATTTTAGGCAGAATCTAAAACACACAAAAATTATACCGTTTTGTTGTGGAATTTCTTCTTTTAAATCAAGTTTTAACCACTTGAGGACCTTGCCTGTTTTTCAGACTTGGTGTACAAGATTAAAACATTTTTTTTTTTGGAAAAAATCACTTTTTTTAATTAAAAAATAAGACAACAGTAAAGTTAGCCCAAGTTTTTTATATTGTGAAAGATAATGTTACCCTGAGTAAAATGATACCAAACATGTCACGCTTTAAAATTGCGCCCGCTCGTGGAATGGCGTCAAACTTTTACCCTTAAAAATCTCCATAGGTGACATTTAAAAAATGTCTATAGGTTGCATCTTTTGAGTTACAGAGAAGGTCTAGAGCTGGAATTATTGGTCTCACTCTAATGATCATGGTGATACCTCACTTGTGTGGTTTGAGCACCGTTTTCATATGCGGGCGTTACTCACGTATGAGTTCTGCACGCAAGCTCGTCGGGACAGGGCGCTTTAAAAAAATTGTTTTTTTTGTTTTATTATTTAATTTTATTAATTTTTACACAACAAAAAAAAAAAAAAGGTCACTTTTATTCCTATTACAAGGAATGCAAACATCCCTTGTAATAGAAAAAAGCATGAAAAAAATTGTCATTTGAAAAAATTACAACAAGAAAATATGCCTTTAAGAAGCATGGGTAGAAGTTTCGTTTTGACGTCGCTTCCGCCCTGCTATGCTATGGAGACGTGTGGGGGCCATCTTGCCCTCACTCTTATACCAGCCGAGCAGGACACAGGACGCGATTGCCTCCGCCGCTGCCGACGGCTCTGGTAAGCAGCGGAGGGCTTGGGAGAGCGGTGGGAGGCCCCTCTCCCTCCGCCTATAACAGTGATCTTGCAGGGAATCTGCCATTACCGAGATATCCATCTTTAAAGTGATGACGTACTGTATATATACGTGAGCGGGTCCTTAAGTGGTTCAAGTATTTTAAAAGTCAAATTTTGAAGATGCACACAGTGGGGGTTATTTATGAAAAGCAAATCCACTTTGCACTACAAGTGCAAAGTGCACTTGAAATTGCACTGAAAGTGCACTTGGAAGTGCAGTCGCTGTAAATCTGAGGGGTAGATCTGACATGAGGGGAAGCTCTGCTGGTTTTATTATCCAATCATGTGCAAGCTAAAATGCTGTTTTTTATTTTCCTTGCCTGTCCCCCTCGGATCTACAGCGACTGCACTTCCAAGTGCACTTTCAGTGCAATTTCAAGTGCACTTTGCACTTGTAGTTTGCACTTGTAGTGCAATGTGGGGTTTCCTTTAGTAAAAAACCCTCAGTGTGTCAATATGTGCTATCTACCATCACGGGATATCAATGTATGCGTTTTGTGGGTGCAACCAGGGCCGGATTAACAATGGGGCTGATGGAGCTGCAGCTCCAGGCCCCTTTCTCAAGATAGGCCCATTTGCCAAAAAAAAAAAAAAAAAAAAAAAATTTTTTTTTTTTTTTTAAGATTTTTTTTTTTTTAAGATCGAATTTGGGGGGTTGTAGCTCGATGACCAGAGGTCACAGAAACCCCACATTTGGGGGTAGGCATGGGAAGAGCTACCCCACAACTGGTTAAAATATGGGACGGCTATCAGTTATGGTTCCGGAGATACGGGCCTGCTTGCACAGCCTGTCAGAAGCTACATTCAGAGCGGCCAATATGAATACAAGCTGACACACTACAGCAGACTGATAGGATCACAGTGCTTATAATAATTATTTGTATATTACTCATGGTAATTAACCCCTTGCCACCCAGGCCAATTCTGACACTTCTCTACTACATGTAAAAATCATCATTTGTTTTTTGCTAGAAAATGACTCTATGGTGGTCTTTGCACTTTTTATGTTGCAGGGTACAGAGCTGCACGATTCTGGCTAAAATGAGAATTGCAATTTTTTTGCTTAGAAGATAGATCACGATTGTTGCGGCGTAACATCATCTTTCACATTAAAACAAAAAAAAAAAAAAATGGGCTAACTTCACTGTTTTGTTTTTATGGTTTTTATTATTCATTGAAGTGGGAAAATGCAGTGTGACATAAAATATTGCAGCAATAGCCATTGTATTCCCTAGAGTCTCTGCTAAAATATATATAATGTTTGGCAGTTCCAAGTAATTTTCTAGCAAATAATATTGCTTTCTAACTTAAGAAACAAGTGTTGGACTTTAAGTGGTTAAATTAAGTTACAATGTTAGTTAGTTACAATGTTTCATTTTGTTTACAAACTTCGCAGACTGCCCAGATTTGTTCTTTACACACAGAAGTGTATCCCTTTGATCTAAGAAGGAAGTGTCAGTTACAATGTTTCCTGTTAAAAACTTGGAAGACTGCCCAGATATTTTCTTTTGACAGCTGAAAGTCTCTCCACTTGTTATATGAAAGAATCAGCAAACTCTGCATTGAAGATCGTCAGGGGGGTTGAATCAAGATCACGATTTTTTTAACGATTAATTGTGCAGCTCTAGCACGGTATTTGCGCAGCAATTTTTCAAACATGTTTTTTTGGAAAAAAATGTTTCATTCATTAAAAAAACAGTTAGTTAGTTAAGTTAGCACAATTTTTTTTGGTATCCTAAGCGATGCTTTACATTTTTTTAGGTTACATGTTTAGAGTTACAGAGGAGGTCTAGTACTAGAATTATTGTTCTCGCTCTAACGATCGTGGCGTATGTAACCTATGTGTATCTGGCTCTGATACTACCAGTGCCTACCCAGCCACTGACTAGTATCTCTCCCCAGCCTGTCCCCACACACCCTCTCACCTGCTGACCTGTGGATGGGGGAATCACTCCTGCAGTGTTATTGTGTTTTGCCAGTGCGTACAATGATCAGTGTTGCTAACTTTAGCTGGCAGCACTGATTGTTTTAAGAAAAAAAAAAACAGGCTGGTTGTACTCAAGTTGATTAATAGATTGACTTGTGTAAAACCAGCTAGCCCATACATAGATTGACTATGGCTGGTCTCTGCATAATTGGCGTAATTTCAATCCATGTATGACCTGCTTAACAACTACTCAGTCCCTAAATATCCTTCCACTCCTGTACATAGTGCTCACTGTCATACTCTCCACACTCCTCTCCTGTACATAGTGCCCACTGTCATACTCTCCACACTTCTCTCCTATACATAGTACCCACTGTCATACCCTACACACTCCTCTCCTGTACATAGTGCCCACTGTCATACCCTCCACACTCCTCTCCTATACATAGCGCCCACTGTCATACCCGTCACACTCCTCTCCTGTACATAGTGCCTGCTGTCATACACTTCTCTCCTGTACTTAGTGCCCACTGTCGCACCCTCCACACTCCTCTCCTGTACATACTGCTCACTGTCATACCCTCCACACTCCTCTCCTATACATAGTGCCCACTGTCATACCCTCCACACTCCTCTCCTATACATAGTGTTCACTGTCATACCCTCCACACTCCTCTCCTATACATAGAGCCCACTATCATACCGTCTACATTCCTCTCCTGTACATACTGCCCACTGTCATACCCTCCACACTCCTCTCCTGTACATACTGCCCCATCATACCCTCCACACTTCTCTCTGGTACGTACTACCCTCTTGTCATGGTCTTACCTCTCTCCTGTCTCCTTCGTTTGACATGTGCTGGCGGCCATCTTGGTTTCTGGGTCTCTTGTAGCCTCCCACCCTGCGGCTCCTCCTTCCCACTGGGAGGAGCTGGATGCCTGGCTCATATATATAGAGGGTCTGTGGCTTCAGTTCCTTGCTTGGTCCTCCTGTGTTCACATGCTTCTAAGACTGCTGCTGCTTCTGGTTCCGATCCTGGCTTCGTCTGACTTCCCTGCTGGTTCCTGATCCTGGCTTCGTCTGACTTCCCTGCTGGTTCCTGATCCTGGCTTCGTCTGACTTCCCTGCTGGTTCCTGATCCTGGCTTCGTCTGACTACCCTTCTGGTTCCTGACCTCTGGCTTCGCAAGACTCTGCTTCGGGTTCACTATCCGTTGGACTTTTGCTGTAATGCTTGATATTCAATAAAGCCTTCTTATTTTCACTTATCTCTTGTTGTACGTCTGGTTCATGGTTCCGTAACATTAGGACCAAGCCATGAATTTTGACGGTACAGGGCCATCCTCGCTACCCACGCTGGTTGCCAGACTTGATCAGCTGGAGTCCCTGTTGGGCCAGTTCGCCGTGGCGTTGCAAACCATGCTTGAACGCACGGCTCATTTCGCTTCCGTTGCCGATGGGTCGGTTGTCGCTCCTGGGCCCGCTCCTACTGCCGCTCCGGTTGTTGCGCCAGAGTCTACCCCGACACCTGTTGTTGCGCCTGCGGTGTCTCGGGGTATGACCGGTTCTGCCCCCCTTCCACAGCGATTTGGGGGAGAGCCAACTCAGTGCCGAGGTTTCCTTAACCAAGTGGGCATTTATTTCGAGTTGCTGCCACATGCCTTTCCTACTGAGAGATCAAAGGTGGGGTTCTTGATCTCGCTGCTCTCGGACAGGGCCTTGGCCTGGGCCAGTCCTTTGTGGGAGAACAACAATCCGGTGGTTGCCGAGTTTTCCGGTTTTGTTGCTTCTCTTCGGAAGGTATTCGATGTGCCGGCTCGCGCCGCCTCTGCTGCGAAGCTCCTTATGTCCGTCAGACAGGGTTCACGATCCGTAGCCGAATACGCCATTGAGTTTCGTACCCTGGCAGCAGAGGTAGGTTGGAATAATGAGGCTCTGGTCGCTGCTTTCTCTCATGGTCTCTCGGATGCCTTGAAGGATGAGGTTGCAGCTAAGGACCTACCAGTGGAGCTCGAGGCTCTTATTTCTTTCCTGATTTTGATTGACACCAGACTCAGGGAGAGACCTTCCTTTAAGGAGAGCCTGCGGAGGCCTCCTAACAGTTTGGCGCCTACGGTTGCTGTCCCACCCGTGCCTCCCTCTCCTCCCACGCCTCCTGGGGTTGACTTGTCTGGGGGTGAACCCATGCAGCTGGGGTTTGCTCGCCTGTCCGAGGGAGAGAGGGTACTCCGGAGACGCGAGGGCCGATGCATGTACTGTGGTCTCGGTGGGCATTTTCGGTTGGCATGTCCGAACCGTCCGGGAAACGCTCGCACCTGAGATCCTGTCGGGGGCAGATCTTGGGTGGAGTCTCCTCGTCCCCGGTTTCCCGTGTTGATAAACCACTGATCACTGTTGTCCTCTCCTGGGTCGGGGGCTCGGTGACGACCCAGGCGTTGGTGGACTCTGGTGCTGGTGGTTTTTTCATTGATAGTGAGTTCGCTGCCGCCAATTCCATTCCTCTACAGGCTCGAGGTTCCCCGCTGGCTCTAGAGGCGATAGACGGCAGACCCCTCCAGCCGTCACACGTGACTCATGAGACCCTTCCAGTGGGGATAGCCATTGGTGCCGTTCACAGAGAGTCGGTCTGCTTCCAAGTTATTTCGTCTCCACACTACTCGGTGGTCTTGGGGTACCCCTGGCTCCAGAAGCATAATCCGACTTTCGACTGGAGATCGGCCGAGATCCTCTCATGGTCACCACAGTGTGGGGCTAAGTGCATCCATGGGCCTGTCAAGTTGCTGTGTACTTCCTCGGACTCTCTGTTGCCTCCTGAATACGAGGAGTACCGGGATGTATTCGATAAGGTACGCGCAGTTGCCCTACCTCCGCACCGCCCATATGATTGTGCCATAGAGTTACAACCTGGTGCTGTTCCTCCTCGCGGCAGGGTCTATCCACTGTCGGTTGCGGAGAATGAGGCCATGGAGGAGTACGTGATGGAGGCGCTGTCCCGTGGTCACATTCGCAAATCCTCGTCCCCGGCAGGGGCTGGATTTTTCTTTGTGAAAAAGAAGGGCGGTGAGTTGAGGCCTTGCATCGATTACAGGGGCCTTAATCGCATCACGATCAAAAACGCTTACCCGATACCCTTGATTTCCGAGCTGTTCGACCGCCTTAAGGGGGCCACGGTCTTTACCAAACTCGACCTGAGGGCGGCATATAACCTGGTAAGGATCAAGGCGGGCGATGAGTGGAAGACCGCGTTTAACACCAGGACCGGTCATTATGAGTCCTTGGTTATGCCCTTTGGGTTGTGCAATGCGCCCGCAGTCTTTCAGGAATTCATCAACGATGTTTTCCGTGACCTGTTGCAGCAGTGTGTGGTGGTCTATTTGGATGACATCTTGGTATACTCCGAGTCCATGGAGGCCCACATTCTGGATGTCAAGCGAGTGTTGCAACGGTTACGAGAGAACAAGCTGTTCGGTAAGCTTGAGAAATGCGAATTTCACCGATCCCAGGTAACCTTCTTAGGTTACATCATTTCCGCTGAGGGGTTCTCCATGGACCCTGAGAAGGTTTCGGCTGTCTTACAGTGGCCTCAGCCCAGTGGTCTTCGTTCCTTGCAGCGCTTTTTGGGCTTCGCCAATTATTATCGGAAGTTCATCAGGGACTTCTCCGTGCTGGCCAAGCCTCTCACGGATCTGACCAGGAAGGGCAGTAATTCCCAGGTCTGGCCGCTCGAGGCCATCCGGGCTTTTGAGGTCCTAAAATCCGCCTTTGTGTCGGCTCCGATTCTGTCTCATCCCAACCCTGGGTTGCCCTTTGTCCTCGAGGTGGACGCGTCTGAGACGGGAGTAGGCGCCCTTCTGTCTCAGCGTAGAACACCAGAGGGTCCGCTGCTTCCTTGTGGGTTTTACTCCCGGAAACTGTCACCCGCAGAGTGCAACTATCAGATTGGTGACAGGGAGTTATTGGCCATAGTGCAGGCTCTCAAAGAGTGGAGGCACTTGCTCGAGGGCTCGGTGGTTCCGGTTCTCATCCTCACGGACCACAAGAATCTGACCTACCTTTCTGAGGCCAAGAGATTGACTCCACGTCAGGCCAGATGGGCTCTGTTCTTGTCACGTTTTAATTATGTGGTCTCCTACCTACCCGGTTCCAAGAACGTCAGGGCGGATGCCTTATCACGGCAGTACTCCGAGCTGTCCAGGGAGGAATCTATACCGACTTCGGTCATACCTCCGAATCAGATCCTGGCCGCCATTCGCACCAGCCTGACCTCTCCCCTTGGTGAGCAGATTTTGGCGGCTCAATCTGGTGGCAGATGTTTTGTGCCTGAGGGGTTGCGCACTCGGTTGTTGCGAACCTACCATAACTCCAAGACCGCGGGGCATCCTGGTAAGAATCAGCTGTCCTGGGCGGTTTCACGTCTGTTCTGGTGGCCTTCCCTACGTTCCGACATCGCCGCATATGTAGCGGCATGCTCCGTTTGTGCCCAAAGTAAGTCCCCTCGGCACCTTCCGTTGGGCCTGCTGCAACCCATAGCCACCGGGGAGCGCCCATGGTCACACCTGGGGATGGATTTCATTGTGGACCTCCCTGCATCCCGAGGCCATACGGTCATTCTCATGATTGTGGATCGGTTTTCCAAAATGTGCCACTGTGTTCCTCTCAAGAAGTTACCCTCTGCACAAGAGTTGGCCACGATTTTTGCCTGGGAGGTCTTCCGGTTGCACGGTTTGCCCAAGGAGATAGTGTCAGATCGGGGGAGTCAGTTTGTGTCCAGGTTCTGGCGCGCCTTTTGCTCCCAGTTGGGGATTCATCTCTCCTTCTCCTCGGCCTACCACCCTCAGTCCAATGGGGCCGCAGAACGATCCAATCAGGCATTGGAACAATTCCTTCGTTGCTATGTCTCCGATCACCAGGACAATTGGGTTGACCTCCTGCCTTGGGCTGAGTTTGCCAGGAACACGGCGGTGAACTCTTCCTCTGGGACGTCTCCCTTCATGGCCAGTTATGGGTTCCAACCTGCCGTGTTACCGGAGGCATTCTCTCCCCAGGATATTCCGGCTGTGGAGGATCACCTTTCCGTCCTACGCGCCTCTTGGGTACAGATCCAGAAGTCCCTTGAGGTCTCTGCGCAGCGCCAGAAACTCCAGGCTGATCGCAGACGAGCGCCTGCTCCTTCCTACCAGGTCGGAGACCGTGTATGGTTGTCCACTCGCAACCTCAACCTTCGAGTGCCCACTCCCAAGCTGGCTCCTCGCTTTGTTGGTCCCTTCCGAGTGCTTCGCAGGGTAAACCCGGTAGCCTATGCCCTTGCGCTTCCTCCTGGCATGCGGATCTCCAACGTGTTTCATGTCTCCCTGTTGAAGCCACTGGTGTGCAATCGCTTCACTTCCTCGGTTCCTCGGCCTCGTCCGGTCCAAGTGGGTAATCATGAGGAGTATGAGGTGAGCAATATCCTGGACTCACGCCTGGTCCGCGGTCGGGTGCAGTTTTTGGTCCACTGGCGTGGTTATGGTCCAGAGGAGCGTTCCTGGGTTCCCTCCGCAGATGTCCATGCTCCTGCCTTGCTCCGAGCCTTCCACGCACGCTTCCCTCAGAGACCGTTTTTTGCACCGCGGAGGAGGGGCCCTTGAGGGGGAGGTACTGTCATGGTCTTACCTCTCTCCTGTCTCCTTCGTTTGACATGTGCTGGCGGCCATCTTGGTTTCTGGGTCTCTTGTAGCCTCCCACCCTGCGGCTCCTCCTTCCCACTGGGAGGAGCTGGATGCCTGGCTCATATATATATAGAGGGTCTGTGGCTTCAGTTCCTTGCTTGGTCCTCCTGTGTTCACATGCTTCTAAGACTGCTGCTGCTTCTGGTTCCGATCCTGGCTTCGTCTGACTTCCCTGCTGGTTCCTGATCCTGGCTTCGTCTGACTTCCCTGCTGGTTCCTGATCCTGGCTTCGTCTGACTTCCCTGCTGGTTCCTGATCCTGGCTTCGTCTGACTACCCTTCTGGTTCCTGACCTCTGGCTTCGCAAGACTCTGCTTCGGGTTCACTATCCGTTGGACTTTTGCTGTAATGCTTGATATTCAATAAAGCCTTCTTATTTTCACTTATCTCTTGTTGTACGTCTGGTTCATGGTTCCGTAACACCTCTGTCATACCCCCTCACTCTTCCTGTACATACTGCCCATTGTCATACCCTTCACACTCCTCTCCTGTACATAGTGCTTTTTTCCGTACCCTTTGTACTCCTCTCTTGTACATAGTGCCCACTGTTAGACCCTCCACATTCCTCATCCTCACCTGCACATACTTCCCACTTATATACCGTCCATACTCCTCCCCTATGTCGCTTACCCACAAAAACAGTTCTTTAAAATTATACTGAATATCATCAATGTTACCAGCTCTAGAATGGACACACTTTTGTTAGTTCAACTAAAGGAAATATCAGTTCTCATATTTGTTCTGCCCTATTATTAGTACTCATTTAATTTTGTGATTACTACTATGATGTATAGAGGAACATCGGGGATCTCAGCTACTCTTAATATAGCACTTATATAAAAAAGTGGCCCTGAAAATATTTTTTAAATGTTGGCAACTGTGCACTTAGGCACTGCCCAAGGGCCACCGTCCACCGGGTCAGTAGGGGGCCCCATGAGAGGCTCCTGGGATCCTGTGATAATAAAGCGGTAGTAAACTTTCCTGACATTACTACTTTTTAGAGGCCCTGGGGTAGGTTATGCCACAACGTACAAGTATGCACAGCATATTAGCACATTAGTGTACACTTCAATTTTCAGACTGAGCCCTCCAGTGCTGCGATGAATCAGGCGGGGCCCGGGCACTTCCATCTTCAACCGGTCTTCCTTCTGGGTTCTGTGCCTTTGGTCACTTGCCTTGGCTGGGCTGCGTTCATGTCATTCCCACGCATTTATTTATTATTTATTACACCCCATTCACACCTCCGCGACAAAACGCCCGACGCCGGCCGCTCGTGCCGCTGGAGGGGAGAATTCCCATTGCTGTCTATGAGATGGTTCACATCTCATAGACGCCGTACACCTGCGGCATGAAAAAAAGTCCCGGAGCCTTTTTTCAGGCGGCATTGGCGTTCGGCCATACAAAGCAATAGGAAGGATTTGTAAAAAAAAAGTTACACTATTCGCGGCAAAATACGCCGCGTACGCGGCGTTACTTGTCGCGGAGGTGTGAATGCAGCCCTTAAAGGCCCCACCAAAATCCTCAGCACCAGGCCCATGATGTTCTTAATCTGGCCCTGGGTGCAACCCCTTCCTCGCAACTCAAGTAGGTGAGATAAAGGGGTTGCACCCCCGAAACATTGATTCCTCCATGATGGGAGATAGCACATGTTGACATTAGGCATGGGATCCTGAGGGAAATCCACATTTTGACTCCCAATTTGTGTGTATCTTCAAAATGTGTTTTTTTTACAGGGGTGACATCACCCCATCTGATGAAGGCAAGAACAACACAGTTTTGACATACTAATGTCTGATATTGCCTTCACTTTTTCAAAGTTGAACTTTGTAAGTTCCTGAGTTGTGTATGTTATGGTTTTAAACATGCCTGTTTTACCAAAAAAAATTATATTTCTAATGTCAAACATAAAAACAAAGATGTTGGTTTGTTCAAAAACCCTTTTCCAATGAACACGTGAATGTGCACGGAGTAAAATATTTTCTACTCAACAATGTGTTGCTTCTTCTTTAAATGCTCAATACCAGTATTTGGAGTAAGTTGGTGTTTACAGTGACAATGGGGGTTATTTACTAAAGGCAACTCCACTTGGCACTACAAGTGCACTTGTAGTGCCAAGTGGATTTTCCTTTAGTAAATAACCCCCACAGTGCTGTAAAATTTTCCACAATCAGGCCATTTTCGGGACTCTAAACAATTAATTCATTGTGCTGAAAACTTTTTTTTTTATAATCATTAATGCATTAAATACATTAACAATAAAAACAATGGCCCGGATTCAGAAAGGAGATACGTCGGCATATCTCCGGATACGCCGTCGTATCTCTGAGTGTGCGGGGTCGTAACTATGCGACTGATTTATAAAATCAGTTACTCATAGATTTCCCTAAGATCCGACCGGCGTAAGTATCTTAGGGCCAGATTCACAGTAGAGATACGACGGTGTATCTCTGATACACCGTCGTATCTCTCAGAGTATCTATGCGACTGATTCATAGAACCAGTTACGCATAGATAACCCTTAGATCCGACAGGTGTAATTGTCTTACACCGTTGGATCCTAGGATGCAATACCTCGGCCGCCGCTGGGTGGAGTTTGCGTCGTATTCCAGCGTCGGGTATGCAAATGAGGATTTACGGTGATCCACAACGTTTTTCGCGTTCGTTACGTCGTCGCTAGTAATTTTTTACCGCCGCAAAGTTACGGCTTCTTTAACATGGCTTAACTTTAGTCGAGCCATGTTAAAGTATGGCCGTCTTTCCCGGGTCGAATTTAAAATTATTTATTTTTTGCGTAAGACGTCCGGGAATACGAACGTACGCTACGCACGTCGCAGTTCAAAAAAATGACATCACTTCGCGCAAAGCACGGCGGGAATTTCAAAACGGAGCATGCGCAGTACATCCGGCGTGGGAGCGTGCCTAATTTAAATGGCACATGCCCCTTTGAATTAGGCGGGCTTGCGCCAGACGCCGCCGGCGTAAGTTTTCACGCAAGTGCTTGGTGAATCAGGCACTTGGGATGAAAACTTGCGGCGGTGTAACGTATATATGCTACGTTACGCCGCCACAATTATATGTGAATCTGGCCCTTAGGCTGCATATTTACGCTGGTCGCTAGGTGGCGCTTCCGTATATTTACGCTATGAATATGCTAATTAGGTAGATATGCCGATCACAAACGTACGTCCGCCCGGCACATTTTTTTATGTCGTTTACGTTAGGCTTTTTTCGGCATAAAGTTACCCCTGCTATATGAGGCGTAGCATGTGCACTGGGATTTTTTCACGCGCCGTTCGTAAAATACGTCAATTACGTGGGGTCACAGTGAATTTAAATAAAACACGCCCACATCCTCCCCATTTGAATGAGGAGGGCTTACGCCGACACACATACGTTACGCCGCCGTAACTAAGGGCGCAAGTTCTTTCTGCATACGGAACTTGCGCCCTAAGTTACGGCGGCGTACCGTATCTGAGATATGTTACGCCGTGCCGACAGATACTCCATTGTATCTGAATCCGGCCCACTGTGTGTGTGTGTGTAGCGGACCCACAACATAATAGTTAACTGAAGAAGAGATTGTCACCTCATGTATCCAATAAATTACGTTTGCACTTGTAGTGATGTGATCATTTCTTTGCCCATTTACCAAGTGTATACTCTTGTTATGCAGTGTTTGCCCTTGTTATGCAGTGTTTGTTTTACCTTTTCCAATATGGTTGCTATTCTCTCTCTCACCAAGGATGAGGTCATCAAGAAGAGCAGAGGATGGCAAGGGTTTTTTGTGGGTAAGTGGGTGGAGAGACAGACATGTGAAGAGAGAATGAACAATGAATTCCTGCTAAGAGAACACAGGATGTGTAAGTGCTCACCGAGACATACATAGAGACTGATAATGATTTCATGTTCCTGTTTGGAAAATACTTTATGTTGGATGGTTCACTGAATGTTAATTCTTCAATACATGGACTTTCAAATGCAATGCTGTGTGGATTACTGTCTATGTGAAGATATATTTTTCAATTGGGATATCACTTGCTATTCACAAGCTCCAATTTAGTGGAGGCACTGTGCTTGTTAAAGATCCTGTCCTGATCACACAGATTATAAAGTCTCTGCTCCTAAATACTATACAGGTGACGCCATCATACTTCAGTAGCTGCAGAAAGAGAGAAAAATAGTGCTACACACTATTGAAGAAAATGGGCAAAAAGAAAAGTCCATTGGAGAATCTAGGAGGCAGCTAAAAGAAACACAAGCAGTACATCAAATTAAATATTAGTTCAGATAAAAAAAAATCATTATTTAAAAAATGTATCACACATTTGCTGGCATATTAATGGCCCCCCTACCCGCAAAGTATTCCATATATTTTTGACGGACTTCACGGGTGCTTTGGGGGGCAAGCCAGGATTGTTTGTTCGGGAAATCCAGCCTCAGGCACAACTGAGGCCACATAGTTTGGTGAATTTTTCCTTAATAAATTATGAAGTATGCAGCATGCAAGGACAATATGATTTAGTTTATATTTCACCATGTTGATTGCAGTGAGGAATAGGCGGAACCGGCTGTCCATTATCCTGAAAGCATTCTCCACCACTCTTCTGGCTCTGGCCAGCCAGTAGTTAAAAACCCTCTGGTCCAGGGTGAAGGGTCTTCATGGGGAATGGCCGCCTCAGGTGTTCACCCAGCCCAAACGCTTCATCAGCGACGAAGACAAACGTAAGTCCTGCCACATTATCTTCAGCAGGTGGCAATCCCAAGCCACCATTCTGGAGCTGTCTGTAGAACTCGGTCTGGGCGATGACTCCACCATCCGACATCCGGCCATTCTTCCCCACGTCCTCATACAAAAACTTGTATGTCACTGACACCACCGCCAACATCACTATACTATCAAACCCCTTGTAATTATAATAGTATGACCCTGAGTTGGGGGTGGGATGATGTGGATGTGTTTCCCATTGATTGTCCCTCTGCAGTACCACCACTGGGCAAATTGGGAAGCCACAGTCTGCCATTCCTGTGGTGTTGAAGGAAACTGTGGGGTCAAACAAGAAAAAAAAATAGTACTTTTGCACTTAACATTGCAAGCAGATTAGACACAAACATTTTTGGCCAACATCAGTATAACATTTATTTTAAGGAGTATTTATTTAGGGTGGTGGGAGGGTTCCAAATGAGTTTGGGACCCCCAAAAAAAGCCTGTGGCACTCTGCCTGAATTTAAGGACAACAATAACATTTGTACACATTTTGGGGGTGTTTCAGGAAAAGCACTACAATGGATCTGACAAAATACATTGTTAAGTGACTAGGCTAGGTGTGTATGGGCCAAGGATAGCATGCTGGAGAGGTTTGTGAAGGCAAATATGCACAAAGGACAAAAAAAGGAGCATTAAAAGCTTACAGCATGCATGAGGACAAAGGGGAAATTCAGAGCATATTACAATCATGGTAATTAGGGAATGATGAAAGAAATACAATACATTAGCAAACACTAAATACATAGAATGTGATGTTAAAGGAGAAAACGTACCTTCAACCAACTGGAAGCACTAGGTCTGCAGCAACTAATAAATGCTTCCACGCATTTTGGTCACACCCTCGACCTCATCTTCAAACAAAATACGGACATCAACACATTGGACAACACGCCATTGCCATGGACTGACCACCACGCCATCAAATTCAAAATAACCACCAACACCATCTTTCAAAAAACAACACACTCAACAACAACACACTGGACAAGATCACAGAAGAAACTACACTTGCAACTCTTCAAAACTACACTAGCGAACAAAATAGCGATGCTAACTCAAAACTACTCAAGTTCAACTAAAGAAATACTCAACTCCCTCAATGAAGCCTTACTACAGACAGCAGATACAGTCGCACCAAGATGCAGAGCACTTATCCGCAAAAACAATTTGGGCTGGTTCAATAACGCTCTTACATTACTGAAACAAGAACGCAGAAGAGCTGAAAGAGCACGGAGAAGGAATTCAACAAAGGAAACCCACACAAACTACAAATTACTCACCAAGAAATACCACAAAGCAATCTTCAAAGCAAAAAATTAACACTTCTCTAACACCATCTCAAAAGCCATAAACCGTCCCTGCAAACTTTTCAAACTAGTCGCTCAGACTATGAACCCCACCTGCCTAGAGCCTCCAGCAAACGAAACACAAGAATTCTGCAATAAACAATCTGATTTTTTTATTGACAAAATCAAACATTAATGAAATAATTCAGCAGAAAAAAACAATCACCCTCACTCGGCCAGAGCAAGAAGAAAAAAGCCACATAAATACTCTACAATCAACGAAATTTACTCTGGTCCCAATCACCATCGACACCATCAAAATCATCATCAGAAGTCTCAGAGACAGCACATCACCAAATTACATTATTTATAGAAAACTTCTGAAAGAATGTACCGACATCTTGGCAGTGCACACACCATAACACACCTCATAAATCAGTCATTCAAAGAAGGTATTGTTCCGATCTCCCTCAAGCAAGGCATAATCAAACCCCTCCTAAAGAAATCCAACCTCGACCCCAAAGACTCAAACTACCACAGGCCAGTAACAAGCCTTAACACCATCTCCAAGATCATTGAGAAAGCAGTAGTACAACAGCTACAACTCCATTTGGACACCTACAAACTCCTGGACCCACTATAATCTGGTTTCCGCCCAGGCCACGGGACAGAAACTGCACTTCTCAAAATATGGGATGACGCCCTCGAAGCAGCAGATGATGGAGAATCATGTCTCCTGGTGCTGCTGGACCTCAGCGCAGCTTTCAACACAGTAGACCACAAAACTCTGCTCACTCGTCTCACAGAAGTAGCCAGAGTCGCAGACTCTGATCTACCCTGGTTTGCATCCTTCCTAGAGAATCAATCCCAGACAGTGAAACTAGGAGTTTTCACTTCGGAAGCATGTACAATTACATGCAGGGTCCCTCAAGGATCACCCCTATCGCCCATGCTCTTCAACATCTACCTCCGCCCACTCCTCAAAATCATCAGCAAACAGGACCTGCTCCATCACTCCTACGCTGATGACACTCAACTTTGCCTTCGCATTACCGACAAAAAGGACCAACACCACACACTCGAAAATTGCCTCTTATTGATCGATAATTGGATGACGGAGAGCTTACTCAAACTTAATGGATTCAAAACAGAACTTCTCTTTCTCCATGCAAACCGAAAGAAAAACTCTAGGACAACCTGCACACCACCCACCATCCTTGGGCAAACCATCACCCCAAGCACCAAAGTCAAAACCCTCAGAGTCATCTTTGACTCAGGCCCCGTACACACCATAGAATCCATCCGCTGAAAAATCTCAGCGGATCGGTTTCAGCGGATAGATTCTATGGTGTGTACATTCCTGCGGATATTTATCCGCGGAAATTTCCCGATTCCAGCAGATAAAAATTTGTAGACATGTCTACAAATCTATCCGCTTGAATCGATCCCAACGGATTGATCCGCTGGTCTGTACAGACTCACCGGATCAATCCGTCCGAAGGGATCCCCCGCATGCGTCGTAATGATTCGACGCATGCGTGGAATTCCTTATATGACAGCGTCGCACTCGTCGCCGCGTCATCATTGCGGTGATGGCACGACACGTCATCGTGAGGGGATTTTGGCGCGGATTTCGATCCTATGTGTACTAGGCCTCAGACATGACTATGGACGCACAAATAGGATCAATAGTCAGTGGATCTCACTACCTTCTCCGCCTGCTGCGTAGACTCATCCCCTTCATCCCAGAAGAGGACACAGCAGTAGTAGTTTGAACAATCACCAATTCCCAACTCGACTACGCAAACTCCCTCTACCTCGGACTCCCCAAATACTAAATTTTGCGTCTACAAGTTGTCCAGAACATAGCAGACCGACTGGTAACGGGAAAAAAAATCTGGGAATCAATCACTCCGTCCCTGAGGACCCTCCATTGGCTGTCCGCGAAGGATTGGGTTACATTCAAGACCCGCTGCCTCACTCACAAATGCACACAAGGAAACGCTCCTCAATACCTATGCGAGAAAATAAAACACTACACCCTTAGTCGCGCCCTCCGGTCAACTAACCAAAACCTCCTCCACATCCCCAAAACCCGCTACAAATCTAAAGATTTGCAGTCCAAGGACCACGGCTATGGAACGCTCTACCCCGCGGACATATGCATGGAAGAAAACCATCGGGCCTTCAGAAAAAAACTTAAGACCCACCCGTGAAGACACAGGACAGCACTGGATGCAAAAAGTCATGCTGGAGCAACCAATTCTTTGTCCATGAACTCCTACCCACCCTGTTCATGAACTGGGCTTGGGTCAAAGTTAGAACCCCAACACCAAGCCCCTGCACAGCACAAATTCTAAGACGAATATGTACCCGCAACATGGCTAGAAAATGATCAGCTGGTCAGAACGGACTAACAGAACGCACTGAAAAACAGAAAGGCCTGAGAAGAGCGAGCCGAAAATCAGAAACGAGCTGACAAGAATGCACTGAAAACCAGATACAAACTGACTACACGCACTGAAAAACAGATACAAACTCACAAGCACAAACTGAAGCGTAGTAACGGACTGAAAAGCACAAGGCTGAAAAGCGCAAATCGCCTCTCACCAAACTTCTACTAACACAAGATTTGCAGTAGGAGCCCAAAGGGAGGTGCACTTGGTATTGAACTTCCCTTTATAGTGTCGTTGGCGAGCAGAATTTCCAACAACATTTGTGAGACCATGTGTATGCAAGACAAGTTTGAGCCAACGTCCGTCAGAAAAAAATCGACGGTTGTGTTGTCTGAATGTCCGATCGTGTGTACGCGGCATTAGAGTCTGCAAAAGACTTGAGATTGGGGCGGAGGTTCACCTTCCAACTGGACAACAACCCTAAACATACAGCCAGAGCTACAATGGAACGGTTTAGATCAAAGCATATTCATGTCTTAGAATGGCCCAGTCAAAGTCCAGACCTAAATCCAATTGAGAATCTGTGGCAAGACTTGAAAATTGCTGTTCACAGATGCTCGCTATCCAATCTGACAGAGCTTGAGCTATTTTACAAAGAAGAATGGGCAAAAATGTCACTCTCTAGATGTGCAAAGCTGGTAGAGACATACCCCAAAAGACTTGCAGCTATAATTGCAACGAAAGGTGGTTCTACAAAGTATTTACTTAGGGGGGCTCTATGCAAATGCACACCACATTTTTCACATATTTATTTGTAAAAGAAAATGAAAACCATTTATCATTTTCTTTCCTCTTCACAATTATGTTACACTTTGTGTTGGTTTATCACATACAATTCCAATAAAATACATTTATGGTCATTACCCTCTGAGAGAGAGATGTGGATCACATAAACACGCGACAAGACTTACAACATAAATAGACCTGAAGTGTGGCTTGGTGGTCTGGTCAGTATGCCAAGAAAAGGGGGCATACCCAAGGTAAGTAATGGGTAGTTAATTGAAGAAGGATATGCTGAGAAGTGCCCTGAAAAAGGGAAGGGCGGGAGGGTGTCGAATGCGATTGAATGCGCAGACTCACGGACATGAGGTGAGCTGGAAAGAGTCGGCCCAGTGACGTGTAGTACCGCACACTGAACCGACAAAGAGCATGTGTGAGTGGGCTGCTTAAATACCCTCCGGGCTCCTCCCATAAACTCAGGCCACCATACTGGCCTTCTTATTTATGGTCATTACCCTCTGAGAGAGAGATGTGGATCACATAAACACGCGACAAGACTTACAACATAAATAGACCTGAAGTGTGGCTTGGTGGTCTGGTCAGTATGCCAAGAAAAGGGGGCAAAAGTCTCAGATAGGGAAATAGTTTATATTGATTTCTTGTATTTATTTAGCCAGCTTGGTAAAGGCTTATGCCATTCCTTCATGAGGATTTGGGATGTATGTGGCAAAACAAGGAGACTTCCATCAGCCTGGTATCTTGATTACGTAGTCTGGTACTCCCTGTTGGGAGGCAACTGAGGCTGCTCCAAAGAATGTCCAGAGAACTGACTGGGGTTTGAAGCCCAAGTTACTTAGGAGGATTCTGACATGCTTGACACACTGGCTGACACTCAGGGAGCTGGTTTAGAAAGGGTAGCAACGAGCTACCATCAGATTGGCTGGGTAGATGGAGCAGTAGTGGGTCGAGCACCGTCACTGGGCATCAGGCGTTGTCAGTCTGAAACAGGTTGATGTCAACCCCAGGGGCTGGTTTGTTGCGTTTGCAGACTGTGAGAGTGTAGTGGTTCGAAAGCGAGTCGGGTGGCGTCGGAGCAGTGTGTGACTGCCGGAGCCGCTGACTAAATTCACTAGGTTGTAGGGAACCGTAGAAGGCCTGGTAGATGGCTGTTCGGGTGACTATTCTGGGCAAAGCCCTAAACAGGGAATGAGTAAGGATTTTAGACATGTCCCTAAAGATGGGACTCTTGAAAGGTAGGCGCTTGCCACTGACTACAGGTTGGTGCTTCTGTATGCCCTGTAGGAGGGACTTGACTGCATGGGCTCGAGAATACTGACGGTTTACTGGGGTCCTGTAGGGACAGGAAATGCCGGATGCCATCTAGATATGGCGTGATAGTATTGAGAAATGGTCAGCTGCATGTGGCAATACGATATGAAGGCTAGGATGTGTCCAACTGCTGCTTCGGGGCAAGGGGCCAAAAATTTGCGATTAGTTTTCCAAGCAGTGCGATAGGCCTTCAGTGTGTTGCGTGCCAAGGAGTGGTTAATAAGTTGGATTGCGTTGGTGAGATGTGACTTCAGTCCATCGTCAGCAATGTCCATGGTGGGACAGGGATAGTTGTTGGGTCGGCTCCAGGCTCTTGCTGGAAAAAACATCCATTCCAAGGTTGGAATAGGAAAGCGCATCAGCTGCTTTTTGCATTTGCCTGAAAAAAGGTCTACATAAGATATTAACTGGTGACGGAGTGACAGCTGCGCGAGCCTACGCAGGAAGTGATGGGGAGTGACTTAGATCTACCTTAATTGATGATGTCGGCTGTGGCCTGATTGTCTGTGGTGAAGAACAGTGTTTGTCCTGTTCAAGTGTGGTCCCAGACCTGGGCAGCTGCCACGATGGGGTGCAGCACGAGGTGTGATGAAGACTGGGTGAAAAAATTTAAGAGAATTTCTGGGGGCCAAGTTTTGGAGAACCAGTGGCGGCCTAAAAATGGCTGCAAAAGCCTTTGGTGGCTCGGCTGACACTGCCAGGATGAAGATTGAAATGCTGTTCTATCAGGTGGGGAAGTTGTCCCACATAGCTAAGTCTGCTACTGATGCTTGGTCTAGTTTGAGAACTTGGACTGGATCTTGCATTGGTGTGAGAAAATCAAGACAATACACAGGTGCTCAACAAGACGATGTACATGCACTCGCAGGCCAACGTGCACTCGCAGGCCAACGTGCACTCGCTGGTGCTGGATGAAAACCTGAACCAACCGCAGGGAAAAAACACAGAGAAAAGATGAGCGGCCCGCGCGCCACTGAAGACGAACGGCCAACTGGGCGCCACTGTGTGTCTGTGTGGCTGATCGTTTGTCACTGGAGGTGTGTTTGCAAGTTTAGTTTGTATTCGGGTTTGCACGTAGGTGCCTGCCGCAAAGTGTTTTATACTACTGCAGACCATATTGTGCGGTTGCAAGGGTGTCAGTGAGTGTCAGGTTGCTGGGACGATATTGCGTGGTTGCAAAAGGTCTCGATGAGTGTGGCGCTGCTGAGACGGTATTGCATTTGCAAGGGTCTGAACTACGGTGTGAGGCTGCTGAGACGGTATTGCGTGGTTGCAAGGGTCTCGATGAGTGTGGGGCTGCTGAGACGGTATTGCGTTTGCAAGGGTCTCAACAATGGTGTGAGGCTGCTGAGACGGTATTGCGTGGTTGCAAGAGTCTTGATGAGTGTGGGGCTGCTGAGACGGTATTGCATTTGCAAGGGTCTGAACTATGGTGTGAGGCTGCTGAGACGGTATTGCGTGGTTGCAAGGGTCTCGATGAGTGTGGGGCTGCTGAGACGGTATTGCGTTTGCAAGGGTCTCAACAATGGTGTGAGGCTACTGAGATGGTATTGCGTGGTTGCAAGAGTCTTGATGAGTGTAGGGCTGATGAGACGGTATTGCGTTTGCAAGGGTCTCAACAATGGTGTGAGGCTGCTGAGACGATTTTGCATGGTTGCAATGGTCTCAACAGGTGTCAGGTTGCTGGGCCGAGATTGTGTGGTGACAATTTTTATTTTTTTTCTGCACTTTTTATATTTCTTTTTGCTTTTTTTTTTTGCTTTTTGTAAGGGTCATGTGTTGCAAGGGTCTTAACAAGGGTGTCAGGCTGCTGAGACAATTTTGTGTGCTTGCAAGAGTCTCCATGAGTGTGGGGCTGCTGAGACGGTATTGCGTTTGCAAAGGTCTTAGCAAGGGTGTCAGGCTGCTGAGACAATTTTGTGTGCTTGCAAGAGTCTCCATGAGTGTGGGGCTGCTGAGACGGTATTGCGTTTGCAAGGGTCTTAGCAAGGGTGTCAGGCTGCTGAGACAATTTTGTGTGCTTGCAAGAGTCTCCATGAGTGTGGGGCTGCTAAAACGGTATTGCGTTTGCAAGGGTCTCAACAAGGGTGTCAGGCTGCGGAGACGAATTTTGCGTCGTTGCAACGGTCTCAACAGGTGTCAGGTTGTGGGGCTGAGATTGTGTGGTGGCAATTTTTTTTTTTTTTGCACTTTTATATTTCTTTTTGCGTTTTTTTTTTTTTTTTTGCGTTTTTTTTTTTTTTTTTTTTTATTTATTTATTTATTTGTAATGGTCATGTGTTGCAAGGGTCTTAACAAGGGTGTCAGGCTGCTGAGACGATTTTGTGTGGTTGCAAGAGTCTCGATGAGTGTGGGGCTGCTGAGACGGTATTGCGTTTGCAAGGGTCTCAACAAGGGTGTCAGGCTGTGGAGACGAATTTTGCGTAGTTGCAACGGTCTCAACAGGTGTCAGGTTGCTGGGCTGAGATTAAGTGGCGGCAATTGTTTTTTTTTTTTTGTTTTGTTTTTTTATATATTATTTTTTTCCTTTTTGCGTTTTTTTTTTTTTTTTTTTTTTTGCATTTTGTAAGGGTCATGTGTTGCAAGGGTCTCAGCAAGGGTATCAGACTGCTGAGATGATTTGCATGGTTGCAAGGTGTCAATCAATAAGAATTGGGTTACTGAGAAAGGATAGAAACACCTGGTTTGTTTGTACCTTAAGCAAGCAGTATAAGGTAGAAGGTAGAAGGCAGGGGCGGACTGACCATTGAGTCACTCGGGCACTGCCCGAGGGCCCCATGCCACTAGGGGGCCCCATCCGGGTTGCCAGGCTCAGTAAAACCAGGGACAGTATGTAAAAATCTGTGTTTTTTTTAGATCTGTCCCTGATATGTCCGAAAATGACATGCTTTTAATGTGAATATCCCAAGATTTTAGCTGCCCGCCTCTGCACTACCTCCTGGCGTGGTGGTCATCTGTAAGCCAGAGGGGCCCCATAATCTTCTATTGCCCAGGGGCCCCATGAGTTGTCAGTCCGCCCCTGGTAGAAGGACAACACCTGTTTGAATCGTAGGTTCCGCAGGGGCCACTAATGAACGATATGGGAGAGAACGAATGGTAGCAAATTGATAAGACATAAGGCATGTGTAAATCTTACTTGCGACAGTGGGCCATGTGAGTGAGTTTGCGGCGGACTGTGGCTAGAGTGAAACATGTCGGGAACGTGTAGCGTGCTGCCGTGCATGGGGCAAAACAACGAGGTTTGGTGTAGAAAATAGAACACGAGAAGTGAGTATCAATGCTTTGTAAGCTCCACTGCGGGAACCAAACATATGGTACAGGTGACACCATGAGTGGCCACGAATTTGACATGACAAACAAGCTAACGAATCCTACCTGGGACAGTAAAGTGCGACTGGGTTTGCTTTGGACTGGAGTGGATGTGCAACACATCCCAAGAGTGTGGTGTGGCGCCATGCATGTCGCACAGGCAATAACTTTAGTAAATAAATGAGAGAGAAGAGCCGTGTACAAGCAATTCGTAAGTTCCGCTGTGGGAACTAAAACACACGACATGGGGGAAACAATGAATGACAACGGTAGAAAGTATGCAATGTATGTGATACAAAATGGTTGTAAAATGCATGAAATGAATCCGATACGAATTGATAGTAAGGAGTATTGAACGAATCTGATACGAATTGGTTGTAGAGTGTATGCTACCCCTTGCTTTGAAACCGAACACCTACCAACCACCCATCCCCCCAGGCTAATCAAGTGCAGACAAGGCACCATGTGAGTCCAATTACCACCTCAATCTGCCAAAGAACCCATACAAACACATGTCAATCTCCAAATGGATTTACAAATGAATCGTATGTTTGGCAGAAGGAAGTTACAAATGTACTACGCCTGAGCCAAATGATGTTGAAACATGAGCAAAAGTAACTCAGAGGCAGTTTTTTTCCAAAAGGGATGCAGGATAGGAAGCAAAACGAATTGCAAGATTGCACAAGATACGAAAAGGTTTGAATCCTACCTGCAACAGTAAGCGGGAACCGCCGGCGAAGACCATGAAGGGAGAAGCCGCAAAACGCTTGCGATGTCGAATGCGATTGAATGCGCAGACTCACGGACATGAGGTGAGCTGGGAAGAGTCGGCCCAGTGACGTGTAGTACTGCACACTGAACCGACAAAGAGCATGTGTGAGTGGGCTGCTTAAATACCCTCCGGGCTCCTCCCATAAACTCAGGCCACCATACTGGCCTTCTTATTTACGTTTTTGGTTGTAACATGGCAAAATGTAGAAAATTTCAAGGGGTATGAATACTTTTTTCAAGTTACTGTATAAGGTCCATAAAGGCTTAGTATGGCTGTGCTAAAAAAAAATATTTTGTGAGTCCTAGTGTGCTGTGGGACAACATCTATATTGGACTGTGGAACAAGCTGATGGCACAGCTTAGGGTTTTTTGTCAGTCCTTTCAGGGGCAGATACTGTAGCACTTTAGGATCTTTTGGCAGTAAACTGTGCAAAAGAAAGTCTACTGCAAGCAGTACTGCTGTTTTGGCGACATGTGCTGTTTTCAGATGAGAATGCTCCACATGCACAGTTTGTCAAGATGTTTAAAAAAAAAAAACTCCCTGGTAGACCACTGAACCCATAAAAAAAGTGGGAGAACACCAATAAAACTGTTTGTAGGATGCTACCACATATAAATAGGTATCCTATTTTTCTACCTTCCCATTTTGTATCAGAAAAGTTTGCAAAAGAAGTGGAATTAGAGAGAATGACAGGCCCATTTAATGAAGTTCCCATACCTAACTTACATCTATTAAGAGTGATGCCTAGAAAGGAACCAAATAAGGCTAATCCACCATTGTTTATATCCCAAAGGGGCATCCATGAATGATGCAACTTGCAAAGAATTATGTTTGGTGTCATTTACTAAGTTTAATACAGCAGTGGCCTGGGTGCCACAGAATTGATTAGCCTTTCTATGGGAAAAAAAATATATTGTGGTGGCATTTCATCTTTTGCTGCTGTGTCCTGACAATCAAAATGTGTTATGTTGATATTGGGATTGGCATTTTTTTTATTGATCAATCTTTCAGTGGATTGTTCTTTTTTTTGTTCAGGTGTTCATACTGCCCAATGTCTTACCATCCGCACTCCTCTCCTGTGTATACTGTCCACTGTCATTCCTTCTGCACTCCACTCCTGTACAGACTGCCTACTGTCATACACTCCACACCCCTCTCCTGTACATACTGCCTAATGTCATACCCTCCACACACCTCTCCTGTATATACTGCCTCCTGTCATACCCTCAGCACTCCTGTGCTGCTTATACTGGTCACTGTTCCACCCTCCTCGCTCCTCTTCTTGCTACCCACCCTCTGCACTCACTTCCTGTAAATAATGTCTTTCACTTTGCACTCCTTTCCTACACATGCCATCATAAGCTCCACACTATATACTGCTATACATTCTGCCCTCATTTCCTGCACATACAGTACCGTAATGTCCTCTGTATATAATGAAAAGGTGAACCAACGCCCCTGGTCTCCACTGCACTTACCTCTGTAGTAATGGAAGAGTTTTTTTTATTTATTTTTTAATGATTGTGCTGAGGTTTTTACATGTCAATGAGACTTTTGCTTGTGGCACAGCAAAGTAAGCATATTTTATGGGTACAGGAATGCTTTTTTTTTCTTTAATCATGCCCTTTTAGGTCACTCCCATTGGATAACACAATATGGCTACACCCACTGCATGCCGTGGCATGTTCGGGTTTGGCTTGAAGAAACGGTGGTAAGCCTAGGCACAGAGCACATGAAGTCCTGTTATTTAAAGGCTGACCTGATTACAGATTGACTACGGGTTGGAATACAGGTGGAGCCAAAGAGTCCCAGAGGTAGAAGCATCAAGTAGAGTGTATGCTGAAGAGATTTAGACTCTCAGGAGGCAGAGAAGACAGAGCTGCAGCATAGCACCAGAAGGTTCCAGGTGCAAAACCAGGAAGCCATGTGACAGCTGCTGTGCATTCTGAAAAGTGAAGGAACACGTAAATTGTTTCTTGGGGTGTTTACATTTGCATTGCATTCAGCACTTTTTAAAGGTAAGGGAACATGAACAGGGTCTCCACTTTAAAATACAAGGACAATTCTGCATTGTCCGGTTTACAGTTTGTGGCTGTTTTGTAAAGATGCCTGGATAGAATAGGCAAAAACAACCAACAGTGAAAATCTTTTTTCATTCAGAGTGGTGGCAGCTATGGAAGCAGTCAGGTGATTTTGGGACATCAACTTAGTAAAACATATAGGGTGATTGGTGTCAGAACATTTCAGTTCATCCACATCTTTTGTAAAACAGAGTTTACTTTCAAGTTATTGGGTTTGGTTGAACTAGTGTACACTTTTATTCAGAAGTTTGTATGCTTTTGTTACAGATTTTCCATAAAGACTGGTGTGAATCATGGATGACTCCTACGATTTTTTGGTGCAATTAGGTCAGAAACATGGTGAGAAGGGAGACAATTATGTGTTCCTCTGAGGGAGGTAGTAGTTTGTTGGCTTCAGAGGCATGCTGTGGGATTGAATTTTGACAAGTTTCCACTATTATTCCAGAATAGAAACACCCCTTGATATAGTGCTACTGCATGTTGGAACAACAACATAGGAGTTCGGGCCACAAGGGGTTTCATCAGGAAAATTAATTTCAAGCAGCTGTGACTACAAATTGTCGTAGGTTACGAAGGAGATAAATAATAATAATAATAATTTAATATTTACTGGCAGAAATATGAAATATGAAAGTCCAGTAGGCCTCACAATTTAAGTGAACTATTGAAAATGAAAACCTTTGAGGCCTTGTACACACGAGCAGACATGTCCGATGAAAACGGTCCGCGGACCATTTTCATCGGACATGTCTGCTGGGATCTTTTGGTCTGATGTGTGTACACACCATCAGACCAAAATCCCAGCGGACAGAGAACGCGGTGACGTAGACGAAACCGACGTTCTCAAACCCGGAAGTGCAATGCTTCCACGCATGCGTTGAATCAATTCGACGCATGCGCGGGATTTCTGGCCGCTTTTTATACGTCATAACCATCGGACATGTCTGATGAGTCGTACTGACCATCGGACATGTACGGCGGACATCTTTCCAGCGGACAAGTTTCTTAGCATGCTAAGAAACTTTTGTCCGCTGGAAACCTGTCCGCTAGGCCAGGAAACCTGTCTGCTAGGCCGTACACACGGTCGCACATGTCCGCGGAAACTGGTCCGCGGACCAGTTTCAGCGGACATGTTCGGTCGTGTGTACGAGGCCTCAGAGCAAAACACATGATTTCACAGGCTTTGCAAAGCTTTCAATACATTAGCCATCTTTTAACTTTTACAAGCCTTGTGTTGAATCAGAAACAATGATGCTTTTCGCAACCAAACAAGAAAATGTTTACTATCATTGTTGGTTTGAAATCCTGTCAAAGCAAAAGTTCTAAACTGGGCTATTATCACATGGAAATATACCACCCCATTATCTCAAAGGGGAGATCGCCCCGTAAAGTAAATACTAATGTTGACTCTAGCTGTCCTAAAAACAATGGGCCGGATTCAGAAAGGACTTATGACAACCTATCTCCAGATACGCCGTCGTAAGTCCAAATGTGCGCCGTTGTATCTATACGCGTATTCTGGAAATCAGATACGCCTGAATTTTGCCAAGATACGACCGATGTAAGTCTCCTACACCGTTGTATCTTGGGTGCATATTTACGCTGGCCGCAAGGGGCGCTTCCGTAGATTTACTCGTCGAATATGCAAATGACCTAGATACGCTGATTCACGAACATACTTGCACCCGTCGCATTAAGCTACGCCGTTTACGTAAGGCGTACGTCTGGCGTAAAGTTACCCCTGCTATATGAGGTGCAGGTAATGCAAAGGTATGGATGTCAGAACAAGCATAGAATTTTACGTCATTTACGTAAGTCGTACGTGAATAGGGCTGGGCGTAGGTTACGTTCACGTCACAGGCATTGAGCCGGCGTATGTTAGGGAGTAAATTTGACGTGATACTGAGCATGCATGCGCATGTGCCGTTCGTTCGGCGCTTCATTTACATGGGGTCACGATTCATTTCAATACAACACGCCCACTACCAGCCTACTTTGAATTAGGCGGGCTTACGCCGGCCCATTTACGCTACACTGCCGTAACTTAGGGAGCAAGTGCTTTGTGAATACTGTACTTGCCTCTCTATGTTACGTCGGCGTAGCGAATCTCATGAGATGCGCTACGCCCGCATAGAGATACGCCGATCTCTGTGAATCTGGCCCAATGGATGTTGTTGACCAAGAAGGGTCCATAAGAAGAACTTGTTTATACAACTGGGCCAGTATCCTGTCTTCATTAGAAGGCAGTATAAAGTCCGATTTTCACAAACCAAGTCATGTATAAATTTGACTCATATCTGCATATATATACATGTAGCGCCTGTGTACTTTCAGTCCAGGTGCTATTCTAAATTTAGAGGGGGATGAGAGAGTTAGTTACCTCTCATCCAAGTGATTTGTGCAAATTGGGCCTCTGTTCTAGCTGGGCTGTACTGTTGGTTCATTTTGTGTTCCTGAGGTGCCTTTCCACCCCGGGGCGGCAGTGGAGTTCAGTCTGGAGCGCCTTTTGCCAGCAGCCAATCAGGAGGGTTTTTTCCTCACGGGGCATGCTGGGGGAGGGTACTTCTTGAGCAGACGCAATTAGGCGGGGTTCTTGTTTTGGGTGTGGCACCCACCTTCAGGTGACCACACATCACGGGCCCCGGCGATATGGCCTACCAGGCCGGGGCGCACGTGCTACGCAGTGTTCTTGGTTCCGCGCCATGCTGGCCCGGGACAACTAAAACTATGGCGGGGCCCCAGTGATCGACTGGGTCCCCAAGTTCTGAGGAGAGATCCCAAGCGAGATAGCTGTTCGGTGAGGAGTCAGCCTGAGGAGAGCCAAGAGAGGCAGGCAATCCAACAGGGCCTTGACAATTCATCGGGGATCGGGGTGACCAGACACTGAGAGGTTGGATGTCAGCAACTTGTCAGTCGGTGACCCCAAATAATAAAAACTACCTGAGGGGGATTCAGGCACCAATATTACTTAGCAGGATTTATTTAATCATCTGCATTCTAGAGAAAGGGCCTGTGGCAGAGGTTCCACTCTAATTTCATTCCTACAAAGTCTGTGGCAGAGACTTGTTTCTTCTCAAGGTTCCGAGTGATACCCTGGCTGCCAGGTCGGTGTGAGAGGCCTGTCCAGGTACACTATACCCACTCCGGCTGGAGTGGCGACAAAGTTAAAGTGTCATTGAAAGCAGGATTGTTTCCGTTGCTGTTAGGCCTGAATCTCCTCCTCACTAGGGTGAAGCGAACCCGAACTGTAAAGTTCGGGTTCGGTACGGACTTTTGGTTTTTCCCGAACCCGGACTCGAACCCGAATAATTGGAAAAAGTCTGGGTTTGGGTTCAGAGTTCGGGTATGTTTTGGCGCGCTGCACGGCAGCCAATCGCCATTCGTTTTACTACTGTGACTGGGAACTGATCACAGCCATGCCTACTTATGGCATGGCTGTGATTGGCCAGTGCAGTATGTGACCCATCATGTGACTAGCCTCTATATTAGATAGAGGCACACAGCACAGATCTTCACTCTGCTTCACTTTTGATGTTGCTGCTTAGGGACAGTGTTAGGTGTATCCTGCTCCAGAAATCTCAACAAGCACACTTTATTTCTTTGATATCTGTATGATCTTATGGTTTCTGGCACGTCGTCACTGTGCTTTAGTTATCATAGGGAAAGGCTGCTGTTGCTGCTTAGGGACAGTGTTAGGTGTATCCTGCTCCAGAAATCTCAACAAGCACACTTTTTTTCGTTGATATCTGCATGATCTTATGGTTTCTGGCTCGTCGTCACTGTGCTTTAGTTATCATAGGGAAAGGCTGCTGTTGCTGCTTAGGGACAGTGTTAGGCGTATCCTTCTTCAGAAATCTCAACAAGCACACTTTATTTCTTTGATATCTGCATCATCTTATGGTATCTGGCTCGTTGTCACTGTGCTTTAGTTATCATAGGGAGAGGCTGCTGCTGCTTAGGGACAGTGTCAGAGAGTTGTATCCTGCTTCAGAAATCTCAACAAGCACTCTTTATTCCTGTGACATCTGCTGTGCTTCATATAGTTTAGGAATTTTGTTCAGCTATAGGGACAGTCAGCAATCTATAGGTGACTCTGAATATTTCAACAGCACTGCACCTGCCACCACCTGTGCACCTGTGATATACTGTGTTTTTTTGTCCAGTACATAGTTCAGGGACAGGTTCCAGAAATTTTCCTATAGGGACAGTCAGCAATCTATAGATGACTCTGAATATTTAAACAGCACTGCACCTGCCACCACCTGTGCACCTGTGATATACTGTGTTTTTTTTGTCCAGTACATAGTTCAGGGACAGGTTCCAGAAATGTTCCTATAGGGACAGTCAGCAATCTATAGGTGACTCTGAATATTTCAACAGCACTGCATCATAGGCCTTGTTCTTCCTCCTCAAAACATAGCGTTGATCCATGGGCCCAAACAGTTCTAATTTTGTTTCATCAGTCCACAGAACACAATCCCAAAACTTGTGTGGTTTGCCCACATGACTTTTGGCATACTGCAGTCGACTCTTCTTATTCTTTGGAGACAGCAAGGGGGTGGGCCTGGGAGTTCTGGCATGGAGGCCTTCATTACGCAGTGTGCGCCGTATTGTCTGAGCAGAAACTTCAGTACCCACATCTGACAAATCTTTTCTCAGTTCCTCAGCAGTCACACGGGGACTTTTCTCCACTCTACGCTTCAGGTAGCGCACAGCAGTCGAAGTCAGCATCTTCTTTCTGCCACGACCAGGTAGCGTTTCAACAGTGCCCTTTGCCTTCAATTTTGCATTTACTACTGTATTACAAAACCAATTGATGTCATATTAGTTGCATATGGTTCTTTATGAAGTCCTTGTAGGATTTCATTCTGAATACAATTACAAATGTACACTAAATTCCCTAAAACCCTTTAAAGCATTGGGGGGTTGAATAATTTTGAACAAAACTGTATGGACCTCGTCCTCCAAGGTCAAAATCATTATATTTTTAATTTTATTTTTTTGATGTTAGTTTAAGTTATTTCCCTATCCACATTTATTTCCAGAGTACTTGCCATGCTCTTCACGACATTTTGCTGCCATTTGCAGCCCTCCAGCCCTTTCCCTTAGTTTTTTAGAGACCTTTTTGTAGTCAAAAGTCCGGGTCCCCATTGACTTCAATGGGGTTCGGGTCCGGGTCAAAGTCCGGGTTCGGGTTCGGTCCCAAACCCGAACTTTTTTTTCAAAGTCTGGGTTCAGGTCCGAACCCGAACTTCCAGGTGTCCGCTCAACTCTACTCCTCACCCATCTTTTATCTATCTACCTCAAGTTCACTGTTTGCCGTGTTGGGCAAGAATAAAAGCACAAGAAAGACACCTGCTGTTTGGACATTCCATCATTGCTGCTCTCATCGATCTACCCCTAGATGCATATAGAGGTAACACGCCATCCCATAATCTAACCAGCGGCTCCTACGGGGGTAGCGCTACAGATATATGATCATAAGTGATGCATATGCCACTAGGGCTAATCAACATTCTGAAAGATGTCAAGTCGTGAATATAAGAATATGAATTAACCTGTACTTAGAGTAATGCCCTGTACACACGATTGGTCGATCCGATGAAAATGGTCTGATGGACTGTTTTCATCGGTTAACCGATGAAGCTGACTGATGGTCAGACGTGCCTACACACCATCGGTTAAAAAAACCGATCGTGTCAGAACGCTGTGACGTAAAACACAACGACGTGCTGAAAAAAAACAAAGTTCAATGCTTCCAAGCATGCATCGACTTGATTCTGAGCATGCGTGGATTTTTAACCGATGGACGTGCCTACAAACGATCGTTTTTTTTTCTATCGGTTAGGTATCCATCAGTTAAATTTAAAACAAGATTGCTTTTTTTTAACCTATGGATAAATAACCGATGGGGCCCACACACGGCCGGTTTGGTCCGTTGAAAACGGTCCATCAGACCGTTCTCATCGGTTTGACCGATCGTGTGTACGCGGCATAACACATATTCATCGAAAACATATCAAAATGATTCATGTATCCACATTAATAATTATTTTGTGTAAGATTGATAGATATAATCTGTGTATGTTTAGAATTTTTTTTTTCAAAAATATACATTTATACAGGAATATTAGAAGCATGTTATGTAGGAATCAAAAATATACTAATTATAGGTTATGTAATGCAAAGTTACCAGAGTGTGTGTATATATGTGTTGTCTACCCATCATCATATAAAGTTACACATATTCTGAAAATTTACTATTAACGTAAAGAGATAATCTCACAATAAAGGTGAGACACCTGGTGGTTGAAAGTGATATTACTTAAGGATCTCAAAGTCCAGAGAACAGTTAATCATTAAGTTGTCAACCAATAGAAACCAGACACTTCTTGACAGTAACTTACATAATTGCAACCAACCTATGAGTTAAGGACACATACCGGTTGGGCATAACTTAGTATAAATGTTATAGTCTTATTGTCCGGAGGGGTACTTAAGTGAAGGAAAATGAGATGAAAAGGAATGATCACTGACTGAAGAAGGGAGAGACCCATGGAGGGATGACTCAAGACTGACTCCGACGGGGAGGGGCACACTGGCACACTAGCACCATGCATGAAGACATATTCTTATCCCATGAAGATTCATAGAAAGCCACTGCAGCCATTTTAGCTCTGGTCCCTTGCCAGTGGAAAATTGCCATTTTGGAATGGGTAATTATGTCATTTTTGATGTTATCTTGAATCTATTGTTGTTCTCTAAAATATTGAAGTATTGATGTTGTTCTCTAAAATATTGAAGTATTGATGTTGTTCTCTAAAATATTGAAGTGTTGAATATTTTACAATTGTGATTTATTCTCATTAATCAATAACTGGTAGATTTTTCTCTAAAGAGTACATTTTTCATAATATTTTTCTTTTTGCATAGTTCCAATTTTAGTGACAAAACAAATGTAATTTTTTTTTCACATTGTTAACCACTTACTTACCTGCAGTATAGTAACGGTTGGACTTGTGAAATAGACATTCTGTTTCATTGTCATTTACACAAGGTTATTGAAACAAATTGAGAACATATCATGACACAAATGTCACATGTACTGCAAGCCAATTTTGGGGGTATTTTTATTGATTTTCAAGTCGTTCATGCAACGCAATTGGTATTTTAATTTCATGTAAATATTCATATTTTTGTCAATTGTATGATCATACGTCTCCATGAATAAGTTTCATATTATAGACTATGTCATATAGATTGACTTGTATTCAAAAATATCTTCATTAAAAAGAATTCAAAACAAATTCTGTGCGGGCAAACTGACCTTAAAAAAGCACAACAAAATGGGATTTCCTGGAGTGGTTTTAGTCTGGTTGAACATAGTAGCCAGGAGGGTTTGGAGATATACTACAAAAAGCAAATTGCCCATTTGGCATTTAGAACAGGTGAAATCTCTGTTAAACAAAGTGGAATTCTCAAAATGTCAGCCCAAAGCAATGCCCAAACGGGCACTCTGGACAGATAAATCATCTAATGCACAAAGTGCCAGTCTCAAATGTCAGCCCAAAACAATACACGACTAGCATCGTGTATTGCACTACAAGAGGATTCCTGATTTTGCCAATTTCAGATAGGAGTGTGTGAGGGGCTCTTATGGCATAACAAATCCAACAAAAAAATCCAACATAGTGCATTATTTATTACATATGGATAAAATCAAACAAGGCTGAAAGTGTTGCACATTAAAAAAACTGGCTCATAGAAGGCATTAGCTCTAAAACAATAGTACATCTTCATTTAGTGATTCCTGATGCTGGCAGAGAGATAAGTCTAACAGCTACACAGCTACACGGACCAAAGCCGCCAGCCCACTGTGATGATCAGGATTAGGGATGAGCTTCGAGTTCGAGTCGAACATTGCCTGTTCATCTGTTCGGCGAACAACGAACAATTAGGGGTGTTCGCGGCAAATTCGAAAAGCCGCGGAACACCCTGTTAAAGTCTATGGGAGAAATCTAAAGTGATCATTTTAAAGGCTAATATGCAATTTATTGTCCTAAAAAGTGTTTGGGGACCTGGGTCCTGTCCCAGGGGACATGTATCAATGCAAAAAAAAGTTTTAAAAACTGCAGTTTTTTTCGGGAGCAGTGAATTTAATAATGCTAAAAGTGAAACAATAAAAGTGAAATATTACTTTAAATTTCGTACCTAGGGGGGGTGTAAAGTTAGCATGTGAAATATCGCATGTTTCCAGTACATAGAACTGTCCCTGCACAAAGTGTCATTTCTGAAAGAAAAAAAAAAGTCTTTTAAAACCGGACTTGCGGCTATAATGAATTGTCGGCTCTGGCAATTCAGAGAGAATCCATTCATAAAAAAAAAAAAAAAAGCGTGGGGGTCCCCCCAAATTCCATTACCAGGCCCTTCAGGTCTGGAATGAATATTAAGGGGAACCCTGCCGTCAATTAAAAAAAAAATGACGTGGGGTTTCCCCCCAAATATCCATTCCAGACCCTTCAGGTCTGGTGTGGATTTTAAGGGGAACTCCACCCCAAATAAAAAAAAATGGCGTGGAGTTCCCCCAAAAATTCACACCAGACCCCTTGGCCGAGCATGTTAACCTGGCCGGCCGCAGAAAAGAGGGGGGGACAGAGTGCGGCCCCCCTCTCCTGAACCGTACCAGGCCACATGCCCTCAACATGGGGAGGATGTTCCCATGTTGATGAGGACAAGGGCCTCATCCCCACAACCCTTGCCCGGTGGTTGTGGGGGTCTGCGAGCGGGGGGCTTATCCGAATCTGGAAGACCCCTTTAACAAAGGGTACCCCCAGATCCTGGCCCCCCATGTGAATTGGTAATGGGGTACATTGTACCCCTACCATTTCACAAAGGAAGTGTAAATAGTTGGAAAAAACACACACACCGTAGACACCGTAGAAAAAAGTCCTTTATTAATACAAAAAAATAAAAAAATCCAGCGGTGATAATCCACTCGCTCCCGGCTTCCTGTTCCAACGTTGTCTGTATCCAGCGATGGGTGCGGGTGATCTCCTCCCCCTCTGACGCACCCTCTGCTACGTCACTTGCTGGGCTTCCCCAGTGACGTAGCAGAGGGTGCATCAGAGGTGGCTGGGTCATGTGACAGGTGGCCCCACCTCCCCTATATAAGAAATTTCACAGCTTCAGCCGCGTCATTCACTGGGCTGTGTCCAGCGGTGATAGGAGGTCGGCGATGCTGCGCTCTGGATGGATGGATCTTCTCATCGCTGGACCAGAGATCACCCGCACCCGTCGCTGGATGCAGAGAACGTTGGAGCAGGAAGCCGGGAACGAGTGTATTATCACCGCTGGATTTTTTTTATTTTTATTTTTTATTAATAAAGGACTTTTTTCTACGGTGTGTGTGTGTGTTTTTTCCAACTATTTACACTTCCTTCGTGAAATGGTAGGGGTACAATGTACCCCATTACCAATTCACATAGGGGGGGCCAGGATCTGGGGGTCCTCTTTCTTAAAGGGGTCTTCCAGATTCTGATAAGCCCCCCGCCCGCAGACCCCCACAACCACCAGGAAAGGGTTGTGGGGATGAGGCCCTTGTCCCCATCAACATGGGGACATCCTCCCCATGTTGAGGGCATGTGGCCTGGTACGGTTCAGGAGAGGGGGGCCGCACACTGCCCCCCCCTCTTTTCTGCGGCCGGCCAGGTTAACGTGCTCGGATAAGGGGTCTGGTGTGAATTTTTGGGGGAACTCCACGCCATTTTTTTTTTAAATTTGGGGTGGAGTTCCCCTTAAAATCCACACCAGACCTGAAGGGTCTGGAATGGATATTTGGGGGGAACCCCACGTCATTTTTTTTAAATTGACGGCAGGGTTCCCCTTAATATCCATTCCAGACCTGAAGGGCCTGGTAATGGAATTTGGGGGGATCCCCACGCATTTTTTTTTTTCTTTTATGAATGAATTCTCTCTGAATTGCCAGAGCCGACAATTCATTATAGCCGCAAGTCCGGTTTTAAAAGACTTTTTTTCCTTTCAGAAATGACACTTTGTGCAGGGACAGTTCTATGTACGGGAAACATTTCACTTTTATTGTTTCACATTTAGTATTATTAAATTCACTGCTCCCGAAAAAACTGTAATTTTTAAAACTTTTTTTTGCATTGATACATGTCCCCTGGGACAGGACCCAGGTCCCAAAACACTTTTTATAGGACAATAAATTGCATATTAGCCTTTAAAATTAGCACTTTAGATTTCTCCCATAGACTTTAACAGGGTGTTCCGCCTGCCTTTTCGAATTTGCCGCGAACACCCCTAATTGTTCGTTGTTCGCCGAACAGGCGAACAGGCAATGTTCGAGTCGAACATGAGTTCGAGTCGAACTCGAAGCTCATCCCTATTCACCGGTTACAGAAGTAAGTGTCGGCCATTACAGGCTCTAAAAATTAGCCCACAGGGGTTCACCTGACAGCAAACAACATTGTATTCTGTGGCTGGTGGTACATTAGGCATTCACCGGATACAGAAGTAAGTGTCGGCCATTACAGGCCCCAAAAATGAGCCCACGGCCACAGGCGTTCACGGAGAAGCAAACAGCTTTGTATTCTGTGGCTGGTGGTACATTAGGCATTCACCGGATACAGAATAAAGTGTCGACCAGTACAGGCCCAAAAAATTAGCCCACAGGCGTTCACCAGAATTTGAATGAAACATGATCTACTGGTCACATGTGTTGAATTCCTCCGAGATCCATGCTTCATTCATTTTTATAAATGTGAGGTAGTCAACACTGTTGTGAGCTAGGCGAGTGCGCTTATCGGTCACGGCCCCCCCTGCTGCACTGAAGTCCTTTCGGACAGAACGAGGTGCAAGCCAACAGTTCCATTGAAACTTGTGCAAACTCTGGCCAGAGGTCAAGCCTGCCCACCAAGTAGTCCAGGGGTTCATCACTTCTCAGTGTGTCCACATCGGCCGTTAACCCGATGTAGTTGGACACCTGTCGGTCTAGGCGTTCCCTGATGCTGGATCCGGAGGACAGCTGTCGATGGGTCGGCTGAAAGAATGATCTCATATCATTAGTGACCAAGACATCTTCAAACCACCCTCTTCTTGCAGGCGCTGTCGGATTAGTACCCAAAACTGTTTCTCTGTGAGTGGAAATTCCTCTGCCAGTGGACGCAAAAGCAGAATGCAGCATTTCTCGAAGCAAGGCCTGGAAATGTTGCATTCTGATAGTCCTCTGTGATGGTGGTAACATTTCCGCTGTGTTTTGTTTGTACCCGGGGGTCTAAGTACGTTGCCACCCAGTACTGGTCCTTGTCCTTTATGCTTTTTATACGGGGGTCACTCTTAAAACACCGGAGCATGAAGGCCCCCATTTGCACTAAACTGGAAGCGCTGTAGTGGCCTGGCTCCTGCTCATCATCCAGGATAATTTCGTCCTCATTCTCCTCCCCCCATCCACAGACAACACCAGGGATCCCAGAAAGGTTTAAAGCATGCTCTTCTTGCTCCTCCTCCTCCGCCCCGGCACCATCCTCCTCTGACTCCTCTTCAGACTCCCGTTGTTGACTTGTCTCAGGTGGAATAGCCTCCCCTGGGAATTCATCCAGCATTGCGACTTCCTCATCTTCCTGCTCCTGCTCCTCGACGGTTTGATCAATGACACGACACAATGCATGCTCCAGAAAGAAGTAGTAAGGTACGATGTCACTGATCGCGCCCTGGGTGCGACTGACCAGTTTTGTGATCTCATCAAATGGCCACAGAAGTCTGCATGAGTCACGCATGAGCAGCCACTGGCGCGGTGCAAAAAAAACAAGCTCCCCAGAACCTGTCCTGCCGCAGAGTTTGTATAGGTAGTTATTAACTGCACGTTTCTGCAGGAGCAGCCTATCAAGCATATACAATGTTGAGTTCCATCGCGTCTGGCAGTCACAAATAAGATGTCTGACCGGCAGGTTGTGTCGCCGCTGAATGTCAGCAAGGCGAGCCATGTCTATGTAAGATCTTCTGAAATGGGCCGAGATTTTCCTGGCCTGCCGCAAGACGTCCTGGAGCCCAGGGTATTTGGCAACGAATCGCTGCACGACCAAGTTCAGGACGTGTGCCATGCATGGCACGTGTGTAATTTTGCCCTGTTTCAGCGCGCTCATCAGATTGGCACCGTTGTCGCACACCAATTTACCAAGTGTCAAATTAAGCGGTGTTAGCCACTGATCTGCCTGTGAACGCAAAGCTGAAAGGAGTGCAGGACCAGTGTGGCTCTTGTCTTCCAGGCACAACAAACACAGCACAGCATGGCAACGTCTCACCTGGCATGTCGAATAGGTTCTGGGGATCTTGGGTGGCGCAGCGGAAGAGACGGTAGCATCGGAAAATGAGGAGTCAGCAGAGGAGGAGAGGGAGGATGGAGTAGGAGGAGGAGGAGAAGAAGAGGCAGGCCTGCATGCAATCCGTGGCAGTAAAACCAAATCTACATGGGTGCCACGGCTTACATGCTTGACGGTTGTCATAAGGTTCACCCAGTGGGCAGCAAAAGTTATATACCTTCCCTGCTCGCGTTTGCTAGACCACGTGTCTGTGGTCAGATGTATCTTGGCACCGACACTGTGTGCCAGAGATACATTCACTTGCAGCTGAACATGGCCATATAGCTCTGGGATGTCCTTCTGTGAACATTTTTGCCGCGTACACACCATCACTTTATGTGATGAAAAAAAATGACGTTTTTAAAAACGTCACTTTAATTGACTGTGTGTGGGGGAAAACGTTGTTTTATGTCTTGTAAAAAAACGACCAAAAAAAATTGAAGCATGCTTCAATTTTATGTGTCGTTTTTCAAAAGTGCACTTTTTACTTCACAGAAATTGACCGTGTGTAGCAAAAAACTTCGTTTTCTAAGACGTTTTTTCATCCACGCATGCCCAGAAGCTAGTTATGAAGCAAGCTTCAATGGTAAAACGTGGTGGAACGTAACCTCACTTTGCAAGATCATTGTGAGAAAACGATGGTGTGTAGGCAACTTCGTCTTTGAAAATTGAAGTTTCAAAAACGTCATTTTTTACTTCACAGAAAGTGTCGTTTTTTTTCATCACATAAAGTGATGGTGTGTACGGGGCATTTTTGTTGGCGAGACACTCAACCAAGTCTGGTGCGTCTTTTGGCGTAATCGAACAAACATTGTGCCACTTCCCACTTTGGCTCCGGCCTGGTGCTCCTTCCCTACCCCTACACCCCTGCGGAAGGGCCTGCCTCTTCCTCTGCCTGTCATTTTTTAAATGAACCGGTGACAACAAAAGTCTCTAGAGAAGTGCAGTATATGTGGAAGAAGGTATATAACAAAATCTGTCGTTTTGGGGGGCCACTGGTTTATTGCACCAGTTGTGAAACTTTTTTTTCAGGAAATTTTGTTAATGTGTGTAGCAGAGGTAACGCTGCGAAAGAGGCAAAAATTCAGCAGTAACCAAATACACCGCCAGTCACAATGCTGCACAATACAAATCCACTATAATATGCTTTCTATATTCGAAAGTATATTATAAGTGTATTTTACACCTATTTACTGCAGAGCAAGTAGTACACCTATACCAGTGCTTAAAGGGACTTTTGTGGACCGGTTAGGTAACGATTTGTGTCACTATAGTTTGTCCCTGATCGAAACAGCAAACTGTCCCTACACTGACAAAAAGTATATGAATGTATTACACACCTATATACTGCACAGCAAGTAACACACCTATACCAGTCCTTAAAAGGACTTTTGTGGACCTTTTAGATAGCATTTGATTTGATACAGCCTGTCCCTGCTCCAAACACCAACCTCTCCCTACACTGACAAAAAGCAGAATGTAAGATGGCCGCCAGATCAGGTCTATTTATAAGGTAGGGGATATGTCCATGTGCTGAAATTGTCTGTCCTGCACCACCTGATGGATGTGTCATAGGTCAAAGTTCTTACCCATGGAACATCGCAGACCACGAACACGCTAAGTTTCCCGCGAAACGACCGCCGGGGGAACCGAGAGGCCATCTCTATTTACAAACATAGATTTCATGATTATCAAGGGGTCCATACAAAAACATTGAATATCCAGGCTCAAACTTCCAGCGCTCCTTATTGTATAGACCAGTCATAGGTAGGAGCAGTGACTTTTGTTTGTTTTATTTATGTCATTGTGGTCAGGCAGCACACTGGCACCTTTGCTTCCACGTGCTGGTGTTTAGTGTGCTCCTGCCCCTTCAACCACTTAAGCCCCGGACCAATATGCAGCCTAAAGACCCAAGGTGTTTTTACAATTCGGGACTGCGTCGCTTTAACAGACAATTGCGCGGTCGTGCGACGTGGCTCCCAAACAAAATTGGCGTCCTTTTTTCCCCACAAATAGAGCTTTCTTTTGGTGGTATTTGATCACATCTGCGGTTTTTAGTTTTTGCGCTATAAACAAAAATAGAGCGACAATTTTGAAAAAAATGCAATATTTTTTACTTTTTGCTATAATAAATATCCCCCAAAAACATATATAAAAACATTTTTTTCCCTCAGTTTAGGCCGATACGTATTCTTCGACCTATTTTTAGTAAAAAAAATCGCAATAAGCGTTTATCGATTGGTTTGCGCAAAATTTATAGCGTTTACAAAATAGGGGATAGTTTTATTGCATTTTTATTATTTTTTTTTTTTTTACTACTAATGGTGGCGATCAGCAATTTTTTTCGTGACTGCGACATTATGGCGGACACTTCGGACAATTTTGACACATTTTTGGGACCATTGTCATTTTCACAGCAAAAAATGCATTTAAATTGCATTCTTTATTGTGAAAATGACAGTTGCAGTTTGGGAGTTAACCACAGGTGGCGCTGTAGGAGTTAGGGTGCACCTAGTGTGTGTTTACAACTGTAGGGGGTGTGGCTGTAGGACTGACGTCATCGATTGTGTCTCCCCTATAAAGGGGATGACACGATCGATGCGCCGCCATAGTGAAGCACGGGGAAGCCGTGTTTACATACGGCTCTCCCCGTTCTTCAGCTCCTGGGAGCGATCGCGACGGAGCGGCTATAAACAAATAGCTGCGCCGTGGTCCCGGATCGCTCCCCGAGCGAACCCGACCGCCGCATGTAGACGGGGTGGATCACGATCGGACCCCCCACCCGCTAATAGGCAAGGACGTACATTAACGCCCATGTGCCTGTACGTGCCATATTGTGGACGTACATTTACATGCGGAGGTCGGGAAGTGGTTAATGAGGGCTGGGCTATCTCCAGACACCTGCCCCTTATCTATCCATCATCAGTCAAGTGCTCCTATTGATTAGACCTAAAATTCAATGTTATAGTTATAACTGCAGTATACAGAAAGCCTTGACGGGGCCTGCAGCTTACACATGCACTTGAAAATGCGTGCAACTAAACCTCTGTTCTTAACGCACACTGTTAGACAGGTGAATTTGGTTGGTTGCTGATTGGTCGGTAAGTTTGAGCCTGGATATTCCATGTTTTTGTATGTATATTCACCCTTTACAGCGCTCCTTATTGTATAGACCTGTCATAGGTAGGGGCAGTAACTTTTGTTTGTTGTATCAAGGGGTCCACCAATATATAAACAATAAAACAATAAAAAAAAAGTACTCCGCCGGTGACTCTATTCTTTTTGTCACCATGAGCTTCATATAAAGTCCCACCTTCTTTGTTTGCATCTTTGCTGCCCCTTGCTGCATTTTTGCTCTTTGTGTCAGAATGACAGGGATAGAGGCACATGACTATACCCAATCATGGCTTCATTTAAAGTCCCAATTTCCCTAATCCTTCCCCTTATAATTATGCATTAGGGATGGAAGCTCATGGTGGCATCTATAGCTTTACTGTTATAACCATTAGTTCTGCATCCAGCCATAATGGTTCTACAGTATAGTAGTTTCCCCCTAATTATGTGCTTATTCGCCTAACCTTATATCTTCTTTACCCTAAATTACCGGTTATACTGCATGTTATACCTCATATACTGTTGTTACCATCACTGTGTGAATGAATGAATAACTTGTATAGCACAAAAATTGCGAACTGAATCGCCTCAAGGCGCTTGGTATCCCATTTGCTTATGTTTCTCCCTCAGAATAGGTGGGTCTTGAATTTTTTCCTGAAGGCCAGGTGATCAATTTCCGTTCAGATGTTAGTTGGTAATGCGTTCCAAAGTCGAGGTCCTTGGACTGCAAATCGACGTTCTCCTTTGGTCTTGTAGCGGGCTTTGGGGATTTGTAGTAATTTTTGGTTGGTTGATCGGAGCACTCGATTGGGGTTTTGTTGTTTTATATTCTCACATAAGTATTGGGGAGCGCTTCCGTGTACACATTTGTGCGTTAGGCATAGGGACTAAAATGTGACTCAGTCTTTTACGGGCAACCAATGGAGTGATCTCAGGGATGCGGTGATTGATTCCCAGGGTTTTTTCCCTGTTACCAGTCGTGCTGCCGTGTTCGCTGGCCACATCAGTGTCCTGGCCTTGTTGCTACCCATATACAATTGGTGCGGGAGCCGTGATGCGCACTGGGACTGCCCTCCCTTCCGCCCGCCCCATTACACTTGGGAAGTGGATACACCGCCACTGCGCATCAACATCACACGCACACGCTGGATGCACAGCGTCCTTGTGTCGCGGTCTAGCGGCGGAGTACTTTCCATCTCCCCTACTTTGACATAGCAAATTTACCTAGCCAACTTATTTTCCCATTGCAGATACCTTGCATGCTCCTGAAGTCCGGCTCAAAGCCGCAAAACACGTAGAGTTACTAGATATCGTGTACCTCAGTTACACATCCACCTAGATATGTGTTTATAATTGTAGCACTACCCCCGAAGGAGCTGCTGGTTTGTTTTGGGCGGCATGTTACCTTGTATTTCTCTGATGTCTACTTGGTGAAGAGTAGAGGTTCAGAAGAAATGAAGATAGCAGATCCAGATGTCAGAAATAGGGAAACAGTCCTGCTCCCATGTGTAATGTCTCTTTCACCACTCCAGCCTAAGTGGGTATAGTGCACCTGGACAGGCCTCTCTCACCAGCCTGGCAGCCAGAATGTCACTCGAACCTTAGGAAAAAGTCTCTACCACAGACCCTCCTGATAAATAAACAGCGGAGATAATCCTCTTTAGCAGATTTGAACTTTATATGTTTATTTGTTTTTTTCTTTTCTTTACATAAAACAGCATATGGAAAGGCACAGGGCAAATACTCTGCCAAAAACAAACATGAATACAATCCTCTTGACAAAAAAAAATACATACATATTCGCTCTGGACCCTCCCATAAAATCCCTCACTAAATCTTCCCACTCTAACCCTTTTCTTAGTCATCACTCTCTCTCAGAGAGACAAGTGATGCATCTGCCCTTTCCCAGCCCCCCCCCCCTCAAAAGACGAAAAAAAAAAAGAGAAAATAAAAGAAAAAAAGATAAAAGAAAGGAGAGAGAAGGGGAACCCCATCCTCTCCCTCCCTTAAACCACAAATAATAACAGGAAAGTCGGTTTATCCTTCATATTATATTTTACATTATAATTCCCTGCGCGTATCCGATTCTTCATTAATCAGGTTCAGTCATTAATCTTTTCCCCTCATCTGAATTTTTAAACAAATTCCAGCTCTTCCACGTTTCTTTGTATTGTTTATTTTTACCCTTAGCTGAGGGAACTAGGTCTTCCATAGCTTCTATATCTCTAACTCTATTTATCCACTCTAAAACTGTTGGTGACGTAGTATCCCTCCACCGTAGGGGTATACCTGCTTTAGCTGCATTCACCAAATGGCACAGTACTGGGATCTCAGATAGGTGAAGTAGGAAAAAAGCGGGATCATTGGGTATTTTTAACTCAGACATTTTTTGCAAGATTCTCATAATTGACAACCAATAAACTCTTATTTTTTTACAAAACCAAAATATATGAATCAATACAGAATTTTCATTGCAGAACTTTTTGAGTCGTACTGGAGTATGGTACCACTGCATCAAGATTTTATAGTTTAATTCTTAAATTTGTGTACAGATTGAAGAGTTTAGAGTCAAAAAGATAATCTGTTTACATTGTAATGCAGAGAAGGTCCTATCTAGGTCCTTCTCCCATTTGTTAAGGCCTGGTATCTCCTGATCCCCCCTAAATTTATTTAATAATCCATACATTTTAGAGATCCCTCGGGCTAGTGGTTCTAAATCATTACAGTACGACTCAAAGATTGTTAACTGACGATGAAAATTACTTCCCGGGCCTAATGATCTAAAAAAATGACTTAATTGCAACGCCTGCCAGATATTGACTTCAAAAGGACCTCCTATTTGTGTTAATGTTTTAATCGATGGCCAGTTTTCTGATATAATAAAATGTGAGGCCTGATATACTCCTTTCTCTATTAATAACCGGAAAGATCCTCTTTCATTACCCGGACTAAAACTTGGGTTCCCAAAATGGGAAACAAAGGTGATCGCACTGTGGAAAAGTTCCCGTTTTGACATATACGTGCAGTAATTTTTAGTGTTGTGCCAATTATAGGGTGATTTTTAAGAGGAGCCGGTAATACTGTATAGCACCAGGGTGCTCTACCTAAAGGAACTGTACTCAGCTGTTGTTCTATGTCAACCCACCTCTTAGATCTAATATATTTACACCAGTCCACTAATCTAGATAGATGTACTGCATAATAATACTTAAATATATCTGGGACCCCCATTCCACCAAGATTCTTAGGCATAGTCAACAGATCTCTTTTAATCCTAGGACGTTTCCCGGCCCAGATAAAATTCATAAATAAACTACGTATCTGACGCAAAAAAGTCACTGGAATCCTAATTGGTAGCGCCTGAAGTAAATACAAAATTTTCGGAAGAACGGACATTTTGATTATACTAATGCGGCCAAACCAAGAATGGGAACCAAGTTGCCATTTGTCAAGTAGGGCTCGTAATAGATTATACATTGGTAAAAAATTCATTTTAAAAATGTCCTTTTCTTTTGATGGAATATTTGTGCCCAAGTATCTAAGCATTGGACTCCATTTAAAACAAAAATTCGCCCGAATGGAATCCCGGGAAAGAGGGGATAGTGACATGCTCATGGCCTCAGATTTAGTCTGATTTATTTTTAAATTAGAGAGAGTGCCATATTTCTCAATCTCACCCAGCAAAGTAGGGAGAGAAATATGAGGCTCGGTTACTGAAAAAAGAATATCATCCGCATAAGCAGAAACCTTGTGGATTCCTTCCCCAACCCTAATACCCCGTATATCCGGATTCAGGCGAATTCTGTTCAGCAATGGTTCCAAAGAGAGAACGAAGAGAGGGGGCAGCCCTGGCGAGTACCATTCGAGATGCTGAAGGGTTCAGAAAGGACCCCATTTGCCTTTACAACCGCTTGAGGGTTTGTATAAACACTTTTAATCCAGCTAATCATTCGTTCTCCCATTCCTATTTGTTTCAGCACCTCAAATAAGAACCGCCAGTCTACCCTATCAAACGCCTTCTCTGCGTCTGTATTCAAAAATACACACGGTATTTTTTTATCGTTTACATGATTAATCAAATTAAGAACTTTTGTTGTATTATCTCTACCTTCTCTGGTGGGGACGAACCCTACTTGGTCTAAATCTATTATTTGGGGGATCCATGATTGTATTCTGGTTGCTAATATTTTCGTAAATATTTTTAAATCTGTGTTCAGTAACGAGATGGGTCTGTAACCTCCACAATCCGCCGGGTCCTTCCCCTCTTTTGGAATTAACGTAATATGTGCTCTCAGGGTATCCATAGGGAATGTGGAAGTCAGACCCACCGCATTAAAGACTTTTGTCATTTGTTTACTTAGCAACTCAGAAAATTCTCTGTAGTAACTTATAGTAAAGCCATCCGGACCAGGAGATTTTCCAGATTTGAATGATTTTAATATTTCAGTCACTTCTTTTACCGTAATAGGAGTGTCCAGACTATAATGGGCTGGTGAGGGTAATCTCGTCATACCTGTCGAGGTTAGATATTCTGCTATCCTGGACTGAGGGGAAGTAGCGTGAGGCAAATTATACAAAGTAGCATAATACTTCCCGAATGTCTGGGCAATATCTTTAGGTATCTGTTTTAAATGTCCCTCTTTATCTTTTATTTGTGATATACAAGTTGACCTATTTTTTTCTTTAATTTTCCCTGCTAACAATCTGCCACATTTATCTCTTATTTCATAATCTATTTGTTTCCCTCGTTGGATTAGGGCTTTTGCTTTAAACCATAAGATCTCCGACAGTTGTCTTCTCAGATGTCCCAGCTCCCTACCTACTGATGCTGTCTGTATCTTTTTTATGCTATGTTTCTAAGGCCTGGATCTCATCTAATAGTTCTTTGGTCTGTTTTTTCCCTTTCTTTTTCAAAATTGCTCCATGTTTGATTAAAATTCCTCTGATCACGGCCTTGTGTGCCTCCCAAATCATACCTGGGTCACTCTCAGGAATGTCGTTTATCTGAAAATATGCTATCATTTCTTTAGATACATCGTCTCTTACTTCAGGATTTTGAAGAAGGCTTTCATTCAATCGCCAGCATCCCTTACGTCGAGTGGCCAGGTTAGACAGGGAGAGACACAACGAAACCGGAGCATGGTCCGACCATGTTATATTTCCGATGAGGATTTCTGTAACGTCTTAAATTAAATAGTGTGGAATCAAAAACATGTCAATACGCGAGTACACTTGATGTGGGTTGGAAAAAAAAGTATAATCTCGTTCTTCTGTATGTAAAGTCCTCCAGGCATCTACCACTTGCATTTCATGCATTTTTTTTAGTATTCTTCTTCGGACCCGATAGGGGACAGCTGAAGTTCCTGAGGAGGTGTCGATTCTAGGATCTAGGGGGATGTTGAAGTCCCCTCCCAGAATCAATCTCCCCTCTATAAAATCCCTTAATTCTGAAAGAATTTTTTTAACAAACTGGTCCTGCTGTTTATTTGGTACATAGATTGTTGCTAATGTTACCTTAATGTTTCCAATGCTTCCTTTAAGGAAAATAAATCTCCCATTCGGGTCTACCCGTTTGTCCACTAAGCACCATGGCACTCGATTAGATATTAATATTGAGACCCCCTTAGATTTAGCCTGTTGATTTGGAGCATGATACACACAAGGGAAAAATCTATTTTGAAGAAGAGGGAGTCTACCTGCCTTAAAGTGTGTTTCCTGAACATAGGCTACATCTGTCCCGGATCGCCTCAAATCGTTCAGCAACATTTTCCTTTTCTCTGGGACATTATGACCCTTAACATTCAAGGAGGTAATCTTCACCTCTTCCATTTTTCAGACAACACTGATAACAAAAAAAAAAAAAAGAAGAAAAAAAAAAAAAAGAGAAAAATACAAAAATACAATAAAAGGGGGGGAGAGCACCCCACCCAAACCTACCTATACACCCCTTCCTAACCCCTTCTAATCCCTCCCTCTCTTCTAGGCCCAATCGGGCGCGCACCCAAAACTGAGCCACCTGACTGTGACTTTAGTGGGTAAAACCTAATTGGGGGTTTTGGCACAAGATGACCGGGGGGCTCAGACCTAACCTCTTATCCACCCCGGCTCTGAGTTTACTACATTTACCATCTGTAATCAATCTTCTAAACGTATATATCCACTTTATATTTAAGCCAAATCGCCTTATTACTTTTTCTTCATATCCCAAAAAAAACGCTCATCAACGCTACCCTATATCATCCTTCCTACTCCATCTCTCGTAGGATCCGGACAATCCACTAACAAAACATATATCTATCTTCTAATCATTGCACATTCATGTTCCTCCGCTCTCTCCCTGCCGGTCATATCTTCTTTACTTCTTCTTCAATTCCCGAAAACTAATCTTTAACGTTTAAAGCAAAGATTCTCTATCAAAATATAAATTTTATTCCGCAAATATAATATCTCATATGGCCCCCCATAAAGAGCGGGCCAAAATACCAGACGGTCTTTGAAAATTAAATTTAAACTGGGAGTACCGCCAGAAGCGTGTTTTGATGTATAATAGCCAAAGGTAGAGGAACACAAATCTGCCCATCAGTAAGTCTATACAGTATCAATTAAAATATCAATTGTCCGATCCCCTATAAACATAGCACACTTCCTTGATCAAAATATTATGCCCTACGTTCCCAAAAAAATAAAAAAATAAAAAATAAAAAGGGGAAGGGGGGGGGGGCCAGAAACCACCAAGATAATATCCAGTTATCCTTCACCCAAATTCATCACCACTTAATATTACTGTTTCCTCCCTTTCTTTTCCCATTTCTCCCCTTCCCTTCCCCTTTTTCTCTTCTTTACCCTTGCTTCTTCCCTCTAACCGCCCCTTAAACAACATATAAATGGTCCTTAACCACTTCCCGACCCGCGTATTGTAAATGTACGTCCTCTTTTTAAACATGGATATCTCAGTAACGGCAGCAGCTGCTGCCACAACTGAGATATCCATGTTTTCAGCGGGCGGCCGTGTAAACGATAACGGCGGTCTCCGCGGTGGATTCGCCGCGAGATCGCCGTTATCGGTGGCGGGAGAGGGCCCCCCCCTCCCGCCGCTTTTCCGTGCCCTCCGCCGCTTACCGGAGCCGTCGGTAGCGGCGGAGGAGATCCGATGCTGCCGCCTGGAGAGTGAGGACTTGAGTGAGGGCATGATGGCCCCCACCCGTCCTCATAGCTCTGCTGGGCGGAAGTGACGTCAAAACATCAGTCCCGCCCAGCCTCTTAAAGAGACAATTTTTTTTTTGTAATTTTTTTAAATGACAAATTTTCCTTTTTTTTTATTTTTTTATTGCATTTAAGCCTAAATATGAGATCTGAGGTCTTTTTGACCCCAGATCTCATATTTAAGAGGACCTGTCATGTTTTTTTCTATTACAAGGGATGTTTACATTCCTTGTAATAGGAATAAAAGTGATCATTTTTTTTTTTATATTGTAGTGTAAAAAATAATAAAATCAATAAAATTAAATAAGAAAACAAAAAAAAAAATGTTTAAAGCGCCCCGTCCCGACGAGCTCGCGCGCAGAAGCGATCGCATACGCGAGTAGCGCCCGCATATGAAAACGGTGTTCAAATCACACAAGTGAGGTATCGCCGCGATCGTTAGAGCGAGAGCAATAATTATAGCCCTAGAGCTACTCTGTAGCTCAAAAAAAGCAAATTTAAATGTCGCCTATCTAGATTTTTAAGGGTAAAAGTTTGATGCCATGCCACGAGCGGGCGCAATTTTAAAGCATGACATGTTGGGTATCATTTTACTCGGCGTAACATTATCTTTCACAATATATAAAACAATTGGGCCACATTTATTGTTGTCTTATTTTTTAATTAAAAAAAGTGATTTTTTTCCAAAAAAAGTGCACTTGTAAGACCGCCCTGCAAATACGGTGTGACAAAAAGTATTGCGATGACCGCCATTTTATTCTCTAGGGTGTTAGAAAAAAAATATATATAATGTTTGGGGGTTTTAAGTAATTTTCTAGCAGAAAAAATGTTTTAGTCTTGCAAACACCAAATCTGAAAAACACCTAAGGTCTTTAAGTGGTTAACGGACATTTTTTCACAAATAGAGGGATTGGGAATGGGACATATAAATCCAACTTTCCATATAAATCCAACCAAAATCCAGAAAAGGGGGGGGAGAAACCTCCAAGATAATATCCAGTTATCCTTCACCTAAATTCATCACCATAAACTGTTCCTTCACTTTCTTTTCCCATTTCTTCCCTTTCCCTTCCCCCTTTTTCTCTTCCCATAACCCTTCCTTCTTCCCTCTCACTGCCCCTTAAACAACATATAAATGGTCCTTAACTGACATTTTTTCACAAATAGAGGGATTGGGAAGGGACATATAAATCCAACTTTTATTTAAATGAAAAAACATTTTTAAAAATCCCTCCTGAAAAAAAAGTTGGGACATGTTTTTTTTTCCTCCCTTTCTTTTCCAAAAAAGAAAAAGAAAAGGGGGGGGGCAGAAACCTCCAAGATAATATCCAGTTATCCTTCACCTAAATTCATCACCATATACTGTTCCCTCACTTTCTTTTCCCATTTCTTCCCTTTCCCTTCCCCCCTTTTCTCTTCCCTTAACCCTTCCTTCTTCCCTCTCACTGCCCCTTAAACAACATATAAATGGTCCTTAAAGCGGTGGTTCACCCTCCTTAACATCATTATACCATTACATTCGGCATCGTAGCGCGAGCTACGGTATGCCGGTCTTAAATTTTTAATCCCCGTACTCACTGTGCTATCGATCATTGAAGATTCCGACTCCCGCGGGGAATGGGCGTGCCTATGGAGAGGGAGGATGATTGACGGCCGGCTCTGGCACGTCACGCTCCCCGAAGACAGCCGGAGTAGGTCTCGGCTCTTCACGGCGCCTGCGCACAGGCTATGCGCAGGCGCCGTGAAGAGCCAAGCCTATTTCGGCTATTTCCGGAGAAGCGTGACGTGCCAGGGCCGGCCGTCAATCACCTTCTCTCACCATAGGAACGCCCATTCCCCGGAATCTTCAATGATCCATAGCACAGTGAGTACGGGGATAAAAAATGTAAGACCGGCATACTGTAGCTCGCGCTACGATGCCGAATGTAATGGTATAATAAAATTATTTTTTTTTTTTTAATAGGGTGAACCCCTGCTTTAACTGACATTTTTTCATAAATAGAGGGATTGGGAAGGGACATATAAATCCAACTTTTATTTAAATGATTTAAAAAAAAAAACGATTTTATATCAGGGGTATTCTTCATATTCTCTATCTCACTTCAGATGGACCCAGGTATCTGCCCCCCTTCTTTTTTCTGGGTTGGCGTTATTTTATCTATAGCCACATTTTTTATTCGTTTAGAAAAATTAGGAATAAATTGTAGCCAGTCTGGCACTTCCACAGAATCTACTTCCAAAAATGTAAACAATTCTGGTAAGTCTGTGGGTTGTTTAAGAGGGAAGGATTGCTGATTTTTCTTAATTGTTAAAGAAAGCGGGTATCCCCAGCGGTACGTCCCACCACATTTTTTAATGATATCTAATAGGGGGCGTAGTATTGCTCTCCGCTGAAGGGTAGCCCGTGAGAGATCAGGCATAATTTTTATTTGAGACCCCTCGTATCTTATCTCCCCCGCCTCCCAGGATGCCCGACTAATAGCCTCTTTATCTGAATATCGGTGGAAACAGCAAATCACATCCCTAGGCCTATCTGCATTTACTGAGCGTGGACCCAGTGATCTGTGAACTCGTTCGAATTCAAATGTTTGGGATGGGGGAGTAACAATTATTTGAAGACAAATTGAATAAATAGTCTCTTGCAGTTTCTCTCTTTCAATTGTTTCTGGGATCCCCCTGAACCTCAAATTTTTGCGACGGCTACGGTCCTCAATTTCTTCCAGCTTTAACTGTATGTCATTACACGTCGGTGGATATTGTGTTTGTGTCTGCTCTAAATGTGTAAACCGATTTTCTAGGACACTCAACCGACTCTCATTGATTTCTAATTTATCCGAAAGTGTTTTTATGTCTCCTCGTACTGCTTCCAAATCTCTCCGGTGCGTCTCCTCAACTCTGGTGACCAAAGCTTCCATATCTTCCTCCACTCTAGAGACAAATTGCTCCATATCAGCACGTGTTGGCAATGTTTGTAAATCTGCCCTGGTTGGAAGAGCCAAAAGCAAAGTCCTGATATCAATCTCCTCATCTCCATGTTTCTGCTGTATTATATCTGGGCTCAGATTTACCATTGAGCTTTGACTAGAACTAGGGGAAACACAATCTTCTCCCCCCTCCATTAACCCACTGAGTACTGTTAATGTCAATATATTTATTTCCTGTGCTTTTACTACAGTATCTGCAGTTTCAATGATCTCAGGCAATATCTCTATGGGTTTGGGGGTCTCTAGTGATAAATCTGTATATTGCAGTGTCTTTCCCTGTTTGCCAAGCCCCACCACCTCGTACCTCTCCTGTGTCATGCACAGAGTATCGTACCGCCCACAGCGCTCCTCCGGCTCCCCGAACCTCACAGGCTCTGATGGCTCCGATGACACTGAAGATCCCTGCCCACACCTGCGCTCCTGCACGGCGACGGCAGCAGCAGTAGCGGTGGCGGTGTCCTCTGTAGCAGAAGTTGCAGCGGCAGCCGCTGCGACTGCGCGGGTCAAAGGAAAAAACCTTCGGATCTCTGGCTGTTCCACGCCTCTCTGCACTCTGACTCTGCGGGGTCCAGTCTCCCTCCTCCTCATTCCAGGAATACAGCAAAGGTAACAGTAACGGTAAACACAGCACTAAAGGCCGTCACACATCCACTTCATTGAGTCCCATTAAAGTCCTGTTGATGGTTATGGCTTTTGTTTTTTAACTGTGACCGGTATGCAGAGTATGAAACTGGACGGACGACCCAATCGATTACTGAGTCCCCAAGCGGCGGGTCAATTACTCCAGGCCAACATGGTCCCGAAGCCAGGATCCTTGCATTGCACGCGCAACCCCGGCCCGGGAGGCCATTTGAAGGCCATTCGCCGGGGCGGCGTGAAGTGGCTACCCTAAAGGTGGGCGCCACACGAGGAGAGACCCAGGAAGATGGCGTCTGCCTCATAAATACTCTCTCCCAGCATGCACAGCAAGGCCAAACACTCCTGATAGGCTGCTGGGCAAGAGCACCCAATCCTTGACTCCACTGCTGCCACCTGCCGACCTGGGGAGGAGATCAGCACCGCAGAAACAACAGAATGAACCCACAGCACAACCAAAGCTGAGAAAGAGACCCAAATTTGAACAAATCAACATGGTCAGAGTGGACTAACTCTCTGACCCCCCTCTAAATTTAACATAGCACCGGTTCTAGAAAGCAACCAGGTGCTACATAATATTTTACCCTGATAGGAAATGAAAAGACAATTGACAGTGCAGATGCTATCTTTTTAATGTATACACCCAACTATAAATATTGATGGACCCCTTGATCTTATTGTGTAATCTATGTTTGTAAACATGTTATTGATGGTTTTTACCAGTTCAGAAATTGGCACCATGTTATGAGTGCATTTCTCTTTATATGCGATTCAATGTATGTAAAAATGTTTCTATTTATTATTAAATATTGTATTTTCCACCACTCTATTTATTTTGTCACCATGCGCTTCATATAAAGTCCCACCTTCTTTGTTTGCATCTTTGCTGCCCCTTGCTGTATTTTTGCTCTCTGTTTTAGTGAATTGACCCCAATGTTTAAAAGCGGGTGGACCCCTCTGAAGCAGTCACCCAATTCTGAAGGACTTATAGACTATTCTTAAAACCTGTGATGGACAGGAATATGTTTTTAGAGTAAGGTTTTTTTTGTTTTCTGTTTCTTTTACCACTAGCCAACCAGCCGCCGCAGTTATACGGCAGCAGGTCGGCTCGGCTGCGCGAAATAACGTAGGTATACGTCATTTCGCATTTTAGCCATTAGGGGCACAGGCGCGCGCGCCCCCTGCTCGCCCCTGGTGCCGACGTGCGTGCCCGGAGGGCGCGATCACTGGCAGGCACCTGCGATTGCTTGTTACAGAGCGAGAACCGGGAGCTGTATGTGTAAACACACAGCTTCCGGTCCTGTCAGGGGGAGAAATGACTGTTCATCTGTTCACACAACGTATGAACAGCGATCTGTCATTTTCCCTAGTCAGCCCCACCCCCCTTCAGTTAGAACACACCTAGGTAACACAATTAACCCCTTCCTCGCCCCCTAGTGTTAACCCCTTCCCTGCCAGTGACATTTTTACAGTAATCAATGCATTTTTATAGCACTGATCGCCGTAAAAATGCCAATGGTCCCAAAAATGTGTCAAAAATGTCCGAAGTATCTGCCATAAGGTTGCAGTACCGATAAAAATCGCTGATCACCGCCATTACTAAAAAAAATAATAATAATAAAAATGCCATAAAACTATCCCCTATTTTGTAAACGCTATAATTTTTGAGCAAACCAATCAATAAACGCTTATTGCATTTTTTTTTACGAAAAATATGTAGAAGAAAACGTATCGGCCTAAACTGAGGAAAACATTTTTTTTATATATTTTTGGGGGATATTTATTACAGCAAAAAGTAAAAAATATTATTTTTTTTTCAAAATTGTCGCTCTATTTTTGTTTATAGCGCAAAAAATAAAAACCGCAGAGGTGATCAAATACCACCAAAAGAAAGGAAGCCAATTTTGTTTGAGAGCCATGACGCACGACCGCGCAATTGTCAGTTAAAGGGACGCAGTGCCGAATCGCAAAAAGTGGCCCGGTCATTGACCAGCAAAATGGTCCGGGGCTGAAGTAATTTAAACTACCAATTTAAAACTGTGCTAGGGTTTTAAGGACTTGCTGCCAGATACAATGATAAAAGAGATGCACACTTGCAGAGCCTCCATCCATGTGGATACTACTAATCCATATGTCTGGTTTGCTGGGCTGTTGTCCTTTATAGTTGAGGGGGGCAGGTTTTGTGTTTAATATCAACAACAAAACAAAAGTAAGAACTATATATATTAAATTACTACTGATTCTGCAAATTTAAGGGAAAGTACAGTTATCCTTTAAATCCAGCAAGCTGGCAAGACAAGCGGCTGTTTGAGCAGATATTTATTTATTTACTTATCCTCATGTTAGCAAATGATGTGTTCTTTTTAGGAAAAGGAATTTAAAACTGCTAGAGACTAAATGCTTTTTTTTTTACTTTGCTTTGGTAACTTGTAAAAGTCACACTTATATCTTGCTGTTTTGATGCAATGCAGCTTTGTTTTTACATGCCTGAACAAAGTGCAAGTCGATGCTAGTAACTAAAACAGAGTCTCCCATGTAGACAGCATGTAGCTCTAGCACAGCAGGGAAAGCTTCCGGGAATCAATGCAAGACAAACTCAGAATCCTTAAAAGGTGCATTTACTTTTAGGTATTAAAGTGGACGTAAAACACATACTGACCACAGGTGGTATGACATCTTATAGTAAGCTGTACTGAGTAAACTTATTTTCTATTTAGATTTGGCTCGCTGCTAAAAAACATATACACACTTTGTGATATTACTTAAAAACGAATGCTATTTCCCACTTTATTTGTACGCAGTAAGTTTACATTGCTCCTTTAAATTTCTCAATATTTCCTTAATTCTTTCCTCCCTTACCCTCTTAGCAGTGAATTTTGTATTTGTTTTCGTTAACACTTCGGATGGATAACCTTTTGTATCCTTTCCCTTAGATTGTAAACTCTAACAAGCAGGGCCCTCTGCTTCCTCTTGTAATGTATTGTAACTGTACTGTCTGCCCTCATGTTGTAAATCACTGGTGATCTATAAATCCTGTATAACAATTATGGTTGCCCCGATACTAGTATCGGTATCAGGACCGATTCCGAGTATTTGCGGGAGTACTCGTACTCCCGCAAATACCCCCGATGCCTAAATAGAATACTTGTCTCCCCCCCCCCCGCCGCCGCCATGCTGCATCCCTGCTGCCGCCGCCGCTTGGGTAATACGGGCGGGGAACATTACAGCTTTCATTTGAATAGCTGTAGTGTTTCCCGCCACGCCGCGTATAGACACTCCCCCTTGCTCGGGTGAACTGTCCAATCCCGAGCAAGGGGGAGTGTCTATACGCAGCGCGGCGCGAAAGACTACAGCTATTCAAATGAAAGCTGTAATGTTCCCCGCCCGTATTAACTAAGCAGCGGCGCGGCAGCATGTAGGTAAGGGGGACATGACTGCATATATGGGGGGGACATGGCTGGATATGGGGGGGACATGGCTGGATATGGGGGGGACATGGCTGCATATGGGGGGACATGGCTGGATATGGGGGGGACATGGCTGGATATGGGGGGACATGGCTGCATATGGGGGGACATGGCTGCATATGGGGGGGACATGGCTGCATATGGGGGGGACATGGCTGCATATGGGGGGACATGGCTGCATATGGGGGGACATGGCTGCATATGGGGGGACATGGCTGGATATGGGGGGGACATGGCTGCATATGGGGGGGACATGGCTGCATATGGGCGGGACATGGCTGGATAAGGGGGGGACGTGGCTGCATATATGGGGGGACATGGCTGCATCTGTGGGGTGACATGGCTGCATCTGTGGGGGGACATGGCTGCATATGTGGGGGACATGGCTGCATTTGTGGGGGGACATGGCTGCATTTGGGGACACATTTAAAAAAAAGTATCGGTATTCGGTATCGGCGAGTACTTGAAAAAAAGTATCGGTACTTGTACTCGGTCCTAAAAAAGTGGTATCGGGACAACCCTAATAACAATGATAATAATAATAATTGTGCCGCCCCAATGGGGCATAGAATTTATATATATATATATATTGTTTCCCTGCACCATTTTCTATGGACGCATATATTTAATTCACATGCTGCCATCTAGTGACCTTTTGTGGTAATGCACTTGTTTTTTACATGTGTAGCACTACCCCCGGAGGAGCTGCTGGTTGTTTTGGGTCTACGCTCTGTGATTAACCCCTTAAAGTGGCTCAAAACCCCCCCTTGACACACCTGGTACTATGGGGGTAGTGGACCCCAGTAGCTTGTGGAGAAGCACAATGTCCTGTTACACTTTAACAAATTATACAAATAAAAGGGATTACCTTAGATGAAAGGGATCTTGCAATGTAAAAGATAGGCTGCACACAGATTTCAAGATAACCAAAGTAATGTTTTACTTAGAGAAGAAACAAATGAACATGAGTAAAACAGTGACACTCAAAACATGTTCATTGAAACGCCCTCTTGCCAAACCTCACCTAGCTCTCTTCCTCTCTACAATACCATATAAAGTAATAGAACTGATTACTCGGTCAACGAGCAATGCAATGGATATAGCGAATATACAACTCTAAACAGATAACCATTAGATACTATAACTAATCAGGATGGCCTGGCGTCCCAGGCCAAACTTCAATACAGTCTCCTGCTAACAGTTTGTGCACTTGTACGTTGGCATGCGTTGGCGTGCAAAGAACAATTTATAGACCAAAAGGGTAATAAAAAAACTGTTAAAAGTTTCCTGAAAAGTCAAACCGCAAAGATGGATATCAACGATCCGCCCCTCTGCAAGACAATCGGTACTTTCAGGCAAGTGCCCGTCTCACCCAACCGGTTCAGGCCTTGTCCCTCTACGGCACACCGTCCGGTCGGTCAGCAATATCCGGTCCTCAGACAGGTCACAGGGTTACTGGGATCTCGTCCGATGACTCGGGCAGAAGCTCCGTCCCTCCGTCTCAAAGCCACTCTGCCCGGGCGTATGTAGGCCTCAGCTGCGGCCTACCTCCCGTGGAGACACTCCCGACAGTGTCCTCCTGGGTTGAAGAGGCGGTCCCGAGAGAGTCCTCTCCCTTAAATTACCTCCCTCGGTAGGCGGTGCGGAAGGAAAAGCATCTTGGGGTTGCACAGCTGCTCTCTGGGTAATGTAGTTCATTACAGGCCAGGGCCAATGGAGTCTCTTCTCCTTCTGAACTCAATCCCCAACATTCACTGCGGTACCAGAATAAAGTGTAAACAGGTGGCTATAACCCAACTCAGCCACTGGAGGGAGCAGAGATCCTTCACGATCAGCAATGGTAGTCTTTTGTATCACATGAGAAGGGCGATACCCCGCTACACATGTCTTTTCCCTGATGTTATGACACACTTCCTTTGTATGTCGGAGTCAGAATAGTCAAAAGATATATAGAATTCCTACAGCCTGCTGTGTAAATGTGTGTACCTGATCTGCAATCAAGCTCAGTGCCATCTACCATCTTGTGAAAGCACATGGTCGCACAAGCTTACTCGACCTCATGTGAATGTTAAAAATTGTTTCTCTACATTGAACTGTGTTACCCCACCAGTCTAAGCTGCTGTTCGTCTTCATAAAGAGACAGTACAATTTTTGCAACACAGTGAAAAATGTCTAGACAAGACTCTGAGAACCTTTTTGTGTCTGAACCAATGCAGATTCATCATGCCTCTGAACCTGCAGACGGAACAGATTCTGCATATATTGCTGAATGAAGTGTAAGACCCAAATGTACAATAAAACTGACACAGAAACTCAGAGAAAACTATGAAAGCACTAGAAATGAGTTCTCCGGGAATCTTTCAGACTTATGGGACAGAAATCTACGTTTGGTCACACTTTAATGATCAACCAGCTGAACTAAGAGACGCTATAGATCACTTATCTGTCGCGTATAAACACTACCAGTGGCTGTTTGCTAAATACACAGCTTTCTTGCAGGACTGTAATATAGAGGACTCTTCAGCAGAACTGACCAGGGCTGATGCACTAAACCAACAAAGGGATTTCTTAGTGCAAAAAGCTCAGGATAAGGCAGAACTCTGCATTGCTCAACTGCAGGAGACCAGATCTCACAGATCAACATCAACCAAGCACACTGCACGTTCTTCTAGATCAGTGATGGCGAACCTTGGCACCCCAGATGTTTTGGAACTACATTTCCCATGATGCTCTTGCACTCTGCAGTGTAGTTGAGCATCATGGGAAATGTAGTTCCAAAACATCTGGGGTGCCGAGGTTCGCCATCACTGTTCTAGATCCTCTCACTCCAGAAGTTCAACATTAAGCGATATGATAATAGAGGCCTGCGCTGATGCGGGATCAAAAAGAGTGCAAACCTCTAGAAATAGAAAGACAAAAGGCAAATATGCAAGCAGAAATAGAAATACAAAAGGCAAAGATGGAGGCTCACAAAGCAGAAATAGAAACACAAAAGGCAAAGATGCAAGCAGAGATGGAAGCTCACCAAGTAGAAATAGAAACACAAAAGGCAAAGATGGAGGCTCACAAAGCAGAAATAGAAACACAAAAGGCAAAGATGCAAGCAGAGATGGAAGCTCACTAAGTAGAAATAGAAACTGAAAAGGCAAAGATGCAAGCAGGGATGAAAGTTCAACAAGCAGAGAAGGAAGCTCAACAAGCAGAGGCAGATTCCCAAATAAAGATTCTGCAAATGCAAAGGGAGAAAGCTGCTGCCTTAGCAAAGCTGAGAGTCCTTGAACAAGCAGAGGGAGAAAGTGCTAACTCAAACTGTTCCATTCCAGTGGAACTGCAAGACCCAGTTGAAAGCACATGTTTGCAATGTTACAGGGTCATCTCCTGAACTTCCTACTAACACTGTTCTGACTCTCAAATTGAGACCTCTTAGCTCCAAATGCTTGAGCCTTTTCAAGTCTACAACACAAGTGCATCTATGCAGAAAACCACATCACCTCTAGCTGACAACAAGGTGACCTCCAGTGACAAGCCGCGGGTCAAGCCACAGCCAGCACAAACCTTAGGGATTACACCACAGTCAAACGCTCTTGCAACATCAATTTCTCCTGGTAAACCTCACCCTACTTCACCAAAGAACTTTCACACCCAAGGAGTTCCACAAGTTACTTTGGCACCAGAGTGAGAAATCAGACTTGAATGACTTTGCCAGATATATGGTACACCGTGAGCTCATTAACACTACCCTCTCAAGGTGTGACCAGATCAAAATTCAAGGCTGCTATTGCTGATCTCAACCTTACTACTAAGGAGGAACTTGATTTGCTCATAAAGTGGCATAAAATCTGCAGATCTTGTTAAAAGACTGAAAACAGTGCATGTTGATCACCCAGATGCTGGTCTTGCTGCTGCATGGGCAAGACTTGAGCAAGCCTATGGTGGCTCTGAAGCCATAGAAATCGCTCTATTCAAGAGACTGCAAAACTTCCCAAAAATACTGAACAAAGACTATCGCAAGCTCCAAGATCTGAGTGACCTTCTCATCCCAGCTTCAGCTTCAGTGAACGCAACTTGTCTGCTTCATCATCATCATCTTCATCAAGGTATGATAACACAGCAGCTAAAGGTAGAGTCTTTAATAGAGCGATATCTGTTAAAAGGACAGACATAACACGACCCGTGTCCTCTCCTGCTCACCAGAGCGGTTCGGGTGATAGAGATAAAGACCCTTATTGTCAGTGCCCTATTTACAAGAAGCCTCACCCCTAAAGAAATGTTGTGGGCTTAGGGCAAAGACATTACAAGAGCGCAGGGAGATTCTTCAGAAACTTGGAATATGCTACAGGTGCTGTGCTTGTTATGAACATTTTGCTAAAGACTGTAAAGTGCACAGAATGCAGTAGCAACAGACATGTTACAGCCATGCATCCGGGCCCATCCTCAGACAATTCACAGCAGCCTCCTTCCTCCAGTCCTGTCTCAAATTATGGCGGGGAGCAACAAGGTCATTCTCCAGCCACAGCTGTTTCCTCTTCATGCACAGAAGTCTGTGGTGAAGACTTGGTTCACAAATGCTGTGCTAAGATATGCCAGGTCAAGATATACCCAAAGGGCCAACCTGAGGAAGCTATAAGGATGTATGCCATAATAGATGAACAGAGCAACAGATCCCTGGTTAAGCCTAAATTCTTCAAGATTTTGGTATAGATAGACATGCATCACTGTATACTCTCAGAACCTGTTCTGGTCATGAAGAGACCTTCGGCAGAAGGGCCGATGGGTTCATGGTCATATCAATAAGGGAGAGGACATACCCCTAGCAACATTAATTGAGTGTGACCAGATACCAGACGAAAGGGAAGAAATTCCCACTCCAGAGGCTGCGCATCACCATCCTCACTGTCAGGGCCAAAGCGCTGTACTTCCTCCTTTAACACACCAGCGTAGTAGATTGGCTTCCCGGCGGCTAACTGGGCACTTTAGGCGTGTGCGCATACGCATGTGACCTCTCGGGGCCAATCACCAGCGTGACTGCCCTATTTAAACCAGCTCCTGTCAGTAGACAGATTGCTGGTTTATCGTCAGCTACTTCCTGAACCTGTGTCTCTGGAAACCATTTCCTGTTGGAATTCCGTCCGACTCACCTCTCACCTGGAACCTGACTTCGGATTGCTTCACCACTCTATTGAACTCTTCTGACCCCGACCTCGGCTTGTGACCTGGACTCTGTTGTTGTTTCTCCTGCCCTTGAACCTCTTGGCTTGTGACCCGGATCTGCTGTCTTCTCTGCTCCCCGAACCTTGGCTTGCACCCCGGACTTTCCAGTTTGTTTCTTGGACTCTTTCAGTACCGGTTATCCGGCTTCAGTATCGTTTGTTCCTGTTTCCGTCTGCAGTCACCCAGAAGCACCTGTCATCTACAACCGTCACCGGTTAACGCTTCTCCACTGGCACCGGTACCGCCTCGTGCTTCCGCCACCTGTTCCAAAACTCAGTGGGCGGGCACGCTTGGTCGTAAAGGTGAACCACCCTCGGCAGTTCGGTCTCGGTGAGTACTTGATTCCTGATAGTATAAACCAGCCAAAAAAAAATGTCCGAGACCGACAGGGTGCGTTCACCTTTCGAGACACTTTGCCAGCAGGTGTCCGCGCTTACCGAGGCGGTGCAGAAACTTCAGGAGGGATATGTCCAAGTCGATGGCCGTCTACAACAGTTAACTGGGTCTCCTGGGGTAGCACCCCCACCTGCTGCATCTGCTGTCGGGACTTCCTCATCACAGTCCATTCCCAGTTCAGCTGTCGGATTGATCCACCCGGAACCTCGGGTCCCTCCTCCGGAGCGTTTTTCTGGCGAACGCCGAAAATACCGGGCGTTCAAAAACGCGTGTACTTTATACTTAGACCTCCAGCCTAGAACTTTTTTCTCCGAGGCCGTGAAAGTTGGATTTGTTATTTCCCTCTTGTCCGAAGAACCCCAGGCTTGGGCGCACAGCCTAATGGAAAAACGAAGTCCGATCCTAGATTCACTGGACTCTTTCTTTGATCATATGGCTCAGTTATATGATGACCCGCAGCGTATGGCTTCTGCTGAGACCGTCCTCCATAATCTAACCCAGGGGAGGCGTCCGGTAGAGGATTATACCGCGGAATTCCGCAAATGGTCAGCTGACACCGGCTGGAATGACGCAGCACTAAAATACCAATTCCGCCAGGGACTCTCAGAAACTCTCAAGGATGAGTTGGCAAGAACCGAGGCTCCCGCTTCGTTAGAGGCCTTGATCCAGTCCGCCACCCAGCTGGACCGACGTTTACGAGAACGACGCACTGAGCGCTTCCAGACTTCACGCCCTGCTTGGGTTCCACCCAGGGTAGTTTCAGCTGCATCCCCTCCTGTGGCTCCTCAACACGGCAGTCTTCCAGACCCGGAACCCATGCAACTCGGACTGGTTCGAACTCCTCTCACCAGTGAGGAAAGACTGCGTAGACGCCAGAATAACTTGTGTCTGTATTGCGGTGCCACCGGTCATTTTCTTCGCACCTGCCCCATAAGACCGAGTAAGTTCCCGATTCAACCCGTTTTCAACCTTCATGTCTCAAATAGTTCTCAAACTCATCTTGTACTCTTCGTCTCTTTACAGCTACCGGAAAAGACCATCCGCCTCCCGGCCATCCTTGATTCAGGTGCATGCATTAATTTTCTGGACTCCAAATTAGCCCTTAAACTCCACATACCCCTTCGCAATAAGGATCAACGCCTGCAAATACATTTGGCCGATGGCTCTCTTCCTAAATCGGGACTAGTCTCACAGGAAACTGTGCCTCTTCTAGCCATTACCGATTCAGGTCATCAGGAATTTCTACAACTAGATCTCATTCCTTCACCGCTTTTTCCTATTATTTTAGGACTTCCCTGGTTGCAAACACATCAACCTTGCATCGATTGGCTGAAGAAAGAGGTCAACTTTACATCTTCCTTTTGTGCCCAAAACTGCTGCGCACCCACGGTAGCCACCTGTTCAACTGTGGTAACCTCACCTGAACTTCCACCTCACGTCCCCTCTGTTTACCATGAATTTAAAGACGTTTTTGATAAACAGCAGGCTGACTCTCTCCCTCCCCATCGGCCTTATGATTGCCCGATTGATCTCTTACCTGGCTCTGAAATACCTTTCGGCCGCATCTTCCCGTTATCTGAAACCGAGCTTGCGGCTCTTAAGGAATACATCGACGAAAACTTACAAAAGAACTTTATCCGACCTTCTTCTTCTCCAGCGGGGGCAGGTATCTTTTTCGTTCAAAAGAAAGACGGCTCGTTACGACCCTGTATCGACTACAGAGAACTTAACCGGATCACCATCAAAAATAGGTACCCGTTGCCTCTCATACCAGAGCTTTTTCAGAGATTTCGAGATGCCCAGGTGTTTTCCAAATTGGATCTGAGGGGTGCCTACAATCTTGTTAGAATCCGAGTCGGGGATGAATGGAAGACCGCCTTCAGGTCACGGTTCGGTCATTTTGAATATCTCGTCATGCCATTCGGGCTCTGCAATGCCCCGGCCACCTTTCAACATCTGGTCAATGATATCTTTCGTGAGTATTTGGACGATTTTTTAGTTGTATACCTGGACGACATCCTAATTTTTTCCCCTTCTCTTGAGCTTCATAGGCACCACGTCAAGAAAGTTCTTACTATCCTCAGGAAACACAAATTATTTTTGAAAGCCGAAAAATGCGAATTTGAAAGAACGACGATACAGTTTCTAGGTTTTGTCATCTCCACCGGCGGGGTCGCCATGGATCCCCAGAAGATCAAAGCCATCTTAGACTGGCCGACACCAGTGGATAAGAAGGCAGTGCAGCGGTTTATTGGCTTCGCCAATTTCTACCGGCGATTTATCGTCGGGTTTTCTGCCATCGTGATTCCTATCACCAAACTTACCCACCAAGGCAGCCATTTTCACTGGTCGCAGGAGGCTCAGGAAGCTTTTTAGAAACTAAAAAAGATTTTTTCTTCAGCACCTGTCTTACGGCACCCTGATCCAAAGTTGCCCTTTACTTTGGAAGTGGATGCCTCTGAGACAGCCCTAGGAGCCATTCTTTCACAAAGGCAAGGGTTAAAGTCCCTACTCCATCCCGTGGCCTTTGCCTCCAGGAAACTAACAACTCCAGAGAAGAATTATGACGTAGGGGACAGAGAACTCCTCGCTATCAAATTTGCCCTCGAGGAGTGGAGGTACTTGTTAGAAGGAGCAATTCACCCGATTATAATTTTTACAGACCATAAAAATCTCGAGTACTTGCGCTCCGCAAAACGTTTGAGACCTAGACAAGCTCGATGGGCTCTTTTTTTTTTACGATTTAATTTCCATATTACTTATAGGCCTGGTTCGAAAAATGGAAAGGCGGACGCACTTTCCAGGATGTTCCCAGAGACTCCTTGCACAGCGGAACCAAGTACCATCCTGCCTTCCCGGAATTTTCTCTTGGTTTCTGAAACTGATCTGTTAAATTCCATCAAAATTGCATCCAGACAAATCTCGGACCCAGTATCATCGTCACTAAAGGAGCGCGATGGCTTATTTTGGCTTCAAGACAGGATCTACGTTCCCACCGAGATCAGGCAATCAGTTCTGAGCACCTTCCACGACCGTAAGTTAGCCGGTCATTTTGGGGCAAGGAAGACCTCTGAACTACTTTCCCGTTATTTTTGGTGGCCAAAATGGAAACAAGACTGTAAAACTTACATTTCTTCATGTGCAATCTGTCAACGCAACAAGGGTCCTAAAACCAAGACCTGGGGGTTACTTAAGCCTCTGCCAGTTCCAGAACGTCCGTGGGCTGATATTGCTCTAGATTTCATCGTAGATTTACCTCCATCGGAGGGCTTCACGACAATCCTGGTAGTCGTGGATCGCCTGTCTAAAATGGCACATTTTCTACCCATGGTTGGAACCCCTTCTGCTGCCGAAACGGCGAAAATTTTCTTCAAAGAAATCGTTAGGCTTCACGGGGTCCCCAAAACCATTGTCTCGGACAGAGGGGTCCAATTTACCTCTAAATTTTGGAGAGAGCTTTTCAGATCCCTGGAAGTCAAAACATGTTTGTCATCGGCCTACCACCCGCAAAGCAACGGGCAAACGGAAAGGACGAACCAAACTCTTGAACAATACCTCTGATGTTTTTGTTCCGCCTCCCAAGATGATTGGTCATCTCTATTGCCCACCGCGGAGTTTGCCTACAATAATTCTGTTCACACTACCACCAACCAAACACCCTTTTGGGCTAATTGCGGTTTTCACCCGGCCTTCCTGCCAGACCCTCTCCCGGAGATACCTGTCCCAGCTGCCCAGGAACGTATAACCACCTTACAGTCTAACTTTCGGAAACTCAGGGATGTAATGCAGCAAGCCCAAGAGGATTATAAGAAATTCTATGATAAGGGAAGGAAGGACTGTCCCTCTTTTGAAATTGGGGAAGAGGTCTGGCTCTCTGCGGCTAATTTGAAGTTGCCAGTTCCTGCCCGGAAGCTAGGTCCGAGATTCATTGGCCCGTTTAGAATCAAACGCAAGATCAACGAAGTAGCTTTTGAACTTTCATTACCCAACTCTTATAGAATCCACCCGGTTTTTCATGCCTCCCTCCTAAAACCTACCATCCCCGACCCTTTTCAGGGAAGGGCAGCTCTTCCTGCACCACCAGTGGAGATTGATGGAGAAGAGGAGTTTGAGGTCGAGGCCATTTTGAGCTGTAGAAAAAAGGGGAGACAACTCCAATACCTGATCAAATGGAGGGGCTACCCTCCAGAAGACAACTCATGGGAACCTTCAAGAAATGTGCATGCCCCTCGGCTAATTCGTGTTTTTCACCAGGAGCATCCGGAGTTGATGGCCAGTTTAGGCGTCCGGAGTCCGCCCCTTGGGGGGGGGCACTGTCAGGGCCAAAGCGCTGTACTTCCTCCTTTAACACACCAGCGTAGTAGATTGGCTTCCCGGCGGCTAACTGGGCACTTTAGGCGTGTGCGCATACGCATGTGACCTCTCGGGGCCAATCACCAGCGTGACTGCCCTATTTAAACCAGCTCCTGTCAGTAGACAGATTGCTGGTTTATCGTCAGCTACTTCCTGAACCTGTGTCTCTGGAAACCATTTCCTGTTGGAATTCCGTCCGACTCACCTCTCACCTGGAACCTGACTTCGGATTGCTTCACCACTCTATTGAACTCTTCTGACCCCGACCTCGGCTTGTGACCTGGACTCTGTTGTTGTTTCTCCTGCCCTTGAACCTCTTGGCTTGTGACCCGGATCTGCTGTCTTCTCTGCTCCCCGAACCTTGGCTTGCACCCCGGACTTTCCAGTTTGTTTCTTGGACTCTTTCAGTACCGGTTATCCGGCTTCAGTATCGTTTGTTCCTGTTTCCGTCTGCAGTCACCCAGAAGCACCTGTCATCTACAACCGTCACCGGTCAACGCTTCTCCACTGGCACCGGTAATGCCTCGTGCTTCCGCCACCTGTTCCAAAACTCAGTGGGCGGGCGCGCTTGGTCGTAAAGGTGAACCACCCTCGGCAGTTCGGTCTCGGTGAGTACTTGATTCCTGATACTCACTTAAGGCATCTTGTTAATGAGATTCCTGCAATGGACATGAATGCTGAAATATTGGTCTTGCTAGGAAGAGACATTCTCAGACTACATAAAGTATGCAAGCAGTGCAATGGGTCTGATGATGCCCATTACGCACAAAAACTTGATCTAGATGTAGCGCTACCCCTGAAGGAGCCGCTGGTTAATTTGGGATTGGCGTATTAAAGGGGTGGTTCCCCCTAAAACACATTGCTAACAATAGATTCCTAAGACCCGTTACACTGCGGGTAGGCTGGCTTTTTTTTTTTTTTTTTTTTAGTACATACCGATATCTCCCCGTCTCGTTCCTTGTCGGTGGGCGTTCCTAGTTGATTGACGTTCCTCGGAGGGGCGCGTACGTGACGTCACGACTTTCCGAAAGAAGCCGAACGTCGCTGCGCATGCGCCGTATAGAGCCGACTCTATACGGCGCATGCGCAGCGACGTTCGGCTTCTTTCGGAAAGTCGTGACGTCACGTACGCGCCCCTCCGAGGAACGTCAATCAACTAGTTCCGCCCACCGCCTAGGGACGAGACGGGGAGATCTCGGTATGTACGAAAAAAAAAAAAAAAAAGCCAGCCTACCCGCAGTGTAACGGGTCTTAGGAATCTATTGTTAGAAATTAGTTTTAGGGGGAACCACCGCTTTAAGTTACCAAATTCTTCTGTTTAATGGTGGTGCTTGTGAGTGTGGATAAAAGAACAAGTGTACAGCAGGTAGCGTGAGTTTTTAATGCTTTATTCCTCGGCCAACAAGGCCAACATCAACATGACACACAGTATAGGAGAAAAGGTTGATGAGTAGGAAGGACTTGTAGCGTCAGGCCTTGGATATCAAAAACATAGAGAGCAAGCCTGCTCTCGGCTCAGATAATTCAAACGTCGCCACCCTTGCCAGGGTGGGTAAGTGCCCCTTGGACAGGCAATTAACTTGGACCTGGCAGCCAAAAGGTCCCTCGCAATAATCAGATCACTGGGAGGAAACAATGCCTCTGCCACAGGCGTAGTAAATTCTCTTGGTATAATTGAAGTGTAAGGATAGCGAATCCTCCCAGTAAGTTTTGTTCTACAGGATCATCCACTGACAGCAAAAGAAAAATACCTGTCACGTAGCGTGTTGACCAGATCCCCGGTGGTTCGTCCAGGCCTCACAGACAACCTCTGCACTCAGGTTGTCCCGAGCCAATCCCCCACTGTTCAGCCTCCAGCTTAGGATCTGGAACCCAGCAAGCCGCTGGGGTCCCTTTCTTCATCAACGGAAGGCTCTGCGAGGTGCACAGCCTCAACCAATATGGTGCCTATATTTAAAAAGGGAACAAAGTCTTTACCAAGTAACTATAGACCTGTTAGTCTAACTTCTATAGTTGGGAAGATACTGGAACGTTTAATAAAAGACCACATGGATGAGTTCTTGCTGGAAAAAAACTATTTAAGCAGCAGACAACATGGATTCATGAAAGACAGAAGTTGTCAGACAAACCTGATTTCCTTTTATGAAGAGGTAAGTAAAACCCTGGACAGAGGGGTGGCTGTGGACGTGATATATTTGGATTTTGCAAAAGCGTTCGATACAGTTCCGCACACACGGCTCATGTGTAAGGTAAGGTCTACAGGATTGGATATATCAGTTTGTAAATGGATAGAAAACTGGCTGAAAGACAGAATTCAGAGAGTCGTGGTTAACGACTCTTACTCTGAATGGTCCAAGGTTATCAGTGGTGTACCCCAAGGTTCAGTGCTGGGACCCTTACTTTTCAATATATTTATAAATGATATTGGGTCTGAGATCAAAAGTAACATTTCTGTCTTTGCAGATGACACCAAGCTATGTAGTGGAATAACGTCCTTGCAGGATGTCTCCAATTTACAAGCCGACCTCAATGCTCTGTCTAATTGGGCGACTGAGTAGCAGATGAGGTTTAATGTTGATAAATGTAAAGTTATGCACTTAGGGACTAAGAATATGCATGCATCATACATACTAGGGGGAGTACAACTGGGGGGATCTGTAGTGGAGAAGGATCTGGGGGTTTTAGTTGATCATAAGCTCAATAATGGCATGCAATGCCAAGCTGCGGTTTCCAAAGCGAGCAAAGTCCTTTCTTGTATTAAGAGAGGTATGGACTCCAGAGACAGAGATATAATTTTGCCCCTGTACAAATCATTAGTAAGCCCTCATCTGGAATATGCAGTTCAGTTTTGGGCACCAGTTCTCAAAAAGGATATCGGAGAACTGGAGAAAGTGCAGAGAAGAGCAACCAAACTGATAAGAGGCATGGAGGAGCTCAGCTATGAGGAAAGATTAGAAGAACTAAATGTATTCACTCTTGAGAAGAGGAGAATAAGGGGGGATATGATCAACATGTACAAATATATAAGAGGTCCATACAGTGTACTTGGTGTTGAGTTATTCACTTTACGGTCAACACTGAGGACAAGGGGGCACTCTTTACGTCTAGAGGAAAAGAGATTTCACCTCCAAATACGGAAAGGTTTTTTCACAGTAAGAGCTGTGAAAATGTGGAACAGACTCCCTCCAGAGGTGGTTCTTGCCAGCTCAGTAGATTGCTTTAAGAAAGGCCTGGATTCTTTCCTAAATGTACATAAAATAACTGAGTACTAAGATTTGTAGGTAAAGTTGATCCAGGGTAAATCCGATTGCCTCTCGGGGGATCAGGAGGGAATTTTTTCCCCTGCTGTAGCAAATTGGATCATGCTCTGCTGGGGTTTTTTGCCTTCCTCTGGATCAACTGTGGGTATGGAGTTCGGTGTATGGGATTGTATTGTGTTTTTTATTTTGTTTGTTTATTTTTTTGTGGTTGAACTGGATGGACTTGTGTCTTTTTTCAACCTGACTAACTATGTAACTATGTAACCTGACCGCCCATGAGGATGGGGCCCACGGATGCGCGCACCCTAAAGGTGGATGCCGCACCTGGAACTCGGGCCCTGCAGACTACCTGAAAAATGGCCGGTGCTCCAGATATACCCCCTGTCAGCATGCCCAAAGAGGGGAACTTTTCTGATTGGCTGCTGGGGAAGGATGGTTCCGTCAGAACCCCTATAGCGCCAACTGTCGCCCAGGGGTGGGAGCGCACCCCTGGACACACAGACTGACCCAAGAGGCAGTTCTGAACTGGCACCAGCACAAACTAACAATTAGTGAATGGGAGCAAGTGAAATCTCCCATTCCCCACTAACTTTAGCGTAACGCCCCACTAACTAAAAGGGGGGGCGCTACATAGACTTGGTAATCGTGGGCGACCTATGCTTGTATAGAATGCGTACGTCATCTGAGATCCACTCCTTCAAAACATACATGTTAGGAAATAGACGTGCATCCCACTTCAAGCAGTGCCCTTGCCATTATGAAGTAAAAGAGAAGCCTCTTGGCATCATCCAAGTACCTGATGTCCCTCCTATCCTTTGTGATGGCAACCTAGGTACTGCAGTGTTTTGTACTACAAGCGATGACAACAAAATAGCTTTGTCAGTTGAAGACAAAATAATGGACAAGGAATTCTTCCGGGATGAGTCTAACAGCTGGATTGCACCATTACCTCTTCGTGCTACAAGGGTTAAACTCCCAACCAATCGTGAACAGGCTCTATCCAGATTCAACTCACTTCAGCGAACACTAAAGAACAGGCTTGAAACGAAGGACCATTTCATTGCCTTTATTAAAAGGCTATTTGACAATAATCATGCCGAACCAGCTCCACCACTTCAAAGACACGATGAGTGCTGGTACCTGCCTTTCTTCGAAGTGTATCATCCATGTAAGCCAAAGCAAATCAGGGTATGTTTTGACTCTAGTGCATCCATCAAGGCGTATCCCTAAATGACATTCTTCTCACTGGTCCAAACCTAACCAACAACCTTATAGGTACCGCATGACGGTAAGCACCACGTCACTTGGGTACAGATGCGCGTGCCCAGCGGACACAATGTCCCCCGGGCACCTGTGATTGCCCGGTAACATAGCAGTACCATGGATCTGTGTGTGTAAACACACAGATCCACGTCCTGTCAGGTGAGAGGAGACCGATGGTGTGTTCCCAGTACAGAGGAATACTGATCAGTCTCCTCCCCTTGTGAGTCCTCTCCCACTACAGTTAGGCCCCGTACTCACGACCAAACATGTCTGCTGAAACTGGTCCGTAGACCAGTTTCAGCAGACATGTTTGGCCGTGTGTTGGCCCGAGCGGACCATTTTCGGGCGGATCGGACAGGTTTCCAGCGGACAACTGTTTCCTGGCATTGCTTTAAAACAGTCCGCTGGAAACCTGTCCGCCCGGACATGTACGGTCGTCTGTACAGACCTACCGTACATGTCCTGCCGCCCGCCATCCCTCGCATGCGTCGAATGACTTCGACGCATGCGTGGAAGCATTTTAAAGGCGGGCCGCCCACGTCGCCGCGTCATTGTCACGGCGACACCGCGTCATCGACGCGGCGACACCGCGGACACGCCCCGCGTATTGTTTACGCGCGGACTTCTGTTCGATGGTGTGTATAGCCATTGAACAGAAGTCCCCGGCCAGACATGTCCGATGGAAACGGTCTGCAGACCGTTTTCATCGGACATGTCCTGCCGTGAGTACAAGGCCTTAGAATCACTCACTAGGACACACATTTAACCCCTTGATCGCCTCCCAGTGTTAACCCCTTCCCTGCCAATGACATTTACTGTATACAGTAATTAGTGCATTTTTATAGCACTGATTGCTGTATACAGTTATACCCCACTTTTAAGTACACAATGGGGTTTATTTACTAAAGCTGGAAAGTGCAAAATCAGTCTCACTTCTGCATAGAAACCAATAAGCTTCTAACACCCGGTTTGTTTAAAGCGGGGGTTCACCCCAAAAAATTTTTTTAACATTACATCCAGCCGAGTTGTCAGAATGACAATCGGCTGTTTTTTTTTATTTTATCCCCGTACATATCGTATTTCCACCGCCGCTTCCGGGTATGTCTTCTGCGGGACTGGGCGTTCCTAATTGATTGACAGGCTTCCGATCGTCGCATACTGCGCATCACGAGTTGCCGAAAGAAGCCGAACGTCGGTGCGCAGGCGCCGTATAGACCTGACTCGCAGTCCGGCTTCTTTCGGCAACTCGTGACGCGCTGTATGCGACGGTCGGAAGCCTGTCCATCAATTAGGAACGCCCAGTCCCGCATAAGACATACCCGGAAGCGGCGGTGAAAATACGGTATGTACGGGGATAAAAAAAAAAAAAAACAGCCGATTGTCATTCTGACAACTCGGCTGAATGTAATGTTAAAAAATGTTTTGGGGTGAACCCCCGCTTTAATTAAGCTTTGGTAATAAATCCTGGAAGCTCATTGGTTTCTATGCAGAAGTGAGCCTGATTTTGCACTTTCCAGCTTTAGTAAAAAAACACCATTGTGTATTTAAAGCGGGGGTTCACCCTAAACATTTTTTTTTTTCTACCATGCCATCCAGCATACTAGCGCGAGCTACAGTATGCCTTTATTTAATTTTTTTGCGCCGTACTCACAGTTTAATCAATTAGTTAAGTTTCAGACAGTAGGCGTTCCTATGGAGAGGGGAACATGATTGACGGCCGGCTATGGCACGTCACGCTTCCCGAAAATAGCCGAAATAGGACTTGGCTCTTCACGGCGCCTGCGCAGTCAGCTCCTAGTCTGTGTGCAGGCGCCGTATAGCGCCGTGAAGAGCCGAGTCCTACTCCGGCTATTTTCGGGAAGCGTGACGCGCCATAGCCGGCCATCAATCATGTTCCCCTCTGCATAGGAACGCCTACTCCCCGCGGGGAGTCTGAAACTTAACTAAGGGATTAAACTGTGAGTATGGCGCAAAAAAATAAAATAAAGGCATACTGTAGCTCACGCTAGTATGCTGGATGGCATGGTAGAAACTTGTTTTTTAGGGTGAACCTCCGCTTTAAAGTGGAGGTCCGACAATTTTTTTTTTAAGTCAGCAGCTACAAATACTACAGCTGCTGACTTTTAAAAGAAGGACACTTACCTGTCCAGCGCGCCCACGATGTCGACTCCCGAAGCCGATCTATCGATCGCCTCTTGGGTGCTGCCGCCGCCATCTTCAGTAAGGAAATGAGGAAGTGAAACATTGCGGCTTCACTTCCTGGTTCCCTACTGTGCATGCGCGAGTTGCGCTGCACGATGTCAATGGTCCCTGCTGTCTTCTGGGACCTGTGTGTCTCCCAGAAGACAGCGGGGGGAGTGGCTTAGATACCCACAGATAATGGGGCTATCTATGCCCCGGAAGTGGGAGCAGATACCTGTATTTTTTTTTTACCAAAAATGTGTAGAAGAATACATCGGCCTAAACTGAGGAAATTTTTTTTTTCAAAAATTGGGATATTTTAAATAGCAAAAAGTAAAAAAAAATATTGTGTTTTTTTTTCAAACTGGTCACTCTTCTTTTGTTTATAGCGCAAGAAATAAAAACCGCAGAGGTAATCAAATACCACCAAATGAAAGCTCTGTTTGTGGGGAAAAAAATTGGGTACTGTGTTGCATGTCTACGCAATTGTCATTCAAAGTGCGACAGCGCTGAAAGCTGAAAAAATGGCTTGGGCAGGAAGGGGATTTAAAGGAGAGTGTATGCAGAGTAAAATATATAAATATAAATAATAAATGCTGGTATTGAATGACTGGAGGTCTTGCAGTTCAAGCTTATGAGTTTTTATTTGTTCCAGATGACATAATTTTTCATTGTAAGAAATACAGAGCGGAAAACCAGATTCTTTGTGTTTATGAGTTAAATAATTAAGTTCATAAGTATGAGATAACTGTTGAACACAACAGAGTGCGGGGAAACAGTAGTGTAACTCATTGTTTGGTGGACATAGAAGAAGTGCTTTTAAAATCTTTGAGCAGACAAAGGGACTGGAACTTTCCCAAACAGAACAGCTTGGAGTATATTGCAGAGGTGGAGACAGCTGCAGCTGAAGACAGTTAAATAAAAGCAGTGGGCTGAGTACCACCGGAGAAAAAGAAGCATCTGATTTTTTTTTCTTCTCCAGGCATCAAGAACTAATGCTGTCCATACAACTAGCTAGGGATGCGTCTAGAATCAGTTTATGGGGTGTTCATGCAACCCATCGTGAAATTCACAAATTGCATTATGAATGACAATTGTGTATTCTTACAATACTGTACTCAAATTAAAATTGTATTTTCTTTTTTTTTTTAGACAGAGCTTTCTCTTGGTGGTATTTAATCCCCACTGTGGTTTTTATTTTTTTTGCAATATAAATTAAAATAATCCTAAAATTTTGAACTGATGAAACTGCACTAATGAAGCTGCACTGTTGAGCAGTGACCTGATTATCAGTGTAAGCAGTGTACTCACTGTGCCCTGTCACATCGGCTCTCCTTTGCCTAAATACTGTGCTCTTCTTTGAGCTTGTAGAGAGGATTTCTGTTGGTTTATCACCCATCCTAACCGCTCCAAGTATCTCACCGTATTGAGTATGGCGTGTTCTAGCCCCACCTTTGACTGATTTATTACAAGTAGATCACCTAGATAGGCTGATACCATTACCCCTTGTGCTCTCAGGTTCGCCAACACAGGGGCCAGGATCTTTGTAAACGCCCGGGGTGCAGTTGCCAAACCAAAAGATAGAGCCACAAATTAAAAATGGCGATGCTCCACCACGAACCTTAGGAATTTTTGGTGAGCGGGATAAATAGGCACATGTAAATAGGCGTCCTTGATGTCTATGGACGCCAAACATTCTCCACCTTGTAGGGTGGCAACCACGGACCGAATGGTTTCCATTCAGAAATGGCGAATGTCCAGATGCTGGTTTAGATCTTTCTGGTCCAGAATGGGTCTGACGTCTCCATTTGGTTTTGGAACTACAAAAAGGTTTGATTAAAACCCTGCACCTTGCTCCCTCAGGGGAACCTCTTTGATTACCCCCTGAGACAGCAAATGATCCAAACCGCGGAAAAAAGAATCCCTCTTTATTGGATCTTTGGAAACCCCAGAACATTCGGAACCGATGGGATGGGATCTCTCAAAACTCCAGTTTGTACCCTATGGATACAGCAGAGACTACCCATCTGTCCTGGACCTCTGTCTACCAAGTTCCTGAAAACTGCCGAAGCCGCCCCCCCACTCGGCCGAGCGGGGGCGCACCTTTATGATGAAGCTTTGGGGTTCTGCTTATTAGATTGTTTACCCCACTGCTTCCTGAACTTCTGGACCTTGCCTGATCTTTAGGCTTTATGGCTGTCTGCGAACACCGTCGCCACTGACTAGACGATGGCCCAGGAACTGGGGAGAGAGAACGCTTTAAGCAAGGACGCTTGTTTTTCTTTTTCTCCGGCAACAGAGTAGTCCTGCTGCTTGATATCTTCTGGATATATTTCTCTAAATCCTCCCCAAAAAGCTGTTCCCCATGAAAGGGGAAACTGGTCAAAAGTTTTTTACAGGGGGCTTCTGCTGACCAGTGCTTCAGCCAAAGGATTCTATGCATGTGCACTAGCTGGAGTAAAAGGCGTGATGCTTGCTGTATAGAATCCCTAATGGCTTCTACTGCGAAACATAAAGCCTTGGGCATATTCTCCCAAAATTTGGCTTGCTCCGAGGGTAGGTCTTTTAACCCTTACTTTACTTGATCCCTTAGGACTTGACACATACCCACTGCCGCCACCACAGGTTGGGTTACTGCGCCTGCCAGGAGAAAGGAAGATTTTAATAGAGATTCCAATTTCTTCTCAGAAGGATCCTTAAATACCTTGGCATTATCTACCGGACAGGTTAAACTCTTATTAACGCAAGAGATTGCCGCATCCACTGAAGGCAAAATCCACTTTTTGGTAAACTTTTCCTCCATTGGGTAAAGGATCTCAAATCTCCTAGGAGGAAAGAGGCGCTTGTCTGGATGCTTCCAGTCTGCATAAACCAGTTCCTCCAAAAATGGATAAACCGATAAAGGAACAAGTAACCTGCGGGGACTTTAAAGACCCCAACGTGGGCACACGTGAGACTCTTACCTCAGAGGGAGGCAACTTAAATCCAGAGCGTACAGTGGCGTATCCAAGGTATGAGGTTCCTTTTGAGAGGATCGCAATGTATTTGGTAGGTCCGATAGTGAAGTACGCTAGGGGGCATCAGTACATTTTGGTTATATTGAACTATGCCACCCGTTATCCGGAGGCGATTCCTCTCCAAAATACCTTGGCCAAAGAGCTATCTCTTGTTTTGAGCTGCGTGGGTATTTGTAAGGAACTGCCTATGGACCAAGGTACACCCTTTATGTCCGGGGTTATAAAAGAGCTGTGCAAGTTATTCAAAGTGACACAATTGCGTACATATGTGTATCACCCCCAAACAGATGGGTTGGTTGAAAGATTCAACAAAACCCTTAAACAGATGTTAAAGAAGGTGGTGGATAGAGATGGAAAGGATTGGGACTGTCTTATTCCCTATTTAATGTTTGCCATTAGGGAGGTATCCCAATCCTCTACGGGTTTCTCACCCTTCGATTTGCTCTATGGGAGACACCCAAGAGGGCTGTTGGATATCGCCAGGGAAACTTGGGAAAGTGAGAGTTCTCCCCACAGGAGTATAATTGAGCATGTCACCCTGATGCAAGATGCAGGTAATGCCAATTGTAAGGGAACATTTGGCCCAAGCACAGTTGGCACAACAGAGAGTGTATAACTGTGGGGCCAAGACCTGTACCTTCTCCCCAGGGGATAGGGTATTGGTACTTATCCCTACAGTTGAAAGCAAATACTTTGCCAAATGGCAAGGCCCCTACGAGATGATAGAAAGAGTGAGCAAAGTGAATTACAAGGTCAGACAACCAGGAAGGTGAAATCCCGAACAGATCTATCACATCAATCTGTTGAAAGCCTGGAGGGATAGGAATCCCTGGTCGAAGAAATGTTGTCATCAGCTCAGTCTGATTGCGTGATTCCTGAGGTTGGAATAGCAGTCACCTTGTCAAAGCCCCAACAACAGGAGGTGAAGGAGTTTGTGCTTCGCAACAAAGAGGTTTTCTCTGAGCTGCCGGGACAAACGTCTGGGGTAGAACATGACATTATTACCCCGCCCGGTGAAAGGGTAAAGCTACCCATCAGTGCTGCCTCATCAGTGCTCATCAGTGGAGCCTACCAGTGCCCATCAGTGCAGCCTCATCAGCGCACATCAGTGAAGCAGAAAAATTACTTGTCTACAAAATTTTATAACAGAAACTAAGATAAACCTTTTTATTTTTTCAAAATTTTCCGATTTTTTTTTATTTTGCGAAGAATAAAAAACCTAGTGGTGATTAAATACCCCCAAAAGAAAGCTCTGTCTCAAAAAACGATAAAAATTTTGTGTGGGTACAGCCTTTCATGACTGCGCAATTATCATTCAAAGTAAAACAGCTATGAAAGCTGAAAATTGGCCTGGGCAAGAATGTGGTAAAAGTGCCCAGTAGGCAAGTAGTTAACTAATTAATATTTTTTTGTATAATTCCCATTTAGGGGTATAGCAGGTGGTGTGTCATATGCCTACATACCTTTACAAATAGGTGTTCCTCATTCCCATCTCAAAAAGTTGAGAGGTATGCATGTATAAGCTAAGCCAGCCTTGAGCAGAGCTATGGATCTGGTTACAAATGCAAAACTGCATCATACAATTCTTGATATATTTTATTAAAGCAAAATAGAATTATGCCTCTTGATATATTTCCTGTAGAACTACATCAGTAAGATTTTTGTACTTACCAAGTGCTACAGCTATAACTCAACTCTTCAGGTATAACAGTCATTTTGATTCATGTAAACTTCTTCTTATGAAACATTTCGGTATATTTCATTATTTTCTTTCTGTAACCACTCATTATCACTATAGCAACACAAGGCAGAGAACATGAGAGCCAAGTGAAGAATACATTCAGGGACTATGCATGCTATATTTAAATTGGTGGCAGCATAGATAGAATACAAAAGTAGAACTGGTGATTTCTTTTTATTCAATCAAGCCTACATTGTATCGTCCTATCTTTATATTATAGGAATTGAGATTGTGACAAGGGGCTCTTATAAACGTTTTAATCTGAGGACCAAAATAAGAAAAGTGTTATGATACTGGGCCCCAAGAAGTGAACAATTACCAAAAGTCCATACAAAGACAAATCACATTGGCCAAATAATCAAAAGAAAACACAAACAGTAAACATTTCCATTCCAGTATTGTTCTTTTTTCCCTATCTTTTTAGGCCTTGCTTCCACTGTCCCTATTATACCCTTCCTTCCTTCTTCACATGCTTACATGTAAACTCTTCTAGTAACTCTAGTTCTCCATAGGAATCTGTGCTGTCAGTCAGTCAGTTATCCTGTTACATTTTCATGTATTTTGAGCCAGTGCAAACTGTTTTATTATTATACAGGATTTATATGGCGCCAACAGTTTGCGAAGCCCTTTATAATGTTAGGGCAGATGGTACAATTACAATACAATTCAATACAGGAAGAATCAGAGGGCCCTGCTCGTTAGAGCTTACAATCTAGGGCCCCGTACACACGAGAGGATCCATCTGCTGAAAAATCTCAGCGGATCGGTTTCAGCGGATAGATCCCCTGGTGTGTACGTTCCAGCGGATATTTATCCGCGGATATTTCCGATTTCCAGCAGATAAAAATTTGTTAGCATGCTAACAAATCTATCCGCTGGAATCGGCTCCAGCGGATCGATCCGGTGGTCTGTACAGACTCACCGGATCGATCCGTCCGAACCCGTCCCTCGCATGCGTCGTAATGATTCGACGCATTCGTGGAATTGCTTATATGACAGCGTCGCGCACGTCACCGCGTCATCATCGCGGCGACGGCGCGACACGTCACTGCGGTGTAAATGAGTACACTCCATCGGATCAAAATCCTCAGAGGATTTATCCGCGGATACGGTCCGGCGGATACGGTCCGGCGGACCGTATCCGCGGATCAATCCTATCGTGTGTACCAGGCCTAGGAGGGAGGGTCAAGCAATACAAAAGGTTAAAAAAAACAGTGGGGGATGATCTAATGAAGAAAATGAAAGTATTGTTTTGTGCAGGCAGGATAGGCTTCTCTGAATAGAAAATCTTTCAGGGATCATCTAAAAGTAGATAGATTTGGAGGTAGTCTGACAGATTGGGGTAGGGAATTCCAGAGAATGGGAGAGGCTCGGGAGAAGTCCTGGAGGTGAGTATGGGAGGAGGGGATGAGGGTGCCAGAGGGCAGAAGGTCTTGGAAAGAATGAAGAGGACGATTAGGTTGATATTTTGAAACTAAACTAGTGATGTAGCTGGGGAAAGAGTTGTGGATAGCCTTGTAAGTTATTTTTATTATTTTATATTTAATTTGTTTGATGAGTGGCAGCCAGTGGAGGGATTGGGAGAAAGGGGTAGCAGATACTGAGCGGTTTGTAAGGTGGATGAGACTGGCAGCAGCATTCATGATGGACTGAAGGTACATCATGAAAGGTAATAGGAAGCCTATTTAAAGGTAACCCAATGAGGAGGGAGCTGCAGTAGTCGAGGCGAGAGATAACCAGGGAGTGAATCAGGAGCTTTGTAGTTTCCTTGGTTAGAATGGGACATCGTTTGGAGATGTTGTGGAGGTTGAGGTGGCAAGCTTTGGAAAGGGATTGGATGTGGGGTCAAAAGGAGAGTTAAGAATCCAGGATAACACCTAGAACCCTGGAATATGGTGATGGGTGGATGGTTGTGCCATTGCTCTTGACCATAGGTGTGCGCAGCCTATTATATTAGGGCGTGCACTCCAAAGCTCAAACACACATGTCTGTGCAGTAGAGCAGTAGACGGTGTCAGTAGGGATAAGATTGGTGTCAGTCGTTTTTTGTTTTTATTATTTCATTTTATTATTATGTTTTACAATTTTTATTTTATTTTTATTTATTTTTTGCAATTTTTTTTTTTGAGGGTGAAATAGCACAGAAAGGGACTGAGGACAGAGATTCTCCATTTTCTTTCTCGGTAGCCTGAGTTGCCACAGGGGTAGGGGCATTTGCCAGTGGAAATCTGCATTGCACAGGGTAAATAGGGTGTGCCCAGCACACCCTGTGCGCACGCCTATGCTCTTGACAGAGAAGTCAGGGGAAGGGGCATGTGGAGAAGGAAATATTATGAGCTCAGTTTTGGACAAGTTAGCTAGCTTTCCCTTTCCCTTGTGGCTTGAATATGCATGTTTACATTTGATAAAAATGCTAAAAACAGGGGCAAAAACTGGTAAAATGTCAAAATAAAAAGAAACATTATTTTAGATGACCACAACAAAAAAAACATCAAATATATGTACTCAATGAACATACAAAATATGGTCCCTTTAAGATTTGAATTTATTGGTAACAAGCAGAACATTGGCAACCTTTCTCTAAAATGAAAAACCAGAAATCAGCTTCCTGCAGATGAGAGTGGACAGGCAGAGTCTTAATTGTTTCTTATGAATCAGAACACACCACTGCTCTCTTCACTATATGCAAAGGAGCGCATAGGGATTAGAATTTGGCTACATCTCACTACACCAGTGCATGAATAAAATAAGACAGGGGAATTATTGACAGGAATAAAAGATGGTCATTATAGTTCCAGAAAGGAAAATGACAAATATTTTTAGCTAAGTAAATAAAAAATACAATGTAGCAGATGGACAATATACCCGAAGACAAACATTACACTTACAGTGAGCACATATTTATTTTTATAAATAAAGGAATAAATTAGATATATATTTATAAACTACTATAAAAGTCTGATTTGTGGAAAAGTTAAAATGTGTATTAAATTTAAAAAAAAAGTCAGGTTTAACGTACATGTGAAGCCTGTCTTTAGCCACTTGCCTTCAGGGTACTTTTACCCCCTTCCTGCCAGGCCAAGTTTCAGCTTTCAGCGCTGTCACACTTTAAATGAGAATTTCACGGTCATGCAACACTGTACCCAAATTGATTTTTTTTTTTGCATTTTTTTCCCCACAAATAGAGCTTTCATTTGGTGGCATTTAATTACCAATGCTTTATTTTTATTTTTTTGCCAAAAATAAAAGTTTTTCCTAGTTTCTGTCAAAGTTTTGTAAATAAGGAATTTTTCTCCCTCACTGATGTGCGCTGATGAGGCTGCACTGATTGGCACTGAGGAGGTGGCACCGATAGACAGAACTGATATACAGCACTGATAGGCGGCTAATGGTCACTGATAGGTGGCACTGTTGGGTGGCACTGACTTGCATCATTGATGGGCACAGATTGGTGTCACTAATGGGAACAGACTGACATCACTGCTTGGCACTATTGGGGCTGCACTGATAATCAGGGCACTGATGATCAGTGCCTTGATTATCTACATGGGTCTCCCCTGTTAGGAGATGCCACTGATCGTCTCTTCTCTCCTCTCTCTCTGTCAGTGTGAGGTGAGTAGAGCCGATAAACGCCACTTCCTTGTTTACATGCGATCAGCTGTGATTGGACACAGCTGATCACTTGGGTAAAGAGCTACGTCATTGACTCTTTACTGAGATCGGCTTCGCACCAAGTCCCTGTGGAGCCCGCGCTGCACGCCCCCACAGGCGTGCGATCGCAGTGAGACTGGAAGACATCATGCCCGCAGTCATTTGTCTATACAGCAGGCGGTAAATTGGTTGTAAACTCTTATATACACCCAGTAAAGTGTATAAAGCCTCAGGTGACACACAGAGATTAAACAAATCCTCTTACATAAGTTGTATCTGTTTATCTGCAGCCTTCTTTCCTCTCCATCCTCCTAAAACATAGATCAAAGGCTATTTTTTAAGCAGTAGAAGGCAGGGGATGGGTGTATGTTGTCATACCCTGCAAAGCTAGAGCACAGAACTCAGTGAAACCTGAGTGAGGGAATTATCACACGCCCCTTTACACACTGTTATAGTAAAACATGTGCAGTTGTCAGTTACCTGCTGTGTGTTGGCAGGGCCGGACTGGGAATGAAAACCAGCCCTGGAAATAATTTCATACCAGCCCCATAACATTATTATACCAGCCCCACAGCATAACGTCAGAGAGAGAGGGGGGTGCAACAATATGAAAGAGAGAGAGAGAGAGAGAGAGAGAGAGATATGCAATGCTCTGCAGGACACAAAACAACTATAAATGCACATTTATTTTTACCTGAAAAAAAAATGAATAAAAAAATCGACGAGAGTGAGAGAGAGACAGAAAGGGGACTGCAATGGTGAGAGAGAGGGTGCATTGCTCTGTAGGCCAAAACAATTATAAACAAATTTTTACCTGAAAAAAAAGTTTGATTTAAAAAAATAAAAATAATCCATGAGAGAGAGCCAGAGGGGCTGCAATGGTGAGAGAGAAAGGGGGTGCAATGCTCTGCAGGCCAAAACAATTATAAATGCACATTTATTTTTACCTGCTTTAAAAAAATTAAAATAAATCCATGAGAGAGCAAGAGAGGTGCCATGGTCAGAGAGAAAGGGGGGTGCAACAGTGAGAGAGAAAGGGTGCGCAACGGTGAGAGAGGGAGTGCAACAGTGTGAGAGAGAGAGGGAGTGCAACGGTGAGAGAGAGGGAAGGTGCAACGGTGAGAGAGAGTGAGAGTGCAATGGTGAGAGAGAGTGAGAGTGCAATGGTGAGAGAGAGAGAGAGAGAGAGAGAGTGAGAGTGCAATGGTGAGAGAGAGAGAGAGAGTGAGAGTGCAATGGTGAGAGAGAGAGAGAGAGTGAGAGTACAACGGTGAGAGAGAGAGAGAGAGTGCAACGGTGAGAGAGAGAGTGAGAGTGCAACGGTGAGAGAGAGTGAGTGCAACGGTGAGAGAGAGAGAGAATGCAACGGTGTGAGAGAGAGACAATGCAACGGTGAGAGAGAGACAATGCAACGGTGAGAGAGAGAGTGAGAGTGCAACGGTGTGAGAGAGAGAGAGAGAGAGAGAGAGAGAGAGAGAGAGAGCAACGGTGAGAGAGAGAGAGAGAGAGGATGCAACGGTGTGAGAGAGAAAGTGCAACAGTGAGAGAGAGAGAGTGCAACGGTGAGAGAGAGGGAGTGCCACGGTGAGAGAGGGAGTGCCACGGTGAGAGAGGGAGTGCCACGGTGAGAGAGGGAGTGCCACGGTGAGAGAGAGTGAGAGTGCAACGGTGAGAGAGAGTGAGAGTGCAACGGTGAGAGAGAGTGAGAGTGCAACGGTGAGAGAGAGTGAGAGTGCAACGGTGAGAGAGAGTGAGAGTGCAACGGTGAGAGTGAGAGTGCAACGGAGAGAGTGAGAGTGCAACGGTGAGAGAGAGAGTGAGAGTGCAACGGTGTGAGAGAGAGAGAGAAAGAGCAACGGTGTGAGAGAGAGTGCAACGGTGAGAGAGAGAGAGAGAGTGTGCAACGGTGAGAGAGAGTGTGCAACGGTGAGAGAGAGTGCAACGGTGAGAGAGTGCAACGGTGAGAGAGAGAGAGAGAGTGCAACGGTGAGTGAGTGCAACGATGAGAGAGAGAGAGAAAGTGCAACGATGAGAGAGAGAGAGTGCAAAAGTGAGAGAGTGCAAAAGTGAGAGAGAGAGTGCAACGGTGAGAGAGAGTGTGCAACGGTGAGAGAGAGAGTGTGCAACGGTGAGAGAGAGAGAGTGTGAGAGTGCAACGGTGAGAGAGAGAGAGTGCAACGGCGAGAGAGGGGGGTAGCAAAGGTGACAGAGGGGGGGGTGAACCATGCTATGGTGAGAGTCTGAGATGGTGCACCCCCCCCCCCTCTCTCTGTCACCTTTGCTGCACCTGCAAATTGTAATCTGTATAATAATCTCTCTCTCTCTCTCTCTCTCACCATTGCACCCCCCCCCCCCCCGAGATTATTGTACAGATTACAATTTGCAAGGGTAGCAATAGCGACAGAGGGGGGGGGGGCACCATGCAGAGAGGGGGAGGGGGGCACCATGCAATGCCTGGTGAGAGAGATTGTTATAAAATTAAAATATGCAGGGGCAGCAAAAGTAGGTGACACTATACTGTGATTGCAATGTGTTCACCTGACCTGAGTCCCTGTGCTCCAACTCCGAGGGCGGCCGACGCCATTCACTCCTCCTGTGCCCTCACTTGTGACCTGCCTGCATACAGACATTGTGGGCGGGGCTGGCGCCGCACAGGCAGATGGAACTTGGAAGGGGAGATAGAACAGATGAACCACAGCGTTCTCACGTTCTCCTGCTCGGCTCCTCCCCGCAAGGGTGACATGATCACGCTGATTCCTCCGCAGGCGTCGGATCCGATGAGAAGGAATATGTGGCGGCGATCATGGCGGCCGCAACCCGCCGACTCGCCGCTTCATTTCCTGACATGCATTACAGTGATGACACGGCAATCTATCCCTCCCTGCATAATTTATAAAGTTCGATGGCGGCCTGCGCTGTGGCGATGGCGGCCGCAGCAGCGGCCCGCCGCTGTTTTGTATTAGCTGTAAGCGAGACAAAAGCAGCCTCAGGGCACTGAATGCAGGCGGCCTACCGGGAATTTTCCCGGGATCCCGGTAGGCCAGTCCGGCCCTGTGTGTTGGTGGGGGGCATCACTTGAGAGGCTGTGGTGTTGGCATAGAGTATTACGTTCTCATTAAGATAGTAAAGGGAAGAATGATCAGAGAGTAGTGGCACTCTATGCTTTTGATTGAAGCAAGTACAGTACACACTATAGAAGTATGTGCTTAATTTTTCATGTTAGAGGTTTACAACATTAACTAATATGCCAGGTAAAGTGCAATCATACCGAAGTGTGGTAAAAAGTACCTTTTTAGCATGGTTTTTCTGCAGCCACATGGCCACCATGTGAGTCTTCGTTCTCCATGGGTCCCCTTTCCCCTCCTAACCTCTATGCCTACTAACCTGTGTAAAGAAGATGTATATACTTACCTATTTCCAGCTGCAATCAAGTCATGGTGGAGAGAGTGGGGAGAGAGAGCGTTAACAATGGCTAGTAAAGCCTGAATTAGTGACGTAACCCATAGGTTGTAATGGCCCATTCGTTGCACCTGCTCTCTTCTTTCCCTTGAAGCCACACTGACTTTCACAGGTGAGTAGGATCTTGTGACCATAATGGCCTGAAAATAGGTAAGTCTACATTTTTCTTACACGGTTTAGTGAGCATATGTGTTCGAAGGGGAAGGGGGCAGTTTTAAGAGACAACACTTAGATCAATATTCAATTTCATGGGGGACAAGTGTATGATTTTTTTTTTTTTTTATATGACCAAATCCTGGCACTACAATGAAAACCATGGGTTTAAAACTTACTTCAAGTATAGTCACCACTGGTGTTAGTGTCATTACAGACCTTCTTGGTGTATTACAAAAGTAGTTTATTAGTGTTCCTAAACATTAGCATTATTATAGGTGTTCCTAAAGAAATAATAATGTAAGCTATCTGAGGTTTTAAATGGGTTGATAAAATTTATGGTATTTGACAAACATCCTTTTTTTCTTGAATGTGTAAATATGGGTCTCTCTGCGTAACTTTACATTGGTTTTGTTTTCAGTCTGGCACAATGGCATCCTCTAGTGGCCACATTTCTGAAACGCATTTTTAATCCTCTCCCGGAAAAAAGTGAGGTAGAAATAAAATAATAATAATAATAGAAAAAAAAGGTGGGTGTTCTTACTTTAATTAAACATATACATTTAATTAAGTTAAAACCCAATTCTAAACTATATAACAATTGTATTTTTAATGCTGCCCCCCCCCCCCCCCCCCAAAATGCTTTGAATAGTACATTCATTTGAATGGGCTGCCCTATGCGACACACATAATCACAAATTTTAGGGACGGCACATGCGCAGTACGTTCGGCGCCGGAACGTGCCTAATTTAAATGATCCACGCCCCCTACCCGGATAATTTGAATTAGGCGGGCTTGCGCCGGAGAATTTACGCTACGCCGCCGCAACTTTACAGGCAAGTGCTTTGTGAATCAAGCACTTGCCCGTAAAACTTGCGGCGGCGTAGCGTAAATGAGATACGTTATGCCGCCGTAGTTTTACTCCATTCTACGAGAATCTGGGCCTAAGACTCTTGGAAACTGTCAACCTGTATTCAGCTTTCACAAAGGTGTTTCTTTAGGCCCTGTTCACACTTGAGTGATTTTCTGCTTAAAGCTTGTAGCTTTAATGCCGCGTACACACGATCATTTTTCGCATTGTAAAAAACTACGTTTTTAAAATTGTCATTTTAAATGATCGTGTGTGGGCTTCAGAGCATTTTTCGGGTTCTGAAAAACGGGCAATTTTTTTTCCGAACATGCTCTATTTTTTCACGACGTTTTAAACTATGTCGTTTTTCGGGTTGTAAAAAATTATCGTGTGTGGATTTTAACGATGTGAAAAACCCGCGCATGCTCAGAAGCAAGTTATGAGACGGGAGCGCTCGTTCTGGTAAAACTACCGTTCGTAATGGAGTAAGCACATTCATCACGCTGTAACACACAGAAAAGCGCAAATCGTCTTTTACTAACACAAAATCAGCTAAAGCAGCCCAAAGGGTGGCGTCATCCGAATGGAACTTCCTCTTTATAGTGCCGTCGTACGTATTGTATTCACCGCGCTTTGTTAGAACATTTTTTTTAACGATCGTGTGTAGGCAAGGCCGTTTTAATGATGAAGTTGAATTTTTTTTTTTTCTAGAGCCTGAAAAACTTAGTTTTTTGCAACCCGAAAAATGATCATGTGTACGCGGCATAACGCTCAACAAACACAATTCCCTTCCATTTCAATGGCCCCTGTTCACATCTGAACATTTTGTCGCAAGTAGCAAAGGGCCTGTTACTCAATGTACATGAGCTTCATTCAGGCAGATTGAAGGCAGATTGGGCCCATACCATTTCAATAGGAACACCTGAAAAACATGAGCATTTTTCAAGCGATTTGCGATTGCATGTTTTCTGGTAAAACAGCCATTTCCACTCCCAATCTCCAACCCCTAGTGCTTTGTATTAGGTAAAATAAAAACACCTGGAGCCTCAATACACATGTAAAAATGCTCGTAATATGCTTGCAAAACTCACAAAGTAAAACAAAATCACTCTGATCAGGTGTGAACGGGGCCTTAAAGTAATATTAAAGCGGAGTTCCACCCAAAAGTGGAACTTCCACTTAAACCACTCCTCACCTCCTTACATGCCACATTTGGCATGTCATTTTTTGGGGGGGGAGTGGGGTCTTCAGTAGGAGTGGGACTTCCTGTCCCACTTACTCCTTCTTCCCAGGGACCGCTTAGGCGACTTGTCATATCGCCTAATGCAGCCCCTCCCAGTAGGCGATCACCTGGGACACGTAACAGGTCCCAGGTGATCGCCTGTCCACTCAGGGAGTGCAGCGCCGTTTGCTCATGCGCAGTGAGTGCCCTGCCGTAAAGCCGAAAGCTGTCACGGCCAGGTGCCCACAGTTAGAATGGAGACACTTTTTGTAGCTGCTGACTTTTAATAAACATAAAAAAGTCTGTAACTCCCCTTTAAAGTCTTGTTTATTTGTGTTTAAAAGTAACAAACATGTTAGACTTACCTGTAGTGTGCAGTGGTTTTGCACAGAGCAGCCCAAATCCACCTCTTCTCGGGTTCCTCGCCAGCGCTCCTGGCCCCTCCCTCCCGAGTGCCCATACAGCAAGCAGTTTGCTATGGGGGCACCTGAGCTGAGCCATTGTGTGTCCACACCTGAGCCACACCTGAACCACGGCTCTGTGTGTCCATTCAGACATGGAGCTAAGACTCCGCCCCGCCCCCTCTATCTTCTCATTGGCTCACTATCTTTGACAGCAGCAGGAACCAATGGTGCCTGCTGCTGTGTCTCTGCCAATGAGGAAAGAGAGTCTTGAACAGCCGAGGTTCTTGTGCAACATTGCTGGGTCGAGATGTGGCTCAGGTAAGTATTAGTATTAGTGGTGGCATGAGGGAGTTTGCTCCACATAGAAAGTTGTTTTAGCTTAATGTATAGAATGCATTATTATTTTTCTTCATTTATTCTTTATTGGGGAATTGTTGAAATACAACACACATCCACATTGGTGTACAAAGGAGCTTAATACAAAAATAAATGTAAATACATATTTCCTAGTTTTTCCCTTTTCCCATTTCCCATATCCCCTCCCCTTCCCATCATCCTTACCCTCCCCTTCTCCCTACTCCCCTTCCCACCCAATCTGTCATCCTTCCTTCTTACTCTGCTTTATTCTCTATCTGTTTCTGTCATTCCCTGTACATATTTATCTGACAATTTAAAAGCTCTCCATTTTTCCAATGTTGCTCTATAGCTTCCCCCCTTCCCTGCTCTCCGTGGTTCAGGTATTCCAACTCAGAGATGTAATCCACTCGCTGGATCCACTATTTTATGGTCGGCTTTGTTGATGATAACCAATTTTTTTGAATTAACCCTTTTGCCGCGTTAAGCAGGGGTTGGACCAATGTTTTTCCGTATTGCTTTTTTGTTTTGTTTGTGCCATGGAACAAACATGTCCAGGCATTTTGTAGAATTTTTTCTCCCGTTGCTACCTCAATGTATTCCAGGATTTCCTCCCAGTACTCTTTTATTATTGGGCATTCCCACCACATGTGTATTGTTATTCCCAATTGCTTACATCCCCTCCCACATAACTGGGAGTTGTTAGAGTGAATTTTGTTCATTCTCTCTGGGGTCAAATGCCAACGTACCATACTTGTAGTTTGCTTCAATCGTAGCTATATCTGGTGCAAAACGATATACTGCTTTAATCATTTGTTTTAACTCTATTTCTTTACCCAATTCCTGACCCAATTTTTCTATAAAGAGTAGCAGTCCTTCCGTTTCTAATTCTGTTAATATTTCGTATGCCTGTGATATACCGTGCTTCAGGGACTTTCCTTTACTACATAACTTTTCTATTGGAGTTAGTGCTTTTTTCCGTTTCTAATTGGTTGTGGTATAGTGCTAACTAAATGTTTTAACTGGAGATACTCCCAGTCGTTAAGCTGGTTCCACCCATGCTTCGTAATTAAGTCTTGTCTTGTCCTTATTTTACCTGATATAGTGATATCCTTTAGTTGTGCAGTTCCCAGTTGTTTTCCCAGCCGTGTCCCATTTCCTGGTGTGAAGAGCTCTGTGCCTGCTAACGGTATAAATGGGGAATTATATTTCCATTTTTCATGTCGATATATTGTGTCCCAAATTTTACATACGTTCCTAGTTATATTGTGTGTGTCTGTGCCCAGTGCTCTAAATTTGGGTGGTATCCATGTTTTTTTGTAAGTGCGTCATACTTAATCTGTCTTCCATTTGTACCCACTTTTTTTGTGTATGGGTTTGCCAATTCCTCAAATCTTGCTAAAATAAACGCCTTATAGTATCTCTTTATATCTGGTAGAGCCATGCCCCCATTTTTTTTTTCCGAGTTAACAGTGTATAGTTCATTCTGGCCTTTTTACCCTGCCATATATATTTCAAAATCATAGTTTTAATTACCTTAAAAAAATGTTGTGGTAAATCTATGGGGAGCATCAGCAGACTATACGTCACTTTCGGTAGGATCATCATTTTCAATATGTTGATCCTTCCTGTCCAAGAAATGGGTCTCTTAGGCCCTGTACATACGACCGGTTCATCCGATGAGAATGGTTCGACAGACCGTTTTCATCGGTCCACCGCTGAAGTGGCCTGATGGTCTGATTTGTGTACACACCATCAGTTCAAAAACCGATCGGGTCAGAACGCGGTGATGTAAAACACACGACGTGCTGAAAAAAATGAAGTTCAATGCTTCCAAGCATGCGTTGACTCGATTCTGAGCATGCGCGGGTTTTGAACCGATGCTTTTGTGTACTAACCATCGCTTTGGCCCGATCGGTCAGCGGTCCATCGGTTCGATTTTAAAGCAAGTTTTAACATTTTGTTCCGAAGGACAAAAGACCGATGGGCCGCACACACGGTCGGTTTGGACCAATGAAACTGAACCTCGGCTCATTCTCATCGGTTTTAAGCCGGTCGTGTGTACGCGGCCTCAGAGGTATTTTTTAGTTCTAATTTTATTTGATTTATTAAAAGGAATGAAGTTAACCAGGTACAGTTCATCTAACCTTGGTGTTATTTTAATTTCTAAATATGTTAATGTTTTTGTTACCGAGGTAAACGGGAATTCTTTCTGTAGTAATCTTTCTTCATTTTTATCAACTAGTAAATTCAAAATTACCATTTTAGTTGGATTGATCTTAAAATTTGAAAGATCGACATATTTTTTTATTTCTTTTACTACATTGGGCAATGACAACCTTGGCCTTGTTAGGTATAGGAGTATGTCGTCTGCATATGCAGCCACCTTATGTTCTTCCTTGCCTACTCTCACCACCCCTATATCCCGACTGTTTTGTATATTTGCCAGCAATGGTTCTAATGCCAACACATACAGGAGGGGTGAGAGCGGGCACCCTTGTCTCAGACCATTATGCATCTCAAATACAGACGACAAACTCCCGTTGACCTTATAGAATGCATTAGGATAAAAAAAAAACTTCTGCCTTTAGAACCACTTTGAGAACTAAACCTGTTAGCTTATGTTAATTTCACTTGTAGCATTTTTTGTTTACTTTTTTTTCTGTGTTTCCCTGCATACCTCTTTACCATTTTCATCTCCATTGTCAATTTACTGTGCTTTCCTTCAGTAAACTTCCAGTTAGGCTACTCATGGTCTAGTCTTAGGCTGATTTACCATTATGTAACAAAAATGGAAAAATAAATTACACAGACAAAGAGATCACAGAGGTATGATCAGCAAAATATATTACACCTGGTCTATTGCACGTACAAAATAAAGAAATAAAAAAAAATCTAAAGGCATAACCAGATCAATTTTGAGACAGAACTCTACATCAATTTCTGTTGTGAAGCATATTAGCTTTCTGATACACAGGAGGGGAAATGCTGGTTACATCTGAAATCATTGAGAACTAAAGAAACAGCATGGTTGAATGAAAGAGAAGATGAGAGAGACTTTTTCAGAAGATTTGGAATATGAGGAAAATAGGAGTCCAACTAAGTTAACACACAGGACAGAAGCAAAACTACAAGAAGCACAAAAAAATGCAGGAAAACTATGAGTGTATGAACTAGTACACATTGGCATATTACATGATGCACAGGCGAGTTTTGTAAACATTTTTAGATTTTTTTCTGAAAGGCCTCGTACAGACGACCGGATCTATCCGCTGGGATTGATCCGCGGATCAGTTCCAGCAGATAGATCCGGTCGTGTGTACGTCCGAGCGGACATTTCCCGGCGGATAAAAATCCAGCCGACGGATTCCCAGCGGATAAAAATTTCTTAGCATGCTAAGAAATCTATCCGCTGGAATCCAGTCCAGCGGACTGATCCGGTCGTCTGTACAGACTCACCGGATCAGTCCGTCCGCTCCCCTCCCTCGCATGCGTCGTAATGATTCGACGCATGCGTGGAAGTATTTACCTTCCAGCGTCGCGCACGTCGCCGCGTCATCGTCGCAGCGACGGCGCGACACGTCACCGCGGATGTATTCCGCGCAGATTTCGATCTGATGGTGTGTACAGCCATCAGATCCAAATCCGCCAGAGGATTTATCTGCTGGAAACGGTCCGGCGGACCGTTTCCAGCGGATATCCTCTGGTGTGTACGGGGCCTAAAGGTTCTCAGTTATGCACCTTCTTGCCACTTTAATTGTTTTGAGTAAATTATTGATTATGGCAATTTTGCACAAAAATTTGCTTAAAGTGGTTGCAAGCCTCAGTCACCAAATCTGAGCAAAGTAAATATATCTGTAGTGTTTACTTATCTCTCTCCAAATCTCTAAGTGTCATTTCTCTCTCTTCTTTCCCAGTTATCAGCATCTTCTGAGCAACTTCTGAGAAGTTTTCCCAACACATGAGATAAAATTTGTGTCTGGGAGAGCGCTCAGCACACAGCTTGTCTGTTCACAACACAGTTCTTCTGCTGTGTGGAGGGGAGCATATTCCTATGCTCCAATCAGCTTTCATTCACTGTAAAGAGTGTAGGGAGGAGGAGACTGCAGATAAATAATTAAAACCTACTGTATGTAGGAGGATTTGTTTCACCCCTGTGCAGTGGTGGACAGTGGAATATTTTTTTTTTTGGGGGGGGGAGGCGACAAAAGATATGCCACCCCCCGGTCGATCGGTAGTACTAACGCCATCGCTGGTGGCTTCCCCTGTGCAGCGGCGGCCTCCCATTCTCCTGCTCTATATTGGTCATCATGTCGACAGCAGCAGCAGCTTCCCCTTCCTCCTTGGTGGCCAATCGGGAGTCTTCTCTTTTCGGACAATCGGAAAACTGGTCTCACACCCGCTTCTGATTGGCCGGATTGAGGATTAGTGTTTTAACAGCGAATATGCATTCGTTGTTGTAACACACCTGGTGTGGAATTGGAGCGCATTCTCTGCGATCCAAGCCCACTTTATTTTGAAGCCTATTAGAGCCTCTGGCTCAAATCAGGTGTTTAAAAAAATAAATAATCTGCCGCTGTAATTAATGCACCTGGTGTCCTGAAAGGGCATGAATAGGGGGTGGCCGTGGCTGCCGTGGATAGATTCATGCTATGCTGCCGCCGATATTGTGTCAATCTCGCCTCTGTTATCGGCGAGATTGACACCTGCGAGCCCCATCGCGGGAGCCAGCGCCAAGCTCTGTCGCTCCTCCTGCTCGCCGCCCCAAATGGATTCCTATGGATGCGCAGATGGATTCCTATGGATGCGTGGCATTTCGTGGGGGCAGTGAGCAGTGGTGATTTCCAGCTTGATGGGATTGCGCTGGAAACACAATATCGGCAGCAGGTACAGTAGAGGGGGTGGTGTGGAGAGAGGGGGGTGGCACCCGGGCGCCCCTAATGGACGGGCGGTCACTGTCCCTGTGTATCATCTGAGGCTGTTCACTTCATTCGGTATATGTGAGGGTTTACATCCACTTTATTGTGAGCATCTACTGTAGGTGTGTAGAGGAAATATCCATCCTGAAATTAAATGTGTTTTCCTTTTTCCACAGTATTTAAATTAAAGTGTTACCAAACCCAGGACCCTCACTATATCTGGTCTCACACAGTACACAGAACCGTCAAATTCAATAGTTTTAGTCAGGGTTTTTTTTCTCAGAGAATAGGTGCAGGAACCTCCCCCCCCCCCAGAGTCACCCCTTGTCTCTGCCCCCTACCCACCTCTAAGCACCATCCCTTGGTTCCACCCTTTACCCACCTCCCAGTACCACCCCTTTTAGAGAATACAGTACCAAGTACAGTATTATTTTGTGGTGCTAAGTCATTTGTATGGAATTTGTTAATAACAACAAAAAAGACAGTAAAAAGACCCCTCCCTTAACAGTAGATCCCTCCCAGCAATGATTGACCCCCCCCCCCACCAATTTATGGCCCACCGCTTCTCTGTCAAAGATGGTAATGTATCAAAGAATAAAAAGGCCCAAATAAGCTTGAAGCACAGTCCAAATATAAAATATGGCAAATAAAAAGATTATTTTGGGGGTTTTAGACACAGAAGAGTATTATGTTGAGGCTATGGGAAGACTGAATAACAAAGAAACATACCAATGTCTTAATTTGTTCCCTGCAGATCCTTGACAAACATTATTAACCTCCCTGGCGGTATGATTATTTCAGATTTTAGGTGCTGAAAACGGTACCATTATTTTGCATGGAAATTTGGCATTTTACATTGTAGGCCTGTAATTCTTAAGAATAATTCACTTAAATCTTGTCCAAACAAGAGTCTAGTAGACATCTCGGGTATGATAAAGTTTGAAAAGCCAAATCATAAATTATAATATAATAAATAACTATAAATAATTATAACAAATAATAATATTTATAAGATTACAGTATACTGTATGTATTGTGTTTATTTACTTTTTTGAATTTGGCCCCGATCTCCGTCCCCGTGCGTCGTAACTTCGCAGGGAACAGAGCTCGGCGGCAAACACAGGCACGTATTTAGACTCTACTAATGGGCGTTTTTATATGTGCTCATTTTGATAGAGCCTTTTTGAATTTTAAAAGTCAGGATATTAACATTGAACTTTTATACCTTTTTATATTGATATTTGCCGATTTCTAACTTTGTGATGTGCAGCTCGGATCCTTATATGGTGAGCCCGAATTATTTGCTTACTAGGATCCGACTGCATGCATTTGTGTATGGGGCACACCAGTGACACAATTGCATTTATTCCTTTTGTTGTTTCCTGTGTCTCTCTTGTGGTCCACACCCTCTTTTGGTATTTAAATGGTGTGGTGCTTGGCTTCTGGATATGATCTCCTATCCATGAAGAATCCTTATGTGGGGAAATTTATTGGGTGGAGTCACTATCCTAGACGCTATCATACTTGAGCCAGTCAGGCTATGTGCTGTGGTTGTGCTTTTTTGATTTTTTTGTGTGGAACTTTGTTTTTAGCTTGATGTTATGTTCTGATTTGGAGTAATAAATCTTTTAAACGAACTGCACCATGAAGCCTTTCTCTTTCTGCCCCTATTAACAATACCGGTATGGTGAGCAAGTTTGGATATCCATTTGATGTGTAAAATCCATTGAAAAAGGAGTTTTGCATAGCTGGGATGGGATATCTGCACCTTGATTGGAAACTTCAGATGCTGATCCCTATCTGGCTTATGGTGTTCTGACATGCCTATTTGATCTCTATTACCTGAGATCCAACAGATTTGGTAAGCTGCAGTGATTGCCTTATTTTCTTTGATGAACAGAAAATCTTACCTGCAGACATGTTGTCATTCTGTTGTAATTGTCGATACCGGGAATTGTGAAGCTACTCCGATCATTTTTTGGATCCCTAATTGCTTGTTTAGGACATTGTATCTATTTTTCTAGATATTCTCTCATTTAAGGTTTTTCACTCATTAACACATTTTCACCTCATTTATGTGGTAGCGCACTATTTTTGTTTTACAAAAATAGGGTACTCACCTAATGAGTTTTCCATTGGCAGCACCCTGTTGAAGAACAGTATTGTAGTTGAAGTAGTGAACTAACTCTTTCAAAACGTAATATTTTTTCTGGCCTCTTAATGGGCGACTCCAAACATAAGAGGCATTGACAGACTCAATCTCTTATAGTCTAACTCGATGGTATGAATCCAGTCTCAAAGAACCAAGGGCCAGATTCACAGCTGAAATACGCTGGAGTATCTACTGATACGCCGGCGTATTTTCAAATTTTCCGCGTCGTATCTTTAGTTTGAATTCTCAAACCAAGATACGACGGCTTCTGGCTTCGATCCGACAGGCGTACTGCTTTGTACGCCTTCGGATCGTAGGTGTAATACTTTGGCGCCCGCTGGGTGGACGCGTTTTCCGCGTCGGGTATGCTAATTAGCTGTTTACGGCGATCCACGAAGGTACGCGCGTTCGTCGCATTCTCTTACGTTGTCGGTAGTCGGCTTTTCCTGGCGTAAAGTTACAGCTGCTATTTCTTGGCTTCAATTTAGACTTGCCATGTTAAAGTATGGCCGTCGTTCCCACGTCAAATTAAAAAAAATTTTTTTGCGTAAGTCGTCCGTGAATAGGAAAGGACGTAACGCACGTCGCTGTTCAAAAAATTATGTCGGTGCAACATCATTTCGCGCAAAGCACGGCGGGAAATTTCAAAACAGAGCATGCGCAGTTTGTTCGGCGCGGGAACACGCCTAATTTAAATGATACACGCCCCATTTGAATTAGGCAGGCCTGCGCTGGACGGATTTACGCTACGCCGCCGCAAGTTTACAGGCAAGTGCTTTGTGAATCAAGTACTTGCCCGTAAAACTTGCGGCGGTGTAACGTAAATACGATACGTTACGCCGCCGCAATTCTATGTGAATCTGGCCCCAAATTGTTATTTTGCAATATTTTACTTTTATTTTTATTTTTATATACATTTATCTGTTCCATCTTAATATGCAAAATAAAAATTAGTTTGTGTTCAGGCTAAGAAAAATTCGTTTGACACATTTTTTTTTCTATTTTTTTTTTGTCTATGTGGCCCTTAATTGCTTCATTGGTGGACTGATCACTTAATATCATCCAATAGATATTGATACAAAGCCATCAATGTTGAGAAATGTTTCCATAACTAATCGTTTGTCTTGGTTCATTAAACGTAGTTTATGGGTAGTTATAGTCCCAGAGTTTAGTTCATACTCCTGTTGCCACCCTGAATTAAGATGACAGGTTGTCTTATTTTTAATACTCTGGATGTCCTTACTGGAACCTTCCCCTTATTTTGTAATCTTTCATTTTTTCCCCTAAGGAAGAATATCCAGTAAGTTTATTTACAAACCTAACATACATATAAAGTTAGTGCTCTTAATTTCTATACACTTGGGATCTACATTACTTTATCTTTAAGGTGGATCCCCAGCGCACGGAATTTACATGTGCCTCACTTTGCTTTCCTCTGTTCCCTGCAGTAATATGTGGGGATCAGACCAGGCCTCTTGTCCCCTGTTGGGGAATTTTTTCCCCCGGCACGGGCATTCTCCAAATCTTCCTATATTTACTGTATTTATATATTTTATAACTTCTATTGTTTTGTATTCCCTCCTTATGATAGATCCCTCTGGATCTTGCTTTCCTCTATTCTTCTCTTTGTCCGCCCAGGTTAGGCCGAGTAGTCGCCGCACCAAGACAACTGGTAAGTGTAGCATGTGGATTCAGTTGCCATGGCCCCTTTAAAAAAATTATCCCTAAATGTCCAAGGTCTTAATGTGCCACAGAAACGTGCAAAAGAATTCCGGTCATTTCAGGCCAAAAAAGCACACATTGTGTGCCTGCAAGAAACGCACTTTACTCTGTCTTCAACTCCCAATTGTTTTAGTACCTCATACCCTCATACATGTGTATACAGCTTTGACGTTCACCAAACAGTGCAGTACTCTCATTGCATTCCATCGCACCTCGCCTTTCACAATACATCCAGAAATCAAAGACCCGGAGGGTCGTTACCTAATCTTAACGGGGTATATTATGGACACAGCTGTAACGGTGGTCTATTACTATGCTCTTAAGTTCCTAACTATCAACCCTTACCCTTTTTATTACATCTTTTTCAAGTTATTAATACTCATAAAATGGGATCAATCTTTGTGTGTGGAGACTCCAATCAGGTCCTCCTCACATTTCTGGACAAAACCCTGTACACCCCTCTGCGTTATCAAACTAATGCACCCCTCTCATCGCCTAATAATTGAGCAGGTCCTAAAAAACTACCTAGAGTACAATACTAGTATCGACATATCCTCTCTCACACTTTGGGAGGCACACAAACCAGTCCTAAAAGGAGCACTCCAACAACAATCAGGGATACTCAAACAAGAACGCAAAACACTAGCACGACAATTAGAGACAGAGTTTAATGCATCGTATATAGCTTTCCAAAATTGACCCCACTTCCAATGCAAAAATCAGTTTAGATAAAGCGCGTCTAGAATATGACCTATTCCTTACAGACTCTGCAGACAAATCAATACATCGAACCAGACATATGTTTTACATGAAATCTAACAAACCAGGCACATTCCTATTAGACTTAAAGTCGCTAACAACGTGTATACTAGCAACCCACTTAGAATTGTACTAAAATTCAGTTCCCACCTAAATGCCCTGTACACAGAGACAAATGTATCTAATATTACTGCAGCTGACACCTTCTTCTCACGTATCAACCTACCCCAGATGACAGAATCTCAAAAAAATTCTACTAGAAAAACACATTTCTGAAGATGATGTAGCAGCAGCTATAAAAAAACACTAAAAATAAATAAGAGGCCAGGACCCGATGGGTTCTCAGCTCTGTATTACCAAACTTTTACTGACATAATTTCCCCCTTGCTTGCTAAAGCATTCAATGACTTAAAAAATAAATAATTTAGACAAGAATCACTACTTGCAATTATTTGCATGATACCAAAACCACAATCTGATGAAGCCCTTAGCACAAATTATCATCCTATCTCCATGTTAAAGCGGGGGTTCACCCTAAAACTACTTTCTAGTATTACAATGTCCCGACACATTACAATACAATTCTGCCTATTTTTTTTTTTTTATGATGTACATACCTCGGTACAGCTAGTTCACCCGCGGCTTCCGGGTTGCGAATCCCGCGGGAGTGGGCTTTCCTAACTTGCTGGTTATTGACCTGATGACCAAAAATGAGCTCCCCCCGTTGCATAAGCTGCGTCACGATTGCCAAAAGAAGCTGAACGGCGAGTCGGCGCTATACTGCGCCTGCGCACCGCTGTTCGGCTCCTTTCGGCAATCGTGACGCAGCTTACGCGACGGGGGGGAGCTCGTTTTTGGTCATCACGTCAATCACCAGCAAGTTAGGAATGCCCACTCCCGCGGGATTCGCAACCCGGAAGCCGCGGGTGAACTAGCTGTACCGAGGTATGTACAGCATAAAAAAAAAAAAAAAATAGGCATAATTGTATTGTAATGTGTCGGGACATTGTAATACTAGAAAGTAGTTTTAGGGTGAACCCCCTCTTTAAACATACACATTAAGGTAATTGCAAAGATCTTAGCAGCCCGCCTTAATACGATCATTGGTACTTTCATACATTGGGACCAGGTCGGCTTCATGCCTTCACGCCAGGCATATGGCCGAAACACACCACATTCCCGCTTGCTTTCTCTCAATTGATATAAAAAAAAAACCTTTGACTCCATCTCATGGCCTTACTTAAACTACACCTTTCAGAAATGGGGTTTCGGCCCAAACTTTATAAATTGGATTATGGCACTTTATAACAAACCTAGAGCATACGTCAAATATGCAAGATATAAAACCATAGAGAGAGGTACACGACAAGGCTGTCCACTCTCCCCTTTATTATTCGCCCTCCTAATAGAACCATTTGCACAAATAATCAGATCTGACCCCACTATAACTGGAATCGAAATAGGAGGTTATCAAAACAAACTTTGTCTGTTTGCAGATGATATTCTCCTATTTCTTTCATCACCCCAAGTGTCAGGCCCAAACCTCATCCCAATTCTCAATCAATTTGCTGAATTTTCTGGCTTATTCTTTAACCCAAAAAAGTTCTTAGTGCTAAATATATCTCTTTCAGACATGGAACTGAGTTCTGCAAAAATTGGCCTCCCGTTCACATGATCTGACAAATCAATCCCCTACTTAGGGATACATCTCACAGCATCCTTATCGGATCTATTCTCGTATAATTACCCTCAAATTCTGAAACAGATAGTGAATCTAATAAAATCATGGTCACACCTCCCGTTATCGTGGTTTGGCAGAATAAACGCAGTAAAAATTACAATACTACCAAAACTTGTATACTTATTTTGAGTATTACCAATTCCCATTCCAGCGTATCATTTGCATATTATACAAAGGAAAACATCATCATTTATATGGGGCTCCTCCAAACCCGTAAATACAATTACATACACTATACCTTCCCAAAATAATTGGTGGTCTAGGTTGTCCTAATTTTGCATACTACTTTAGGGCAGCGCATATAGCAAGTCTCACCAAATATCATACATACCATGAAACCCTGTTATGGGTGTCAATTGAATCCGAGTGCGATCCCTTTACAAATTTCAAAATTACTCTGGATCTCACCAAATGACCGTGAAGGACTAAGAAACCCCATTACCAAGCATTTCATTTTCTTTTAGGTTAAATTCAAAATCAGTAATCAACTACACTCCTTGCACAATCCTTTACAGTTTTTTTAGAAAAACCCAGCCTTCTATCCTGCATGGGTTTCCCCTAAATCCTTTAGAGAATGGGCAACTCGGGATGTCCTAAATATGTATAAATTTGTACATTCCTCATCATTTATCCCTTTTCCAACCCTATGTGAACAGTACGGTTTACCGCATTCGTAGTTATTTAGATATCTCCAAATAAAAAATGTCACACCATTGACTAACACAACCCCATTAACACAATTGTCGAGCTTTGAAGCCATTTGCAAGAAAGATCCCCATGCTAGGGGTAAAATATCTACTATATATTCTCATCTGCTGGTCCACTCCAGTACAGATAAACCACCTTATGTTCGGTAATGGGAGGTGGACTTGGAGCGTACACTAGATAACTCAGAATGGAACCAAATATGGTCAACAATAAAAACAGCCTCTCTTAATATACTGGTGGTTGAGGCCAACTATAAAGTGCTAACGAGATGGTATCTTATACCAGTTAGGGTAGCAAAATATGTACAAAACTATTTGGCACAATGTTTTCGAGGGTGTCCAGATTTGGGCACGCATTTTCATATTTGGTGGTCATGTCCAAAAGCACAACTATTCTGGATGGGAATATTTAAAATTGCATCTAAATTGCTAGGTAAGAAAATCCCTCTTGATTCTGCAATGGCATTACTCAACTTGAAGCCAGATTACATAACATACACTCAATTTAAACTGTAAGGCTGCGTACACACAGTCGGACAAAACCGATGAGAATGGACCGAGGTTCAGTTTCATCGGTCCAAACCGACCGTGTGTATAGCCCATCGGTCTGTTGTCCTTCGGTCCAAAATTTTAAAACATGCTTTAAAATCGAACCGATGGCCCGCTGCCCGATTGGTCCAAACCGTAGGTTAGTACAGAAAGCATTGGTTCAAAAGCATTGAACTTCATTTTATTCAGAACGTTGTGTGTTTGACGTCACCACGTTCTGACCCGATCGGTTTTTGGAACGATGGTGTGTACGCACATCAGACCATCAGATCACTTCAGTGGTGAACCGATGGAAATGGCCCGTCGGACCATTCTCATCGGTTTGGAACGACCGTGTGTACGCGGCCTTAGTGCAGCTTTTCACATCAGCTGAACAGACATTAGCAAAGGCTTGGAGATCACCTAAATTATTCCGCGTACACACGGTCGCTTTATGTGATGAAAAAAAACGACGTTTTTAAAAACGTCATTTAAAATGACCGTGTGTGGGGGAAAACATCGTTTTATGTCTTCTGAAAAACGACAAAAAAAATATTCGAGCATGCTTCAATTTTTTGTGTCGTTTTTCGAAACGTCGTTTTTTGTGTCATAAAAAATCACTGTGTCACGTTTTTAAACCCGCGCATGCTCAGAAGCAAGGTAAGAAGCGAGCTTCAATGGAAAAGAGTGCTGAATGTAACCGCGCTTTGCTAGAGCATTTTGAAAAAATAATGGTGTGTAGGCAACGTCGTTTTTTAAAATTGAAGTTTCAAAAACGTTGTTTTGTTTCATGATATAAAACGTTGTTTTATTTCATCACAAAAAACGACCGTCTGTACGCGGCATCAGTTATCCATGAAGCAACAGTTAAGATGAATTACACCATGACCCATGCCAAGATGGTAGCTATTGAAATGGACATGATCCCTAAGTTTGAAAAGATGTGGCAGCCCTGGCTTACATATATCATACCAACCTTTGACAATAACATACTATTGCCATGGTAGCTGAATCAATAAGATATTGGATTTTAAACGACTTTCTTCCTAGTTGTAGAGTGGCTCTCGGCTTGACCTTGCAGACTCCTTTACTACTCCTCCTTTTCCTTCTTTTACTACCTCTCTCTCTTTATTTTGTCTTAAAACTTTCCACTATGATTTTGAAGCTTGTATTTACAATCTGATAGCAATCTCCTTTATTGTCTAGTAATATAAATAAGGCAGTTGTTTTTATAGAATATATAGTATGTCTGATTCTCGCTATCTTAATTTCAACAACACCTACCGTATTTTGCGTGTGTGTGTGTGCATGTACAGTATATATATTTATACACACACACATGAATGTATGTTTGAGCTTAGGGGTGCACACCCTAATGCAATAGGCTGCACACACCTATGTCTATCAGCATGGCACTTCTTGACTTGCCAAAATGTGCCCAATGTTCTTTGCAAAAACACTCCAAATCTGTCAGATTGCAAGGGCATCTCCTGTGCACAGCCCTCTTCAAATCACCCCACAGATTTTCAATCAGATTCTGGTATGGGCTCTGGCTGGGCCATTCGAAAACTTAAATCGTCTTTTGATGAAGCCATTACTTTGTTGTTTTGGATGAATGCTTTGGGTTATTGTGATGCTGAAAGATGAAGTTCATCTTCATGTTCAGCTTTCTAGCAGAAGCCTGAAGGTATTGTGACAATATTGACTGGAATTTGGAACTGTTCATAATTCCCTCTACCTTGACTAAGGCCACTGTTCCAGCTGAAGAAAAACAGCCCCAATGCATGATGCTACCTCCACCATGCTTCACTCTGGGTATGGCATTATTTTAGTGATGTGCGGTGTTGTTTTTGTGCCAAACATATTTTGGAATTATGGCCAAAAACTTCAACCTTGGTTTCATCAGACCATAACATATTTTCCCACATGCCTTTGGGAGACTTCAGATGTGTTGTTTAGCCAGGCTTGGATGTTTTTCTTTGTAAGCTTCCGTCTTGCCACTCTATCCCATAGCCCAGAAGAATACAGGGGATTGTTGTCACATGTACCATGCACCCAGTTCTGTTTTTGCTGTAAGATGAGGCTAAGACAATGTCAGGAAAGACCTACCAGAACAGCTGAACTTTATTTGGGGTTAATCAGATGCACTTTAAATGATGCCAGGTGTGTACATACTTCTATTTGACATGAGTTTGAATGTGATTGCTTAATTCTGAACACAGCTACATCCCCAGTTATAAGAGGGTGTGCACATTTATGCAACCGCATTATTTTTATTACATTTTTTAGTCCCCCCCTCCCCTAAAATATTTCAGTTTGTTTGTCAATTGAGTTTATAGGTCACATTAAAGGTGTAAAAAGTTCTGAAATGATTTATCTTTGTCTCATTTTTTTACATCACAGAAACCTAAAATTTTAACAGGGGTGTGTAAACTTTTTATATCCACTGTAGATAATTTGATTTTTGTGGTTTATGTGGATACAGAAATGTTTGTGAGATACCTTAAAAAGATATATCAAAATTTGTGATTCACAAATGAAAAGTGTTTGGACACTATTCACTGTTTGGATCCTACCATTTGTGGAAATAGAAGTGGCGTGATTACTACAAGAACATTCAGAAAACCTATTGCTAAATACTTTTTACTACACACCCATAGTTGCCATCTTCAACATATCATCAAGGCAATTCCCAAGGGTCAATATATCAGATCAATAAAAAATTGCTCAGATATGAGAACATGCGAACAGGCAAAAAATTTGTTCGAACACGCGAACACCGTTAAAGTCTATGGGACACGAACATGAAGAATCAAAAGTGCTAATTTTAAAGGTTAATATGCAAGTTATTGTCATAAAAAGTGTTTGGGGACCTGGGTCCTGCCCCAGTGGACATGTATCAATGCAAAAAAAGTTTTAAAAACGGCAGTTTTTTTCGGGAACAGTGATTTTAATAATGCTTAAAGTGAAACAATAAAAGTAAAACATTTCTTTAAATTTTGTACCTGGGGGGTGTCTATAGTATGCCTGTAAAGTAGTGCATGTTTCCCGTATTTTTTGTTTGGTTCGGGATTTCCCTTAATATTCATACCAGACCCAAAGGGTCTGGTAATGAACTGGGGGGAACCTATGTAATTTTTTTCAATGACTTTTATCTGTATTGCCGGGACCCGACAATTCATTACAGTCACGAGTAGTTTGAAATTACTTTTTTTCCTTTAGAAATGTCGTTTTGTGCAGGGACTGTTCTAAACACGGGAAACATGCGCTACTTTACAGGCATACTATAGACATCCCCCCCCCCCCAGGTAAGAAATTTAAAGGAATATTTCACTTTGATTGTTTTAATTTAAGCTTTATTAAAATCACTGCTCCCCAAAAAAAGTCAGTCTTTAAAACTTTTTTTTACACTTTTTATGACAATAACTTGCATATTAACCTTTAAAACTACCACTTTTGATTTCTCCCATAGACTTTTAAAGTGTGTTCCAGCTTTCGAATTTGCCGCAAACACCCCAAATTGTTCGCTATTCGGCGAACGGGTGGACAGCCAATGTTCGGGTCTAACTCATGTTCGACCCGAAAATAAAGCTCATCCCTATTAGCAATATGCTATCACCTAGTCTATTTCGTAAACCACATTGGAATTAAAACAATTGTTTAATAACAAAAGGTATGTATGGATGTACTGGCAAAAATAATCATGTTGTGGATTTGCTGGACATCCTTTTGGAGATCTACATCTAATGCCTAGTACACACAAGATCCGCTGGATTGTACTCACCATCGGATCGAAATCCGAGCCGAATCCGCGCCGAATTCACACCGCGGTGACGCTGTCATATAAGGATAACCACGCATGCGTCGAATCATTATGACGCATGTGAGGGATGGGTTCGGACGGATCGATCCGGTGAGTCAGTACAGACCACCGGATCGATCCGCTGGAGCCGATTCCAGCAGATAGATTTCTTAGCATGCTAAGAAATTTTTATCCGCTGGAAATCGGTCGGCCCGAAATATATCCGCGGATAAATATCCACTGGATCGTACACACCAGCGGATCTATCCGCTGAAACCGATCCGCGGATCAATTTCAGCGGATCGATCCTCTCGTGTGTACGGGGCCTAAAGCTGGTATGTACACCATTAAACAACTGTTGAATTCTAACACATGCAAATTCTTGTAAACTGCAGTACAGTATGTGAATCAGATGACAAGGAGGGGAAATTATGCTCATGAATGAACTCATTGTGAGTGTTACATGTCAGTGGGGTATGTACAGGTGGTCTCCTTGTTCTGAACTATTCATTCTTCAATATATCTTTTAGATTTGAGTACAGCTGCCCTTTTTTCTTTTTCTTTTTTTTCTTTTTTCTTACTGCTGTTAGTTTGTACTAAATATGGGAAAGGAATAAGCAGGCTTTTTTTCCTTGGTGACATTTTTCATTTGTAAGTCATAAATCCACATTTCATGAAAACTTGAGTTTACAAAACGTAACCTACTTTATACTTTACAGCTTTTGTTGCAGTCTTTGTATCAAATGACAAGAGTTTCAGTTGTGAATTTTATTCCTAGGCTTTTCTATTCTGAATTGACATATAGCCATGAGGGACACAGGGTAATAAAATTGAAAATCAAGTCAAATACTGAGCAGTGAAAGGTTTATTTTTTAAATTACTAGAAAATACTTTAAATTACTGATACACTTCTAAAGTATATGCAAACGTTCCCCTTGTAAGACAACCCACTCAGTTCAAAATAGAAATGAAAGGGGTTGTAAACCCCCATGTTGTTTTACCTTAATGCATTCTATGTATTCAAAACCTTCTGTAGTGCTGCAACCCCCCCCCCCCCCCCCGTTTTTCTTACCTGAATGCTGTCATCCTCCATCCTGAAATCCAGTGATGCAGAGCCAGGGGAGGGGCCGAGTCCTGAATTCTGTGTGAATAAACACAGATGCTGGACTTGGCAGCGCGCCCGCATGGATGTCCACCAAGGAGAGCGCTTCTCCAACGTGGACACTCAATGCAGGGAGGATCCACCAGCGCTGCTGAGGGAACCCAGAAGAGGAGAACCAGGGCCACTCTGTGCAAAATGAACTGCACAGTGGAGGTAAGTATGACATGTTTGTTATTATTAATTTTTTAAACAAGGGTTTACAACCCCTTGAAAGTCAAAAAAATGGTGTATTTACCCTCTATTCTTAGCTGCATAAGGAGTTAGGGGAGGAAAAACAGCACACTGGTCTTCCCAGTGAATGGGTGGGTGGGGAGACATATCAACACACGTCTGATAATTGGAGGAGAGCTGGCTGAGTTCCCCGTACAGCCAGAAAACTAACCACACTATGCTCGCATTCCTGTGGCAGGAACTGGCACATTTCAGGAATATGACATTTTGGATGAGGTTTGAGAACACAGCTACCATGGGTTCAAAGCAAATCCCATTAATTCAATATTTAAAGTCCCAGCATATTTATGTGCTGAATTGTCCAGGATAATTTATTTTTAAGCTACAATGCACTCTATACTCACAAGAAAAAAATAAACGAAAGAGGGCAGAGAGAAGCCATAGTGTCAGCGTATTGGAAGCTGTAGAGAGGATAGAGAAAGCTGACAAATTGCGTAGGATAATATTAGAGTCAGTTAGGAAACTGTACTTTAATTCTAAATTCTATCTCTTTAGGCAATCAATCTATTTGCTGATTTTCTTTCTTTTTTTTTTTTAATTATTAATAATTGATGTTGCTGTATTATAGTTAGCCGCTGTATTGCTCTTTTTAAACTTTTTAACTGCTGCAAGGCTGGTATTTTGTTGTAGAGAGTTGAATTTGTGTGTTATCATTTACAGTATTTTAGAGGTTGATTGTTTTTTTCTTATATTTACAGTACATGACCTTTATGAAAACAAATTGTTGCATAGGTAGTATTTGTGGGTTTTCATTTCTCGGGGGTATTTTTTTAAGTTTGGAGTTTTTTTTTGGAGTTACTTATTACTGACCATATGCATTTGGGACTACTCTTGGTCACAGCACACCACTCCACTGTTTGAAGGAAAGAACAAAAAAAACATTCACTGTACCCTGTCCCCAAGGATTAAATACCAATTAGACATACATCAGTTAGTCCTATTATCCCTGGTGTAACGTTTGGGGGCTATAGCTCGGTGGGATTAAGTGCACAAACCGTTAGGAGGGAACATAAAAAGGCTTTTATTCATAGACAAACCAAAAATAAGGCTTTTCTCAGCACACAAGGAAAAACTATAACAGAAAAGTCCGCTTAGCTTCAGCATCAAATAAAAGTCTGCTTATCTTCAGCACCAAAAATAAGTCAAAACAAAACACATACAGTTCGTTGGTAGACGGGTCTTCACCCCCTGTATTCCAAAAAGTCCTCACTGTATTCTGAACAGCAGCTATCAGACTCCCAGCTTGTCTTCACAGGTGCAATCTCCACAGTCCTTCACACACCTCCAGCACCACTTCCTGTTTTAATGGGTGGTTCTCTCGGAGTGTTAACACCTTGTGTGCTGGCTCCCAGTGTTTAGGAGTGGAGGCTCTTTCCCACCCAAATAGCGCTTTAGAGCCTCCAAAATTCCAGGCCCCAAATGACTCTATCAAGACAGAGAGAACTGCGAGCCAGTCCTCTCTGGATTAACTCTTACCTGGAATCCTTCACCCACTTTGGGTGACCCCCTGAACACTCTCCCCACTATTTAAAGGGACCATAGCCCAAATAGTGGTGCTGTATAGCACCCATCCATGACCCAACCCTGGCGTCCTGTACACTGGTTAAAATTGTCCTGCTGATGACTTACAGTATGTTAAGTTGGATACACACTGTTGTATGTAGGATTTCTTCCACTTCCTTATCCCCTGATAAAGACTTTGTATAAGTTGAAACGTGCTGGGTTGAATTGGTGGATATGCAATTTATTTAAAATTGTATGTATGCCTGCAGTATATGTGCATTGTAGGAATGTTCCAAGATCAGATCACATGAATTGTCTAGAACAGCCAATTTTATTTAACTTGTTGTTCAATAAAAGTTTTTTTTTTTTTTTACATATTCATTTGAAATTGTGTGATTTCTATTGCTGCAACAAAGTCCCATGGGAAATATATTTTGAATAGCTGGATACACACTATACAACTTTTGTTGTTAGATTTCCTTTAGATTTACCTTCAACCATGTAGTGCAAGGACCTGCTTGATTGCATACAAATTCAAAGTGCTTAGGTTTATTACAGTATATGGTTTTGGTAAATCTAAAGGGAAAAATCTCAAGGCGATTTTATAGTCTGTATGCAGCTTTATAAAGACATTTTGTAAAGGAAAAGAGTACATTTAATATAAAAAATAAATAAACCACATTGTTTTAGTGTGCAATAATAATGTTTGTAAAACAAAAAAAGAGGCTTTTCTAGTTGTGAATATCAAGTATAGTACACATCATGATAAAAATGTATGAAGTATAAAAACTTGTTTTATTATTGTCACAACAGTACATCAATGACATGCATTTTTAAAACGACCTCCACATAGAGGATAGTAATATACAGTGTGTAGAATATATGGAGATCAGTATACAGTAGTTCAAGGTTGGATAACATACAAAATACTTACATAATATGTAAACCAAAAAAGTGAAAATGCCAATACTTCCTCTTGCAAGGTTATATACTGTGAGGAAAATTCACTGCAAAGAAGGGAGTTCCTTCAATGAACCAGATGCAGAAGACATGTGGTGAGGGCAAAAAAAAAAGGGGGGAGGTGCCAGTCAGGGGTGATCAATGAACACAAAGATACCATATAATACGAGATGGACCACATAATGAGTGCTTACCAGATGGAAAAGTGTGAGCTGACTCATTCCGCCTGTCTGGGAGATACAGCAGGAAAGTCCTGTCAGTCCAAAACTCCCTGTAAAAACTTTCTTGTAAGACCCACCTCAAAGCGGGCAATTTAGATTTTTTTTGCTATTTTTTTTTTTACCCTTTAAAGGTAACTGACCATGTTGACGTTGTTTCACTGGAAGAAACAGAAACAAGTACAAATGTCACATTTTTAGCAAACATTTTTAAGTCTTAAAGGGGATTTGTAGGTCAAACTGACCAGGACTGACTTTATCCTCTGTTTCTACTCAAGTGGGGCCCAATGTATTTGTCTTTCTGTGTTGAGACACGTAATCCAGCAGTGACAAAAAGAGGTAGGAGAATAGGTGCTACCTATCCCTTACAGGGGGATTTCTTACCCTTCTAGAAAAAGTTTGCAGAAAACACATGGAGGTCAGATCTACCACTACTGGAGCTGCATATTAGACATCAATTTCACATACTCCTCTAGACCTCCCGGGCAACTGTGGCAAAATTAAGTAATAGTGGCATATTTGAGAAGACAGGGTCAGCAGTGTCTGGGCAGTCTATATATCATTCACAGCTATGGTTGGCACCTTTTGGCAACAAATATTTTTTTTTTAATCATGTAGCCACAGTTCTGTAAGCCAGAGAGTATCATTCAATTAAAGTGGTTGTAAAGGCTCAAGGTTTTTACCTTCATGCATTCTATGCATGAAGGTAAAAAATCTTCTCTGTGCAGCAGTCCTCCCTGCCCCCATAGTACTTACCTGAGGCCCACTATTATCCAGTGATGTGAACAACAGCCTCAGCTCTCCGGGGACTCTTACTCCCCATTGGCTAAGGCAGCAGTGGAAGCTATTGGTTACTGCTGCTGTCAACCACAGCCAATGTAGAGAGAGAGAGGGGGGCGGGGCCAAGCTGCAGCTCTGTGTGTGAATGGACATGCAGAGCAGCAGCTCAGGAGTGCTCCAGTCCGTGTGCCTCAACAGCAAGCTCCTTGCTCTGGGGGCATTCAGCAGGAGGGAGGGACCTGAAGCATCACCGGGGGACCATGCTCTGTGCAAAACCATTGCACAGATCAGGTAAATGTAAGAGGTTTTTAAAAAAAAAAACAAGTCTATACTATCACTTTCAGTCTGTATGGCTGCAGTCGATCAATGCCAATGTATAATCTGTTTTGTTCAGTTTCCCAAAGCTCAGACTGGTTTCCAGTTCTCCCTACTATCAGTAGGTGGCAATGTAATCTCTGGCATTAGATAGATCACACAGTGAGTTTGGGTAAAGAGTATTCATATCATTTTACAGCCAAACACTAGGAGGTTCATTGCCAGTGCAGCATCATAAGAAAGGGTATAAACATTTGTGGTGAGCTGATACAACCCCTCCCCCCCACCCCAAGCTGGAGCCTGGAGAGGGCACAAGTGTTCGTAAGCTGGCCTTGTCTGGAAGCAGAAGGGAGTCCCAAGGAGGCTGGTTGACTCTCCTCCAGAAGATTAGAATTGGGATGGAGTTCCAGTTGGTGCTGGTTGACTCTCCTAAAAAAAGATAACTGTTCACATTGTCTATGGAAGTATTCTAAACACAGTATTATCAGATTCAATGTAAAAGATCTTTCCCGGTGCTGTTCTTTTTTAGTATGGAGCATCTATAACCAAACCAAAACTCACAGAAAAAAACACAGCTAAACAAAATTTGAGTTTAAAAAACGTGCATAAAAACCCAGGTGAAAAACTCAAGTGCTTCCACATGAGTTTTTACCTGCATTTGTTATCCACACAAGTGTGTAGAAGTCCTTAATGGATCGCCAGCTTTACGTTTTCTGGCCCTCTGCATGTCGCCAAGCGTAGGGCACCTCTGCAAGGGCATGTTGCACTAATGTTGCATCATAAATATGGCTTCCACACAGTGGTCATCTTTAGCTCTGCTCCTTTTGTCCACCAGCTAAGCCCTAGGATATAGTGGGCATGGTGACTCCTGTTTTAGAGCTTTTCCCATTGGCCAAGCCATTTTTCTCTTTTGCAAAATCATCTGCTATATGGGCCAGATCCACAAAAACCTGACGTAACTTAAAAAATCCAATTTAAGTTACACTGCCTTAAAGTTTCTACCTAAGTGCCTGATCCACAAAGCACTTATCTAGAAATTTCAGGCTGTGTAACTAAAATTCCGCCGGCGCAAGGCGTTCCTATTCAAATGGGGCGAGTCCCATTTAAATGAGGCGCGCTCCCGCGCCGGCCGTACTGCGCATGCGCGAAGTTACGTTACGCCGAGTTTTGAGGATCGCGACGGCTTAAAGTTGCGTCGGGGGAAAAAAAAAATGACAGCGGCATGCATTCCTGAGGGAGAACTCCATGCCAATTTTCAAAGAAAAAACCGGCATGGGTTCACCCCCCAGGAGCATACCAGGCCCTTAGGTCTGGCATGGGTTGTAAGGAGACCCCCCCACGCCGAAAAATTGACGTAGGGGGTCCCCCTACAATCCATACCAGACCCGTATCCAAAGCACGCTACCCGGCCGGCCAGGAAGGGAGTGGGGACGAGCGAGCGCCCCCCCCCCTCCTGAGCCGTGCCAGGCCGCGTGCCCTCAACATGGGGGGGTTGGGTGCTCTGGGGCAGGGGGGCGCACTGCGGGCCCCCCCACCCCAGAGCACCCTGTCCCCATGTTGATGAGGACAGGACCTCTTCCCGACAACCCTTGCCATTGGTTGTCGGGGTATGCGGGCGGGGGCTTATCGGAATCTGGGAGTCCCCTTTAATAAGGGGGCCCCCAGATACCGGCCCCCCACCCTAAGTGAATGGATATGGGGTACATCGTACCCCTATCCATTCACCTGGAGGCAAAAAGTAAAAGTTAATAAACACACAACACAAGGCTTTTTAAAATATTTTATTATTCTGCTCCGGACGCCCCCCCTGTCTTCGTTATTAGCTCAATTACCAGGGGGGGCTTCTTCTTCCACTCTCCGGGGGTCTTCTCCGCTCTCCGGGGGTCTTCCGCTCTCCGGGGGGGGCTTCTCCGGACTCCGGGGGGCTTCTTCCATCTTCTCCCCTCTTCCGCTCTTGACTCGGCGAACCCCGGTTCTTCTGCAGCTCTCCGGTGCCTTCTTCTTCAGCGCTGGCTGCCTGCTATGTTTGTGTGTTAGCTCGATTTCAAACAGGCAGCCAGCGCGGTCTTCTGTGGCGTCAGGGTCTTCTGTTCTTCTCTCTTCGGATGTTGCCTCGTCGCCTGTTGTCGCTGTAATGATGGAAGCGCGCCTTGCATCCCATTTATATAGGCATCACCGTCCCATCATGCTCCGGTAGGTACCCACGTGGTGGGTGCACGTGGGTAGGCACCCACCACGTGGGTACCTGCCGGAGCATGATGGGACGGTGATGCCTATATAAATGGGATGCAAGGCGCGCTTCCATCATTACAGCGACAACAGGCGACGAGGCAACATCCGAAGAGAGAAGAACAGAAGACCCTGACGCCACAGAAGACCGCGCTGGCTGCCTGTTTGAAATCGAGCTAACACACAAACATAGCAGGCAGCCAGCGCTGAAGAAGAAGGCACCGGAGAGCTGCAGAAGAACCGGGGTTCGCCGAGTCAAGAGCGGAAGAGGGGAGAAGATGGAAGAAGCCCCCCGGAGTCCGGAGAAGCCCCCCCGGAGAGCGGAAGACCCCCGGAGAGTGGAAGACCCCCGGAGAGCGGAAGAAGAAGCCCCCCCTGGTAAAAGAGCTAATAACGAAGACAGGGGGGGCGTCCGGAGCAGAATAATAAAATATTTTAAAAAGCCTTGTGTTGTGTGTTTATTAACTTTTACTTTTTGCCTCCAGGTGAATGGATAGGGGTACGATGTACCCCATATCCATTCACTTAGGGTGGGGGGCCGGTATCTGGGGGCCCCCTTATTAAAGGGGACTCCCAGATTCCGATAAGCCCCCGCCCGCATACCCCGACAACCAATGGCAAGGGTTGTCGGGAAGAGGTCCTGTCCTCATCAACATGGGGACAGGGTGCTCTGGGGTGGGGGGGCCCGCAGTGCGCCCCCCTGCCCCAGAGCACCCAACTCCCCCATGTTGAGGGCATGCGGCCTGGCACGGCTCAGGAGGGGGGGGGGCGCTCGCTCGTCCCCACTCCCATTCCTGGCCGGCCGGGTAGCGTGCTTTGGATACGGGTCTGGTATGGATTGTAGGGGGACCCCTACGTCGATTTTTCGGCGTAGGGGGGGTCCCCTTACAACCCATACCAGACCTAAGGGCCTGGTATGCTCCTGGGGGGGAACCCATGCCGGTTTTGTTTTTTACAAATTGCCGTGGAGTTCTCCCTCGGGAAAGCATACCAAATGCCGTCGCTGAAATGGGCTTTTACAAGGTGTGACTAGTTTACACTTTGTAGAACGAGCCCTAATTTTACACTTGCAAAATAACACTTACGGCGCAAAAAGGAAGCTAGAAAGCTTTGTGGATCGCCTTAAGTGCTAATTTGCATACTAGCAACGGCATTTCCACTCGAAATGCCCCCAGCGGCGGATGCGGTACTGCATCCTAAGATTAGGCAGTGTAATTCAATTACACATGCCGGATCTTCTGTCTAACTTTGGAAAAAGCCTTTTGAGGATCGTTTCCAAAGTTACACTCAGGCCCCATACACACCATAGAATCTATCCGCAGATAAATCCGTGCAAACGGGTTTCAGCGGATAGATTCTATGGTGTGTACACTCCGTGGGATATTTATCCGCAGATAAATCTCCCCTGGGATGGATTTCCAGCAGATGGATATTTGCTGACATGCTCAACAAATCCATCTGCTGGAATCCATTCCAACGGATGGATCCGCTCGTCTGTACAGACTTACCGGATCCATCCGTCTAAAGGGATTCCCCGCACGCGTCGTAATGACTTGACGCATGCGTGGAATTCCTTATATGACAGCGTCGCGCCCGTCGCCGCGTCATAATAGCGGCGACGGCGCGACACGTCATCGGCAGAGGATTTCAGCGCGGATTTCAATGCGATGGTGTGTACACGCCATCGCATAGAAATCCTCTGAAATCTTTGAGAGGATTTATCCGCGGATACGGTCCGCTGGACCGTATCTGCGGATAAATCCTCTCGTGTGTATGGGGCCACAGACTGAACAGCAGTTAAGTCGGAGTATCTCTTTTGAGGATAACCCCCTGTGTGTTCAAGTGGTGTTGATGGTGAGAGTGACATCTTGTGGTGATTTGCAAAATGATACCTCTGAAAACACTATAAAAAGACATATGCCTGTCCCATCCCTAACAAGGCTCAAGTTTATTGGATGAAACATGTAGGAGGTTCGCTACACCACATGAGTGACGTTCTGATGTCACGGATAATGCTGCTCCACATACTGGCACACCCAGGCTATACCTTTTAAAGGCAGCGGATACCATCTTTACTCAGGCATCTGATGCTGAATCCAAGCATACTGACCAGATGATCACAGATCACTCCCACCCCAACAAGGGACCAAAGCAATCAGATACTGATCCTGGATGCCAGCCTGGTCCCCTATGAGGATTGCACTTCCCTCCATTTGATCCAGGAAGTGGATACATTCATGTACAGGTTGGGTGGGCGGATCCAACAGTCTTATACTTTGCTAGTAGTGCCAGTACCACTTGTTGCTGTCTATAGGAGTGTCATATACCTATAGACTCTTATCAGTATTTACAATCTGTATCATTGCTGACGCTATCAGGTGTGAAGTCTGAAGAGACTCTATATACTCTAGCTGAGTCATGGACTACTTTTCATCCAATCCATTTACCTTGTATCTATCCAGATAAGAAAGAATATACTTGATATAAGTGACTGTTTATCCTCAGCCATATCTGGGAATGCATTTGGATATCTAATTGCTTCAGACTTGAAGGGGCTAGAATGCCGTCCTACCTATTAGTATGACAACAGACATTTTTCCTCTTTCTGACAGCTTTATGATGATATACTAGCCGACTGTGTGACTCTGTATGTGTGTGCATTGTGTGATTGCAGCTGCCTTCATCCAAGACAATGTTTTTTTTTCAAAGTTTCACCTAGGTGCAGGTTTTGGTGGAGCTTTTTTACCCAGTGTTTTTTGTATTTCTAAATTTTTAATAAAATTATCCTATGATTACCATATTTGCTGACGTATAATGCGACTGGGCGTATAAGACGACCCCCTAATTTTCCAGCTAAAATTTTGGTTTTGGGATATACTCGCCATATAAGACGACCCCCTTCCTACTAGTCTGTCTGGAAGCTGAGGGGTAGCCGGAACAACCGCTTACAGGAATCTCACTGTGCCATTGCATGCCTCACTGTTCCATTGCATACTTCACTGTGCCATTGCATACCTCACTGTGCTCATTGCATGCCTCACTGTACTCAATGCATGGCTCACTGTGCCATTGCATACCTCACTGTGCCATTGCATACCTCGACGATCCCATACATTATCCCTGTACGCAGAGTCAGTCAGACTGTGGGCGTCCATTATTCAAAAGCCGTGCTGTTCCATGATAGGCGGAACACTCAGTTTCCCAGCAGAGCCTGTGTTCGGTGTTCCGTCTATCACAGATGTCCTCTTGTCCGAGGCCGAGGATGAGAAGACATCCATTATAGGCGGAACACTGAACAGACCCTCTGCTGGGAAACTGAGTCTTCCGCCTATCACGGAACAGCACGAGGAGGAGGCGCGGCTTTTGAATAATGGACGCCGGTAGTCTGACTGAGACAGGTATCCGCATAAAAGACGACCCCCGAGTTTTGAGGCTAGTTTTTAAGTACAAAAGGTTGTCTTATACACTGGAAAATACGGTAAGCTGCACAGTCCTGCCGTGACTTCCTTATTTTGGGTCCTTTCCCCCATATTCTATATGTTTTCTCTTTTCCCACTCCACGATTGGTTGGCAATATAATAGTTATTGGGGGGCGTGACCTTCGAGTGGCATAGCTGCCATTGGCCAGAACAAACATGAAGATGAAAGAAGGGCTCTTGTGAGAGCGATAAGGCACAAAGTTTGGGTGTCTATGATTGAAAAGGGACAGCACTGTGGAGAAGCCAGTGGGAAAGTTATAGTTTTGGGAGTGTAAGGGTTTGGGTTGGTGGGTGTAACTGATGGAGAAGTTAAACATACCTCAGCTGGATGGGTGTAACTGTGCGATTCAGTCCCGCCCTGTTGTGCCTGTCACTCGATCTCCCTCTCTGGTGGCTGGTCTGGGCTTTCAGGCAACCTGCAGACCGCACTCTCCCCTGGACAACCAGAAAACAACCAGAGCACCGGCCGGTGATGGGGACACCATGAACAGTAAGAAGAGCTTTGAGAAACACTCGGACTACCTGATCTGAAGTAACTACCACAAAGTGCTCATAAAAGATGAGCAGACCCTTTAAAGGGTTTGTTACTCCACAATTTCATATTCCTAATATGTGCCTACAGTACAATGTACATGTATGAGAAAATATTTTGTTCTCTTTGCATTGCTTCCTTTGCGTGAAATCCCTGGTGTTTTTAGCCAGGCCTTCTGCTTTTCTATTCAAAACTGACCACACTAAGCAGGAGAGCACACTGTGGTCAGTTCTCTAGCTACGCTGGGCACTCAGCCTGCACTCTTCTCATGATCAGACTTGTTTTGATACCTGCATAGCCTTTGACTGGGAAGATCAGTGTGATGTTGCTTCTCCTCCCCCCAGCTCTTATGCAGCTGAGAACAGAATGTGATACGAGGCTTCCGCCGAGTGACGCTTCTCCTGTCGGTGACAGCTGTTATATAGCTGAGGGTGTGGCCACCCGTTTATGTCACCAGGTTGTCCCGCTCTCAGCTATATAACAGCTGTCAAATCAAGAAGAAGCGTCGCTCGGCAGGAGCCTCCCATGGAGGCGGAACTGCTGCAGCTTTTTTTTCGGTCAGTCGATCGGCGTGGATTTACTCTGGACATTTTAATTTTTTAATAAAGGACTTGTCCCAAGCTGTCTCTTGTCTTTTTTACAATTTTTGACACGGTTTTTGTTAAATGGTAGGGGTACAATGTACCCATTACCAATTCAAATGAGGGGGACGGAATCTGGGGGTCCCCTTGTTAAAGGGGTTTTCCAGATTCCGATAAGCCCCCCACCCGCAGACCCCCACAACCACCGGGCAAGGGTTGTGGGGATGAGGCCCTTGTCCCCATAAACATGGGGACAAGGTGCTTTGGGGGTCAGACCCCAAATCACCCTCCCCATGTTGAGGGCATGTGACCTGGTACGATTCAGGAGGGGGGCTGCTCGCTCGTCCTCCCCTCTTTTCTTGCGGCCTGCCAGTGTGCGTGCTTGGATAAGGGTCTGGTATGGATTTTTGGGGATACCCCTATGCCATTTTTTTTATTTTAGTGCAGGGTTCCCCTTAAAATCCATACTAGACCTGAAGGGTCTGGTATGGATTATGGGGGGGACCCCTATGCCATTTAAAAAAAAATTGGCTCACCGTTCCCCTTAATATTCATACCAGACCTGGAGGTCCTGGTAATGGACTGGGGGGGAACCCATGCCCTTTTTGTCAATGATGTATATTGCAGAGACCCGACAATTCATTACAGCCGCGATCAGATATAAATTACTTTTTTTCCCTTAGAAATTTAATTTTGCTGTGGTAATGTTCTAAACATGGGACAAAGCACCACTTTACAGGCATACTATAGACACCCCTAGGCATGAAATTGAAAGGATAATTACATTTTTATTGTTTCACTTTAAGCATTATTAAAATCACTGCTCCCGAAAAAACTGCAGTTTTTAAAACTTTTTTTTGCATTGATACATGTCCCCTGGGGCAGAACCTGGGTCCCCAAACATTTTTTATGGCAATAACTTGCATATAAGACTTAAAAATTAGCACTTTTGGTTTTTCATGTTAGTGTCCCATATACTTTAATGGGGATCCGCAGCTTTCGAATTTCCCCCTAACTCCGCATATTTTTTGTTGTTAGCTGAACATCCGAGCAACCAAAGTTCGGCCCGAACTTATGCTCAGGCTGAACCGTTCGCCCATCCCTATTAATTTCTATTTTAAACTGAATGTGTTTACATACACTTTAAGAACTGACAACTATTACTGCTGCTCGCTGCAATTGTCCAGCTATTGAAGGAGGGAGAGGGTTACAACTTCCAGCATGAGCAGGCATATGTTTATTTTTCTTTATTTTCTTAACTTTTTAAATATTTATTTTGCACATAATGCAGCCCTCAAAATTTGCACTCGCTTGCTCGCATTTTGTGAGTAAATTTTGAGGGCTGGCGAGTGTGGGCTGCCTGGGAGCAGGAGGGCGAGCAAGGAGAGGAGCCGCCGCCGCCGACTGGTTGTTCAAAGAGCAGGGAACATGACAGCTTTCAATTCAATAGCTGTGTTCCCGCGGCGAGCCGCCATATACAGCCCCTCCCCCTTGTCCGGGCACTTTGATAGACAGATCATCCATCCCAGGATTGGACGGGTGATCTGTCTATCAAAGTTTCATAGCTATTGAATTGAAAGCTATCATTTTCCCCGCGCTTTGAACAGGCTGCGGCAGCGGCGGCGGCTCTGGCTTTGTCATGACACAGGGAGGAGTTGACAATCTGAAGGTAGATGATGCAGGGTGAGATGGTGAACTCCTTCCTGTATGCTGACCTGAAGTTTGTCCAGGACGTAATAATTGAGCAGTGTTTTTAAAAAGCTACAAATGAAATAAGCCTGTGTAGAATTTATGAAAATTTTTTCTAATTTTTGCAAATGAAGTACATTCATGTTCTATAGGTACATGTGGGAGCTCTTATTTTGAAAACAGTGAACATAGGTGAACTTGGTCTTGTACTAATCGTAGTACAGAATGTGACTTAACACACGATTTTGTCATTACATTATCCCATTGTGTTATTTTGGTTATGCTAAAATTTTAAGGTGGGCGAACGACTAATGTTTAATGTTCCTGTGATGTTAGTTTGCACTTTAATATTTCCAAAGGAAGACCATAAACATACCATGACCAAATATTTGCAAATTATGTGAAATTTATGCTTGAATTCATTAAGATTACCGAATATGTTTACATGTGGCAATGGTCTGTTTTTTCATTTTTTTTAAGTCATGGTTTAGTCTCTTTATTATAACATAAGAAATGTATTTTATAAATTGACAATTATTTTTAACAATTGATCTTATATTTAGTTTTTTTGTAAATATAAACATATATGGTATATATTTGGTTGAGACAGAAATATCACAAAGTACAGTGTATATTTTCTACTTTTTTTGGGCATTAATAACATAAAATATTTGTGATAACAACAAACATTCAATATTGTAATCATACCCATTAACTTTGCAACAATATTGAACAATATGCATTAAACTTTTGGTATTGATATGGAAGCATGAATAGTCTGTGGTGACCTACGTTTACACGTCATTATGCCATTCCACTGTACCGACTACATTAAAATAGTACATGTATTTGAGACTATTTTGTCTGGCACTTTGGGTGGGTAATGGATAATGGCTTACACCAATGGATGTCATCACGTCAAAGGTTTCTTGGTCCTGAGCACAAGTGTTCTCTGCTTTGGTTAGATTATGATCAAATTGATTAACAGAAATGTACTTATCTATATGTTTTCTGTGGAAACTATGAAAAATGCAGCAGCACAGCACTAGATTGTCCACTTTATATAAGGCAAGATTGATAGTCATAAGAAAGAGTCTAAACCGATTTGCCATGCTGCCAAAGGTGTTCTCCACCACTTGCCTAGCCCGAGGCAGTCGATAATTATAAACCCATTGCTTCCTTGTCAAATTTTGCATTGGGAATGGCTTCAAAACATTTTCAGAGAGCGAAAAGGCATCATCTGCTACGAATACAAAGTTGAGATTTTCAACATTCTCGTCACAGTTGGGCAAGTTAAAGGTTCTATTCACCAACCTCCTATGAAATTCCGTCTGATTACACCACCATCAGAATTAAGGCCATTCTTTTAAATATCCAGAAAAATATGCGTATAGTTTGCATTTACAACTGCTATCAGGATGATGATGAAGAACCCCTTGTAGTTATAAAAATAGGGCCCTGATTTGCTCCTCCACAATTAGGAAAATTCCACCATAAAACTTTTGGGCGATTTTCTTCCACTTCTCAGCATTTTTTGGAAACGCATAAAGAAAGAAGAATTTATGACATATCAATATAAATGTGTTTAGAATATATTTTATTCTGTGCAAAGGTTACTTCAACACTTATCAATTTTGGTTAAAATATATGCACTGTACCTTGATGTAATCTTTCTGTAGGACGTGAATGATGGCTCGACAAGTTTCAGGTATGATAACATCAAGGGCTTGCAGGGAAATATCTGTAGTACATTTTTAATCCTGTAGACTTCTGCCTGTGGGCAGATAACACAATGTAGGGATCAATCTTTGTTTCGCAGTGATTGATTCTCGTAGGATGGTATTTTTTTGATGATGTATGGCTGCACGACATTCAGTAGTATATTAAAAATGTTGTCTGTCATTCCTAAATAATTCCTGAAGTCATCAGGATTGTTTTCCTGTAATTCCCTCATATGTCATATGTCATATGAGAACTAGTCACAGTTCTGCAACCATTTCTTGCACCAGGTTCTTCACTTCACTTATTTTTAACCTGGCTGTGGATAGCCAGCACTCAAAGGCTGACTATGGTAAGTACTGCTGATGTTTCCATGTCCATCTTGAAAATTGTACCGTCACAAAATGTGGTGAATAGATGTTAATCCATGGTGCAAAGATACAAATTTTCCAAAGATGGAGAATGCGTGTCACTTCAGAAACAAGATGGAGCACAAAGGCGTGGCTATAGGGTCACACCTCGATTACATCACAGCCTACTCTACGATATAATGTCTGCACATCACAAAATTGGACAAGAAAACTTGTACAACATAGAGTGCTACCAAATAAAAACGGTTATGACTGTTGAGCTATGGCGAGAAATATCGAAGGATTTTTCGTCCGATTTTCATACAGTGTGTACGGGGCATAAGACTGGGATGCCATTAATGTGAGTGTAAAGGCAGGTGTCCTAATACTTTTGACAATTCAGGCCCAGATTCTCGTAGGAGATACGACGGAATATCTCCAGATACGCCATCGTATCTCTGAGTCTGAGCCGTCGTATCTTGGCGCCGGATTCAAAGAATCAGATACGCCAGAATTTGTATAAGATACGACCAGCGTAAGTCTCCTACGCCGTCGTATCTTAACTGCATATTTACGCTGGCCGCTAGGGGCGTGTACGCTGATTTATGCCTAGAAATATGTAAATCAGCTAGATACGCCAATTCACAAACGTACGCCCGGCCGATGCAGTACAGATACGCCGTTTACGTTAGGCTTTTCCCGGCGTAAAGTTACCCCTGTTATATGAGGCGTAGATGAGGCGTAGCAGTGTTAAGTATGGACGTCGGAACAGCGTCAAATTTTTCACGTTTTACGTCGTTTGCGTAAGTCGTTCGCGAATAGGGCTGTGCTTCATTTACGTTCACGTCGAAAGCATTGGCTTCTTGCGGGTTAATTTGGAGCATTCGCACTGGGATACTTTCACGGACGGCGCATGCGCCGTTCGTAAAAAGCGTCATTTACGTGGGGTCACATTAAATTTACATAACACACGCCCACATCTTCCACATTTGAATTAGGCGGGCTTATGCCGGCCTATTTACGCTACGCCGCAACTTTGGTTTGAGAATACTGCACTTGCCTGTCAAAGTTGCGGAGGCGTAACGTAAATAGGATACGTTACGCCCGCACAAAGATGCGCGCTTCTACGTGAATCCGGGCCATAGTGTGTGTATATATATATATATATATATATATATATATATATATATATATATATATATAGCATGCCTAAACAGTTTCCCTTGGTCCACTATTTGGCTTAGCTATCAAAGTTCATAACACAGAAACATATCCTTCGTGTACCCTTCTAGAGCAAGCTTATACAACGTGTGGCAGAGACAGCACACTCTGTAACTGGAGAAACACTCCTGTTGAGTTGAGGTACAGTTAGGCTGAACTATAGCCTACTAATTATTTTAGAATTTACAAAAATATAAATAGGAATTTTGCAAAACTACATTCCTACATTTACATGGAATTTTTGTAATTGCGTTTACATCCACTTTGAAAAAAGAATACAGTATATTTTAACTTTAAGCGAAACAGAAAAGATTTGGCTAAATCATTTTTTTTAATATTAAGTCTGGAAACTAAGAGCTCCACCCATGTCATTGTTTTAATTGGGAACAAGAAATAAAATATTTTCTTACTAATATATTTTCTCTCGATAAACTTATACATTTCCTTTTTAAATTAAAAGTTCAAGATTATATTTGAAAATTTAAAGTAGTTTCATAGTTGTCATCAAATGTATCTTTAATTATATCTAAATCTGTGAGCTAAGCTTAACGTTGGCTATTATGATTTTAAATTGCTCACTGGCTGGAATGATTTTACAAGTGCTTTCATATTTCTGATTATATAATGTCGTTATTCAATGTGGATGAATGCCTTTGCATAGAACTGTAATTTGTATCACATTTTTAGGGGTTGCAAGATGGGACATTATAAAATTACACAATTACTAAGCACCAAGCATTCTGATTAGTCTTAGGGCTGTCTGATGTGTGCTTTCAATAATATGTATCTGTTCAATCAATAATCATTGTAGAATATGAAAAGTCTATGGGCCAGATTCATAAAGACTTACGACGGGCGTAAGTCCGAATCCGCGCCGTCACAACTTTAAGCGTATGCTCAAACTGAGATACGCTTAAATGTTGCTAAGATACGACCGGCGTAAGTCTCCTACGCCGTCGTATCTTAACTGCATATTTACGCTGGCCGATAGGGGCGTGTACGTCGATTTACGCAGAGAATATGTAAATGAAGTAGATACGCCTATTCACGAACGTACGCTCGCCCGTCGCATGTATGATATGCCGTTTACGTAAGGGGTTTTCAGGCGTAAAGATAAACCACCAAAAAGATGGCGCATTCAATGTTAAGTATGGACGTCAGAACCGCGTCTAATTTTTCAAATTGTACCTTGTTTGCGTAACTCGTTCGTGAATGGGGCTGGCCGTAATTTACGTTCCCGTCGGAAGCATTGACGTCATTGGGAGCATGCGCACTGGGATACGTCCACGGATGGCGCATGCGCCGTTCGTTAGAAACGTCAAATACGTGGGGTCACTAGTATTTTGCATAAAACACGCCCCCAAGCAGCCTATTTTGAATTAGGCAGGCTTACGCCGGTCCAGTTACACTGCGCCGCCGTAAGTTACAGCGCAAGTTTTTTGTGAATACAGGACCTGCTGCTCTAACTTACAGCGGCGTAGTGTATCTGAGATACGCTACGCCCGCCGAAATCTACCTGAATCTACCCCTATAGTTACAATATGTCCTGTAAACATCAATTACAAATTCAAGCAGTGTATGGCTAAGGCCCCATACTCACGAGCAAACATGTCTGCTGAAACTGGCCCGCAGGCCAGTTTCAGCAGACATGTTTGGTCGTGTGTGGGCGCGAGCGGGCCGAATTCCAGCAAACATTTGCCCGCCGGGCCTTTTCCCAGCAGACAAATATTCCTGGACTTGTTTTAAAACAGTCCGCTGGAATTCTGCCCGCTCGGACATGTACGGTCGTCAGTACAGACCTACCGTACATGTCCAGGCGCCCGCCGTCCCTCGCATGCGTCGAATGACTTCGACGCATGCGTGGAAGCATTTTAAAGGCGGGCCGCCCACGTCGCCGCGTCATTGTCGCGGTGACACCGCGTCATCGACGCGGCGACACCGCGGACACGCCCCGCGTATTGTTTACGCGCGGACTTCTGTACGATGGTGTGTACAACCATCGTACAGAAGCCCTCTGGCAGACATGTATGGTGAAAACGGTCCGACGGACCGCTTTCACCATACATGTTTGGTCGTGAGTACCCGGCCTGATGGTTAACATTTTGGTATGTGGGCTACAGTGAGAAGTGTGAGGGAAGAATTAAAGGACAATGTCACTAAAAGTTAAATATTAAACATTGTGGGCCAGATCCACAAAGATTTGCCTATCTTTAGGTAGGCGTAGCGTATCTCAGATACACTATGCCGTCGTAAATTAGAGCGTAGTTTCCATATGCATAAAGAATTTGCGCCGTACGTTACGACGGCGTAGTGTAAATGTGTCGGCGTAAGGGCGCGCAATTCAAATGACTAAGATGTGGGCGTGTTTTATGTTAATTCATCTTGACCCCACGTAAATTAAGTTTTTTTTGTACGGCGCATGCGCCGTCCGTGGGGGTATCCCAGTGCGCATGCTCGAAATCACGTCGCAAATAGTCAATGCTTTCGACGTGAACGTAATTTACGCAAAGCTCTATTCGCCAACGTTTTACGCAAACGACGGAAAATTTGACGCTGTCCCGACGTCCATACTTAATATTGCGTACGCCTCATAGACCAAGGGGTAATGTTACGCCGGAAAAAGCCTTACGTAAACGATGTAAAAAAATGCGCCGGGCGGACGTACGTTTTGAGAATCGGAGTATCTAGCTAATTTGCATACTCTACGCGGAAATCAACGGAAGCGCCACCTAGCGCCAGGGTAAATATGCACCTAATATCCGACGGCGTACTAAGACGTACGTCAGTCGGATCTAGCCCACATTCAGGCGTATCTTGTTTTGTGGATACAAAGCAAAGGTACGCCGGCGCATCCTAGAAGTTACGCTGCGTATCAATAGATACACCGACATAACTTCTTTGTGGATCTGGCCCTGTATGTTGTATGTAAATATTTTGTGGTTTCACATACAGCCAGCAGGTGGAGCTTTTGGCTATGGATTAGCTCATGGTTTGGTCCAACCCTACATTCGGATTCCTTATATACAGTAGCTGATGACAGCTTGGGGAGTTGTCATTCAGCCAGAGTACCGTCAGTATAGGCATTTTTTTTGAGGGGGGGAGTAAGCAAGCAGCATGACTGACAATGGATTTACAATGTGGGACTTTTTTCAGGATTTTCATTTTTTTTATAAAGGGCTTGTCAAATGTTTGGGTGTCTTATTTTCTAGGTTACACCTTTTTATTTTGTGAATGAGTAGAAGTATTATGTACACCATACTCATTTACATAGGGGGATATCTGGGGCCCCCTTATTATTAAAGGGAATTCCAAATTCTGATCCCCACATCCACTGGCCAGGGTTGTGGAGAAGGGTTTTTTTTCCTCATCAGCATGAGAAGTTCCTTGCCAGAGAGTTTCCCCCTGCAAGGTACCCACCCACGTTCGTGGCATGTGGCCTGGTATGATTCAGGGGGGCACACGTTCAGCTTCCCCCTTTCCCGGCCAGCTAGGCTGTATACTCAAATTAAATTTCAGTGCTTTAAAAAATCACTGCTCCCGGAGAATGGAATTTAAAAAGGAAATCTGCATTGGTGCATATCCAGCCTCCATTATATTTTTTGGCCATTGCCTTCCTCTTGCCATTTAACATAGAAAATGGGCATTTTTAATTTAACAGATTATGCTCCTATTGATTTAATGGGGTTCTAGTTCGTCGTCCAGACTTTCTTGAAGTTCAACTAATCCCGCTTGAACCGAACCAAAAACTTCTTGGCCACATTTCCACATAGTTCCCGCTCTTGCTGTGACCCCTCCCAATGCCTACTCCTCAATTGATCCAGCAGCATGCCTGTTTGCTCTTTCTCTTCTCACAGAAGGATTGGGCAGTAGAGGGAGCCATTGGATCCTGCTGCTGTCGATCGAATCCTGTGAGCAATGAGTAGGAGGTGGGGCTGAGCAGCGACGTGTGTGTTTGTCTATGTGTGTGTCTATGGACGCACTCAGCCTGGCTCAGGAGCGTGCCTGCACATCTGCCCTATAGCAAGCGGGTTACTATGGGGGGCAGACACATAAGAGGAAGAGCCAAGGTTGCTAGTGGCAGGATCCAGAAGAGAAGATTTGGGTAAGCAGGTAAGTATAACATGTTTATTATTTTAACAAAAAAAACACCTTTACAAATGCATTAAGTAATTTCTGGGCCTAAATGCACAGATCAGTGACCAATAGTGAGGCTAAGGAGTTGCAAGGGTTAAGGGTTAAAGTGACCCTGCCATTGAAAATGTTTGTTAAAACCCATCTTACCTGTAAATAAGGCAATAAATACTTACCTTTTCTGGTCTTATGAAAGTCCCCTGGTATACCAGCACTTACAGGAATGTAGATCTCCTGGGAACTCCATAACTCTTACTGGTACTCTTACTGGTACTATTACTAGGGTTGCTTTAGTACCCTAAACTGATACCTTTGTTGTGCGATTTGAGTCCATAAAAAATAAATGGGCTCAAATTGAACTGCAAAGATTCAGACAGGAATTGCACTGTTTTTCTGTTCAAATTGCATTCAATTCTTTGCAGTGCAATTTGACCCCATCCCTTTGCGATGGGCTCAAATCACACTTCAAAGGTATTAGTACTCGGTATTGGCAAATACTTGACCGAAAGTATCGATACTCATACTCGCCAGTAAAAAATGGTGTAGCAGAATGACCTGGGACAAACAGAGACTTTGGAAGGATGAGGGGTACTCCTGTGCCAGCGTCATTAATAACTCTTAGGCCCCATACACACGAGAGGATCCATCCGCTGAAAAATCTCAGCGGATCGGTTTCAGCGGATAGATCCCCTGGTGTGTACGTTCCAGCGGATATTTATTCGCGGAGATTTCCGATTTCCAGCAGATAAAAATTTGTAGACATGCTAACAAATCTATCTGCTGGAATCGGCTCCAGCGGATCGATCCGGTGGTCTGTACAGACTCACCGGATCGATCCGTCCGAACCCATCCCTCGCATGCGTCGTAATGATTCGACGCATGCGTGGATATCCTTATATGACAGCGTCGCGCACGTCGCCGTGTCATCATCGCGGCGACGACGTGACACGTCACCGCGATGGGAATTCGGCGTGGATTTTGATCCGATGGTGTGTACACTCCATCGGATTAAAATACGCAGAGGATTTATTTGCGGATACGGTCCGGCGGACCGTATCCGCGGATCAATCCTATCATGTGTACCAGGCCTTATGTCTAGGGTCACCTTATGTCCGATAGGGCCATAGGGTGACTGAGAAATTATATCCTAAATTACAGGACAGGGGACATTACTGATAGCTCATATTGCAATATGTTGGTTTATTCTATGACTCCTCTCTCTGTGTAGACTGTTGACATGTTAAATGTGGCTGGTTCTTGAAAAGCCTTTCATTGTGTGATAACACTGCTTAAAGCCTATTGATGGTCAGAGGTGAGAATACCTTTCTGTCAAGCTATATGCGGAGACAGAACGTCTGTCTAAAGATGTGGATTGAGAAGAAATCATCGTGTGATGGTGTTTTGTTTGAATTCTGTTAATGAAGGAATGTGACTTCTCAGGTGCAGTGATAATTATAGCCCGGCACCGAGATGTCTGGAATGTTTAGCAATTAGCCATCTGAAGGTGTATTGAAGCCCCCCCAGTGTGTGAGGTGTGGGTGGAGAGTTTGATTGTTCCTTTCATGCTTAAACTGTATATAACCTTGAGAGCTAACCATTAAAGTTGTCTTGCATTTGAAACCAGAACAGAGCTGTGTGTCTCGTGTCTGGGGGAATTCTTATGGGTCGTGTTCGTTTGCCTGATTGTGGAGTGTCGATAAGCTGTCGTGGGTTGATGGGAGGTTGTAAACGGTGGTGACCATAACAAATGGTATCAGTGCAACCCTATTAAATACAGTATCTCTAAAACGTGAAGAGGGCTGGATCTGAGCAGAAATTGGTAGCATGGACAAAAGAAAGGGCATTTACTGGCCTTTTTTGACAAATTATTTCATGACAGGGTCACTTTAAGCATCCATTGAGATTCAATTGAAATGAAATTGATGTGCATCTATCTGAAGGTGCCTACTATATATGCTGACAGTGTTGGACTATGTAAGTATTTTGTTCTATGATCTGTTAAGGCAGCCTATTTGAATACAAAAAAACACAACAATTACCACGCTATCTAATACTAAATAAATGGAGCAGCTAACACAGCAAAGAAGATCAAATTGCTATAAAGTACAGTGGACAAAGTGTAGCGCTGGTGATGATTAAATTTCAGTGAAAAATTATATAATAAATAAATATACAAAACTTATGTGCAACACCACATGTGAATTGATAGTGTGAACACTAGTTAAAGTCCATAAACCTCCAATGAGTGGATATTAATGGTATTAGGATCTGGATAATGCCAGAAAAATATAAAGTGAAAAAACTTTCATAAAGGAAAAGTTCGTAAATAAGGAGTCCAGTGACTTAAGTGAATATACAGAATCCAACGGTGATATCTAGATAGGAGATCCACCACCACTTATGACAGGGGGCTTACTGGATAGATTGGAACCAGAAGGGCGTATACCCACTGGGCCAATCAAGCTTGTAAATACGACACACTTTAAGGGTATACCGCAGATGTATCAAAAGCCAGGAATCATTGATAAGACCTCAGACCGGGAAATCCAGGGGTTCACACCAGGTGATGGTTTACAGCAAATTCCAGAAACGACACATCAGATATCCCAATGAAAAAGAAAAAATTGGAGCGCACATAGCATAATTCTGTATAATTAACACAAAATTAATTTAAAAGAAAGAAACTCACATATTGCAGTGGTAAAACGAGCTCATAAAATCAGGGTAGCAATGACGATAGCAGTCCTTCCCGACATGTTTCGTTACAATAGAACATCATCTGGGGTGCTGGCGTCTTGCTACACTTACCCTTAAATACATAGGATGACCATCATGTTCAAATCCTGGCTCCAATAGGAGAGTGGTAGCAATAACTCACCACTTCCTGGTTGGTGTAAGATGGAAAGTGTGGTGTGAGGGTCAAGCCTCACTCTCAAACCGGAAGTGACTCAGTATTGAAATAAATAAAGAAATGGATAGACCAGAAATAAATAAATAAGTGTCCAGCAAGGACTGCACTATTATAAACAGTATGCCTGTTAAAGTAAATAGTTAATATTATAGGCAATACTGTGTGCAGCAAATCGTGTATAAGAGGCATTACCGGAAGTGTGTTATTATGTATCACACTGTTCACAGCCAGTCATGTGATCTCACAACCAAGCCTCCCTCTGATGATAGGGGATGCACTACACGTTCAGCTGTGTGTAATGCTGAATCTGCTTCTCAGCCAGTCTGAGCTGACCGCACTACCAAGCCTCACTCTGATAATACAGGGTGTGCTCCAAGCTCTGCATTGGTGAATTACATCACATGACGTTGCCACTCGTTTTCAGAGGAGTCTGTTAACCCCTGCCTATGCTGTGCTCCCATATCTAAATAGGAACGAGCACTGGAGAAAACAGGCAGTTTAAAACACTCAAAGAAGCTGCATCAGCCAAGACTGCCCTGTGGCCAACCAAATTAAATACAAATACACTCTGACATTATAGAAAAAAGATATCTAATCAGAAGTTCTCATCCAAAAACAGGGGATTAAAATACAATATAAATAGAAATAAAAATGAACCCACATTGAAAACTATCAGATGCTATTATTAGCAGCAAAAGCTTCTTCATAGCAAAAATTACTCAAGTGAAAAGTAGATGTGTGGTGGGATATAAAAAATAATGGTGAAGCCATATAAAAAACCCTAAATTATTACCAAAAACCTCATATGTATAATAAAGACATATGTTTAAAGGAAAAATAGTATTAATGATGGAGCCATAATTGAACATGGGTGGTCAAAAATACAAATATACAAAAAATACAGAAACAACCTAACCGTATAATATATATCACATAATTAATAAATAAAAATTGAGAACAATGCTAATATAAAAATGAATATGTGGAATCGACTATCTGTTATGACTGGTTAATGAACGCATTAATATCCCACTCTACATTCATACCCTGAGGTGAGTGGGATTGTAGTTCATAGATCCAGTATGTTTCCAAACGTGATACTCCTCGAGTTTTTGCTCCACCCCTCCACGGTGGGATGTACCTATCAATGATCAAAAACTGTGACCCCCTAGGATCTCGACTGTGACATGATCTGTAATGCCTTGGTACAGTATGCTTTGTGTCGGCACCTATAATCTTAGAAATATGCTCACCCACCCGTACGGAAAACGCATGGGTCGTGCGACCCACGTACTGCTTCCCGCACGGGCAGGTGATCAGGTATACGACATGGGTGGTCGCACAAGTACAAAACTGTTTGATCGGGTAGATTTGGTTTGTCACACTGGAATGAAATTCCAGGGTTTTACGTCTCCCGCAAAGGTTGTATTTGCAAACTGTACATTTTTTGCACGGAAAATACCCTTCCATATTCTGAAAGAAGGTTGGGCGTGCCGGGGGGTCAACAATGTTTGGAGCGATACTATTTCTCAAAGATGGTGCACCTTTGAACACAATCCTGGCTTGTTCAGGTAAAATCGGTCCAAGTATTTTATCGTTCTTTAGAACGTTCCAATGACGGTTAATGATAGTTTTTATATCCTTATGTTGATTAGAGTAGGATGTGAGCATGGAGTATCCAAAAGTCCTATCTGTATCCTGTGGGGGTCTATCGGTCAAAAGGGATCCCCGATCGATCTGTTCAACATTCAGTAACTCCAAATCTACAGCAGCCTCCTCATATCCTTTCTCAAGGAATCTCTGCCTGAGCAAGGAGGCCTGGGAGAGGTACGTAGCAGTATCGCTACAGTTCCTCCGAAGCCGTAGGAACTGGCTATGGGGGACTGATTTAAGCCATGATTTGTGGTGGCAACTATCTGTAGGGATGAAGCTGTTACGATCTGTAGCTTTGAAGTGGGTCTGAAACTTGAACTGTCTAGACTCCATCCCTATTTCGAGATCCAGAAAGTTAATCTTGGTGGTACTGCACTCAAATGTAAGGGATATCCCACGGTTGTTGTCATTCAACACAGAAAAGAAATTCGTAAGTGATTCCAGAGAGCCATCCCATAGGAGGAGGATGTCGTCTATATACCTGGCCCATAGGACCAAGGAGGGATGGCGCTCCGAATAGACGACATCCTCCTCCCATTTAGCCATAAAAAGATTGGCTAGGCTCGGGGCGAACTTAGCGCCCATCGCCACTCCATGTTTCTGTAGAAAGAACTTCTGGTCGAACCAGAAGTAATTGTGGGTAGTGGCGAATTGAAGTAATTCGACAATGAAACATCTTTGTTCCTCCATTAAAGAATGATCACGGTTTATAAACATAGTGACTGCCTCTATTCCCAAATCCTGGGGGATACAAGTGTATAGAGAGGCTACGTCTGCGGTAGCAAGTAGGTAATCTCCCCGTATTTCTATACTCTCTAATAGTTTGATAGTAGAGGTGGTATCCTTCAAATAGGACGGGGTTAATTTAACCAGTGGTTGGAGGAAAAAATTGATGTAGGGGCCAATGCGAGAGGTGATGGAGTCTATACCGCTCACAATAGGCCTTCCGGGAGGGTGTATGGAATCTTTGTGGATCTTTGGTAAATGATAGATAGTCGGAATTCGCGGGGCTGTAGGTACCAAATATGCTCTTTCCTTTTTATTCCTGATTTTTGGAGGTTTGACCCTCACACCACACTCTCCCTCTTACACCAACCAGGAAGTGGTGAGTTATTGCTACCACTCTCCTATTGGAGCCAGGATTTGAACATGATGGTCATCCTATGTACTTAAAGCGGTTGTAAACCTTAAATTTGCACTTTTACCTACAGGTAAGCCTATAACAAGGCTTACCTGTAGGTAAAAAGAATATCTCCTAAACCTGTACGGTTTAGGAGATATTCCCCTCGCAATGCGGGCGGCGCATGCGCAGGGGGGATCCACGGCGGAAGATCCGGCAGCCGCCGGACCTTGCCGATTTTTAAATCTCCCGCGCGCATGCGCGGGAGTGACGTCATCGCCGCTCCAGCCAATCACAGCGCTGGAGCGGCGCCGCTCCAGCCAATCACAGCGCTGGAGCGGCGATACCCGGAAGACACGCCGGAGCAAGATGACATCTCGCTCGGCGTGAACCAGGTAAGTGTTGTTCACCTCGTTTTTAGGTAAGTATTTCATAATCAGCTATTATGCGGTGCATACTAGCTGATTATGCATTTTGCCTTGCAGGTAAAAAAAAAAAAAAAATTATATATGCGGTTTACAACCGCTTTAAGGGTAAGTGTAGCAAGACGCCAGCACCCCAGATGATGTTCTATTGTAACGAAACATGTCGGGAAGGACTGCTGTCGTCATTGCTACCCCGATTTTATGTGAGTTTCTTTCTTTTAAATTAATTTTGTGTTAATTATACGGAATTTTGCTATGTGCGCTCCAATTTTTTATTTTTCATTGGGATATCTGATGTGTCGTTTCTGGAATTTGCTGTAAACCATCACCTGGTGTGAACCCCTGGATTTCCCGGTCTGAGGTCTTATCAATGATTCCTGGCTTTTGATACATCTGCGGTATACCCTTAAAGTGTGTCGTATTTACAAGCTTGATTGGCCCAGTGGGTATACGCCCTTCTGGGTCCAATCTATCCGGTAAGCCCCCTGTAATAGGTGGTGGTGGATCTCCTATCTAGATATCACCATTGGATTCTGTATATTCACTTAAGTCACTGGACTCCTTATTTACGAACTTTTCCTTTATGAACGTTTTTTCACTTTATATTTTTCTGGCATTATCCAGATCCTAATACCATTAATATCCACTCATTGGAGGTTTATGGACTTTAACTAGTGTTCACACTATCAATTCACATGTGGTGTTGCACAAAAGTTTTGTATATTTATTTATTATATAATTTTTCACTGAAATTTAATCATCACCAGCGCTACACTTTCTCCACTAGCATATTTGAATAAACACCAAAATGTACCAAAAAAAAAGTGCATGCAATACTTTTGGTAATAAAGTTCACCTAAATATATGGTAGCGCATTACTGCAATTTGTCGTGCATTGGCAACATTAGAGTGCCATTAGGAATGAAAAGCACCACAGTGCTGAGAAATCACTTTGAAAAACACTTCCCTAGCATTTCTGGCCGTGGCCATCATAATCCTAGTCAGGCTCACATTTTAAGCAATAAATTGCCACTCCCCTTAGCCAGTCCTAGTATGGATGTATACATGTAAAAGTTTCAGTCAATGCTGCTCTTCGGGCCACGCCCCCTGATATGTTTTGCATCATCCAACAGGGCTTAATCATGACCCCTTTTAAAATCTTTTGAATTACCATCTCAATATCTAAATACATCTCTGAAATAACTCTTTAGCCACTTGGAGTATCAAGTAAAGGAAATATATTGGTGTGTGGTGGAAGTGGCGGGTGGTTGTAGGGGGGGGCTAGGTCAACTTCTGCATCAGGGCCTATGAGCTTCAAGCTATGCCTCTGGATCAGATTATCGTATGATTGCTTCGAGAGCTGTAATTTATTGTACGATTTTCTCGGGGGTAAGCCTGACCGAACGCTACACTCCTTGGGCACCCATGGGAAAAATCAGCCAGCAGCAGCATTACTTTAAGCCGCTGTTTGGGCCATGTGTGGGATCGAGCATGGACCGGTATGTCACTATGCCGCAATCCTCGGCCTCAAGTTCGCCAGTGGATCCCTTTGCTGCAATGGATCCACTTCTGAGAATGGAGGAGACTGGAAGCCCCCCACCAGCATTATACCCAGATCCCAGGCTTCGTTCCCTCTTCTCCACATGAGATTCTCACCCCAGACATCTTGGATGCCAAGTTGGATGCCAAGTTACAGCTTCTACTTCAGAAGATTACTTGTAATGTCTCAGCAGAGGTGAGCAAGCTAGCAGCAGACCTGAGGAGGGCAATAAATCAAATTAGGGAAAGTACTGATGCGCTTGACTATAAACTTGATGAAATGGTAAACTATGTGCAGGCTATTGAGGAGGAAAACCATAACCTTAGACATTCGGTGTCCCAGTTACAACTGCAGTAAAAGGACTTGGAAAATAGGCAGAGAAGACAGAACTTACGCTTCCGAGGTATCCCTGAAACAGTGGGGGGCCCCGATTTACGTCCCTTTATCTCCTTGGACTTTTTAATACCCTGGCCACCACAGTAGTAGATGTGGACTGGCGCTTTGACAGGGCCCATCGCTCTCTGGGCCCAAAATCTCCAGCTGGAGCTAGACGCAGAGATGTTGAGATTTCATTTTTATGACAGCAAAGAGGCACTAACTCTGGCTACACAAAATAAATCCCAGCTTGTGTATAAGGGGGGAAAACTACAGATCTTCAGTGACCTCTCTCCCACCAGCCTTGTTTAGCGGAGGAACCTACGTCCAATCACATCCCACTTGCAACAACATCAAGTCCCGTATTACTGGGGTTTCCCCTTTCGCCTCATTGTATCCAAAGATGGTGTCCAACACAGTCTCTGTGACCTTCAGGAGGGGGAAGCCTTCTTTTTTTCTCTCAAAAAGAATGTTTATTGACACATATGATAATAAACAGAAGATATACATACATACAAATGCATAAAGATAGACATTCCATACAACAATGGAATAGTAACCAATACATAAAAGAAAAAGAGCAAAAAGAAATTTCAAACAATATAGTCCTCTCACATTTCACTATTCAGCATGGATCAAATAGACAACCAACCCGGCAACTATATTCTCATCCCCCCTATAGTCCAAGACCAATCTCAGTCCTCATACACCCATGCCCTTCACCTGTGATTCTGCAGCACCCCCTTTAAAGGAGTAGTCTGTCCGTTACCAGTTCCAGCGGGGCCAACCCGGGGTATTAAACCAAGGGGCCCACAGTAGCTCAAGTTTTCCCTGCCGGCCTCTGTGCTGTTAAATGTATTTTTCCAAGCGCAGAGTAGATCCCATCTACACTATCCATTCACTTAGCCTAGGAGGTCCACTTGCCTTCCAATGCTGGGGGATAAGTTTACAAGCCTGAAAGAAGGCTCTACCAATGGCTTGTTTCAGGTTATCATCAAGCGTTAGATTGTCCAGTATGCCTAAAACACAGGCTTTAGGGTCTTGCGGAATCGTGACCAAGAATACTTCATTTAGAGTTTTAAGAACCCCACTCCAATATAGGTGCAACTTGGGGCACCTCCACAGCAAATGAATAAGGTCCCGTGATCTCGCGCACATCTGGGGCAATTATCATCCCCAGCTAGGCCCATCCTGAGCAATCTCGCAGGTGTAAAGTGTACTCTCATGACAATGAACAACTGTGACAAGCGTTGTGCAGTGTTAAGTGAGCACCCCTGCACTGCCAGCAATGCTTCTTCCCACTGGTCCTCCTCAAATACTCCCACATCCCTCTCCCAAGAAGATAACACCCTTGCGGGAAAACCTGGTAAAAACGAGGAGAGCAACATGGCATACGAACTGGAAATAAAACCCTTAATACAGTTCACTTCAGACATACTGTATAGTGAAAAATTGGGGAGGGAGACAGAATCCATGGGTTGTCTCCTGTCTGCACCCTGACTGCGTGACTTTACTGCAAATAGTACAATAACATGGACTGGGGCAATCCGAACCTCTCCTGTAGCTCCACAAAAGGGCGCAGGCAGCCACCTGAAAAAATATGAATCAAATGAGTAACACCATACCTCTTCCAGCGCTCCACACAAGTTAATAGAAGCAGCTACCCATAATACCGGTTGTTCCAGATTGGACTATGGCCTGTAAAGCCCTCTACATCTTGTAATTGACGTATTTTATTCAACATTTTTGGGATCAAGGCATATGTGGGGAAGAGCCTGTTCGACATGGCAAATTGTAATGCTTCCAAACCCTTGACGTGTACCCTTCCCCTTAGATATGGCCCTGGCTATGTGCTGTAGTTAGGCAGCTAAATAGTAAAGCCACGGGTTAGGGAGGGCCAGCCCCCCTGCCTCCTGGGGTTTTTGTAGCTGTTCCAATTCAATTATACGGGCTTTGTTAAGCCAGAGGAAGGCCCGAAATAGAGAATTCATTACCCTAAAAAACTTCAGCGGGATCACCATAGGGGTATTATGGAGAATATACAAAAGTTGCAGCATAAATATAATTTTAATGAGGTTCACCCTGCCTACAAGTGACATTTTAAACTTAGACCATACTTTGGATTTGTCCCTAATCCGACCCAACAGGGGGGAGAGGTTCAGAGTAATATAACCACGGTGCTGTGGTGTGACCTAGATACCCAAGTATTTACCCAAGTATTTAAATTTAGAAGCCACCGGGATGTTCTGTAACGTGGGACCCTGCGAGTCTACAGCGTCCAACATCATAATTGCGGATTTAGTCCAGATGTTTACCAGTCCGGAGTACGAGCCAACGTTTTGAATTACCATCATAGCCTCTCTCAGGGAGCCCGAGGTGTCTCCCAGCAACAACATAGCATCGTCTGCATATAACATATAACGTTTCTCGTGCACCTGTCCATACCTAAAGCCGGTGATTAAGGGGTTGGAATGAACCAATGCTGCCATAGGCGGCACTGCACAGGAACGCCCAGTCCCCCCGGGAGTGAGTACCCGGAAGCCGGGAGGAAAATACAGATAATACCGTATGTACACCCCCCAAAAAAAACGGCATACTGTACATGTTTGAGGTATACTGAATGTAATGTTATATACTTGTTTTTTGGGTGAACCTCCGCTTTAAGGAGTTTAGCTAACATAGTGTGAGGCGGGTTGCCCGGAGGTAAGGGTCTAGGCATAACCCTGTGTGCCCGTTCAACTGAGTAGAATGGCGTAAATGCATCTTTTTCAAATATCTCCTACAGCCAGGTTTCAACAAAAGCTGTAGGGTCCCTACCCTCCGTTTTTTCCGGCAGGCCGACGTTACTCCTCCTCAAACGGTTCTCAATGTCCTCATTTTTAAGTTCATTGGCAGCCGCTGTTCTGGCTGCGACCTGTAGTTCCCTGACAAGGGGAGCCATCCGATCCTCCACATCACTGACACGACCTTCCACTGCAGTGGTGCGTTCTCTGATCTTTTGAAAATCATGGTGGAGCAAACCCACCTCTTCCTTCAGGCCTCCAAAGTGCACCTGTAAGGTCTGCACTGAGGCTGTACATTTATTGACTGCCTTAAGGATCTCAGCAAGCGTAGGCTGTTCAATGTCCTCCCCATCCTCCTCCTCTGCCAGCTCAGGGGAGAGCGGGGCTGAGGCCTGGTGCAAGGCCTGTCCGGAGGATTCTCCCCCCTGCTGAGCTTGAAAAATGTTCGGGGTGGCATCCAGCTCCTTATCAGGGGGGCGATCAGCTACACTGTTCATTTTCTGCGCATAATACAGCATATCTTTCTGGGCCTCCTTCCACTGTGCCTTGGGTGTCTTAGGGGGTTCCTTACTCGTGTCCTTGTCCCCTCATGCACGCTGTGTAGTTGCGGTGCCATTTTGGATGTCCTGCATCTCCTCCCCCTTAAGCTGTTTGTGAGTCATCATGCCTTTTCCTGAGCCCCGCACAGGATCCAGAGCATGCCTGGGGTGTACAGGTACCTGGTAGTTGAATTCGGTGCTGGTTCTGGGCGATGGATCGACCGGGAGAAGGATCGCTGGAGGATTATGTCAGGTAGCTCTGTGAGACACGTCCGCTCACATGCAGCTCTTGGCCACGCCCCCAGGGGGAAGCCTTCTTGAAAAGCCTCGGCCTCCCCCCTCTACCGGAAAAGGACTTCATACCTCCTCCTCCTGTCCAGGCTCGTCCATTTTCCACCACTCCCAACTGTGTTTGGATTCCTGTGAGAAGCAGATCCAGGAAACATCTCTCCACACCTCAACACCCACGATCCTCCGAACAACCTCCTTAATACTTCTGCATGGGAACTTTCCCAACCCATGGGGTATTAATGTTTTGCTCACTACTACCGTGTTGATAGTTGTTCCTGTTTATTTGCTGACTTTAAAAAATGTTTTTTTCTTTATCAGGATCTCTCCTGTTTGATGGACCCCCTCTCTCTCTCCCCAGAGTCCCCTTATGGAGGTCCTCATGTGTCCATACCTGACCTTTGACTCCGTTCAGGGTCCTCTGAGACATGGATGTGTCTCAGGTATTCAAACACAGGTTTTCTTTTCTTGTTGTGTATTCATGACTTTGTTTTTTTTTTTCTTGTCCATGATCAAATGCCAGCTCTGTAGGCTGAGGTCGAAAAAAAAATTATTTTCTTTTTGTTGTTTTTTTCCTGCATGGTATATTTGTTGTTGCTCGGGTACCGAGGGGATAACTTTCTCATCTATGATAATATTCAGTCTTGCACCCATTTATGTCTTCTATGTTTTGTTTTTTCTTATGTTTCTTGTTCTTACACAAGCATTTATGAAAGTTCTATGCCTATGGCATTAAGGATCGTGTCGTGTAATGTAAAGGGTCTGGGTTCCAGTTGGAAACGTTGGGTGGCTCTGAAGGAGTTCAGATCCTCAGGTGCACATTTTCCCCACCTCCTACCTTGCCTCTGACTCTACAGGTAAGGCGGGAGTAGCAATCTTGAATAGGAAAGCTTGTCCTATTAAGGCTAAAAACACCCCCGCAGATCCTCATGGGAGGTTTCTCATCCTAGATTGTGATTATATATTTACCCTAGTTAACCTATACACCCCCAATACTGGCCAGATTGACTTCCTCAACAAACATTTTGATTCCCCTCAATATTGCTCTCAACCCTTCATGATCATTGGTGGGGACTTCAATCTGGTCATGTCCCCCACTAGAGACAGACAAACTCTTCTCAGTCCCACTCCCTCGAGGAAGATTACATCCCAAGCAAATTCTATTCACAAATGTATTAGATCCCAACAACTATTGGACTCATGGAAGATCAAACACCCCTCCACTAAGCAATTTACATTTTACTCCATGGCCCATAAAATCAGGGATCTGGGCAGGTCATTAGATGATCCCCAGCATCCCTTGATGAGCGAACGAACAGACCTACAGGGTGAGCATTTAACCACAGAGCATATCTCCTTATTTATGGGATTTACCTCTGTATTGATTTATACTTGTCCTTGTTTGTTCATATCTTTTAGATTGGAGCAATATCTCTTGAACGTTAGTTCCACTAGATCAGCCGTCACAAAATGGCGGTCCGCGGCCCGATTTCGGCCCGAGTGGCGCTTCTGCCCGGACCGCCAATGCCGCCAGTGTAATTTTAAATGTCAGCATTGGTGACGCTGCGAGTGCACCGCAGGTCTCAGAGTAGACCAGCTTGCACTCACGGCCACGAGTTGGGTTGTGGCTTCACGTGCATGCCATGCCCCCTGCTGCTCGCGGGTTCACTCCTGGCTCTCCTGGCAAGATTGGGGCGTGACATCACGTGCACGTCCTGCCCCCCTGCTACTTCCAATCCCGGGCTCTCCTTATCTCACAGCTTCCGCCCATCTTGGTATGTGACATGTTAATTAGTGGTCACTAATGGGCATCATTTGTATTGTGTACACTGCTGGGCATATGTTATTAAAGGTCACGCTGATGCGCACCTTTTTTTATGTTAAGGGGCACTCTGATGGACAAATTTTATTTTAAGGGGCACTCTGATGGACAAATTTTATTTTAAGTGGCACGCTGATGGGTATATTTTTAATGTGCACACTGATGAGCATATTTTGTTAAGGGGCACACTGATGGACACATCAGAGTGCCCCTTAATATAACATTTGCCCATCAGGGTGCCCCTTAACATAAAATTTGCCCATGTTATGTTAAGGGGCACCCTGATGGGCATATTTTATTTTAAGTACACAAGGAAAAAATGCGCAAGATCGGAATACAAGAATTCCTTGATATTATAAAAATATGGTAATGATAAAAGTAATAATAATAATAATAATAATTTACACAATATTTGCACAGTATAGAAGAGTCCAAGCTCAGGGAGGTACAAGTTTAGGAGAAAAAGTCCAGGGATGGATGGAGAATAGTTTTTGCAGGGGTCACAAATACAGTATAACCTCAGGGCTGCCATCATAGAGGAACAGAAACCATGTTCCAGGACTCTCCCTACAAATTCAGCTCCATTACCCTAACAAATCAGCTTGAAAAAGGAGCGCGACTGCCGCGTCATCGCAGTACGCCCGCTCAAGAAACGCGTTGCATGCCAGTGACGTCACTGCCACCGAACTGCTGGAATAATCTCCATCCTCCTGCCTGGCTCGAAAGTTTCCCCACCGCCGCCGGCTTCAAGACATTGCAGCAGTGAAGGACACCTTCCCACAGCACAGCGCCCAGCAGAATAAAGACCAAAGTGACAGACCTGATGACTTCTCCCAAGGATTTTTTTGTACAAATGCCTATTTGAACTCTACCAAATGTGAGTTGCCTGTACTTATTTACTTATTAAATTGTTTAAAACATCTACACTTAGAGGCGCCTCTTCCCTTGCTTTTGATATTTTATTTTAAGACCAACACTGGCTGGGCACATTTTGTATTAAGGAACACTCTGATGGGCAAATTTTATGTTAAGGGACACGTTTTGTTGTGCCCATCAGAGTGCCCCTTAACATAAAATATGCCCATCAGCGTACACATTAAAAATATACCCATCAACGTGCCCCTTAAAATAAAATTTGACCTTTAGAGTGCCCCTTAACATAAAAGGTGCCCAACAGCGTGACCCTTATTTTATGTTAAGGGACATGCTGATGGGGACATTTTTTGTTAAGGTGCACTCTGATGGGCATATTTTATTTTAAGAGCAACACTGATGGGCACATTTTGTATTAAAGAGCACTCTGATGGGCAGATTTTATGTTAAGGGGCACGTTTTGTTGTGCCCATCAGAGTGCCCCTTAATATAAAATTTGCCCATCAGGGTACCCCTTAACATAAAATTTGCCCAGTAGAGTGTCCCATAATATAAAATGTGCCCATGGGCAAATTTTATGTTAAGGGGCACACTGTTGGACATATTTTATGTTAAGGGACCCTGATTTAAGGAGTGCTGTGATAGGGACACCTGATGTAAAGTGGTGCTGTGATGGGGACACCTGATGTAAAGTGGTGCTGTGATGGGGACACCTGATGTAAAGGCGTGCTGTGATGGGGACACCTGATGTAAAGGGATGCGATGATGGGGACACCTGATGTAAAGGGGTGCTGTGATGGGAACACCTGATGTAAAGGAGCACTGTGATGGGACATCTGATGTAAAGGGGCGCTGTGATGGGGACACCTGATGTAAAGGGGCACTGTGATGGGGACACGGGCACTGTGATGGGGACACCTGATGTAAAGGGGTACTGTGATGAGGACACCTGATGTAAAGGGGCGCTGTGATAGGGATACCTGATGTAAAGGGGTGCTGTGATGGAGACACCTGATGTAAAGGGGCACTGTGATGGGGACACCTGATGTAAAGGGGCACTGTGATGGGGACAAATGGTGACTTGAGATTCGGACCTCTGACCAAAGAAAATTTTAGTGACCGGACCCCCTTGAATTCTAATTCAAAACCCCTCCACTAGATGATCTATCACCTTTTGGATAAACTGTTCACAATTTACTATTAAGGTAACATATTAGTACACGATTTTGATGAATAGCATGACATTCAGCACCTCACTGTCCATTTTTCCCAGCAACCCCTTCCACTCACTTCCTCACACCTCAGTTGATGCATTTTCACGACCTTCAAGACATTTCACATCCCCTCTCACACACCTATGCATCTTCACACACCTCATCTTTCATATACACATTTTTCTCACATCCAACTCAATCACTTCCCACATATATTTTTTTCAATCACTTTCAATACACACCGTTCATTTCAATTCAATCTCACTATTCACCACCTTTATAACCATTTCATTTCACTGTATTCCTCACATTACACACACTAAGCTCTTTACTTATATTTATCCATATTTCCTACATTCCCACACATTCCACTCACGTTTGTTTGTTTTTTCCTTACCTTCCTGCCATCTCATGCCATACATTGTCACAACTTCGAGCACAATGGCTCAATATTTTTATGCTAAATATATTATTACTCATTATGTCATGATTTACAAGTAAGACTTTCCCATTTTTTGATCTGCCTATGTCATGAATATGCAACAAGTCTGTCTGCTTACCTGATCTCCATGTGTTCATTAGAGGCTGACCCTGCTCTGGTTCCCCTTTTTATCACTTCCTCTTCCTGTATGGCTCCACCCTAGTCCATCCCAGGAAGCCTATATTAACCGTTGCTCTACAGGTCTGCAGTGCTGTTCAACAGTGTTCCTATGCTTAGTTCCTGTCTGCAGTGTAGTTGCTAGTTCCTGTTTGCAGAGTGCTTCATTCATCTTCCGTGTACCGTTTTGGCTTGTTCCCGACTTCCCTGTCTGCCTGTGCCCCTGACTATTTGCATGTCCCACGGTTATCCTTGTCTGCCTGTTGCCCTGACCCCGGCTTGCCCATCACCACTGTTTGTCCTGCTGGCTGCTTTCCCTTTCTCCCTGCGGAGTGTGACTTGAGGAATCTCGGGGATGCGACCAGGACCCAGTTGCGGCCAAGACCATCCTTACCATCAAAGGCTCTGGTGAATACAAAACTGGGTCTTAGACTCCGCGCCCTGGGTGATCTTAAGTTCACGCTTCGTCTCTGCTAGCAGTAGTCGGCCATAGGGTTCACCACCCTGTGGTGCATCCCTGACCCCAACGGGGTGCACTCGTCACCTGGCTACGGGTGACCTGACAGTACTGTCATGAATATGCAACAAGTCTGTCTGCTTACCTGATCTCCATGTGTTCATTACAGGCTGACCCTGCTCTGGTTCCCCTTTTTATCACTTCCTCTTCCTGTATGGCTCCACCCTAGTCCATCCCAGGAAGCATATATTAACCGTTGCTCTACAGGTCTGCAGTGCTGTTCAACAGTGTTCCTATGCTTAGTTCCTGTCTGCAGTGTAGTTGCTAGTTCCTGTTTGCAGAGTGCTTCATTCATCTTCCGTGTACCGTTTTGGTTTGTTCCCGACTTCCTTGTCTGCCTGTGCCCCTGACGATTTGCATGTCCCACGGTTATCCTTGTCTGCCTGTTGCCCTGACCTTGGCTTGCCCATCACCACTGTTTGTCCTGCTGACTGCTTTCCCTTCATTTTGGTGCTTCTTATCATTCGGTCTCGGCATATCTGGATTCCGAAGCCGCTTGCAATTTCATGGACTGGGAAATCGCATCGTCCATGAGACTTACCCTTTTGCCCCTCACCACACCATTGGTGGTTTCGGCGATTGATGGCACTGTTCTCCCGGGGGGTCCTATTCGCTTCCAGACAGTCCCTGTTAAGATGTCGATAGGCACACTTCACCAGGAGTGGATATCCTTCCTTGTTCTACCTAAGGCCTCAGCTCCTATCGTTTTGGGTCTTCCTTGGTTAAGACTCCATTCTCCTCACATTGACTGGACTGCCGGACAGATCCCTCCTGTTCCACGTCTTGCCTACCCAAGGTTGCCCCAAAAGAGAAACTTCCTGTTGCCACCATTCCAGTATCTTTTGCTCGTCCTACCACATGTAGTGGTGTCCGGAATGTGTCCTGCAATAGTCAGGCTGATGCACTTTCTAGCCAATGTAGCACTCTGGATGAGGAGCCCGTCTGTGAACCTGAGCCGATCATTCACTCCAGTTTACCGTTGTCTGTCCCTAAAACGCACAGCCAGGCTAACTTGTCTGCGAGTTCTGCAGTCACTACTAGTGTTGCTCACGAATATTCGCATTGCGAATATTCGACTCGAATATAGCATATTCGAGAAATCGCGCTATATTTCGAAATTCGCGGTGAATATTCGCAATTCCGAATATTCGATTTTTTACAATTTTTTTTTTGAATCAGATCACATCCTAGATATCTCCATCGACGTCTAAAAGCATTGCTGGTATAATTAGAGACCCTGGGCCGAGTAGCTGAAGCGTTCATTGAATTTTCCAGAAAGATCGCAATGCGATTATTCGGCAAACGCAATATCGCGCGATTATTTTCCTCGCCCCGATCTTCCGCATCAGAGCGATTTTTACAGTTTCATTTTTAAAACAGATCACATCCTAGTGATCTCCATAGACGTCTGAAAGCATTGCTGGTATGATTAGAGCCATTGGGCCGAGTAGCTGAAGCGATCATTTTATATTGCCGAATATTCGCAATGCGAATATTCGGCAATAGGAATATTGCGCGATTATTTGCTCCGCCCTTTTGCATCAGAGCCAATCAGAGTTCTCCTTCCACACTCGTCACAGGTTAGCAACCAATAGGAACCTGCCTGCATGGACATTATATAAGCTCACTCCCAGCACCATTTCATTGCAGATTCAGAAGCTTGCTATAGAGTGTGGAGGCTGTTTCTGTGTTCCTGGTTTCCTGGTTTCCTGTGTCTTTGTTCTTGATTGATTTAGATCATCACCAGCATTGCTATTTAGTGATTCCAGTGGATCTTTTCCAGTATATCAACTGCTTTTTTCAAAGCAATAGACCCAAGAGCTTTTTTCAAAGCTACGTTTTGTGCTGTTTTGTGCTGTTTTTTTCATTTGTGTTACTGTTTGATCCTGCAATCCTCCCTGTTCAGTTATATTTGCAAGAGATTTCAGAACACATATTGATCTGAGCTTTATAAAAGAGCTTTTCTAAAAGCTAAGTTTTGTTCATCTTGTGTTACTGTCAGATCTTGCAGGTTCACTGTTCAGTGATATTTGATAGGCATCTCAGTTCAAATTTTGTTTAGTTTTCCCTAAAGAGCTTTTATAAAAGCTAAGTTTTGTGTTCAGTTTAGTTAAATTTTGTGTAGTAAGTGTACACACTGTTAGTGTACATTTATTTCATCTAGCTTAGCTTAGTGTGTGTTTAGTGTCTGTGTTTAAAAAAAAAAAAAAAAAAAAAGTTAGTGTTTGTTTAGTGCTTTTTTTTTTTTTCTTTAATTTTGTAGTCCTTGTCTGGTGTACTACTTTTCTTATAGTTTAGTAGCTGTCTGTGTACGTCTTTGTCTGCGTGCCTGTCTTGTAAAAAAAACACAAAAACACATTTTGTTCACATTTTCCCCCCCAATAAAGTTTAACCCCCCCACACACATATCAGCAATTATGAGCGGCATCCGTGGCCGTGGCAGTAGGGGTAGGGGAGTTACTCCCAGTGCTGGATCGCTGCCAGCACGGGGTACCTCTCGTGCCCCTACTAGTGGTAGAGGATCGGGTGCAAGGGGAGTACGCCTGATCCGGGAGTTCTTCCCATCGGGCAGCCGCCCGATATTGCCATCTCAGGCTCAAGTAGTGGTGGACTACATGGGGCACAGCAGTGCCACTGAGTCGTCGGTCCCGACTCACAGTAGTACCACCATTACACCGTTGCCTGTACTACCCCCCCCCAGCCCCCAAGAGTCCAGCATCTTACTGTTCGACAGCGACAGTGATAGGGATCTCTTGGGGGAGGCCATGCATCAGGCAGACCTCCAGCTCTGTCCTGATGGTCAGGACCTTTTTGAAGGGATGGATGAGGAGGATGGGATACCTGCTGGCAGTATCCCAGAGACATCCCTTCAAACTGGTGCTGCTGTTTTGGTGCAGGAAACAGCAGCACCTAGTCAGACCCAGGCGTGGGTGAGGGGACAGCGGAGCCAGGCTAGAGGCTCCATGTCACGTGGTTCCCTCAGACCAACACATCTCAGCCCTTGGTCTGACATCTCTGGGGGCGAAGAGGGTGACCCATCATGGTTGCCATCTGACGCGTCGGCTCACTACGTCAGTGACGACGGGGAAGGTAGGCACCCTGGTGAAACGGTGCGCCAGGTCACCACCAGGGAGACCATCGTCAGGGTCTCCACTGGTGATGGCAGCAGGAGGTGTCAGGAGGAGCAGCAGCAGCAGCAGCAGCAGCAGCAGCAGGCAGCTCCACCTGTGCGCACCGAATCCCAGCAGGTGCAAGTAAGCGTCACCCCATCTGACAGGAGGGCGGTGCTGAAGTCACCTGTCTGGAATTTCTTTACCCTGGTGGCAGACAACCCTACCGTGGCCATCTGCCGGATTTGTAAAGTGAGGGTGAAGAGAGGGAAGTGTTTGGCTCGGGTGGGTACCACAGCCCTGAACCAGCACCTCAGGATAAACCACTGGGCGTTGTATGAGGAGATGAAGCGTGGTGGTGGTAGCAGCGCCACCACCACAAGTGAGCAGGGTACAGCAGCCCCTGCCACATCTTCATCTGTTTCCAGCAGGTCATGCCCCCCCGCTCCCTCTAGTAGAGGTACTGGTACCGGCAGCCAGACCTCTACTTCCACAGCACCCTCCACGTCTGTGTCCCGCACTGCCGTCCGGCGCCAGGCGTCGATTTCAGACGCCTTTGACCGCACCACTCCCTTCCCCCCTGGAGACCGACGTGTGCGTGCCCTCAATGGGCTCCTGGCAAGGGTTATTGCCCAACATCTGCTGCCCTTCAACATAGTTGACAGCAACCCCTTCAGGCAGATGTTGGAGCAGGCCCAACCCCAATGGCGTGTCCCCAGCCGCCATTTCTTTGCCAGGACTGGTGTCCCTGCCCTACACCAGCACATTGTTCAGAATGTAACCCTGTCGCTGGATCACGCTGTCAGCGACAGGGTTCATCTGACAATGGATGGCTGGACCAGCAGGCATGGGCAGGGACGCTACATCAGCTTCACGGCCCATTGGGTTTCCCTCCGAGGCGTCGGTGAGGGATCGTCGGCAACCGATCTTGTGGTGCCGCCCCGGGGTGTCCAGGGGAGAACTGCTGGTCTCCCTCAAGCCACTGTCTCCGCAGCTGCTGAGCCTCCCAGCAAGCGCCCCCGTAGCTACTCAAGTGTGGGGCACGTGCGCTGTCAGGCCGTGCTCCAGCTTGTTAGTTTAGGGGACCGGAGACACACTGCAGAAGAAGTGCTGAAAGCACTTCAAGCTCAGGTCCAGAAGTGGCTGACACCCCGAAGGCTCCAGCCAGGTATGGTTGTCTGCGATAACGGCAGCAACCTACTCGCCGCCCTCCATGCTGGCAGTCTGACGCACGTGCCCTGTCTGGCACATGTCCTCAACCTGGTGGTGCAGAAGTTCCTGCGCACTTATCCAGGGTTGAGTGACATTGTGGCAAAGGCGCGTAGGATTGCCAGCCACTTCAGGCGCTCCCCAACCGCTACCGCGTCCCTGTCCAAATTGCAGCGGAAGTACAATCTGCCCCTTCACAGGCTGATTGTGGACAGTGTGACGCGGTGGAACTCCACCCTCCACATGCTGAAGAGGTTGTGGGAGCAGCAAAGGGCGGTGAGGGAGTACCTGATGGAACTAGGCACTCAGAGGGCTTCACCACAACTCCCTTTCATCGCCTGTGCGGAGTGGGGGCAGATAAACCAGGTCTGCCAAGTGTTGTCCTCCTTCGAGCAGGCGACCAAGATGGTCAGCAGTGAGCAAATTGGCCTCAATAGCGTGCTGCCAATACTGTTCATGCTGGAGAGGACACTAGATCGCCTGCTCGAGGCTGGGGAGAGTGCCTTGGTGGAGCAGGAGGAGTCAGCAATGCTCCACCGAGACCAGGGCCAGGACCAGGAGGAGGAGGAGGAGGAGGATGATGATGAAGAGGAGGAGGAGGTGGTTGCTGGTGTCGTCCCGGAGTCAGGGCCTGGTCAGGAGGGAGAGCCGGTGTTGGGGGCACCGATAGTCCGGGGGTTGGGCATGTCTGAGTTTGACCAGCAGCGCCTCAGGGAAGAAGAGTCGCACCTCATTCACCTGGCCAGCATTGAGGAGTCACAGCGGGCTGTGCTCTTCCCCATGGCTGCCCACATGCTCAGATGCCTCAGGAGGGACCCCCGGGTTAAGACCATCAAGACGAGGGATGATTTCTGGATGGCCACCCTTTTGGATCCCAGGTGCAAGGGGAAACTGGAGCAGTTCATCCCAGCCAGCCGGAGGCAGCACCGGATGGAGGAACTGCAGGCAGCCATTGTCAGACGGTTGGAGCAGGCAACTCCCCGGCCTCCAGTTGTCCCCCCTCATCTCACCCAGCAGGTGGCTGCACCCAGCTGCAGCCGAGCAGGGGACCTAATGGAAGAGATGAGGATGTTCTTCCAAACCGAGCGACCCAGTACCACCACCAGCAGCAGCAGCAGCAGTCACCACCAGCGGCTGGCCCACATGGTGGCAGACTACATGGCGTCCGTCGGTGCTTCTGACAGTATGAGCACCGACGACCCCATGGAGTACTGGGTTGCCAGATTGGACACCTGCCGCGAGCTCGCTCAGTATGCGCTGGAGTTATTGTCTTGCCCCCCCTCCAGCGTACTATCTGAGCGGACATTCAGCGCGGCAGGTGGGGTGGTCACGGACAAGAGGACCCGTCTGTCCACAGACTCCGTGGACAGACTCACATTCATAAAGATGAATGAGTCCTGGATCGGCGGTGACTTTCTGGCACCCGTCGTCGGTTCAGGGCGCTGAAGGGTCCCTTGCCATGCATTCCCTGATGAAGCCCCGGACCTGATGTATTTACAGTGCTGAATATAACTATTTCAACATCAGAGAAAATCAATGTTAATATTTGGTACAGTAGGCTTTCTTTGCAATTACAGCGGTCAAAAATTTCTTTTATTTTTACACCAGCTTTGCACACACTGGAGGAGGGATTTTGGCCCACTCCTCCACACAGATCTTCTCTACATCAGTCATGTTTCTGGGCTATCGCTGAGAAACACGGAGTTTGAGCTCCCTCCAAAGATTCTCTATTGGGTTTAGGTCTGGAGACTGGCTAGGCCACGCCAGAACCTTGATATGCTCCTTACAGAGCCAATCCTTGGTTATCCTGGCTGTGTGCTTTGGGTCATTCTCATGTTGGAAGACCCAGCCTCGACCCATCTTCAAAGCTCTAACTCAGGGAAGGAGGTTGTTGCCCAAAATCTTGCAATACATGGCCCCGGTCATCCTCTCCTTAATACAGTGCAGTCACCCTGTCCCATGTGCAGAAAAACACCACCAAAGCATGATGCTACCACCCCCATGCTTCACATTAGGGATGGCGTTCTTGGCATGGTACTCATCATTATTCTTCCTCCGAACACGGTTAGTGAAATTATGATCAAAAAATTATATTATAGTCTCATCTGACCACATGATTTTCTCCCATGACTCCTTTGGATCAGTCAAGACAATTATGTCAGCAGTTATTTCACACCCTATATACTCTTATTAAGACTGCTGTACATCATGGCAACTCCTGCCCATGTGATATGACTCTGTATCAACTACTACTGTTAATACTACTACTGCTGCTTCTGCTGCTGCTGCTGCCCAGTCAAGACACCTATGTCAGCAGTTATTTGACACTCTATATACTCCTATTCCTACTGCTGTTCATGATGGCACCTCCTGCCCATGTGATATGACTCTGTATCAACTACTACTGTTAATACTACTGCTGCTTCTGCTGCTGCTGCCCAGTCAATACACCTATGTCAGCAGTTATTTGACACTCTATATACTCCTATTCCTACTGCTGTTCATCATGGCACCTCCTGCCCATGTGATATGACTCTGTATCAACTACTACTGTTAATACTACTGCTGCTGCTTCTGCTGCTGCTGCTGCCCAGTCAATACACCTATGTCAGCAGTTATTTGACACTCTATATACTCCTATTCCTACTGCTGTTCATGATGGCACCTCCTGCCCATGTGATATGACTCTGTATCAACTACTACTGTTAATACTACTGCTGCTGCTTCTGCTGCTGCTGCTGCCCAGTCAAGACACCTATGTCAGCAGTTATTTGACACTCTATATACTCCTATTCCTACTGCTGTTCATGATGGCACCTCCTGCCCATGTGATATGACTCTGTATCAACTACTACTGTTAATACTACTGCTGCTTCTGCTGCTGCTGCCCAGTCAATACACCTATGTCAGCAGTTATTTGACACTCTATATACTCCTATTCCTACTGCTGTTCATCATGGCACCTCCTGCCCATGTGATATGACTCTGTATCAACTACTACTGTTAATACTACTGCTGCTGCTTCTGCTGCTGCTGCTGCCCAGTCAATACACCTATGTCAGCAGTTATTTGACACTCTATATACTCCTATTCCTACTGCTGTTCATGATGGCACCTCCTGCCCATGTGATATGACTCTGTATCAACTACTACTGTTAATACTACTGCTGCTTCTGCTGCTGCTGCCCAGTCAAGACACCTATGTCAGCAGTTATTTGACACTCTATATACTCCTATTCCTACTGCTGTTCATGATGGCACCTCCTGCCCATGTGATATGACTCTGTATCAACTACTACTGTTAATACTACTACTGCTGCTTCTGCTGCTGCTGCTGCCGCCCAGTCAATACACCTATGTCAGCAGTTATTTCACACTCTATATACTCTTATTAAGACTGCTGTACATCATGGCAACTCCTGCCCATGTGATATGACTCTGTATCAACTACTACTGTTAATACTACTGCTGCTTCTGCTGCTGCTGCCCAGTCAATACACCTATGTCAGCAGTTATTTGACACTCTATATACTCCTATTCCTACTGCTGTTCATCATGGCACCTCCTGCCCATGTGATATGACTCTGTATCAACTACTACTGTTAATACTACTGCTGCTGCTTCTGCTGCTGCTGCTGCCCAGTCAAGACACCTATGTCAGCAGTTATTTGACACTCTATATACTCCTATTCCTACTGCTGTACATCATGGCAACTCCTGCCCATGTGATATGACTCTGTATCAACTACTACTGTTAATACTACTACTGCTGCTTCTGCTGCTGCTGCTGCCGCCCAGTCAATACACCTATGTCAGCAGTTATTTCACACTCTATATACTCTTATTAAGACTGCTGTACATCATGGCAACTCCTGCCCATGTGATATGACTCTGTATCAACTACTACTGTTAATACTACTACTGCTGCTTCTGCTGCTGCTGCTGCCGCCCAGTCAATACACCTATGTCAGCAGTTATTTCACACTCTATATACTCTTATTAAGACTGCTGTACATCATGGCAACTCCTGCCCATGTGATATGACTCTGTATCAACTACTACTGTTAATACTACTACTGCTGCTTCTGCTGCTGCTGCCGCCCAGTCAATACACCTATGTCAGCAGTTATTTCACACTCTATATACTCTTATTAAGACTGCTGTACATCATGGCAACTCCTGCCCATGTGATATGACTCTGTATCAACTACTACTGTTAATACTACTACTGATGCTTCTGCTGCTGCTGCCGCCCAGTCAATACACCTATGTCAGCAGTTATTTCACACTCTATATACTCTTATTAAGACTGCTGTACATCATGGCAACTCCTGCCCATGTGATATGACTCTGTATCAACTACTACTGTTAATACTACTACTGCTGCTTCTGCTGTTGCTGCTGCCGCCCAGTCAATACACCTATGTCAGCAGTTGTTTCACACTCTATATACTCTTATTCCTACTGCTGTTCATCATGGCAACTCCTGCCCAAGTGATATGACTCTGTATCAACTACTACTGCTAATACTACTACTGCTGCTGCTGCTGCTGCTGCTGCTCAGTCAAGACAACTATGTCAAAAGTAATTTCCCACTCTATATACTCCTATTACCACTGCTGTTCATCATGGCACCTCCTGCCCAAGTGATATGACTCTGTATCTACTACTACTACTACTACTGCTGCTGCTGCTGCTCTGTCAAGACACCTATGTAAAAAGTTAATTCCCACTCTATATATACTCCTATTACCACTGCTGTTCACTGATACCACTGATAGTTAATTTATCCCTTAACTACCCCCATTTGTGAGGGTCGGGGTTTTCCTTTAAAGTCCCATGCAAATCAATGGAAAATGTATGTTCCCACATAACTTCTGTACGCCTGGAGATATTTCAATAATACCCGCTATACATATTACTTATATGCCAAATAAAAATATATAACAGTTAAATTAACCCTTACCAACACCCTTATATAAAAGATGGGTATATTTATATTACTATGATTTTCCTCCCAAAAGGTTAAGATAGGAAGACCGGGCAACGCCGGGTATTCAGCTAGTAATAGTATAAAATGTTTTCGGTTATTATTAAGCTAGATGTGTTGATGTTGATGTTGATGTGTTAGATGTGAAGTTAGATGTGAAGTTAGATGTGTTTAAAAAACTAACAATTTCAATAAGAAATGAAACCTTTGCAAAATATAACATTTTTTATTAAAAAAAAAAAAAAAAAATTAGGACATTAACTTCTGAAGCTCTGTCACCTCATCCATGTTTTTCGCCAGTTGTTGCACCAGTTGTTGATTTTGGCGCATCAAAAACAGTATCTGCTGCTCATTTGCCATTACTCTCTTCGTGAGGTTTTTCATGGCAGCTTGCTTCACCTCTAGCTTTTTTAGAACTGTTAGGATATAAGAAAAAAACATTTGGATTTCAAAGACCGTTACGAAAGATTATTTTCAGCCATAAAAATAATAAAGTCTGACTTAAGAGACTCTATGAAAGAGGATCTGGCAGAGGCAATTCTCTTCCTTAGAACTCTACATTGCATTTATTTGCATTTGCTAAGCCTAGAACTACATTTCAAGATTAATATAAACCATTTCTAGGTTTTTCATATTTTTTTTTTTGGGTTCATTATAGATAAGCTTTGTTTTGGTTCTAAAACAGCCAAATAATGTGGTCTGTATTTTTGAACTGTTAAAGATCATGTTCCTGATGTTTAAGCCTGCTGCTACTATCCAGTCACTTGATTGTTTTCATTGTGTTTGTCTTTTGCTTAAACTGTGCAATACAGTAGACTGTTGGCTTCCCAGCCAGTAGTCCTGTGGTAGTTTGCGTTTCTTTCCCTCAAGGAATCTATAAAATACATTCGCATATTAATACAGAGGAGTCGGAGTCGGGGAGTCGGGGAGTCGGAGTCTGAAGTACATAAAACTGAGGAGTCGGAGTCGAAAAATTTATCTACCGACTCCACAGCCCTGCTTTAAATGCTGTCCATTTTTAGAGCTACATTTTATTGTTGAAATTTTATTAATATATGTGCACATATTTACCCTCCTGATTGACGGTATAATTAACCGTCTCATCCTGCTCCTCTTCCTCGTCACCCACTACTCCACCAGAAGTTTCGGGGGGGGGGTGCAGCTCCTCCTCTTGCTCCTCCACAGGAACTGGGGGTGGTGATGTGGATGGCCCTGGCTGCTCCTCCTCATCCCTCTCCTCCTCTTCCACATCCTCCTCCTGCTCCTCCTCTGCGGCCTGTCGCCTTGTGCGCTTGGGGCGCACAGTTGGTAGCGGAGCTCCTATAATAACACAATGTTCATATATTATAAAAATGTTTTCTAATGACGTATGCAAATTCTGTGTACTCTACTGTATTGTATATGAATACAAATTAATTTATATAGACAGTTAACCAATGGGACAATGTTATATTAAAGGGTCTTGTGGGCACTACAGGGGACTGAGCGTGAGCTGGGCTGCCACCATGGTAAAATGAGCTGTTTTTGTCTCCTTTGTTTTGTTCAGACGATCTCATGTTAAAAAAAAGTACTTGATGGAGTACACAGGATTACTATAACAACCCCACGCCTAACACAGGAATTTAGTGGGAATCTATATATATAAAACTCAACGTGTGTGTGCATGTATGTATGTATGTTCCACCATCACGTCCAAACGGCTAAAGATATTTACATGAAACTTGGCACACAGGTTACTTATATGTCAGCCACAAATATAGGATTGGTGGTTTAACCCATACCCACCCCCATTTGCCTTGGTCAGGGTTTTTCTTTAAAGTCCCATTCAACTCTATGGGAAATACATGTTATTTCATAACAGCTGTAGATATTTCGATAACACTTGGTCACATGTTATCTATACGTCCACTTAAAGTATAGGATCGTTAATTTATCCCTTAACTAACCCCATTGGTGAGGGTCGGGCTTTTTGTTTAAAGTCCCATGCAAAGCAATGGGAAAAGTATGTTCCCACATAACTTCTGTGTTCCTGTCTGCTGTCCCATGTTTTTTTCCAACAGTACTATGAATACCTTGGCTGGTGGTGATATATGTTACAACAACATGGCGTCTTGGTTAACAACATCTGACCTTACATTAATTACATATGACCTTCCATAACTGTCCCCAAGGGACCCGGGCTGGCTCAACGCGATTGCCACTGCGCTGACAAGCCATTCACCTCTGCAGCTAGGGGTTCGGATCCCGCTCTCGGCTACATGTGAATTGAGTTTGGTGGTCTCAGCTCGGCCCCCGGTGGGTGTGCTATGCGAGGTAAGCCTGCGCTTAGTATGCCCACCTCCCTCCCACAAAAACCACCACACTTACACACGCACTCGCAATTGGGTTAACATGCACGCACTCTGACCATGCGGTCTCTAAAAAGAGAGGCGAAGGACTAACGGGGCTGGTTGAGCGGGCAAATCCTCTCACTCCCTTATAGGGAGTCCCTCTGCCCCGTGGGGCTTCGAAGCGGAGCAGGTAGGACGGTCTGTGTGGGAGGACCCCCTCACACCCGCCATTGCCACCCGGGGCATGGAGAAAGGTGGCAGATTACCTCTGGGGGAGGCCTGCCTACTCCCAACTCCTGCAGTCCGGCTCCTCTCTCGAGTACACGCACAAAATACACTTTAGGGAAAAAAAAACATAACTGTGACCAATAACTTACCAGGATGATATTTATTCCGGATACGCCTGACCCGGTTCATCTGGCGCCTCTTCAGGTCGGACCACTTTTTGAGGATCGCCATGCGAGTGTGTTCTTCGCCTAGTTCCTCAATCAGGGAGCTTATAACTCCCTGTTTTTCTTGCTGCCTCCGCAGCTCATCGTATCCTGTTTCCAGGAACTTCTGCAAGATGAAGAACAAAGTATATTGTAATACTTTTGTTGACAGCCTTATGGATATATGACATAAATGTATGCTATTCAACAATTGGAAGCATTCTCGCCTTATTAATCAATGACAGGGGTAACATGACAGATTTTATATACTGCCATTTCCGTCGCCACCTTTTTTACATAAATATAGCAGCCATTATCATTTGCATAATTATGAATATATACTAACTTTTAAACTAGACTAAAATGCAGTTGAAGATAATGAAATAACAGTGGTCAAAATACTTACACAAATCAGCAACTTTTCCTCAGATACAGTGAAATTACTTCCAACCATCTTGCTCTGCGATTGCGTTGCGATCATAAAGTTGGAAACTGGCAAGGGTCCAGGAAATGGTCGCGTGTTGTTCGCGTGTTGATTGCGCTGCTTGGACCGAGATGGGTCCATATGGCTTCGGCTGTATGGACCACAGTAACTCTTTTCCCTGTCAGGAGCCTAACGCCCCGGGGGGTCAGAGACGGGACCTTTTCGGAGGACCACTGACGTATGCAACCGTCGCAGTTTTTTGTGATGTCACTCTTTAGGTGTGTGCAAATTTTTCCTTGCACCGGGTGGAGTTTTTGGGTTGTGTTTTGCACGCCACAGGCTTTTCAACAGAAAATAACCAGCTGGAGGCAGAATGGTTGCAAAACACTACGGGTTTGTTACCTAACTCTGGGTTTCAAGACCAGTCCACCTCCAGCTGTTGCAAAACTACTACTCCCATCAGCCACGGTCTGTCAGTGCATGCTAAGAATTTTACTTTTGCTGCATCTAGGGTGCCACAGTTTAGAGACCCGTGCATAAAGGCCTGAAAAATGTGGGCCTGCAGAACTTACAATACTAGAAGTGCCAGCATTCCCAGGCATGCTGGAAGTTGTAGTTCTGCAACATCTAAAGGGCAATATGTATTCGAACGTCCTTGGGCCTTGAGGACACTGAAGTCAGGACGTTCGCATACGTCCTATGTCCAAAAAAATTTTAAATTCATTATGCTAAATAACAAGGAAAAGTGCCTAAATACACATTTGCCAACCAGGGTGTCTGCAGCTGTCCAGGCATGCTGGGACTTGTAGTTTTGTAAAAGCAGGAGACACATTTTTGGTTAAATACTAATATCTGATCATATATACTAACTTTTAAACTAGACTTAAATGCAGTTGAAGATGATGAAATAACAGTGGTCAAAATACTTACACAAATCAGCAACTTTTCCTCAGACTTTGAGAAATTGCTTCCCACCATGTTGCTGTAATATTGGGAAACTGGCAAGGCTCCAGGAAATGGTCGCGTGTTGTTCGCGCAATTGCGCATGCGCGATCGAAAAATCGCAATCGCAATATGTATTTTGGTTAAAATATCATACATATTCGATTTCAGAGTGCTGCTACAGCAGTTTTCGAAATATCTGCAATAAATTTCGCATTCGCATGTTGCGATATTTCGATAAAATATCAGGAATATTCTGAGCCAATCAGAGCGCTCCTCCAGCATATCTCGAAATTGCGCAATAAATATCGCATTCGCATGTTGCGATATTTCGATAAAATATCAGGAATATTCTGAGCCAATCAGAGCGCTCCTCCAGCATATCTCGAAATTGCGCAATAAATATCGCAATCGCATGTTGCGATATTTCGATAAAATATCACGAATATTCTGAGCCAATCAGAGCGCTCCTCCAGCATATCTCGAAATTGCGCAATAAATATCGCATTCGCATGTTGCGATATTTCGATAAAATATCACGAATATTCTGAGCCAATCAGAGCGCTCCTCCAGCATATCTCGAAATTGCGCAATAAATATCGCATTCGCATGTTGCGATATTTCGATAAAATATCACGAATATTCTAAGCCAATCAGAGCGCTCCTACCGCAGTTATTAAAAAATCGCAATTATTTTCGCATTCGCAATAGCGAAAAATCGCATTCAATTAATTTCGATAAAATATCACGAATATTCGAATTTAGCGAATATATCTCGAATATTCGAATATATATTCGAGATATATCGCGAAATCGAATATGGCATATTCTGCTCAACACTAGTCACTACGCCTTGTGATGCGATTCGGGTAATCACTACACCTGACTATGCTATTCAATCGGCCTCTGCATCAGCTATGCCAGGTCAGCCCATGCCCAGTGAGCCTCCTACCTTTTCTTGTTCAGGCCCTCCTGCAACCTGTCTAAGGGGCTCAATCCATCCTTTGGATAGATTGCCTCATTTGGCCAAATGGGGTTTTCTACCTTGTTTTCAGGGCTCTCTGCATTCTGCTGGTTTCTCTGCTATCCAGCTTGACTCTTGTGCCCTGGAGTGTACCGTTTTGGCTTGTTCCCGACTTCCTTGTCTGCCTGTGCCCCTGACTATTTGCATGTCCCACGGTTATCCTTGTCTGCCTGTTGCCCTGACCTCGGCTTGCCCATCACCACTGTTTGTCCTGCTGACTGCTTTCCCTTTCTCCCTGCAGAGTGTGACTTAAGGAATCTCGGGGATGCGACCTGGACCCAGTTGCGGCCAAGACCATCCTTACCATCAAAGGCTCTGGTGAATACAAAACTGGGTCTTAGACTCCGCGCCCTGGGTGATCTTAAGTTCACGCTTCGTCTCTGCTAGCAGTAGTCGGCCATAGGGTTCACCACCCTGTGGTGCATCCCTGACCCCAACGGGGTGCACTCGTCACCTGGCTATGGGTGACCTGACAGCCTAGCTATCTGTTTGGGCATGGCAGATCAAATATGACTGATATTTTTGGAGACCTGGTTCCATTCATGTGCACGTCCTTGGACCCAGTACTCTATCCATATTTGCCAGTCCTTAGCAATATTCATCATGTGATACACCCTTTCTGTTTGCTCGCTCATGGTAACAGATTAATATATTAATCAATATTATTATAATATCGAATATTTCTTTAATCATATACTCAATATTTTGCCTAGGCGCGGGAAACTCCCCTTTTACCATTCCCCTCTTACCCTTTCCCCTTCATGCCGCCCACCACGTGGACTTTCTCCAATACCTGTGACTCCCTGTAGGCCACTTGGTAGCCATTCTTCCCCCATGGTTCTTCCTCCTTGCGTGCCATCCTGGTGGAAGGCCGACTTGGGATCCTCGGGAATTGGATTTTAATGGAAACTCTGGTTCAAGCTATCTATGTCAACACGCAACCATTTGGTAACTATAAATGCTCTTTATATATAATGTATGCTTTTTTCAATAATCTGTAAAAGCAAATTTCTTTTATTTGTGTATTCTGTTACAGCAGCATTAAAAATCCTCTGAAGAAGACCCCCCAAGGGATCGAAACGCATCAGAAATTGTCATTTGCCTGTATATGTTCTATGTCGGATTGCATGACAATTTCATGCTTGCATCTTTGTGTATACATACAATTTAAGATTTTTACCAGAGCTCATATCTCAACTGTTATGATTCCAATTAATTTTATACAATAAAACTTTTTATCATTCACTTTTTATGAACCTTTAAATTAGCTGCCTAAAACCCCCACTGGGGGATTTTCCCATATCATCACTTTTTCGGGGTGAGCAGCACTTTTGCCTTTCCATCACATGTCTTTTCTATTTCATTTGGCCCAAAAAAAGGAATTCTCGCCTTGATCATTTCTTTATTTCTGCCTCACTCATCCCCTATGTTACGGAGTCTGACATATCCCCCATTACATGGTCCCACCATGCCCCCATTACGCTAGATCTTGTGCTTTCCCAGACCCACGCCAGGTCATGTCATTGGCGTTTCAATGATTACCTTCTACAATCTGAGGTTTCTCATACTAAATTAGCAGCAGGCCAAAAATAATTTTTCCAGCTTAATGTGGGGTCTGTTCCTAATGTTTTCACGATGAGGGAGGCACATAAGGCTGTTTTTTGTGGTGCATGCATAGCTCAGGGTTCCCGTCTGAAAAAAGACAGAAATTTACTTTTGCAGTCCATGTCGGCCGCTCTGATGACTGCTGAACGACAGCTGTTGTGCAATCCCACAGTGTTGAAGCTACACAAGGTTACCTCCCTTAGAGAGCAAATCTAATCAGTACAGCTTGGAAGAGCAGCTAAATCAATACTTTGGACAAAACAAACATTTTATGAATATTTCAATAAGCCCCATAGGATGTTAGTCAACAAATTGTGTCCATGCCCATTTAATTCATTTCCTGACTTTCTTACCCAAGCTGACTGATCCAGAACCCATTACTCCCAAGAGATGTCCAAAATCTTTGGTAAATTTTACCACAAACTGTACAACTGTCTAACCCCTGACAACAAACAAAATGGGAGTATAACCTCATGTAAAAATTAATAATAAATAATAATAACGTACCATCATCCCAGTTGTGGTAGAGAAAAGGGGAGAGTGGGGGCAGGGGAATAGTAGCTGGGGCTAAACCCAAAGCTACCCACTCAGTTGGTTTGAGGGACTATCTAGGTACTGATGAAATACAATAAACATAATAGTATAAAAAGTTTATTTGTATATAAAATTGCAAAACAAACAATTGTACAAATCAACGATTGGTCAAGGTCGACTAGTTTCGCGGTAAATACCGCTTCATCAGGAAAGCCAATCTATAGAATAAATGATACAATAAAAACATGTAATATAATTCAGCAATAAAGTATAGAATTCATGAAAACAATAATAACTTACCCAATGAGTCAATTGATAAGGCATGGAGCCAGACAGTCCAGGAGGTTCCCCCCGCGGCGGACAGTGGGATATTTTATCGTGGAAATCTGGGTATAGACAAATATATAACCCCATAGGACCCATAGCATGGCAGGATAAGGGAAGGGGGGGATGCGGAGGGGAAAGGTAAAAAAGGAGGAAGGGGGGAGGGAGAGAAAGGGGAGGGAGTGAGGTACATAGGAAGGGGTAGGAAAGAAAGGGGATGGGAATGGGAAAGGGAGGGAAAGGGGAGGGGAAATTGGGGGAAGGAACAGGGAAGGGGGAAAAGGGGTAAGGGGGGGCCAATGGAGCGGTGTCAAATTGGGGGTTGAACTTACCACGGCAGTAAATCCGTGGGAGATAAGGCCAGGCCATGATGAAAGGGAGATTCCTGGTGGTATACAGACAGATGGATAGGATAAAAAAAACTGAAGGACGTGAGCTAGCGAAAGGTAATGATAATAAGTGGGAGCGTAGGTCCCACAGAGTTGATTGCTAATTAGTGGTGACCTGGAATATTGTCACCTCACTGACAGCTGCAGGACAAAAAGGAAACCTACGAAGCAAGGCAGAGTTCGAGAACAGGAACATATAGAAAACATAAACAAGTGATCAAGTGGGCATTAAATTAAGCAATGAGAGTGGGGGAAAAAATTAGGAATATATAATTGAAGGGCTGGGGTAATAGGGTGGAAGGGGACCACCAATATGGCGTACCCTAAAGCTCGGGTTCAGTAAGACGTCACGGCGTCATCTACGGCATCTACGGCGTCTCTGGGTTAGGATAGCTTATTTAATGGCCGTTGGGCCCTTAGATCAGCAGTGTGGATATGTCCATCGGCGGTTCCTGTGGCAAGGCAGTGACAGTTCAGGACGTGATCGGCAGCACATTGGGGGTCTCTATGAGTGCAGCCTATCTTATACCCTAGTCCATGCATTACCATGCAATTTGTCACCAACACGGATACCTCCCTTTGAATGCACAATACTGGCTATTACCAGCATTATCGGACCTCAATTTTATCAATGCACACTAATTGACCCCCCACATGACTGCACTAGGTCACGTCCTTCAGTTTGTATATCCTGTCCATCTGTCTGTATACCACCAGGAATCTCCCTCTCATCATGGCCTGGTCTTCTCTCCCATGGATTTACTGCCATGGTAAGTTCAACCCCCAATTTGACACCACTCCATTTTTTATACTATTATGTTTATTGTATTTCATCAGTATCAAGATAGTCCCTCAAACCAACTCAGTGGGTAGCTTTGGGTTTAGCCCCAGCTACTATTCCCCTGCCCCCACTCTCCCCTAACCCCTGACAACCATTTTACTTTTACCCAAACAACATTTGAGGAATTCTTCGCCAACCTAAAGCTATTGAAACTGTCTGACCTAGCTAGCCTAACACAGACAAAACTACGGAAGAACTCCTACTTATACAGTAGTTAAAGATCTCCCTTTACATAAGTCACCTGGCCCTGACATGTTACCCTACTTTTATTATAAAACCTTCTTTGACATACTATCCCCCCATATGCTGACTCTTTACGGTTCCCTACTCAAAGGCCAATTACCACACCCCCAATTCTCCCACTCTTACATTTCTGTCATCCAAAAACCCTGCAAGAACCCTTCCATTCCAGATAATGGAATAGCCCTTTTAAACTCAGACTATAAAATATTCACAAAAATCCTTGCATCCAGACTCTCTAGTCTTATTCCTAAATTGATCAGTAGGGACCAAGTGGGATTTGTCCCGGCAGACATGCAGGGGATAACACCCGCCGCACTATAGATTTGATTGATCTCATTGACAGATGTTCCAATCAGGCCCTTGTCTTAAGTTTGGACGTGCAAAAAGCTTTGGACAGGCTGAATTGGCCTTATATGTTCTCCACCTTGCTTGCATATAGTTTTAGAGGCCCTTTCCTAAGGGCTTTAGAGGCTTTATACTCGACAGTCACAGCCTAAGTACAGATGTCCACCTTCCTCTTTTCTAGCTTCCCCATGACAAATGGGACTCGGCAGATTTGTCCTTTATCGCCGCTACTTTTTAATTTGTGTCTGGAACCCCTGGCCAAGTCCATCCGTATACACCCGGATATTCGTGGGGTGGTGGTGATGCGACAGGGGGAACATAAATTATTGCTTTTTGCAGATTATATACTTCTAACTATCACTAACCCACTGTTATCCCTCTCCTCACTACATAATTTGCTATTCTCATTTGGTGCCATTTCAGGTTACAAGGCTAACCGTTCTAAAACTGAAGCTCTTCCCATACACGTTCCACCCTCTTTGCTATCCTAGCTTAAGGGATCTTATCCTTAAGGTGGTGTACTACCTCTACTTGGGTGTTTCTCTTACCCCCTCCTATTCCTCCCTCTATTCTGTGAATTCCCCCCCCCCCCCCGCTCTTGGACATTAACAAATCCCTACTTAACTGGACGAAATACCCATTATACCTCTTAGCTAGGATTAACGTCCTGAAAATGTCCATTTTACCTAGGCTACTGTATCATTTCAAAAGATTACCTGTTGCAATGCCTCTTTCCCAACTTAAAGCAATTCAGAGGCGTTTCCTAAAATTCATATGGAATGGTAAGGTACACTGAATAGCGAGTTCAGTGATCTTTGCCCCAAGATCCAGGGGGGGATTGGGGGCACCGGATATTATCGAATGTTATTACGCCTCATATCTAAGGGTTATTGTCTCCTGGTCCTCCTTACAGGCACCTAATCATTGGTCTGCCATCGAGAAAGGAGTGTTATATCCGGTTCACCCATGCTCTTTAATCTGGGCCCCCTCTCCCTCCATGGATCCCATTTTCAGATGCCATTTACTGCTCCAATGAATTTCACTCTAACCATCTGGCGTAAATGCCTTAAAACTTTCTCTCTTACTTCATCATGCCCTCCTCTCATGAATGTGCTCATCAACCTATCCATAACAGATAGCTTGTCCCTGGGTAGGGTCCTCTCATGGATAAATGCGTCCCTGTTTCAGCTTCGGATCTTAGTTCACCTAATCTCACGCAGACTACACTTTTGACATGCTACAGGAGAAATATGATATCCCCTCCCAACTTTTCCATTTTTATTTACAGATCAGACATTTCTTCCATTCCCAGTGTCCGCTTCAAACTCTAGATAAACCCACCCCCTTTGATTACTTATGAGCTCAGGGTCCTTATCAACTACATCTAATATCCTCTATCCACCATATCCTCCATGAGCCATCCCCTCTCAGTGAGACCACTCATCTATATATGAGAAGATGGACTCATCTGATAGACCTATTAGCTCTCAGTTGTTGGGTAGGATCTGGTCTTCTACTTTTAAGTCCTCAAAGTGTGTACTCCAGAGGGACACGTACATAAGATTCTAATGCTTTGTATAAAACTCCTGAACTTATTCACAAATATGATTCCTCAATTTCATCACACTGTTGGCATTGTGGGTCTGATGTAGGTTCCTTGTATCACTTTTTCTGGCAATGTTCTTCGATCCAGCCCTTTTGGCATGAAGTGATGCTATTAATACAAAGGGTGGTGGATGTGTCCCTTCCGCTTGATCCCCTAAATTATCTTTTGGGCCTTCCTTTCTCAGACATTACCAAAAAAGACAATTGGCTGATTTCATAAATCCTTCTAGCTGCCAAGAGGCTCATTCCATTCTGCTGGTTATCCAACACACCTCCCTGTGGCCCAGATTTCTACAATTGGTAGCTAAGATTCGCAGGATGGAATTCCAGACAGCCTCTGTGCATGACTACATTCCCCAATTTAATAACATCTGGGAACTATGAGATCAATCGGAATATGGAATCCCTTTGCCAACCATTATATCATAAATTGTACTAAACTCTGTAGATCTCTCCCCCCCCCCCCCCCCGGATACATACTGATTAGTACCCTTTCAAGCTTCCTTCTCCTACTTGTATACCCCTAAAAATGCTCTTACCTTCATATATGACCTCTGTTCTGTTTTGTGTTTTTACCTATGAGTTGTTTCTATTTTCTGATATGCCGTGCAGATCACCCCTGTGCTCTGTATATGTGGACATTTTTACTTGTACATTTATACCTTCTGTTACAGCTCAGATATTTGTATGCTCTGTAACAATTTCTTCTTTTTTTTTTTTTTGATAATCCAATAAAAATACAAAACATGGACATTTCAGTGTATACCTTGAGCATGTTTAATTTTTGACCCAGCCTTATGGATTTATGACAGCGAATAATATTTGATACAGTGTTGACTGAAATAGATTTTCACATTTCCTAGCTTCAGTTTTGCATACCCTCTCAAGCACATATAATCCTGATAGAAACAAAATATATGATGGGAAGATGGGGTAAGTAATTATAGTTCTAAAAAGATGGACTACCTTGGCTTCCTGTCACTAGAAATAATGCTCCTTAATTTATATCAGGAATTCTTTTATATTTGTAATTCTGGATTGAAAGCAAAACTGTCATTTATAGTCCATAAAGCAAATAAAATGGCACATTTTGATTTGTGTCAAGTCGGTGCTGTGGCTTATTTACAAATCTAAAGCTGTGTTGATTGCTTATTTGCTGCTATGAAGTGACAGAATTATTTTCAAGTGTCTAACTCAGTGAGAAGAAGCAAAGTTCAAAATAGACGGTTATAACAAAAATGAGGATACTGCAATACGGAATACGTTTCCTGCAATTACATTTTGTTTTTGTGAAATCCTCATCAGCTCTTTTGCGTAAATCTCAAGTGTGAGGCATCCAAAGAAAATTAAAAAAATCTGTTTTAACCCCTAGTTCAAAATAAAATTAAGACACAATTATTCACTAACGTTTTATTGGAAAGTAACTTATGCATCGGTTGTCATGGAAACAGCAGTGCAGACATTTCTACATATTAATTATGCCTTTACACGGACAGTATTCAGTTCTCAAGAATCTTGAAGGATTACTGCTTAAAATCCCTTCCATTTTCAAGTGCTTACAGCTCTTCTTCTCTTATTTTCTTGAGCACATTTGTGGCTTCATACAAACCTGAAATTTACTGACTTTTTGTGGTCATTACTTCTTCAATGTTTTTTCTGTTGACATTTGGAATCAATGTTAAGACTTTAATTAATTTAAATGAATTAAAGCATACAGAGATAAGTAATTTATTGAGTATTGTGCAACAAGTAAAATTAAATGTCAGCAGTCCATTTTTTTTTTTTTATGTTTTTGTTTTCCCTATTTTTATGAATTTCTATATTATTGACCCAGTCTAGTCTTACAGTTTTCTAATTTCACAAAAAATTGTGTATGGTTTTAAAACAACCAAATATCCAGTTAAAAACAAACACACACAAAGAATTATAGCTGCATGTAAAACACACAGTCTTCTGGTGGTTAGTGTATGAATAACAGCAGACCACTAAACACAAGTAAGTATTTTTTCAGATTTCTGTCTCATGACCTTGCTGTTTCCTCTTTCTAAGGGTCAGTTAGTACAGATGGTGGACGCAGGAAGGTTTCAATGCCTATGTACATCCCTATGTTGCATGCCATGTTCGGATCCCTGTGGAGCAACCTGGAATGGACTTGGCAAATATGGAAGTTTGTACTGGGCCTTCTGAATCGGTATAGTCATTCAAGCCATAAGAAGGTTAAATAAAAGGTGTTGAGAACTCCCTTCTGTTCTGATGCTAGTTGAATAAGACACAGTGGAAAATGTTGCTGCAGGGAGGTTATGTGCCTTATTATAGAAGATATATCCAACCACCTTAGTTCTGCTGATTAAAGACAATAATGAATCACCTACGGTAAGCCGGTTCACACTGGGGCGACTCGTCAGGCGACTCAGCCGCCTGACAGGTCGCGTCCCATTCTAGTCAATAGAACCGTTCTAATAGGAGTGACGCAAGTCACTCCGACTTAGAAAAAGGTTCTTGTACGACTTCGGGGGCGACTCGGGGCGACTTGCATTGACTTCTATACAGAAGTCATTTTGCAAGTCGCCTCTGAAGTCGTCCTCTGAAGTTGTGCCGCCCCAGTGTGAACCTGCTCTAAGAAAGACATTATGGGAAGGCCTTGCAAGTAATACAAATTTGCACAAAATTTAGTTATTTTGAAAATAAAGCAGGAGAGGAATGCATTTGGCTTTAACAATAACTACGTAGTTTCTGCCATGTTGAGTCAGGCTTTGTTTTTCTTTGTAACAAATGTTTAGTGAAACCGTGATTCCTAACAGATTTGAGTTAAGTATTAATGCAATTGTTACAATTTGTATTATGCATTATGTCAGTATATCCCTTCTCTGTGGCTCTGTTAGCAAAGATGCAGCAGGTGAACCATCTATGGCAATACTGGCTAGGTTCAGGCTGCTGCAATCAGATTATGATCTGACTTTCAGTGCAATTTTGTAATGCAACTTGAATGCTACTCTGATGCTACTTTGAAGTGGTTGCATAATTGAATGCCCCGTACACACGACCTGATTTTCCGCCGGAAAAACCTTGGATGGTTTTCCCGACGGAATTCCACTCAAGCTTGGCTTGTGTACACATGGTCACACCAAATTCCGACCGTTAAGAACGCGGTGACGTACAACACGTACAATGGCATTATAAAGCGGAAATTCCATTCTGAGTCCGGCACCCTTTGGGCTGCTTCTGCTAATCTCGTGTTAGTTGAAGTTTGGTGAGAGATGATTCGCGCTTTTCAGTCTTCTTTTCAGACCGTTTCTGCTGTTCAGTTTGTGCTTGTGGGTTTGTATCTGTTTTTCAGTTTGTGTAGTCAGTTCGTATCTGGTTTTCAGTGCATTCTTGTCCGCTTGTTTATGATTTTTTCAGGTCGTTCTTCATAGGCCTTTCTGTTCTTTATTGCATTCTGTTAGTTCATTTTGACCAGCCGACCGTTTTCAAACCATGTTGAGGGTACGTACTCGTCGTAGAGTTTGTGCTGTGCTTGGGCTTGGTGTTGGGCTTCTTGCTTTGACCCAAGCTCAGTCCATGAACAAGGTGAGGAGGAGTTTGTAGACGAAGAATTGGTTGCTCCAGCGTGACCAATTCTGTCATATGCCTTTGCTGCGGGAGATCCAGGAGAATAATCCTTCTGATTTCAGGAATTATCTCAGGATGACGGACCCATTTTCACCGTCTGTTGGCTTTGCTGTCCCCTAATATTACCAAGCAGGACACCTGCATGCGGCAAGCCATCACTTCCAAGCAAAGGCTAGATGCCACATTGTGCTACTTGGCGACAGGACCTCAAGTTCTCGACAGGCATCTCCCCCCAAACTCTGGGGATCATTATTCCAGAAACCTGTTCTGCCATCATACAAGTCCTGCAGAAGGACTATATTAAGGTAAGTTTTCTCCTTTCTCCATCACATTCTTTGTATTTGTATGCTAATGTATTGTATTTCTTTCACCTCTCCCTAACTACCATGATTGTAATATGCTGTGAATGTCCCCTTTGTCCTTATGCATGCTGTAAGCTTTTAATGCTCATTTTTTGGCCTACATGCATATTTCCCTTAACTAACCTCTACAGCATGCTTTCCTGGGCCCATACACACCTAGCCTAATCACTTAACAATATATTCATCAGCTCCATTGTAGTGCTTTACGCTAAACACCCCCTAAAATGTGTACAAATGTTATTGTTGTACTTAAATTCAGGCAGAGTGGCAGAGTTTTTTTTTGGGGTCCCAAACTGATCTAGAACCCCCCCACCCCCTCTGACCCAAGGGAAAGCTTGGGCTTCCCCAATGATGTAGTCAGAGGGTGCGTCAGAGGGGGACAGGTCACGTGACGGATGGCCCCGCCTCACCTATATAAGAGCTGTCACAGGCTCAAGGCCACGTCATTCGCTGGGCTGTCTCCGGTGGAGACAGGCGGCCGGCTTTGCGTGCACTCTGGATCCCAGACCTGAAATGATCTTCTCATCGCTGGACCCTGGTGGAAAGGAGATCACCCGTCGCTGGATACCGACAATGTTGGAGCGGGGATCGAGAGTGGATTACCACTGCTGTATTTTTTTTGTGTTTTTTTTTCTATTATTTACACTTCCTTAGTGAATTGGTAGAGGTAAAATGTACCCCATTACCAATTCACATAGGGGGGCCAGGATCTGGGGGTCCCCTTTGTTAAAGGGGTCTTCCAGATTCTGATAAGCCTCCGCCCGCAGATCCACACAACCACTGGCCAGGGTTGTGGGGATGAGGTCATTGTCCCCTCAACATGGGGTCATCCTCCCCATGTTGAGGGCATGTGGCCTGGTTCGGTTCAGGAGGTGGGGCGCTCTGTCGTCCCCCCCTCTTTTCTGCGGCCGGCCAGGTTACGTGCTCGGATAAGGGGTCTGGTGTTGATTTTTGGGGGAACTCCACACCAAATTTGGGGTGGAGTTCACCTTAAAATCCACACCAGATTTGAAGGGTCTGGAATGGATAGTTGGGAAAACCCACGCAATTTTTTTTTTAAATTGACTGTGGGGTTACCCCTTAAAATCCATACCAGACCTGAAGGGCCTGGTAGATGAATTTGGGGGACCCCCATGCTTTTTTTTTGTTATTATGAATTTTCTCTGAATTGCTGGGAGCCGACAATTCATTATAGCCGCGAGTGATTTTTTTAATAACTTTTTTTCCTTCAGAAATTACACCGAACAGGCGAAACAGGCAATGTTCGAGTTGAACATGAGTTCAACTCGAACTCAAAGCTCATCCCTAGTGGCAAGTTACATAGGAAGTAGAAATGTAAAATATCCAATCAGTTGGCGCAATTTATGTTTTCTCTGCACGTACAAATTTTTGTAATTCATATTGCTTTGCTGCTTTTAGAGCTGAATATGCTTTCTCATTCAGAGAAAATTATAATTATTAGGGCTGTGCAAATTAACTTTTAATTCATCGATTAATCTTTAATTTTTTTGATCGATCAAAATCTTTTTGATTGGTACTCACCTCTCCGCCGGCTTCTGGGCCTTCAGAGAGTTCCGTCGGAGATCCAGTAACATCACGGACACCGGTGGGGCTTGCCGTGACCATCTGAAGGGCTCCTTTGCTGTGCCTTCATATCTGCATGCCAGCGGGACCTTACTATCTGCCACATGCAAGGGCTGTTACTCTTCCCTCTATCACTTCCATCTATCAACCTGGGATTCTACAACCATCCACTGGGAGTTGTGATAGTTCCCTTCATGAGACATCTACATGCCGACGGACTGATGTTAACCTCTCCTCATCTGGATTCAGCAGTGGTATCGTTGTACACATTTTTATACCAGTATCATACTTAGCTACATGTTTTTATGACTGCTTTTGGTACCATTTGGTATTACTCACATAATTTTTACAGTTTATGTAGCTACAGCGATTTTATCTCCAGTGCAATATTTATTTGGTTACCTACTTGAAGACTATAAAAGTTTTAATGCTATTTCCATCGAGCGCTGCCTTTGTGTGTTTTTTGTATCCTGCTATCCATTTTTCCAGTGGTTGGGAGCTGCACTGGGAATCAGCCTGCAAGGAGATCAGCTAAATGTAGTTGGATCTGTATGTGCGTTATAATTAATCGAAATTAGTCGATTAATCGATTTAAAAAAAAAAAACGATTTATCGAACAGAAAAATGTTGATCAGTAACAGCCCTAATAATTATGTGATTAGCATGTTCAAGAAACTGTGAAGACTCTGAGATTTTCTTCATTCAGCACAAAATAAATACTTAATAAATGGTTTTGTAGTTGAATTAATATATATGATATTTATGTAACATGCAGATAAAATGGAAGGAGGAAATTGTAAGCTGAATAAAATAATAGGTTGCTGTTATAAAGGCTGAACTTGATGGATGTGTTTTCTTATAACCTAACTTTGTACCCACAGTGCCTTGCAAAAGTATTCACCCCCCCCCCCCCTCCCCCCACCCCCACCTTCGCATTTTTCGTGTTTTGTAGCCTCACAACCTGGATTGTTTAAGGATTTGCATAATTTATTTTACAGAACATTCCCACAACTTTGAAGATGTTTTTTTTTTTTTTTCTTTTTATTGTGAAGCAAACAACAAATAGGACAAAATAACAGAAAAATTCAATGTGCATAACTATTAACCTCCCTAAAGTCAATACTTTGTAGAGCCATCTTTTGCGGCTATCACAGCTCCAAGTCACTTTGAATAAGTCTCTATGAGCTTGCCACATCTTACCACTGGGATTTTTGCCCATTCCTCCTTGCAAACTTGCTCAAGCTCCTTCAAGTTGGAATAGTTTGCGCTTGTGAACAGCAGTCTTTAAGTCTGACCACAGATTTTCTATTGGATTGAGGTCTGGGCTTTGACTAGGCCATTCCAACACATTTACATTTTCCCCTTAACCTCCCTGGCAGTATGATTCTTTCAGATTTTAGGTGCTGAAAGCGGTACAATTTTACAAATTTGGCGTTTTATATTGTAGGCCTGTAATTCTTAGAAATAACTCACTTAACTCACTTAAATCACTTGAATCTGTCCAAACAAGTCTAGTAGACATCCCAGGTATGATAAAGTTTGAAACACAAAATCATAAATTATAATTTAATAAATAACTATAAATAATTATAACAAATAATAATAATATAATAATAATAAAAATTATTACTTTCAGTGTTTGATGACGAATTTCCCCACAAAACACTCTCGCTCAATTCTGCAAGTGATTCTAATTTATTATCGCCGTTTTTTACAATTTACATTATACAGCTGGTCTAAAACCCCATTAGACATACAGGGACACTTTTTGGTTGCTATAGACAATCTACAGTTTCCAGGCAGAAAGAACTGTTTTTTTTTCTATATAAAAGTGCATGCAGGGCACTGGGCAGACCACTAGGGACAAAGAGGGTGTGTATTTATTTTATACAGTAACTGTTTGAATCGAGCGAGGAGACAGCTCGATCACACATCGGTGAGACATCGCAGGATCCAGGGGACAAGGTAAGTAATCTCCGCTTGGATCCTACGATGCAATCCCAAGTCTGACTCGGGGATACCGCTTATGGTACTGAATTTCCACCTCGAGCCAGACTCGGGAATATCGCAGGGGAGGTTAAACCATTCAAGTGTTGCTTTAGCAGTGTGTTTGGGGTCATTGTCCTGCTGGAAGGTGTACCTCCGTTCTAGCCTCAAATCACACACAGAGTGGTACAGGTTTTGCTCAAGAATATGCCTTTAGTTGGCACATCCATCTTTCCCTCAACTCTGACCAGTTTTCCAGTCTCGACTGCTGAAAAACATGGATGGTATTCATTGGGTGATGTGATATGTTGGGTTTGCGTCAGACATAGTGTTTTCTTTGATGGCAAAAAAGTAAAATGTTAGTCTCATCAGACCAGAGCGCCTTCCTCCATATATTTTGGGAGTCTCCCACATGCCTTTTCGCAAACTCAAAATGTGCCATTGTTTTTTGCTGAAAGTAATGGCTTTCTTCCAGCTATTCTGCCAAAATGCCCAACTCTATGGAGCATACAGCTTATTGTCATCCTATGTACAGATACTCCAGTCTGTGCTGTGGAACTCTGCAGCTCCTCCAGGGTTACCTTAGGTCTCTGTGCTGCCTCTCTGATTAATGCCCTCCTTGCCTGGTCTGTGAGTTTTGGTGTGCGGCCAGCTCTTGGCAGGTTTGCTGTTGTGCCATGTTCTTTCCATTTGATTATGATAGATTTGTGGTGTTCCTAAAGATCAAAGATTTTGATTTTTTTTATAACCTAACCCTGACTTGTACTTCTTTACAATAATGTCCCTTACTTGTTTGGAGAGTTCCTTGGTCTTCATGGCAGTGTTTGGTTAGTGGTGCCTCTTGCTTAAGTGTTACAACCTCTGGGGCCTTTCAAAAAGGTGTGTATATGTAATGACAGGTCATGTGACACTTAGATTGCACACAGGTGGACATCATTTCACTAATGATGTGATCTCTGAAGGTACTTGGTTGCACCAGAGCTTTTTATGGGCTTCAAAACAAAGGGGGTGAATCTGAAAAATAGTTTTATGTATATATTTTTCCAATTTTACTTCACCCACTTAGACTAGTGTGTTCTGATCCATCACATATAATTCATATTAAAAAAATCTTTGAGCTAAAGGCTGTAATGTAGCAAAATGGATAAAAAGCCAATGGGTGTGAATACTTTTGCAAGGCACTGTATATGCTAGCAATAAAATGTTTACAATATATCTGTGATTAGCAACTGTTTATTATTGGAGATGGTTACTCGTCTTTTGGTAAAATACACAATTTTGTGCCTATGTTTCTCGACAGTCAAGGCAAGCACACATTACAGTAGTCCATGCAGGGTGTAGACAGATAATTGGGGTATTGTATAGCTTTATATTATTCTATTTCAAGTGCTTTATTGTTTTGTGCATTTACATGCCCCTTGGTCTCTTTATATATGGAGACGATGGTGGCTTGCTAACTTGACAAGACTCGATGAGAGGACACAAAAGGGGAACCCAGTGTAGTTTTATATCTCAACAGTCATCAGATTACCTGTGACATGAGAAATCAAAGTCCTACCCTGCTAAAAAAAAATGTTCACCTGTGCACAACAAGAACAAGGAGCCCTCAGGAAAACAGGGAACCGACACCTGCTAAGGTTGGCCATACATTATACAATTTTCTTGTGCAATTTTCCTTTGGATTGACCAAAACCATATAATATGAGGTCAAACCTATACACTTTTAATTTATATTCAATCAGGCAGGCCCTTGCACTACAAGGTTAAAGGTAAATCTAAAGGAAATTGAATAAGAATATTGTATAATGTATGGGCAGCTTAACACTCTGCATGACAGCTTAACCCCAGGATGATCATATCCCCAGAACACACATGAATAAGAGCCCATTCACACAGGGGCAACACGACTTCCAGCACGACTTTGGGCGGCAACTTGGACACGACTTGAGTATGAATCATCAGGCAACTTACAAGGCAACTTCAAGTTGCCTCCAGGACAGTACAAGGCAACTTCAACTCGCCTTCAGGACAGGAGGCTTTCCAGTGGCCAATCAAACAACAATCTGCTCTGTGGGAGGGAGGGGGATGGAGTGGTTTGCCTGAGAAATGTATGTTATCTTCCTGTATTGTTGCTTCAGTTAAGACAGTGATCCGACTTCTGAGGCGACTTCCATTGAAATCAATGGGTACAAGTTGCCTACAAGTTGCCTAGAAGTCGGATTGAAGTAGTATAGGAACCTTTTCTGAAGTTGGAGCGACTTCAGTAGTGTACATTAAGATGGCTCCCATTCACTTCCATTCATTTTCTCGACCGCGCTAATTGGGGCGACTTGAAGTCGGATCCCAGGTCACCCCAGTGTGAACTGGCTCTAAAGGCAACACTATTTACTTATAATCCTATATGTCAAAATAATGAAAATGAATTAGCTAGACCCACTGATTTGTGTTTTGTAAAAATTAGTACATTTTGGGCCAGATTCTCAAAAGAGATACGACGGCGTATCTCCAGATACGCCGTCGTATCTCTGAGTCTGGCCAGTCGTATCTATGCGCCTGATTCTTAGAACCAGTTACGCATAGATTTCGATTAGATCCAACCGGCGTAAGTCTCTTACGCCGTTGGATCATAACTGCATATTTACGCTGGCCGCTAGGGGCGTGTACACTGATTTACGCGTCAAAATATGTAAATCAGCTAGATACGCGAATTCACGAATGTATGATCGGCCGACGCAGTAAAGATACGGCGTTTACATTAGGCTTTTCCCGGAGTAAAATTACCCCTGCTATATGAGGTGTAAGTGCGGCGTACCAATGTTAAGTATGGCCGTCGTTCCCGCAACAAAATTTAAAAATTTTACGTAGTTTGCGTAACTCGTCCATGAATGGGGCTGGACGTAATTTACGTTCACGTCAAAAGCAATACGTCCTTACGGCGTATTAGGAGCAATGCACACTGGGAGATTTCCACGGACGGCGCATGCGCCGTTCGTGAAAAACCTCAATCACGTCGGGTCATGGTTATTTTACATAACACACGCCCATCTCTTCACAATTTGAATTAGGCGGGCTTACCCCGGTCTATTTACGCTACGCCGCTGCAACTTTCTTTTGAAAATACGGCACTTGCCTGTAAAAGTTGCGGAGGCGTAACGTTACGCCCGCACAAAGTTACGCCGATCTACGAGAATCTGGCCCTTTGTTTTCTTACCCAGATAACTATTTTAGAGGGGGTATTGTTTGCAGTACTTTTTGTGCAGTAATTTGACTAATTATTTCATTTACAAAAAAAGATTTTATCGGTAGGCATAACATTCATTTTAAACAAGTAAATATGTGAATTATAAAGTTTTATTCTAAATAGATTATGTGTATTAGTAGTTTGGTTTAATACCTTTTGTGAAGGCAGTTTCTATGTCCTTTGGAGAAAACACTGACAGGAAATTCATTGATGTACCCTTAATAAATAATGTATACCTCTCTAAATAGATTAGCTCCAGGGTCTACCGTGAAAGCTCATTCACACAGTCAAGTTAATTCTTGTAAACCACACATTGATCCTTCTTAATGGCAGAAAAAATGGCTAATTCTTGAATTGGAAATTAGAGTGTTTTCCGGCGACATATTTTATCTAGTTAAAAAAATTGTCCCGTCTTCTAGTGCTGAGAACTTGAAATGAGATTAAATCTGGTCGGCAACAATTCACTGGCAGTGAAAATTGTAGTAAGTAAATAGATATAACTTTTTGTCATCTGTACCATCCTCAGCAGCCAGAACATTTTCTTTGAGCAAGAAAATTTGGGTTCTGGATCTGTTTTTTCACTCAGAACTTGCGTTTGCATTTTTGAGTAGATAAGGGTTCCTTTTACATATTTTGAACGTGTAGTCATCTTTTGTATTTCCTCCTCAACTAAATTGAATTAAAAAAAAGTCACATACAATCTGCATTATTTGTTTGCTACAGGACTCTAAATTATTCTCACATAATGTCTTCAGACCCTCACATATTTGTGATACAGTAGAGTATATGAGAACAGGAAGAAGAGGATGGCCTGGGCTGCACTGTCCAAAACCATTTCACAGAGCAGGTGAGTATGACATGTTTGTTATTTTAAAAGAAAAAAAACAACTGAGACTTTAGAATCTCTTTAACATAAGACAGCTGACTCTGGGGACATGATGTAAGGAGGGGGGCTCTGTAGACCCAAATGTATAGAGGGGATAACTCTGGGGACCCTGATGTAAGGATGTTTATTTTAATTGTGAAGCCAGCAGATTACTTGTCATGGGCGTCTGCCCCATAAATACCATCCCCCAGCATGCACAGCAAGGTCTAACCCTCCTGATTGGCTGCTGGGGAAGAGCACCCAAACCTTGACTCCACTGCTGCCACCTACTGCACTGGGGTGGGAAGAACACCCCAGCACAACAGAATGAGCCCACTAGCACAGCCAAGCTGAGATAGAGACCCTGTTTTGAACATAACAATCTGGATCAGAGTTTAACTACACTCTGGTCTACCTCTAAATTTAAATAGCACCGGTACTCCAAAGTAACCAGGCGCTACACACTCCTCCCTCCTGAATAGACACTGTCCTCAGTGTCCCAACAAAAGGTATTCACTCCTGAATACCTGACCTGAATCTGCATTTCAATGTAAAAGGATAGTAGAAAAAGAAAATAGAAAATCACAACATTAAAACATTTTCATGTGTGCAGTTATGTACAGTGATGCATAGCAAATTTAATTTTCACACTCCTGACTATATATTCTGCCCCATTCTCCGACCGTTTTTGATAGTTGGAAAACCTCCTGTAAAACAAAAAGTGGAAGAGAAAAGCATATACAAACATACATCAATTATTATGCATGTACAATCACTAAGGTTGGAACTGAAGCTGCACCTTCTCCCAGTTAAATGGTGAAACCTATTTTCCTCCCAAAGAGACACATCCAAAGTAAGTGCTGAGGCATATAAAGCAATATTTTTTTTTTTTGTTCTGGACTGCAAGGTTAAGGAGAAATAACTATGTACAATAGTCTCTCTGTGCTGGTAAAAGTTGCAGAACACTGCCCCTAGCGGTCAGTGCGCTGGTACTACCAGAATAAGGCAGTCCATGGCTCAATTAGAGCAAACAGCAAAAAAAAAACTTTTCTTCTTCTTGCTGATGATGACTTGCTGATGATGAAGCCTGACCTGAATCTGCATTTCAATGTAAAAGGATAGTAGAAAAAGAAAATAGAAAATCACAACATTAAAACATTTTCATGTGTGCAGTTATGTACAGTGATGCATAGCAAATTTAATTTTCACACTCCTGACTATATATTCTGCCCCATTCTCCGACCGTTTTTGATAGTTGGAAAACCTCCTGTAAAACAAAAAGTGGAAGAGAAAAGCATATACAAACATACATCAATTATTATGCATGTACAATCACTAAGGTTGGAACTGAAGCTGCACCTTCTCCCAGTTAAATGGTGAAACCTATTTTCCTCCCAAAGAGACACATCCAAAGTAAGTGCTGAGGCATATAAAGCAATCATTTTTTTTTGTTCTGGACTGCAAGGTTAAGGAGAAATAACTATGTACAATAGTCTCTCTGTGCTGGTAAAAGTTGCAGAACACTGCCCCTAGCGGTCAGTGCGCTGGTACTACCAGAATAAGGCAGTCCATGGCTCAATTAGAGCAAACAGCAAAAAAAAAACTTTTCTTCTTCTTGCTGATGATGACTTGCTGATGATGAAGCTGTTGGGGCCATATCCTTAGTAACTATTATCCCCCCAAAGTTCTGCACATGTGTTGCAAATGTGGATCCGGCAAGGATAAAAACAAAACTGGACAAGGGGGGCTCTCTTCCTCGGGACTTCTTCAAAGCAGTAGCTGAAAACAAATAGCACTTGTAGTCAAATGTCCTACTTGCAGAACCTTGTGTCAGGCAAAGTGATAATGTCCCCTCGCTGATTTGTAGTGGTAATGGAGAACACTTGATCCACCTTTCCGGGACATTTGAGGACCACTCTGTTACTGAAAATGTACCGACCAGGGCTCCAGTCCTTCAAGCAGCCTTCAAACGGTTGGCCAACACAAATGAACGCATATTCAGTATTTCGGTCAGTCTTTGGTACTCCCAAGTATTCCCAAATGGCATCCTTATACCAACTCAACATTTAGCACAGATCAGGGTTAAATAGCTTTTGAAAATAAGATCTGATGCAGGAAACAGTTCTGCCACTCATGCTCCAGCTCAGATTTTTTTCTTTCTTTGTGTAATAAAGAAAAGTCTGTTTTAAACATGCCTTTGCAGCAATTTCTTTTGTTGTAAGGAAATTGCTCAATATCTTTAAATGAGGCAAGTAGCAACCAGAGATAGTGTCTTAGAGTGCACAATAACTAAAAAAGTGCACAATAACTAAATCCAACATACTTCCTACTCCTCCCACCCCACAGCAGGTGTCCCCATCAGAGCCCCCCGCAGCAGGTGTCTCCATCAGAGTCCACCCCACAGCAGGTGTCCTCATCAGAGCCCACCCCACAGCAGGTGTCCCAATCAGAGCCCACCCCACAGCAGGTGTCCCCATCAGAGTCCCCCACAGCAGGTGTCCCCATCAGAGCCCGCACCACAGCAGGTGTCCCCATCAGAGTCCATCCCATAGCAGGTGTCCCCATCAGAGTCCACCCCACAGCAGGTGTCTCCATCAGAGCCCACCCCACAGCAGGTGTCCCCATCAGAGCGCACCCCACAGCAGGTGTCTCCATCAGAGCCCACCCCACAGCAGGTGTCTCCATCAGAGCCCACCCCACAGCAGGTGTCCCCATCAGAGTCACCCCACAACAGGTGTCCCCATCAGAGCCCACCCCCACAGCAGGTGTCCCCATCAGAGTCACCCCACAACAGGTGTCCCCATCAGAGTCACCCCACAACAGGTGTCCCCATCAGAGCCCACCCCAACAGTAGGTGTCCCCATCAGAGTCACCCCACAGCAGGTGTCCCCATCAGAGCCTTCCCACAGCAGGTGTCCCCATCAGAGTCACCCGACAGCAAGTGTCCCCATCAGAGCCTCCCCATCAGAGTGACCCACACAGCAGGTGTCCCCATCATAGTCACCCACAGCAGGTGTTCCCATCAGAGTCCACCTCACAGCAGGTGTCCCCAGCAGATTCACCCCACAGCAGGTGTCCCCAGCAGAGTCACCCCACAGCAGGTGTCCCCATGAGAGCCCCCCACAGCAGGTGTCCCCATCAGAGCCCCCCCCCCCCCCCCACAGCAGGTGTCCCCCATCAGAGCTCCCCGAACAGCAGGTGTCCCCATCAGAGTCTACCCCACAGCAGGTGTCCCCATCAGAGCCCCCCACAGCAGGTGTACCCATCAGAGTCCACCCCACAGCAGGTGTCCCCATCAGAGTCCACCCACAGCAGGTGTCCCCATCAAAGCCCCCCACAGCAGGTGTCCCCATCAGAGTCCACCCCACAGCAGGTGTCCCCATCAGAGTCCACCCCACAGCAGGTGTCCCCATCAGAGCCCCCCTTAGCAGGTGTCCCCATCAGAGCCCCCCACAGCAGGTGTCCTCATCAGAGTCACCCCACAGCAGGTGTCCCCATCAGAGCCTTCCCACAGCAGGTGTCCCCATCAGAGTCACCCAACAGCAAGTGCCCCATCAGAGCCTCCCCATCAGATTCACCCCCACAGCAGGTGTCCCTATCAGAGTCACCCACAACAGGTATCCCCATCAGAGTCCACCCCACAGCAGGTGTCCCCAGCAGATTCACCCCACAGCAGGTGTCCCCAGCAGAGTCACCCCACAGCAGGTGTTCCCAGCAGAGTCACCCCACAACAGGTGTCCCCATCAGAGCCCACCCCCACAGCAGGTGTCCCCATCAGAGTCACCCCACAACAGGTGTCCCCATCAGAGCCCACCCCAACAGTAGGTGTCCCCATCAGAGTCACCCCACAGCAGGTGTCCCCATCAGAGCCTTCCCACAGCAGGTGTCCCCATCAGAGTCACCCGACAGCAAGTGTCCCCATCAGAGCCTCCCCATCAGAGTGACCCACACAGCAGGTGTCCCCATCATAGTCACCCACAGCAGGTGTTCCCATCAGAGTCCACCTCACAGCAGGTGTCCCCAGCAGATTCACCCCACAGCAGGTGTCCCCAGCAGAGTCACCCCACAGCAGGTGTCCCCATGAGAGCCCCCCACAGCAGGTGTCCCCATCAGAGCCCCCCCCACAGCAGGTGTCCCCCATCAGAGCTCCCCGAACAGCAGGTGTCCCCATCAGAGTCTACCCCACAGCAGGTGTCCCCATCAGAGCCCCCCACAGCAGGTGTACCCATCAGAGTCCACCCCACAGCAGGTGTCCCCATCAGAGTCCACCCACAGCAGGTGTCCCCATCAAAGCCCCCCACAGCAGGTGTCCCCATCAGAGTCCACCCCACAGCAGGTGTCCCAATCAGAGTCCACCCCACAGCAGGTGTCCCCATCAGAGCCCCCCTCAGCAGGTGTCCCCATCAGAGCCCCCCACAGCAGGTGTCCCCATCAGAGTCACCCCACAGCAGGTGTCCCCATCAGAGCCTTCCCACAGCAGGTGTCCCCATCAGAGTCACCCAACAGCAAGTGCCCCATCAGAGCCTCCCCATCAGATTCACCCCCACAGCAGGTGTCCCTATCAGAGTCACCCACAACAGGTATCCCCATCAGAGTCCACCCCACAGCAGGTGTCCCCAGCAGATTCACCCCACAGCAGGTGTCCCCAGCAGAGTCACCCCACAGCAGGTGTTCCCAGCAGAGTCACCCCACATCAGGTGGTGTCCCCATCAGAGCCCCCCACAGCAGGTGTCCCCATTTTTTGTGTATCCCTATCTGCTTCATCTCATGTTTTTTTTTCTTGAGGAGATCATTAAATTATTTTATATTGGGTTGATTTTGAATGGGTTCTAATTTCTTTTGTAATTCTTGAATCTTATTAATTAATATTTCCATTTACTTTGGTTTGCTCTTTAAATTAACATTTGCAAATCTCTTCCTGCCCGATTAAAACATTCTATCCATTGATTCTTGGTCATTAAGACCATGTTGAGGGACTACCTCCCTTCTTAAACTCCTGCTAATGATACCTTCTTTTAAATACACATCTTAATTGTACGTCGGGAGGAGGAGACGCTTTGACGTGCTGCGTCTAGGTCCCGGAGGACGGGCGTTCGTAGTAGCCGGCCGGCTCGAATTTTTTATGCTGAAAACTGACTGTTTTTTATGTAAGTGCAATTGTTTTATTAAATTTTTATTATCTACGGTACATCACTATGTGGATTTCATTTTCTTTTGGTGATATACATGGCTGGTGAATTGGAGGCAATCTCTTTAAAGGCCCTGGCTGGGTTTGGCCACAAGCGTTTTGTTTTTATATGTCTGGTAAGAGTCCCCCTTATTTGGTGATACCTATCAGTGGTGGCTTTTCCTTGGTGTGCTACTACAACTCGATTTATTTGCGGTACATCACTATATGATATATATTTCTTTCATGTACCTTGGATTTTGAACCTATCCACTCAATTGAAGGATTACCATCTAGAGTGTCAGTGGCAGTTCCTGATAAAGACCCTAGCTGGGGGTTCCAGCTGCAAGCCTTGTTTGCTTGCCCTTCTGGTAAGCGCATAATCATATATTTATCCATTTCACCGGTGGAGGATCTATGTTTGCTAGTCACGTTGTATATTTTCATTCATCAATTCACTCACTGGATGTGAACTTTCACTACAATTTTTTGCCCATTGGACTTTATGGACATTATTTATATCAATTTATTTTTTATTATTCACTTTAATAATTTATATTCACTTATGGTTTAGCGCAACTAAATTTTTTCCTTCTTTCTGTATATTGTGTGTATATCACAATTTTTATTGCAGCTCACTTATTCTTTGTTTATGTAGTTAGTTAGCGCAGTATCACATTTCCTCTTGCCATAATTGTTAAAATAACCCACCAAGTTTTCACATGTTTTTTCTGATGTGAAAGACAAAGCCTTCGTGGACCCAGATAGGTCCTTGGTTGCTTGAGTATTATTAGATGAATTAACAAATACTGCCTTTAAAACAATCTTTCTGGAGTTAAAATATTGTATAGATGCAGTGTTGATCTAACAAATAGTGTTGCTCACGAATATTCGCATTGCGAATATTCGTCTCGAATATAGCATATTCGAGAAATCGCGCTATATTTCGAATTTCGCGGTGAATATTCGCAATTCCGAATATTCGCATTTTTTCAATTTGATTTTTAAAACAGATCACATCCTATCGACGTCTAAAAGCATTGCTGGTATGATTAGAGACCCTGGGCCGAGTAGCTAAGCTGAGGCGATCCTATTATGTTGCCAAATTGAAAAAAAAAAAATTGCGATTTTTCGCTATTGCGAATGCGAAAATGATTGCGAATTTTCGATAACTGTGGTAGGAGAACTCTGATTGTCTCTGATGCAAAAGGGGGGGGCTTTGTGTATGTGTATGTTATGAATATTTGTATGTTTGATATTATTATTTTTTGTAAGAAGGAAAAAATTGCGCATACCTTAAAAAAGGGGAGAATACAGCAGCAACTCAAAAATGTTATACAACATAAATTAATACAAGACAGAAAATGGAGTCGCTCTACAAGAATAAAAAATATGTCTAGTGACAAGACATGTGGGCAAATTATAAAATAAGCAAGCGCAAATAACTTGTGAAATACACAGTGAAACAAATATATAAAGAAATATAGTCCCAATAATAGAAAAATAATCTTTCATAAAAATGTCTTTGATATGTGAAGTGAAAAAAAGTCCAAAGCATGCAGCATGAACGTGTTCAATCTTTAAGGTGTTTGATTGACAAACGGCTGTGACAGATGGATAGAGTAAAGAATCACCACCAATGCAAAACACTTTTTATTTTCTATTGTAAAATATCAAGAATATTCTGAGCCAATCAGAGTGCTCCTTCCGCATTTGCCGAATATTCGCAATTATTTTGTATTGTAAAATATCAAGAATATTCTGAGCCAATCAGAGTGCTCCTTCTGCATTTGCCGAATATTCGCAATTATTTTGTATTGTAAAATATCAAGAATATTCTGAGCCAATCAGAGTGCTCCTTCCGCATTTGCCGAATATTCGCAATTATTTTGTATTGTAAAATATCACGAATATTCTGAGCCAATCAGAGTGCTCCTACAGCATTTCTCGAAATTGCGCAATAAATATCGCATTCGCATGTTGCGATATTTCGATAAAATATCACGAATATTCTGAGCCAATCAGAGCGCTCCTCCAGCATTTCTCGAAATTGCGCAATAAATATCGCATTCGCATGTTGCGATATTTCGATAAAATATCACGAATATTCTGAGCCAATCAGAGCGCTCCTCCAGCATTTCTCGAAATTGCGCAATAAATATCGCATTCGCATGTTGCGATATTTCGATAAAATATCACGAATATTCTGAGCCAATCAGAGTGCTCCTACCGCAGTTATCAAAAAATCGCAATTATTTTCGCATTCGCAATAGCGAAAAATCGCAATCATTTACTTTCGATAAAATATCACGAATATTCGAATTTAGCGAATATATCTCGAATATTCGAATATATATTCGAGATATATCGCGAAATCGAATATGGCATATTCTGCTCAACACTACTAACAAAGCAGTGTAAAAAGTACATAAAAAACTAATGAAATGAATACACTGTGCTCAAGAATGTATCCTTTCTAATAGGGGGCCGATAGTAGTCCGACTACGCGTGAGAGAACTCTCAATGATATTTGACCTTTGCACAAAACTGCCCTGATTTCTTTCCTGATCAGGGCCAGTTTGGATTTGGGTAATCGTAACACAGCCTGTCTGGTGTCCACAGAGAAGCCTAAAAACTCCATCTCTTGAGCTGGAGATAGTACCGACTTTGCATGATTGATAAGGAAACCCAGTTCCTCTAAGAGAGACACTGTCCAACTCTTGTGTAGTTCGGCTTGTATTTTTGAATGGGCCATAATTAGAAGGTCGTCCAGATAAATTATCAGGCAGGCTCCTCGGCATCGTAATGCCGCCACTACTGGTTTCATTATTTTGGTGAAGCACCATGGGGCTGATGAGAGGCCGAAGGGTAGGCAAGTAAACTGCCACACCCGATCTCTCCATTGGAATCTTAGAAAATTTTGAGAGGAGTGATGCATAGGGACCGTTAGATACGCATCCTTGAGGTCTATCTTGACCAGCCAATCCCCCGGGACGAGGAGATCTCTTAATAAATGTACGCCTTCCATTTTGAAGTGACAGTATGTCACGAATTGGTTTAATTCCCTCAAATTTATCACCAGTCGGAAACCTCCATCTTTCTTCTTTACCAAGAAGAGGTTGCTCATGAACCCGGGAGATACAGGGTCTACTTCTACCACCGCCTGCTTGGAAATGAGTTCCTGCAGTTCCTCGTCTATGAGGTGTACATTTTGAACTGAAAAATGCATGGTTTGGGGTTGTACTGACATGATCGGTTGAGAGATGAAGTCGATTTGGTAGCCCGCTACTGCGGACAATATCCAAGCGTCTGCTGTAATCGTGTACCAGACGTGGGTAAAATGTCTCAGTCTGCCCCCTACAGGTATATGTGTATGGCAATTCATAGATACACTTACCGGTGGGTGGGCGGGATCTGGGGAAACCTCTGCCACCGCGCCCTCTCCATGGGCGTCCTCTAGGAGGGAAGAATGGAGCCGGTTGTGCCACCGGAAAGGCATATTGCTGTTGTACGGGTGCGTAAGCTCGAGCGGGTGCCCTAGGATAGGCCCTGAAGTAATTCCCTCGGCCGGCAGATCGGCCTCTTCCTCTGCCGGCCTTGTTAAAAACCTTAGGACCATAGCCTGACTTCTTTAACGAAGTTTGGGCTTTGTCCAGACTAAAGAGACCCACGAATCTGTTGATGTTTTTCATCAAATCGTCTCCGAATAGGAGACTTTCTGCTGAGGGGCCCGGTTCCGACTCCGCTAGGTGTGAAAGTTGCGGATCGAGTTTCATCAAAATGGACCTGCGTCGTTCAATAGCGCAGGTCGTGTTGGCTGAGCCTAGCAGGCAGATGGCCCGTTGTGCCCATCCTCTTAGTTGTACTAAGTCCACTGAGCTTTCAGTGGCGGCTGCCTGCTCAGACAAATTCAGTATTTTGGTCAAGGGACCTAAGAGGTCTAAAATGCGATCCTGGATCGTTTTGAAAGATCGTTCTATGCCCTTTTTTAGCATACTTGCCCGATTTGGTCAAGTATTTGAGCAGTACCGGGTCAATTTCAGGTGTAGATGTCACCTTTTTAGGAATGAACGGTCTGGGACATTCCGCTCTCAGTTTATTTCTGTTAGTTCTGTCTAAGATTCTCCTAGTCCAGTGTTCCACATATTGGGACACTTGCGGAAGGGGTGCCCAGTCCCCGGATCTAGGGTGTGTAATGTTTTCCGGGTTAAAAAATGGCTCCCTAAGGGAGTCCAAAATTGCTTCTGATATCATGTCCGGATTGGCTTCCATCTCAGTAGCCATTTGCCCAGCCTCCTCAAGTTCGGATTCAGAATCATCAGAAACAGACAACATCGATCCTTCAGATGCATCATCATCTGAGTCCTCATTAAATGAGTCCGGTTTAGCCCGGTGGATAGATCTAAATTTCTTTTGTGGAATCTCCTTGGGTAACAAGGGTCGTTCACTGTCAGGATGGCTGGGTCGGCAGGCCGTGGAGGGTCCTGCCTCATGCATGGATTGTACTTCCCCTGCCGGGGAGTCGGTGCAAGTGTTCAGATGCTTAAGTTTATAAGGGACCTTGCGCTTTTTAACCGCCTCTGTTTGAGTATTGGAGGGGTTAAAGTTATGTGCCAAGGCAGCCTGGATGGAGCTACTTATGAGCTCTTGTATCTGAGCCGCCGTCAGCAGCTGCGGAGCCTTAGGGTTTAAGCCTGGACCAGATTGTTCTGCCATTATATCTGAGGTAGACTGTATAGCAGTTACCAGACTGTCTATAAAAGTTTAAAATTTCAAAAAAAAAATTAAATTCTATGTCTCTATATAACAAACGGACCACTCTGCTATGAGTGCTCCGTTTGCAGAAACTACAGTAAACCTGTTGTGGGCAAAACGTAATTGTCTAACAATCAAGTGAGGGAATAACCTGTCAGGCCGTCCTGGACCAAGCACCGTTCGCCGCTCACTGGCGTGTCCCTGCGGGCGGCGCAAGGTCCATGTTTGAAACTGTAGCCTCGCTAGGCTACAGCGTTCCTGTGATTGGAGGGATCCTTCTCTCTCTCCCGCCCCTACGAGGTGCGTCGCGGGAGAGAGAGGAAGTGCGCGCGGGAGAGAGAGGGAGCGTGCGCACGCACGGCGTCGCGAGCGCGCCTCCGAGACTAATGCGTGTCGTCTGCGCGCCGAATCAGCCCAGACAAAATGGCGCAATCTTGCGAGACTACGGAAGTCCGCGCGATGAATACGTGAGGGGAAAAGATGCGGAGGTGCAAGGGAGGGCAGGGTGGTCGCGAGGCAACGGAACCGATTGGAAGGTTGGCGAATCAATACCAACCCAATGCCAAATAACAAATAAATAAATAGCTACAGCAATCCTAAAGGCAAATATCGACAGGCAGTCCGAGAGGGAAAACAAAGAAAAATATTGCGCATACCAAAAATTAATAAATGTGTATCAGCTGCGTCTCAGAATGCCATATAGCATTAAACAAACATAAACTACAAAAGGAGTCGCGCTATGTAATTGATAAATTGCATATGAAAATTAATAAGTGAATAAATAAGTGCAAATATAAAGGAAGAGTGGACCCAAATGATCAGAACAAAATCACAAATAACACTGGGGTCCACAAATGCTAGTGAAAGAGGAGGGAAAAACCCAATCAAAAAAATTATATATCTTTAAAAAAATTGTACATAGTCCCAAATAAATGATAAGAAAGAGTCCCAAAGTGTTTAGGAGTGATCCACAACGTTGTGATGACTGACACACAGGAGACCTCCACCAACAGTTAACACTGACTCTTACCACAGGGTAAGTAAAATACAGCAAAAACGAAATCCAATCGTATTATGACAACAGACTCGCTCTTCTATCCACTGAAGTTTTCCTATTTGACAGCTCAACTCAGTATTCCAGCATAGGAGAGGAGAGATCGAAGAGACTCATAGCGTAATATTGCTTAAAATATGTTTAATAAAACGAAAGTAATGCACTTACATTTAATCCATTAAAAACAGGCATTCAGAAAGAAACACAGCCGGCCGGTCTGTGTATGAAGCGTGTGCCCAGAATATCCGGGGTCCTCACGAGTGCAAAGCGGTGACGTCAAAGCGTTTCGTCTACAAACAGACGTGGTCACGGGATGGGGAGGTGCTTCACATCACCGCATTAAATACATAGAAGGGGAGGAGGAAAGGCGTAACCAGACTCAGAGACAAACCCGTCCTTGAACGCACTTCGTCCATCTTGGTTAAGGGGAAACCGTCGGCAGCTGCCAATACAGTATCACCCAACAGAACGAAACAGTCAGTGTTACATCGAGATCGTAACAACAGAGTGTTGTTTCCTTGGTCACCCAATCCTACCATTAAATTACACTTAGCTGTAAACAGCAAACCTAAAAAAAAAATTTAATATCCAATTGGAGGATCCGTCTCATTCCGTCCCCGCTGAAGGCAAGGGCAGTATGTATACACAGGGAAACACCCAATTAAGGTTATATACAAACACCCAAAAAAAGGTTTAAAATTATATATATAGAAAATATACATAAAAAATATATATAAAAAATATATATAAAAAAGTCCAGAGATTCGAACGTGCATCTGGACGGGTCCATCTCCAGTCATACCAATACAAATGTAGTAAAAACATTAACAATATAAAATATATTGATAGACGATAAAAAAAAACCTTCAATCTTATTCAAAGACCAAAAACACTTATACAATGAAAAAAAAAAAAAAAAAAAAAAAATATTAAAATGGAATGGGAAAAATGTTCATGACATATACTTCAGCATACTTATATGGCAAATAGTAAAATTATGAGTTGTCTATGAAGCAATTTACGTCAACTTCAATATTTAACCCATATGGGGTATAACATTTTAATTTATGAATCCAGGCCATTTCTGACCTGGAAATGTTCCTCACCAGATCGCTTCCTCTCCAGTGAGCAATAAATTTGTCAATACCCAAGAAAACCGTGTTACTTGGATCCTTATTGTGACAAAACAAATAATGTTTAGACACAGAGTGCTCTGTGAAGCCACTCCGTATATTTGCAATGTGCTCGTTTAATCTTATGTGGAGGGGGCGCTTGGTCCTGCCCACATATTGGAGACCACATGGGCACATTAACAAGTCGATGACGCCCACTGTGGAACATGTAATAAATGGCTTTATCTTGAACCTTTTCTGGGTGCAACTGGAGCTGAATTCCGTGGTTCTTTTAGTAGTTTGCCCATTCAGACCACAGCTCTGGCACCTACCACACTTAAAAAACCCTGTCAGGCCTGATGAAAACATTGAGGGAATCCTAGGGGGGTCCTGTACATTAGGAGCCAATTTGTCTCTCAAAGACGGAAGTCCTCTAAACACCACCTGAGGCCTTTCAGGTAATAATTTATTCAGGACACTGTCACTTTTTAGAATGTGCCAGTATTTTGAAAAAATATGTTTGACACTTCTATGTTGGCATGAAAAATAAGTGACAAATGGGCATTTAAATCTAGCAGAGTCACTCTGAGGTTTATCCTCCAGTAATGTAGCTCTGTCTAGATTTGCCACTTGATCCAACGTATTGGACAGGGCTTCACTGCAATATCCCTTAGATATAAATCTTTCTGTTAAAACACTGGCCTGTTCAGAAAAGGAAGACTGTTTAGTGCAGTTCCTTTTTAAACGGAGGTATTGACTTTTTGGAACAGAGTCTAACCAAGGTGAATAATGACAGCTATCTTTGGATATATAAGAGTTCCTATCCGTCGACTTAAAATGTGTAGTAGTTACAAAACAACCTTCTTCGACTGAAATTAACAAATCCAAAAAGCTGATCTGTGTCTGACTGGCCTCATATGTCAAAAAAATCCCACGTTCATTGTTGTTTAATGAGTCAATGAATAGAGCCAGATCATCTTCAGGACCTTCCCAGAGGAGGAGGATGTCGTCGATGTATCTGGCCCACAGCAAAATCTGGGACATAGATTGAACACGGACGACATCCTCCTCCCAAAGGGCCATGAATAGGTTCGTGAGGCTGGGAGCATATTTCGCTCCCATAGCCACCCCGCGGCTCTGTTGGTAAAACTTGCCATCGTGCCAGAAAAAGTTATGTGTGGCTGCGAACTCTAGCAGTTCCATTATGAAGGCAATTTGCATGGTGTCAAGACCACTATCTTTGATCAAATAGTGGGACACCGCATGTAGACCAAGCTTGTGGGGTATGACGGTGTATAATGAAGTGACATCCGCTGTCACCAACCAAATCCCCGAGGAAGGTGTTAACCTGGAAAGTATATTAATTACATCCTTAGTATCTTTAATATAAGATGGCATTTTTCTAACAAGGGGTTGGAGAAAAAAGTCAATGTACTTACCCACCCGGGACGTGACTGAGTCTATCCCACTTATGATGGGACATCCCGGGGGGCAAGTCGGATGTTTGTGTACTTTCGGCAAGTAATATATTATAGGCGTTCTTGGGGCCTTTGGGATTAGGAATGCTTTCTCTTTATCATTAAGAATTTTATTGTGAAAACCCCTATTCACAATCTGAACCAAAGCCTTTTTATACTTAGCCCCAGGATCTAGTCTAAGAGGAACATAAGTATCCACATCCCCAAGAATTCTTTTCATTTCTTGCATATACTTTCCTTTGTCAAGAACTACGATCCCCCCACCCTTATCTGCAGGGCGGATCACTAGATCTCTGTTCTTGCACAGAGATTCAATACCCTCCTCAATTTGTAATTTACACCGGACCTGTTTGATTTTGAGGTCATCAAGATCTTTGAGGGCCAAGTCTTTAAATACTCTTAGTGCTGCCGGTAGGTGACCAGGAGGGTTAAAAACCGAAGCATTGGCCAAACCTGAATGGACAATATGTGAGGAGGAGGTTCCAGAGGGGTTAAAGGGGTTGGATGCAAAATGGCGTTGAATACTCAACTTACGAACATATTTATGTACATCCATATACGTTTTAAATTTGTTGATGTTAGTAGGAGGGACATATTTCAGTCCTTTGTCCAAAACAGCCAGTTCGGACTGACTCAAAGTGTGGGAGCTTAAGTTGAAAATGCCTTCCCCCACTACATTTTTTGTCTTTTTGGACTTCCTATTTCTCCCCCCTCTAACTCCTCTTTTCGTTCGGCCGCTCTTTTGGTGCCTTGGCTCCCCTGGGGAAAACCCCACCGAGAGGGAAGCCCACGGAATCGCCAGAAACGGGGAGGAGGGGGAGGGAGGGGGGAGGGGAGGAGGGCGGAGGGAGGGGGGAGGGGAGGAGGGCGGAGGGAGGGGGGAGGGGGGTCCCCAGAAGCTCAAGAATCCCCAAACAAGCACCAATATTGACAAATCAATAAATCAATAAATCAATAAAATCAAATGACAAAATCAATAATAGTAGACTAATTAATAATATGTAAAATATCGCAATAAAACCAAATGATCAGACATCATATACTCATCTTGTTTCTTGCCATGAGCAGAAAGAAAGAGGAAGAAGTACACCAGGGCAGTCCTTTATATAGATACCACCGGGAGGTGTGGCTTAGAGTTGCTGGGACTGCTGGGAATTGTAGTTCCCTTTTCCACCATTTAATGTGAAAAAAGTTTCAATGAATTACATAAAATATGAGAAAAATTTTCTGCTATGAGCATTTAATAAAGAAAGATAAATGCAAGATATGAGCCTCCTGTCTGATATATAACTGACAGTCTTTAAGGTAACTCAAATCTTCAAAATGAGTCCATCAAACTGATCATTTCTCCGCCATGTGACAAACTTAACTCACAATATGTTCCACCACCAACATAATTTAGTGACACAACTCTCTATGAGATTGCACTTACCAGATCCTATTACCTTTTATTCTCATGAAATAGCAAAAGCTCTTTGTTTGTGTAGAGTAGGCATGCACTAGATAACCCGAGACATTTCACCATTTGGCTATCCCCTTGTGACAAATTAGTAATGACGAAACTAGTCAGGTGATGTTTGGCTGTGAATCTAGGAGCTAGGACAGGTGAGCCTTGAGCAGAGGTTGAAACTAGTGTGGAGGTGGTGAGACCGCAGCTTTCGATTACCTGTCTAATGCATTTGTATGATATATACTTTTTTTTGTGATAATTATTCTGATTACAAGTACTTTAAATGTGAGTGGTATGATTTTTAATAAATGAAATGTTATTAGATTACTGCAAGCCTTTCTTCTTTCCTTGCATACATGTGCAGTGTGATGAGATTAGACCAACAGAGCAGGTTATAACCAAGTGATGACTGATTAACCATTAAGCGATTTTGCCTTTTCATGAGAATGAAAGGCAAAAGGATCTGATGAGTGCAATCCTATAGGGCATTGGTGTCACTGAATCACATTGGTGGTGGAATATATGGTGCATTAAGTTTGCCACTATTTACATGGTGGAGAAATAATCAGTTTGATGGACTCATTGTAACGATTTGAGTTACCTTAAGGACTGTCTGTTACACGCACTCAATTTTGCACATTGTTCATTTTAATTTAGTTTTTTTCTAATTTTATTGATTTGTTAGTATATTTTTCTGTAAAGTTTAAATGATTTTGACACTATTTACATGTAGTGTTATGCACTATGGCAGTGATGGCGAACCTTGGCACCCCAGATGTTTTGGAACTACATTTCCCATGATGCTCATGCACTCTTCAGAGTAGCTGAGCATCATGGGAAATGTAGTTCCAACACATCTGGGGTGCCAAGGTTCACCATCACTGCACTATGGTGTGATTAATTATTGGTTTGTAATGGCGCAGGCTTCCAGTGCCTGGAGGGCATCAATAGACGTCCCCAAGTGATCGTGTTGCTTGTGCGCCCCCCTGGTGTTAAGTCTCAAGAGTAGCTGTCATATTTTTTGTCTTTAGTTGCAGTTCACTGAGTGACTCTGAGTTTGTCAGACTGGTATGTACCTGATCAACGAGCCCACTGGAGCAGAGGAAGGTCCCCCTTATGGATCCGACTCCTGGTCCCCTGGTAGTGCAGAGAGGAGGCACAAGAGTATGGAAGGGTATGAGAGCCTGGAGAGTAGTTGCAGAGAGGTGGCTCAGAATCCAGATGCAGATGGTAGGTGATCGATTTAGGCAACAAGCAGGTCAGCAGGTTCACAGTAGGGCAAGCTAAGCAGGAACAGAAAAGAGTGGTCATATGCAGGCAAGGTTGGCAACAGTCGGGCAGCGTGGCACAAAGGGGCAGGCAGGTTCAAGGTCAAAGGCAAGCCGTGGTCAGATGCAGGTGGAAAACAGGAGAGGTCCAAGTGACTAGACAGGAGGTCAGAAGGTCAAGTTCAAGCAGACAGCAGGGTAAACAGGGAGCTGCAGATCAGACAGCACTGGGCTGAAGTCTTCCAGTCGTTTAAAAGGACTGTTTGGCGTCAAGCGTGCACACTCCTGCATGCACAGGCGCACATGCCCGCAGACCAGCACGTGAACCAGCACTCCCAGGGGCATGCACAACAGCGGAGGGCGTGCACTGACATGCATCTGCATGCACGGGAGAGCAACAGGGCAACCAGCACCACATCCAGCAAGGTAAGTTCTTTGACAGAGTTATTGCTATGAATATATGAATATAGCAAAATGTGCATAATTTGGATGTATAAAGTATTTATATTTCTTTCATGTATGTACTGAATCCTGTTTATTTCCTTTTTGTGTGTCCTGAAGAAGTGGACCAGCGAAACACGTTGATGCACATGGGTTCATTCACTTAATATCTTGCGTACATTATTATTGTCAAATTGATGGGCTACAATTACCCCTGTGTCTGTATGTAAATACACATGTTTTTTTTATTGATGCATGCTTGTGCATGCTTTTTATATTTTTGCATATAAATAAAACAAATAGATTTTATAGAAACAATATGTCCTACCTTGCCTCTAAAGTCCCGCCAAATTTTTATTTTGTTCCACTTAGTGACGTAGTCAAATACAAGTGTTTTTTTTTTTGTTCCTCTTTGCTTAGACATTGCAAAATTTCATGGTGGTTGTTAGGTTCGGTTCTGGTTCTGTTGCCTAGGCTGGACCTTGGACAGTTGGATATTTTAACCCCCACACCGGTCGGTCAATTATAACACAGACACGATATATGCTGTATTAAAGATTGCAAATTGTCTATATTGTTCAGAGTATTTTATACAGATTCAGATATTCCTCTTTTAACAAGTTTCATTCTTACAAGCTACTTGCACACAGGATGTCTGTGCCGGAACTAGCCATTTAGCATAATCTATTTGTATTTTATGAAAAACCGCAAAACTTAAATGATAGAATAAAAGCAAAAACAAAAAATACATATTGAAATGTCTCTACAGAGACCTATGTTATATAAAATGGAATCCTAGATCTAAAATGGAGTAGATAATGTCAGACATATAATATTCCATTATTTCACATTCCTTACATCCCTCCTCTGATCCCAAAGAATGTTTACTTTATTGGGATCACTCACTATACCAAATTTGGTTCGCCATCTAAATGGTATGAATCTTTTCCTTACTAGGTCTTGGCCTTTTCCTATCTTATGTATCAACCTGGGGTGAAGTAGCAAACCACAAAAGCGGTCACCACAAACAGTATAAGCAATAGTCCACAATATTTCCCTCCTTGTATCGTTCTATTGTACACCTGATTGGCAGTTAAGTGCTGGTTTTCCCGGACCCTTGCTCTATGGAGGGAGCCATCAGGGTCTCTAGCTTTGCGTCCTCCTTGTTCTTGAGCCCTCGCTTCAAGAGGGGAGCCATTGGGGCTTCTAGCTTTGTGTCCTCCTTGTTCTTGAGCCCTCGCTCCAAGGGGGGAGCCATTGGGGCTTCTGGGGTCTTTATCTTCAAGGGACCTTTTCCACCGTATATGGACCTTGGTAAATGGGGCCTGTCTTTCTCCTCACGGCCAATTGCTTAACCAATACCTCATCTAAGGTATAAAGGGGTGAGTTGGATCTGTGGAAAGAGGAGAAAAGGTGACAGCAACTCCTTCTTGGGTATGTTGGATAGTACTCACCAGATGTTTCATCCAAGTCTCCTGTTGAGAAAACAAATCATTATCCTTTCCTACACTATTCTCAGCTGGAGGATGTCCCATGAGTATCTCAAAAGGGGAATACCCTCTAGAATTAGGAGTGACCCTTATCTGGTAAAGTACACCTGGAAGATAATGTTTCTATTCATTCGTTCCACAATTACCAAAAGATATTTTACATTTCCTTTCTGTTTTGGCATATGTGTAAAGTCTATTTGTAAGTCTGTAAGAGGTCCTAATGGAGGGGGCAAATCATGTGCAGGGATAGTATCCGCTGCTTGTTTGGTTACTTTGTCAGCAAGTGCATTGCCAAGTGCTTCCGTGGTCCTACTCGTAGTATGAGCTTTCACTTTAATCACTGCAATTGCTTTAGGCAGGTGTATGGCATCTAGTAATGTTTCAATAAGGGTTTGCAAACAGCTGACAGGCACGTATTAAAGCAGTAAGTTCAGCCTCTTGCGCAGATTTTGCGACTAAGGGTTTTGATTCATGAATAATGTCAGGAAGTTGGACAACTGCATAACCAGTACGGTAGGTTTTATCATCGGGACGTGTACAGCTACCGTCCACATATATGTCAATGCCCCCTTCTAGGGGTTTCTCCTTTAAATCAGCTCTTGGGGAGGTTGTTTGGGAAATTAGGTCTTCGCAATTATGCTCGGGCACTGGCTCTGATTCAGGCATTAGTTTTAATGAGGGAGTGCAGAAACCGTACTATAGGAGTAGTGGATGGACAAGTTTTCATCTCTAAATTTTGTGTGTTTAAGAGAATTATCTCGTACCCACTTAACCTTTGAGCTGTCATATGTTGCATGTTCATGTTTTGCATCAGTTGTGTGACACTGTGAGTTGTGAAAAGGGTCATGGGTGATGCCAGAACAAGTTTCTCTGCTGCCTGTACTGCTAAGGCACAGGCGGCCAGTGCTTGAAGACAAGCGGGCATACCCTGAACCTGAAGAGGCCGTTTTTTTTTTGTTTTTTTTTTTTAAATATACGTTACAGGTCTTTGCTTACCACCATGCTCCTGAGTCAGAACAGTAGCCATGACATTCCCCACAACGAGACAATACAGTGAAAAGGCCCTACCATGTTGTATCAACCCCAAAGCGGGTGCATTACAAAGTGAACGCACCAGTGTGTCATAGGCAGTGACCATCTCATGGGTCCAGTTAATTTGTTTGGGGGCTGTGGCGAGTGTAGCCTTCCTAAGGACTGAGTCATGAAATGAACAGTCTGGAATCCATTGCCTACAGTACACTATTGAGCCTAGGAAAGACAGCAGTGAGCGCTTGTCGCTCGGTCTGCTCAGTGCCGATATGGCCTCTACTCTGGCAGGGGATACCAGCCTGGCACCTTCCGAGATGACCGCTCCCAAGTATTCCACCCGAGACGAGCACCACTGCACCTTCTTGAAAGACGCTAAGTGACCCTTGTCAGCGAGGTGGTCTAACAGATGCACAGAGTCATTACTACAGCCAGTTTCCGTCCCATTTCCTATTAGAAGATCGTCCACGTATTGGATCAGAACTGAACCATGTTCAGGCACCCAGTCAGTCAGGGATTGATTTAACACCATGCTGAAGGCGGCTGGACTATCCACAAAGCCCTGCAGTAACCTGGTCCATGTCAGTCGGTCGCGTTTCCATGAAAAATTAAAGAGGGGCTGACTAGCAGCATCAACGGGCACACTAAAAAATACATTGGCAAGGTCTATCACCGTATACCATTTATGTTCTGGTGTCAGAGGAGCAAAGATGGTGCCAATATCTGCAACGAGGGGAGGTAGAGGTATAATACATTTGTTCAAGGGTCTTAAATCTTGTACCAAGCGCCATGTTCCGTTTGCCTTTCTTACGGGGTTAATGGGTGTGTTCCAAGGACTGATGACTGGAGTCAGTATGCCCTTTTGTAAAAATAATTCTATCTGTGGGTCTATACCATTCAACTTCTCCTCAGACAGGGGATATTGTTTCTGAAAAATGGGGAGACATCCCTGTCTGATTGTCGGCCGGTAGGGTGTGCAATTTAGGAAACCCACAGAATCTTTGGACTCTGCCCATATTTTATGCTGACCTACTGGTGGGGGTAGAGCCACAAAGAAAGATCTGATGTCCACCCGTTTCTGCACTGACACATAACAGTCTGGTGATTTAACTGACACGGTGCCATGGGGCTCAAAAATTATTTTGATCCGTAATTTGGACAGCAAGTCTCTACCAGCTAGAGAGACTGGGCAAGTAAGTAACAGAGCAAAACTGCACTTACATAGAAACTTGCCATCCTGGTTACATATTTCTAAGTCTGATGTTATGTCATGTGGTGTTGGTATCCCATTAATTCCCTGTGTCAACCGGAACGGAGGTGTCTTCCCCCTCTACAACAAGGTTTCAAGTAGGTAAAGCCTGCCAAATGCCAGAACAAGAGCAAAGAACTAAGGACGGGACTGAGATTGTGCCTGTTGGTTCCACTGTGGGTACTGGGCTATCTGTCTATTGTCATTCCAGTTAGGGTTTTGACCTCTATAAGCTCCCCTGTTTCCCTTTTTACCTCAATGACTTTGTCTCCCTTGTGGGCAGTTAGCCCTCCAGTGGCCAAAGCCACCACAATGGAAACATGCTTGATCATTTTGTGGGCCCTGGCGAGGGTATGGCACAGAGCGTGGAGGATACTGATTATCACTAGGATACTGATTCTGTTGTTGGTAGGGCATTTGTGCCGCCAACAGGGGTGTTTCCTCCAGCATGGGCTCTCCCGTTAAAGCTGGGAACAATCCTCCTTTTGCCTCAAAAAGACCTGTTAAAGTCTATGGGACTCGAACATTTGAAATCTAAAGTGCTAATATTTCCTCCTCATCCCTCCTAAGTTTTTTCCTAAGATTACTCATTTCCCGGGCTTGCTCATCAAGAGTTTGTTTATGCTCACTCATTTGTTCACGTTTTAATCTTATTTCTCTATGCTGTTCTTGGATGCGTCTCGATTCTTCTTCTATCTCCTCTTTCTTATTCCTCATCTGTTCTATCTTTGCTTGAGTACTAACTGAGTCTAAGTCCCTTTGCAACTCCCCAAGCTCTCTTAGTGTATCCGCTCTTCTCTGGGCTTCTCTTATTTTCCTGTCCTCTTCAAATGCCCTCTTATCTGCCTCCTCTTTGGCTCTACCTTCCCATTGCCGTTTTTGCTGGTCAGTTGCAGAGCCATAGGCCATGATTGCAACTTGAGGATTTGAAAGAACGGGGTATAATTTTCTGCGAGGAGCTTCCTCTTTAACAAAAACATAGGATGGTGGTGTTGGCGCGGTTGGAACTGGGGGTGGGCGCCTGGTATAAGGTGGAGGAACCTCCCTAGGAAGGGCAGTACCTTGGTCCAACTCCGCATATTTCTTTTCATATTTTTCCACTTCTTACAACATTTTTTTTTTCATATACTCCGTATCCCAATCTCCTGGTGGATATATGTTCTTTCCTATTCCACACATCTTCTCTACCTCATACCCTATTCACAGGACCCACTGGACTGTATCCTGACATATGCAATTGATGGCTTCGTTTCATTATCAAATCCCAAAAAGGATCACAATATACAATTGGTATTTCATTCTTAACAAACTCTATAGGGGAGGGTTGCTTCAGCTCACCTTCTGAACACTCCTTCCCAAATGTATTACCCATGTCGGTACTCTGTATTTCAAGTCCTCCTTAAAATATTTGGGACACTGGTAAAGAAAAGGGACAGACAACTAAAGTTTGTCCTGTCCTTTGCACAATCTCCTTCACTTCGTCCGGGGACAGGCCTTCTCTAAGACCTTCCTGCGGGGTGAACGGTATTTGATTGTATATATATATTTACTCGGTGCACTCTAGTGCAGGGGGACTGTTTTTTTTGGGATTAAACGGGTAAAATCTCCTGTTGCCTAGTTGGGTTGGACTTCTATGTCCTCCCGGCCATACAGAGATTAGGGATAACTTTGACCCGTCTGCCAAGAAAGTTAAACCTGTTTTGCACTCACTACAGGAGGTCTTTGGCACAGAGTATGACATGTAATCACTTGTCACAAAAACAACAACCATCAATCTTAAATCAAAAGGTTGTAACAGATTAAATCACATCAATTTCAGACAATACAAAACAAGAAATGAGCTCTTTTGTACTTGGGGCTCCACTCTGTCCGTCCTTCTTCAGGGAGCAATCTGCTGCTACCCTGAAATATTCTTACAATAGTTTATAGTCAGACAAACCCGTCGACTCTGTTAGTTTATAGTCAGACACTCCGTCGGACTCTCCCTATACTTTATAACCGCAACCTCTGCAATACGCACAACAGAATTTTAAAACTAAAAATTTAAATTATCCGAGGTTCTACTGAGCCAGGCAAAGAACACAAAAACACCCAAATGTAAAATTCGAGAATAAGTGTGGCCTTACCTGGTCAATCAGTACCCCGCTTTCTGGTACCAGTTCTGTTAGGTTCGGTTCTGGTTCTGTTGCCTAGGCTGGACCTTGGACAGTTGGATATTTTAACCCCCACACCGGTCGGTCAATTATAACACAGACACGATATATGCTGTATTAAAGATTGCAAATTGTCTATATTGTTCAGAGTATTTTATACAGATTCAGATGTTCCTCTTTTAACAAGTTTCATTCTTACAAGCTACTTGCACACAGGATGTCTGTGCCGGAACTAGCCATTTAGCATAATCTATTTGTATTTTATGAAAAACCGCAAAACTTAAATGATAGAATAAAAGCAAAAACAAAAAATACATATTGAAATGTCTCTACAGAGACCTATGTTATATAAAATGGAATCCTAGATCTAAAATGGAGTAGATAATGTCAGACATATAATATTCCATTATTTCACATTCCTTACAGTGGTGTTGGTACATGACTAACCAAAGTATAGGAAAACTGTAGAAAACCAAACCACCATATGGACCATATATGTTATCAGACCAAATAATATTTGGAATGCTGCCATGTACAAACTATGCCATTCACTGCAGTTACTGTGCAGTTTAGTTTCAGTTACTTTGCTAAATAAAATTGCTGAACTGACTATACCCTCAATTATTTCAATGGGAAATATATGCAAAAAAATATTGTTTTATGTGTTTTATCAAAATTACTGTGCATTTTTAAAACTCATAGGCCCAGATTCTCAAAGGGCTTACGACGGCGCAACGCCATTTGCGCCGTCGTAAGTCCTAATCTGGGCCGTCGTATCTATGCGACTGATTCTTAGAATCAGTTACGCATAGATATCCCTTAGATCTGACAGGCGTAAGGCTCTTACGCTGTCAGATCTTAAATGCAATTTTTTTTCCCGCCGCTAGGTGTCGCCTAGTTGTTTTCCCCGTTGTCTATGCAAATTAGCTATTTACGCGAGATTCCCGAATGTACGTGCGGACGACGCAGCAAATTTACGACGTTTCCGTAAGCATAAACTTGCCCCTGCTATATGATGGGCAAGTTTATGAAGGTCCGTCGTATGTCATGTTAAGTATGGCGTCGGGTCAGCGTCGGCTTTTTCCGTCGTTTACAACGTTTTCCTAAGTCGTCCACGAATACGACTTTACGTCAATGACGCTCACGTCGGCGTCATTGACGTTTTCCGTCGTGAGCTGGAGCATGCGCACTGGGCTATTTTTCCGCCCGGCGCATGCGCAGTTCGTTTGGCGCGGAGGCGCGCTTAATTTAAATACAAGCCGCCCCCTTTGAATTACGCGGCCTTACGCCGGGCCATTTACACTACGCCGCCGCAAATTACGGAGCAAGTGCTTGGAGAATACGGCACTTGCTCCAGTAATTTGCGGTGGCGTAGTGTAAATGGCTTACGCTACGCCGCCGCGGAATCTACAAGATTATTGTTTTTCCCTTAAAGTGCTTTTGAACCCAAAAACATTTATTAAAATTGCTGCTTGACCATTCCTAGATGCTATGATTGCATTTGTTTTCTTTTTATAGGCTTTTTTTCACCTCCGTCCTGATCCTACCTGTAAGTCTGTTATTTTTCAACATAATAAGCTTTCCCTCAAATGTAGTAGTTAGAGGGTTGAGACAAACCAAAGATTAGAAAACAAATGCAGCTACTACATTTAAGGTTTGGTAAGCAGCAATATATTTTTGGTTATAAGTTTAATTCTTTTAGGCCCTATTCACACATGCGCGATGCTGCGTGCGTTGCTGGAACACAAACAGTGTGAATGGGGCCTATGAAAATAACCCTATCTGTGTAAAAGTATATACTAATGGAATACACATGGCTTTAACAGTCCCTCAAATAGAAAAAAGTTAAAAATAAATTCAGCGTGTGTTTTTTGTTCTCCTTCTTTCTCTGCACATCACATGAAACCAGGCATTCCTTGTTTACCAGGAAAAAAATAATTATCTTTCTTTTGCCACAAGATTGTGCTGTGGATACAGCAAATTGTTGATCTGCAAAACCAATATGAAAATGTCTGTCTAGGATTGCAAGACATTTATTTTTCACAATACCAGTAATAATAAGTAATCACATGGGTTATTGTGTCTGTTGGGAATACTCATTTGCATACTAAGCAGTTATATACATTTTTAACTTCAATATATTTGAACATATTTAACGCACTGCCATGTATAATGTACATATACTGTATATTTTCAATCTTAATCTGGAGCTCTTCTTTAGTTATAAAACACTGAATTAGCTCCTGACAACGAAGGAGTGGTTGAAGAGAGATGCCACTCAGCACTGCAAAAGGGATTTCTGGAGTTAGCTATTTTTTATGATTGTGTTACTCGTTTATAATATTTAGGATTTAATATCTCAAAGATATGATGTGGGTTAAATGAGAGTTCTTTGACCAGGAGTGAAAACTTTAACACAATAACATTTATTGGAACATAGTTGAAAGTCTACCTAATACATGTAGCACTACCCCCGGAGGAGCTACTGGTTATTTTTGGGTGGCACGTTACCTCTATAATCTCGCTGTCCAGGGTGAAAAGAGAGGCCGAAGAAATTCAATGTCCACAGAATGCACTTCTTTTTCTTGGGTTTATTTTGCAGAACTTCAGTAGAAAAGAAGGATAAGCGGTGGAAAGGGTAGATAGGTTCAGGTGCATAGTCCCAAATAGTGATGGACGAACATCTGACGGGGCGGTTCGCGAACGCTAACAGCAAAATTTCTCAAATGTTCGTGAACTGCAAGTTTGCGGCGGGCCCCATTGACTTTAATGGCAGGCAAACATTAAAAACCTGCAGGTCATGTTTGCAGCCACAAAATACTTACTAGCTGTGCACAAATAGTCCCACAACATGGACACTGACCTACCAGAAGTAGTAAGTGAAAAAACGGATGCAGAAGTAAGTGTTGGCCATTAAAGGCCCCAAAAATTAGCCGACAGGCGTTCACCTGACAGCAAAAAACTTTGTATTCTGTGGCTGGTGGTACATTAGGCATTCACCGGGTACAGAAGTAAGTGCCGGCCAGTACAGGCCCCAAAAATTATCCCACAGGCGTTCACCTGACAGCAAACAACTTTGTATTCTGTGGCTGGTGGTACATTAGGCATTCACAGGATAAATACGTGCAGGCCCCAAAAATTTGGCATTCAAGGGACATAAAAGGCCTTTTATGCCGCTGTATTTACCTAAGACAGGGACCATGAATTGTTATGGGTGGTGGCGGATATTTGTGGCCTGTCATGAGGAATTTGAATCAAACGTGGTCTACTGGTCACATGTGTTGAATTCCTCAAAGATCCATGCCTCATTAATTTTTAGAAATGTGAGGTAGTCGTGAGCTAGGCGAGTGCGCTTATCGGCTTACCCCCCCTGCTGCGCTGAACATCCTTTCGGACAGGAAACTGGACGAGGGGCAAGCCAACAGTTCCATTGCAAATTGTGCAAGCTCTGACCAGAGGTCAAGCCTGCCCACCCAGTAGTCCAGGGGTTCATCACTTCTCAGTGCGTCCACATCGGCCGTTAACCCGATGTAGTCGGACACCTGCCGGTCTAGGTGTTCCCTGATGCTGGATCCGGAGGACAGCTGTCAATGGGTTGGCTGAAAGAATGATCTCATATCATTAGTGACCAACACATCTTCAAACTGCCCTCTTCTTGCAGGCGCTGTTGGATTGGTACCCGCAACCATTTCTCTGTGAGTGGAAATTCCTCTGCCAGCGCACACACAAGCAGAATGCAGCATTTCTCGAAGGAAGGCCTGGAAGTGCAACATTCCATAAGCCCTCTGTGATGGTAGTAACATTTCCTCCATGGTTTTTTTGTACCGGGGGTCTAAGTATGTTGCCACCCAGAACTGGTCCTTGCCCTTTATGCTTTTTATATGGGGGTCCCTCTTATAACACTGGAGCATGAATGCCCCCATTTGCATTAAACTGGAAGCTGTGTAGTGGCCTGGCTCCTGCTCATCTTCCAGGATAATGTCGTCCTTGTTCTCCTCCCCCCATCCACGGACAACACCAGGGATCCCAGAAAGGTTTAAAGCATGTTCTTCTTGCTCCTCCTCATCCGCCCCGGCACCATCCTCCTCTGACTCCTCTTCAGACTCCCGTTGTTGACTTGTCTCAGGTGGAGTAGCCCCCCCTGGGAATTCATCCAGCATTGCGACTTCCTCATCTTCCTGCTCTTGCTCCTCGATGGCTTGATCAATGACATGACACAATGCACACTCCAGAAAGAAGGCGTAAGGTACAATGTCACTGATGGTGCCCTGGCTGCGACTGACCAGTTTGCTGATCTCATCAAATGGCCGCAGAAGTCTGCATGAGTCGCGCATGAGCAGCCACTGGCGCAGTGAAAAAAAAAACAAGCTCCCCAGAACGTCCTGCTGCAGAGTTCGTACAGGTAGTCGTTAGGCTGCTCCAGCAGAAACGTGCAGTTATCAAGCATATACAAGGTTGAGTTCCATCGCGTCGGGCAGTCACAAATAAGACGTCTGACGGGCAGGTTGTGTCGCCGCTAAATGTCAGCAAGGCGAGCCATGGCCGTGTAAGATCTTCTGAAATGGCCCGAGATTTTCCTGGCCTTCCGCAAGACATCCTGGAGCCCAGGGTATTTGGCAATGAATTGCTGCACGACCAAGTTCAGGACGTGTGCCATGCATGGCATGTGTGTAATTTTGTCCTGTTTCAGCGTGCTCAGCAGATTGGCACCATTGTCGCACACCACTTTACCAACTGTCAAATTGACCGGTGTTAGCCACTGATCTGCCTGTGAATGCAAAGCTGAAAAGAGGCTAGACGATGAGAGCCTGGAGTGTGGCTTTGTGGGTTCTAATGGCGTTGCTCCCACTGGGCTCCATGATGGGAGGCCAGGTGCCTTCTTAAGGCGTTCGTTCCTAGGTAAGTGTTGGGCTTACCGCGACTTATGCGTTGACTGCAAAGGCTGAAGATGGCAACACTATTGTCAGCAGCGGACACGTTTAAAAAAACCCACACTGCGGAGCCATGGGCCGGCATCCTGGGAGCGTACATGGTTGATGGCTCGCTCCTGATACATTAGCAGTCTGGTAAGTTCGGCCTGCTTCTCCTCCCTATCTGCTGGTCCATCTCTCCCTCTGAACTCCCCTCCCTTTCCTCTCTTGTGGGCACCCACGTGATGTCTGTAGACATGTCATCATCGACGTCACCTTCCCCATCACTAACATTAGAGATCTCGGAGTAGGCAGCAACAGCGGGGACCAACCTCCTTGGGCTTATCTGGGTACTGTCGTCAGACTGCTGAGTGGCGGCTGTTGCTACCTCCTCTTCCTGATCCAATGCCAAGAATGGCTGCGCATCGGAAATGTCTTCTGATGGATCGGAAAATAATTCCTGTGACTCAAGCGGAGGGTATATGGTGGTGGTGGTGGTGGTGGTGAGCCACTCAACCAAGTCTGGTGCGTCCTTTGACGTAATCAAGCGCACCTTGTGCCACTTCCCAATTTGCCTCTGGGCCTGGTGCTACTGCCCTACCCCTACCACCCCTGCGGAAGGGCCTGCCTCTTCCTCTGCCTGTCATTTTTTAAATGACCCTGTGACAAAAGTCTCTAGAGAAGCGCAGTATATGTGGAAGAAGGTATATAACACCCCACTTCAATCTGTCGTTTTGGGGGACCACTGATTTATCGCACCAGTTCTAAAACTTTTTTTTCAGTAACTTTTGTCACTGTGCGTAGCAGAGGTAAGGCAGCGAAAAAGGCAAAAATTCTGCAGTACCCAAATACACTATTATGAAAGTATATTTTTATATAACACCCCGCTTCAATCTGACGTTTTGGGGGGCCACTGGTTTATCGCACCAGTTATAAAACTTTTTTTCAGGAAATATTGTCACTGTGTGTAGCAGAGGTAACACAGCGAAAGAGGCAAAAATTATGCTGTACCCAAATACACCACCAGTCACAATGCTGCACAATACAAATCCACTATAATATGCTTTCTATATTAGAAAGTATATTATAAGTGTATTACACCCCTATATACTGCACACCAAATAATAGTACACCTATACCAGTCCTTAAAATTACTTTTGTGGACCTGTTAGCTAATGATTTGTGTCACTACAGTCTGTCCCTGCTCCGCACAGCAACCTCTCCCTACACTGACAAAAAGCTGAATGTATCACACCAGTTATAAAACTTTTTTTTACAGTATCGTTTGTCACTGTGTGTAGCAAGAGGTAAAGCAGCAAAACAGAAAAAAAAATCTGCAGTACCCAAATACACCAGTCATAATGCTGCACAGTGCACAATACAAATCCACTATAATATACTTTCTATGTTAGAAAGTATATGATAAGTGTATTACACCCCTATATACTGCACACCAAACAATAGTACACCTATACCAGTCCCTAAAAGGACTTTTGTGGACCTGTTAGCTAATGATTTGTGTCACTAGTACTACAGCCTGTCCCTGTTCCACACAGCACAGCAACCTCTCCCTACACTGACAAAAAGCAGAATGTAAAATGGCCACCAGATCAGGTCTAATTATAAGGTAGGGGGTATGTCCATGTGCTGAAATGTCTCAATTGGCTGTGCTGTACCACCTGATGGATGTGTCATGGGTCAAAGTTCTTCTCAATGTAAAATGGCGGACCGTCGCGAATATCGCCAGATGTCCGCCTGTTCAGAGAACCACGAATGAGCAAAGTTCGCTGCGAAATGACCGCCGGGCGAACCGCCAGGCCATCTCTAGTCACAAATAGGGAAACACTCCTGCTTCCAGTAAATAGTTCTCGTCGTCACACGTAGCCAGAGTGGATATTGCTCAACCGGATAGGTCCCTCTCACTGGCCTAGCAGCCGGGATGGAGCACGAAGTAAAGTACAGTCTCTTCCGCAGACCTTCCTTTGTGAGGAGACACTTTGGTCCGGATTCCTCTGCCACAGGATTCAGCACCCGGATCTCTTTAGCTTAGCTTTGGTAGAACTTTTAGACCAGACAGGCGTCACTGTCAAGCCTCTCGGTGTGCCGTGCATCCTTCGATTAAGTTTCCAGGCCTTCTCCCAAGGTACCAGCCTCTTGCATGGCCCTCTCCAGGATAGGTCCTCCCCTGGCTTCCTTCATCTAGTGGCTTCCTCCCGCAGGACAGACAGCACAGAATCACCTTTGCAAGGCAGGCCCCAGCCAGACTACTGGGCCCACAAACAAAGTCACAGCCCCGGGCCAACGTGGTCCCGGAACCAGGATTAAGGACACGCACCTCAGGCCAGGCGGGATACAAGGCACGTGGGACAACAGACCCCACACTAATGGCATCTGTCGCTTAAGTACCCCTCCCCAGCATGCACAGCGAGCAGCCACTCCCACTGATTCGCTGCCATGGGGAATACCCAATGCACCTTGACCTTGCTGCTGCCACCCTTGGCCTTCGGTGGTAATGACACCCCCAGGCGAACAATGGTGGATACTCCCAGCACAGTCACGGCTGGAACAGAGGCTAAATTGTCCTTAATCACTCTTGTCTGAGCCAAATAACAACATTTAAAGCAGCGTCTGATCAACAGGAGCAGGGCACTACATACACAACCATCTATTTATAGTCTACAACAAGGAAGAAACTATTAGGTTAAAAAAAAATTATATGAAGGAATACAGAGTATATTCCTTAAAACATTAATCTACAAACATATTCAGTTACAAGTAAAAGACAGACCTTTCTCATATTTACTAGACATGTGCACACTGAAATATTTAGTTTCAGAATTTTGTTTTCGTCTGAAAAATAAACGTATTTAGTTACTCCCGATATTCGTTTTTATTTATTTTGTTTTTCGTTAGAAATTGCATTCGTCTGAAAATCTGCATGAATTAAGGTCGAATCTGTCATTGAAGGCTTAGGCCCCGTACACACGAGAGGATCCATCAGCTGGAATTGATCCGCGGACCGGCTCCAGCGGATAGATCCCCTGGTGTGTACAATCCAGCGGATCTGTTTCCGCGGATTTTTATCCCCTGGGATGGATTTCCAGCGGATAAAAATTTGAAGACATGCTTTCAAATCTATCCGCTTGAATCCATCCCAAAGGATTGATCCGCTGGTCTGTACAGACTCACCGGATCAATCCGTCCGAATCAATCCCCCGCATGTGTCGTAATGATTCGACGCATGCGTGGAATTCCTTATATGACAGCGTCGCGCACGTCGCCGCGTCATCATCGCGGCGACGGCGCGACACGTCATCGCGATGGGATTTCGGCGCGGATTTCGATCCGATGGTGAGTACACTCCATTGGATCAAAATCCTCGCAAATCCTCGAGAGGCTTTATCCGCGGAAACGGTCCGGTGGAAGATTTGACGGAGCAGCGAAACTGTACGACGCCGCGATCGTACATTTCCGGTCGAATGTTTCGCCTACAAGCTAGCTATAGTAGAATTCTAATGTTGTATGACAAGTAATAATTATATTTATTAATTATTATTACTAGTCAACCAACATTAGAATTTTTCTATAGCCTATGGGCCGAGCATTTGACCGGAAAGGTACAATTGAAGCGTCGTACAGTTTAGCTGCTCTGTCGAATCTTCTTAGAACTTTCGACAGACACCATAAGCCTTCAATGACAGATTCGACGTTTGTATGTTTTGCGATGCTTTGTCGAATCTTCGTCGTTAATGTTGAATTGTCAAGTTAGTTCTAGCTATTTTACTGCTCCTCCTTTTTGGTTACAATTAGCCAATGACATTCATCATCATCATTATTTTTATTTTACTTCCCCCACCCAATTCCAGCAGCGACCTTTTCTCTCTATAATGTCGAATCTTTTCTCTCTATAATGTCGAATCTTTTCGTTTTCTGCGCATTCGTTTGTGTTTGTTAAAACGATAACGAAAAAACCTGAAATTCGGACGAAAATGCATTGGGACGAAAACAAATGCACATCTCTAATATTTACCCTTTGGTTCCATTCTGATGGCTGCTTTCCCATAAAGTGAAATGTTCCTACCATCCACTTTGTGTATATCATTACAGGCTGATGCCTGATTGGTTGGCATAGCATGGCTATTGATTGGAGGGCTTACCTATTACTGATTATGGACTGGCTACATCTCCAATTCCTATACTTTGCATAAGTCAGACCCCTTTAATGCAAATCCTTGTGACTGTCATGTACCTGGTGGAGATCAAGCTGGAGAGGGGGCTTCTCTTGCACCTCCTGTCTGACACCCCTGGTAGTGATGACAGGGAGTGACGGACACAGAGTGACACGAGGGCCGATGTAATGGATGGCGCTGGCTGAGTCTTGGCAGAAACCAGGTGGCTGGAGAGCGCTGAGCAGACTCTGAGAACGGGCACAGACTCTGCGCATACGCGCCCGTGCGTGTGTGCGCATGCACCAATACAATACAAGTCCTTCTTTGTGCACACACTGGTGGCCGGACTTCTTGGCACATCTGTTGGCCGGACTTCTCTTACAGTAACTATTCTGGGCAGGAGATTAAATTGAATCTTCCCGGGAAGTTAAGTATTGATTACGGGTTGGCCTCCCTTCATTGCATATCCCAGCAATGGGATCCTTTGAAATGAATATGTGTAAAACAATGAGCTTTGGATCCCCATTGTTTGTATACACAAGCCTAGGCACCATCTTGTCTGCTTAAACTAGACATCTTGGTGGCTAGGTTATATAGATACAAAGCTAATTGAAATATATTCATAATTACAATATTTTACAGCTATAACTCATAAGGCAACAATTGTTTATCATTTTCAGATATGATGCTGTGGTCAATACCTAATTAAGTATCAACTAGGCATGCATGACACCAAGCTTTTGCGTGAGTATCGGCACTCGCCCAAATGTTCCCGATACCAAAAACTTTTTCAGTGTGATTTGTGTCTATACAAAATAAATGGATGTAAATCGCACTTCATGGAATGCGATTTCCCTCATCGCTCCTGTATGTGTATATGCATAGAAATATAGAAAATGAAAAGCGCCATCTAGTAGGCAGTTTAAAAAATGTTAGAACTCACAGTACATATTTGGCCACATGCAAAATAATCTACATAGGTGTCCCGGTCTGCTGATGATAGCAAATCAGGGCCACGAGAGCTGCTCACAGGGCTGGAGGAGAAGTTCTGGGACCCAGTGGGTATAGGGCGGACGTGATGTCAGCTTGGGGGTGAACCACCTGCACATCTTCTCCAGCCCTGTGAGCACCTCCAGCAGCTGTTATTTCCTATCATCGGCAGACTGGTACACTAGTACATTTTGCATGTGGGAAGATATAAACTGTAAGTTCTAAAAAAAAATTAACTACCTACTAGATGGCGCTTTTCCTTTTCTGTATTTCTATACATACACATACACACAGGAGTGGTGAGGGGAATTGCATTCTATAAAGTGCGATTTGCATCCATTTTTTTTGTATAAACACAAATCACACTGCAAAAGGTTTTGGTATCAGGAACATTTGGGTGAGTACAGATACTCACGCAAAAGCTTGGTATCATGCATATCTACTGTAGTTGATACTTAATTAGGTATCGACCACAGCTTGATATCTGCAAATTATGAACAATCAATCATAAAAAATAGCCAACTCCAGAAAATCAAGGGAACAAACTACAAAAACCATGTTAACTTTTTTTTTTTTTTTTGTTTTTGTTTTTTATTGGTTTTAAATAACTTCTTACTTTTTCTCCTTATTGCCTTTGGTAATTATATATTTTTTAAAAACAAGTCAGAGCAACAAAATTCATACAGCAAAGGGGCGGGAGGGCAGGACATGGAAACCTCTCTTTTTTTATTTTCCCTACCCAAAGTACTGACCTTAAAAATCACACCACAACTTCACCCCGCCTTTCTCCTATTTCTTTTAACCATTTTTGATGCTGATCCTTATTCCGAATGAACCGACTCCAGTCATGGTTCTAATTTGTGTTTATGAAACAGGGCATTGCTTGATTGCTAATGGCACAAAAAGTTATTATCTATGCATTTTTTTGTGTTTTCATATTTTTTTGGTGCATGTATGTCTTCATAGATTGAAGTAGAATTGTAGGATACTGAAGTGTCTTGACATACTGCGCAGCATTCACATATATTTGCAAATGTTTTTCACTGATACCTCTGTTTTTGTCTTAAATCAGAGTATAATCAAATATTTATATTTCTCCACCAGCAGGGCTGATTTAAAAACTATTTTTTATTTATTTATTTATTTTTATTGCATTGTTTTTGGTATCTAGGTAATAGTTTATCTGTAAAACATGTAGCTGCTACACAGCATAAGAAACAACATTTCATTAATAGACTGCCATTTTTTCTTTTGGAAGTAATTAAACTTTTTGGACTTTTTATAGTTGTTCTGCCAGTTGCACTTGAATAGCCAAGAAACTGGTGTTCCATTATTTACTATAGATTAAATAGCAGTGCTGCTGTGATAATTCTGGCATGTTCTTGTTGACAGATTCAGTGAGCCATGTAGTACAAACCAATTTTCTTTACATCTTGTGCTCCATATTAATTGTATTTTAAGGTCTCAAAGCGATTTATTGGAAAATGTATCATGCAGGGAGGTATCTTGTCACAACTTGGCAGGACATGAAATGGTTACTTGCTGCACTGTATGTTATCTCTGATTAAACATAAAAAACAAAAAAAAACAAAGGTAATTGTCTTTGTTCCTGCAAACTCTTTAATAATAATAACTATTAAAAAAAAAAAGTCAAGTTGTAAAACGCTGCGTAAACTGTTAGCGCTTTATAAATCCTGTATAATAATAATAATAATAATAATATACCATAGTAGTGCTCTGTATTGCACTAAGCATGCATCATTGTGTGCCATTCACTTCCAAAACACAGCTGCAGCACTCCATAACACATCTACAACTCTATCTATCTATCTATCTATCTATCTATCTATCTATCTATCTATCTATCTATCTATCTATCTATCTATCTATCTATCTATCTATCTATCTATCTATCTATCTATCTATCCATCTGCAACATTATTTGTTTTGTTACTTTTTTTATGGCATGTTTGATATAAATCAGTGGCGTAACTAGAGACTTAAGAAAAGCCTGATTTTGATACTTAAATTTTTTACACTTTCCCCCTCAAATGCAGCCAGTTTCCCCATCAAATGCAGCCAGTTTCCCCATCAAATGCAGCCAGTTTCCCCATCAAGCGCGACCACTGTGCCCATCAAACGCAGCCACAGCAGTGGTACTTGAGAGGGGTGGTAGTGGTGGTACTTGAGGGGGTGGCTGCGGTGGTAGTAGTGGTGCCATTCTCTCCCATCCTCTCTATTGTAGAAGTAACGGGGGATAGGGATGAGATCAGTGGTGGGGGATGGGATCAGTAAGAGGCACAGGTGAAGTTAGGAGAGGATGGCACTGCCACCGCAGCCACCATCCTCAAGTACCACTGCTGCCGCCCCCCCTTAAGTACCACCGCTGTCGCCCCCCTCAAGTACCACTGCTCCCGCCCCCCCTAAAGTACCACCACAGCCACCCCCCCTCAAGTACCACCCCCCTCAATTACCACCACTACCACCCCCCTCAAGTACCAGCGGTGGTAATTGAGGGGGGTGGCAGCGGTGATACTTGAGGGGTGTGGCTGTGGTGGTACTTGAGGGGGTCAGCAGAGGTGGTATTTGATGGGGGGTGGCAGAGGTGGTACTTAAGGGGGGCGGCAGCGGTGGTACTTGAGCGGTGTGGCTGCGGTGGTACTTGAGGGGGGCGGTAGAGGTGGTACTTGAGGGGGCGGTAGCTGTGGTACTTGAGGGGTGTGGCTGTGGTGGTACTTGAGGGGGGGTGGCAGCGGTGGTACTTGAGGGGGGTGGCAACGGTGGTACTTGAGGGGTGTGGCTGCAGTGGTACTTGAGGGGGGTGGCTATGGTGGTACTTGAGGGAAGTGGAAGCGGTGGTACTTGAGGACGGTGGCTGCGGTGGCAGTGGTGGTGCCATCCTCTCCCAACACCACCTGTGCCTCTTACTGATCCCATCCCCCACCACTGATCTCATCCTTATCCCCCATTACTTCTACAACAGAGAGGATGGCACCACTACTACCACCCCCTCAAGTACCACCACTATCACCCCCCTCACCTATGGGAAAAACTGCAATGGACCATACACATGAAGGGGATTGCTGGCCAAAGCTCCATTGCAGTTTTCCTGTCGGGAAAACCAGCCATGTGTAGGGGAAAGACTGAACCAAGCAGGTTCTCGGCTTTCCCCTTGTGATTTCCGTTGGGAACTTTTCCCGTCTGAAATCCCGCACGTGTGTACGGGGCATAAAGGTTTTTTACCTTCATGTATTTTATGAACTTTCAATATGTAGCTCCCCCCTCAGCCCCCCTAATACTCACCTAAGCCCTCTGGATTGGATGAGATGCAGGAGCCATTGACTCTCGCCACTGTCAATCACAGTCAGTGAGGAGTGGGGGGGGCTGAGCTGTGCTCGCTGTGTCTTATGGACACAGAGAGGCGGCTTGGGAGCAAGCATGCACGAGTGCCCCATGGCAAGCTGCTTACTATAGGGGCACTTGGCAAGAGGAGAGACCAGAGAAGAGGAGGATCAGGACTGTTCTGTGCAAAATCACTGCACAAAGCAGGTACGTTTTTGTTTTTTTAAATAAACATTTTTTTCCTTTACAATAATTGTAATTTTCTTTGGGTGCTTAAATTACAAATTGTTTGAAAAGTACACTGGGCCAATATGTAGGCTAAGCAGTAACTGCTCAAAACAAAAAAACTAACTGCTGCCATCAGTAAAAGTTCTTATTGATCCATATGAAACAGAAAGGGAGGATAGCCCTCCTTTGACTAGAAAATTGTTACAGGCTATTCATGGCATAGTAGTAAAACTCAGCAGAGTTTGTAAGGTTATGAAGTACATCACTTCATGGCTGCAAGTGGTGAGTTTAAAATATCCATATACAAGGTTTCATATTTAGCTGATTAAATTAAATAACATGCATTTTTAATTTTCAGCCCTTAACTTCAGAAATAAAGGAAAATGTTTGCAAAAATGCTATACATTTGTTGAAACTAAGATAAATAAATGTGTTTAAAGTGTATGTAAACCCTACCAAGAAACATTTATTTAATTTATTTTGGTCTAATAAATATACCACGGATGTGTATTTGTTTGATAAGTCCAAAAGCCCTGTTGATCTTGTCAGCTATTCAGAGCTGTCCTCTTGTGTACACTTCCTTGTGTTCTTTCAAAGAATTCCCTATTTCCCCACTGATACACATTCAAATAGTCTTCTCCAAAAGAAAAAGGACCCTAAGTATCCCCACACACACACCTACTGGCTGTTTAAAGCAATCTTCTGGACAAGAATACCTGTGCACATGAATGTCTTAGCCTAGTGGTTCTGTCAGAAGAAAAAGTTTAGGAATACAAGAAACAGCAATCTTCAACTGAAAACATACTGTATGTAGTTTAAGGATAAGTTCACCTTTAGTAACATGTTACACCCTGCATCTGCTGTCACAATAAAAAAACAGCCTTGTGGCTCCCCCTCACAAAGCCGTGTCATTCACCCACAGTTATTTGTATTGGTTACAGTAAACAATGGTATAAGCATAAATGAGCAATTAACACATTAGTCATCAAAATCAGCAGTAAATAGTGCATAGAAGCGATAACTGCAGTGTAGGTAATAATACTATAACTGATTTAGAGTGATCTCTAGAACAATGGCTAGTATATGATGTGATGTCCCTTAAGAGGTACCTCTTAGGCCCCATACTCACGAGCAAACATGTCTGCTGAAACTGGCCCGCAGGCCAGTTTCAGCAGACATGTTTGGTCGTGTGTGGGCGCGAGCGGGCCGAATTCCAGCAAACATTTGCCCGCCGGGCCTTTTCCCAGCAGACAAATATTCCTGGACTTGTTTTAAAACAGTCCGCTGGAATTCTGCCCGCTCGGACATGTACGGTCGTCAGTACAGACCTACCGTACATGTCCAGGCGCCCGCCGTCCCTCGCATGCGTCGAATGACTTCGACGCATGCGTGGAAGCATTTTAAAGGCGGGCCGCCCACGTCGCCGCGTCATTGTCGCGGCGACACCGCGTCATCGACGCGGCGACACCGCGGACACGCCCCGCGTATTGTTTACGCGCGGACTTCTGTACGATGGTGTGTACAACCATCGTACAGAAGCCCTCTGGCAGACATGTATGGTGGAAACGGTCCGACGGACCGCTTTCACCATACATGTTTGGTCGTGAGTACCCGGCCTCAATATAAGCAATAAGCAAAGGTCTCTGGAGCAGCTATTGAAAAAGTATTCCTTAGTACTATCTCTTGAGTTGGCTAACGTTGGGGCCCAGTTTTTCCAGTGGTGCACATGAATACAGTCCCAGTAAAATCTGCAGGCAGCAAGTAAGGCTACTAGATAGCTGTGTAGTCAGTGCATAAAGGGCTCAGCCTCTCTAGCAGCAGATGGTGAATCACCATAGAAGCAGTCCGGTCACCTACAGCAATCAGTCCTAATTCCACTGTGCATCCAGATAATTCATACTGTCAACACACTGGGATTCAGAACTCTGCTCATGCTGCCAATATGCAGCAGTGATGGTGAACACTGGGCAGCAATAAGCACTCATTCATCTCCCTCACAGCAAGAGAGAGAGAGAGTTACGTTCTGTACAGCCAGGGAAAATGCAGCTATTTCCCCTCCTTCCAGCAATCTCTCTCTAGGAAAAAGATCTTGGCTACCACAGTAGGGTCTTTCTCCTCTGGACTACAGTTTCTACAGTGCAGTGCTGCCTGACTCAGTCTATTGAAATCTTGCTGGAAACAGCCGTTAACCAGTTGAGGGACACAGGGCAGTAGCTACACAGAGCAGCAGCAGTCAGTGTATAACTCGCTCTCAATTCCTAGTCAAGCACATGGCTACACAGGTGTTTTGCTTTTTTGTGAAAGATGAAATTGTCATCTATGGCCCGGATTTACAGACAGCGGCGCACATTTATGCCGCCGTAGAGTATCTCCTGTACCCTATGCCGACGCAGCGCAGAGAGGCAAGCACTGAATTCACAAAGCCAGTGCTCCAAAAACTGCGCTGGGTTTCCTAGGCGTAAGCCGGCGTAGGTGGAAGTGGGCGTGAGCCATGCAAATGAGGCGTGACCCCATGCAAATGATGGGCCGAGCGTCAGACAGATACGTATAACGAACGGCGCATGCGCCTTCCCGTGGACGCATCGCAGTGCGCATGCTCAGAATCACGTCAAAACTACTCCCTAAGATACGTCAGATCACTGCCTACAGCGTGAACGTAACCTACGCCCAGCCATATTCACGTCCAACGTAAAATACGCCGGCTTGTGTTCCCTGGTGCAGCCCTTTACATGGATGCTGCTGAGTTACACCTCCTTTATGAGGCATAACTTTACCCTGGACGTATGACTTTACGCGCACTGCGTCGGACGCACGTACGTTCGTGAATCGCCGTATCTCCCTCATTTACATATTTGAATAGAAAATCAATGGGAGAGCCACATGCGTCCAGCGTAAATATGCGCCCACTCTACGCCGGCGTAGGAAAGTTACGTCGCTGGGATGAAGCCTATTTTTAGGCGTATCTTAGTTTGTAAGTCTGGCGCCATAGATATGACGGCGCATATTTGCACTTACGCGGCGTATCTGGAGATACGTCGGCGCAAGTGCTTTGTGAATCCGGGCCTATATATTTCTACTTGTTGCTGCTAGATGTCATTAAACTGCTGAATTGTTTTCTATCATCCAAAAAAATCAAAACTAATTTAGGTTTCATTTATAACTATTTCCCCCACAGGTAAGTGACAACTAATTTCAAGATAAATTTGGCGCATTACATTTTTAAGTAAGGCAGATAAATAAAAATAGCATAGGTCAATGGCTACATATTTGATAGACAATGTATAAGAGAGATGTGCTTATTCCCACAGTGGACTGGCACAGGAGTCAGTACAGACTGGCAGGCAGCCAGTGTAGCAATAGCCGATTACATTTCCAACCTGTCACTGACATGGAGATACAGTACTGCTTGCTGTATATGGAACAAGTTAAACCTGGCAGCCAAGATCTTCCCTCTTTTACAATCTCCCCTATAGTAGACTATAGCTCAAGTGGAAAGTAAGTGAAATGTCACAAGGAGACATTAAAAGAGGTTTTTCAGTTTTTTAAACTTTGCCTTTTTTGAAAAATAGAGAATAAATAAAAGGTATTTATTTCAACTACTTTTTGTAAAAAATAAATCATTTAAGATATTTAATCATTGCAGAACTTGTGGCCTTTTCAGTTGATTACTCATATTGTGTGTTTAGTCTTAAAAATACTTCATGCATTTTTTACATATTTTATATTATAGGGTGACAAATGTGCAAACATTAAAAAAAAAAAGTTTTATTTGTGTATTTTTTTATTAATTTCTTATTGTACTAAGAAAAATTATATTTAATAATTGTGCTATTAAATAAATGGTGCTGCAGATCCAATGAATGAAGGTGGCAGTGCCTTCTGCAAACTGATAGGTTGTTATATCAGATTCCAGCCTGTATGTAATCACTATGTTATACAGTAGCTGATCTTGTCAGTAGGGACTGAAAATGGTTAAACGCAAAAGTTATTTTTTTTACCTTAAAGTGGAGGTTCACCCAAAAAATAAATTTTTAACATTACATTCAGCCGAGTTGTCCTAATGACAATCGGCTGTTTTTTTCCCCCGTACATACCGACTTTCACCGCCGCTTCCGGGTATGTCTTCTGCGGGACTGGGCATTCCTATCTGATTGACAGGCTTCCGACCGTCGCATACTGCGCGTCACGAGTTGCCGAAAGAAGCCGAGCGTCAGTGCGCAGGCACCGTATAGAGCCGCACCGACGTTCGGCTTCTTTCGGCAACTCGTGACGCGCTGTATGCGACGGTCGGAAGCCTGTCACTCAGATAGGAACGCCCAGTCCCGAAGAAGACATACCCGGAAGCGGCGGTGCAAATAAGGTATGTACGGGGAAAAAAAACAGCCGATTGTAATGTTAAAAATGTATTTTTGGGTGAACCCCCGCTTTAATGAATTCTCTGCATTAGGGTACAAAAAAACGTTCAATATCAGGTCCTCCCAGACCCACCGTAAACACTTACCTGAGTCCATTCTCGATCCAGCGCTGTGCCTGTCTGCTGCAGTTTTTTCTCCTCTTCCTGGTTTCACTAGAGGCTCTGGTGGCAGCCATTGGCTCCTGCTGTTGTCAGTCAAAACCAGTGAGGAGAGAGCAAGGAGTTGGGTCAAGCCACGCTGTGTGTGTCAATGGACAAACACAGCTTGGTTCAGGAAAGCTCTCATCTGAGTACCCCCATAGGGAGCAGCTTGCTATGGGAGCACTTAAAGAGGAGGAGGAGTTGAAAGGGCCAGCAGAGGACCCCAGAAGCAGAGGTTTGGGGCTGCTCAAAAAAATGCACAGAACAATTTTGTGGAGGAAAAATTACATTTACAGTTGCTTGAAGTCAGTAAAAGTCAGGACTGAAAGTCAGCAGCCTCACAAAGTATCAGCTGGTGGCTCTCAAAGGGGAGAGAAGTTCATTAATGTATCCCAGGTAGAGATCATAGTGCTGGGGAGTGTTAAAGAGGACCTTCCCCCAACTACCCAAACTATCCTTACTCTAAAAACCTGAAATAAACAATCATATTTATCGATATCCTTGTGACTTTTTCTCCATATTTTTCTATTGTTATCCTACCTCGGTGCTGCTTGCGTCCCTGTGCCACCATTTTGAAAATATCTGTGGTTCTATGTAGGGTTGTCCCGATACCGATACCAGTATCGGTATCGGGACCGATACCGAGTATTTGCGCTAGTACTCGTACTCGTGCAAATACTCCCGATACCAAAATAGAATACTTTTTTTTTCTTTTTTGTGACATCGAGCGGTGCATAGAGGCAGGGCCAGATTAACCGTGGGGCTGATGGAGCTGCAGCTCCAGGCCCCCATCATAATATAGGCCCAAACTTAATTCTCTCACCAGGGCCCGGCGGCCGGTCGACGACCGCTATATAATAAATCCACACGTCCAGGCAGCTGCAGTGCCATTGGATGGCACTGATAGGTGGCACTGGCATTGATTGAATGGCACTCATAAATGGATGGCACTGATAGGTGGCACTGGCATTGATTGGGTGGCACTGATGAGATGCACTAATAAGCTGCCTCCCTGCACTGATGCACTAATGGGCACTGATCTGCACTGATAGGTGGCACTGGCTAGCTGCACTTTTGGGCACTGGCACCGATGAGCTGCACTGATAGGTGGCACTGGCAGTGATCACTCCTTCAATGATATGTAGTTTTCCAGTACCGTATGCTAAAAAACAGCCCCACACCATGATGTACCAGTTCTTCATAATTCTAAAGAAAATATCCTTATGCCGCGTACACACCATCGTTTTCTGCGATGGAAAAATGCGACGCTTTATGTGCTTTAAAAAAACGTCATTTTTCAAACTTCAATTTGAACAACGACGTAGCATACACACCATCGCTTTTTCACAACGCTCTAGCACAGCGCAGTTCCGTCAATCACGCACGACGTCACTATAAAGGGTCGTTTCCAAGCGGAAGACGGCCTCTTTTGCTGATATCGTGTTGCTGCGTGTTAGTAAAAGTTTGGTGAGATACGATTCGTGATTTTCAGTGACTGTGCTTTAAATTTCGTTTTCTGTCGTACAGTTTGTCTATTTGTTGTCGGATCTGTGATACAGTGCTTGTACTAAGGACGTATTTGTTTAGGCATTACGTTTGGTGTGCACGGTGCTGTTTAGCAGGTCGTTCTTCAAAGGCCATTCTTTACTTTTCGGGGCGTAATTTTTAGTCTGATCTGATTTGACGACCGTTTTCTAGCCATGTTGCGGGTACGAACTCGTCGCCGAGATCGTGCTGTGCTTGTTGTTAGGATGTGTGCTGCATCCCAGCGACGGTCCATGAACAGGGTGAGGAGGAGGTTGTGGACCAAGAACTGGTTGCTACGCAGGGACCAGTTCTCTCATATGCCTCTGCTGCGGGAGATCCGAGAAAATAACCCTGATGATTTCAGGAATTTTCTTAGGATGTCTGACCCCGTATTTCAGCAGCTTTTGGCTTTGGTGTCGCCATATATCACCAGGCAGGACACCGTTATGCGGGAAGCCATCACTGCTGAGCAGAGGCTAGTTGCTACGTTGCGCTACCTTGCAACAGGGAGAAGTCTGCAGGACTTGAAGTTCTCGACGGGCATCTCCCCCCAGGCTCTGGGCCTCATAATCCCTGAGACCTGTTCGGCCATCATTCAGGTTCTTCAGGAGGACTATGTTAAGGTAAGTGGTGTTCTTTCAATGGTCAAACTAATTCACAAAAAAAAAAAAAAAAAATACTTTTCTAATATGCTCAGAATGCTCACTTTGTCTCTATGTATGCTGTTCTACACAATTAGTAAAGCCCTACATGTTTATTAAATTTAGCCAACCTGTCCATCATTCTATGTTGTGGGCAAACCCACCTAGCATAGTCCCTATATCCCCGTTTATTTGTGGCCTCCATTGTAGTGCTGCATTTTGTGTGTCCCTATATCCCCGTTTATTTGTGGCCTCCATTGTAGTGCTGCATTTTGTGTGTCCCTATATCCCCGTTTATTTGTGGCCTCCATTGTCCAAACCCCCCCCCCCCTAGATTTTTGAAATACATACTAATAATTATTTTTCTTATTTAGATATTTTTTGGGGGGTTGTTTCTCATCTCATCTTGAGCCCCACTCCCCCTAAATATATTTTTTCAACATCAGAGGGGGGTGATTAATATGCTTAATTGTTCACATGTTATTTTTTAATACTAACCTTTTTTGTGGAATTGTTGGTGGGATCCCTTGTAATTTTAGCTATATTCTGTTTAAAATCTTTGTTCTAATGTTTTTTATTTTTTCTTTCTATCCAGTTCCCCACCACGCCACAGGAATGGCAGACTGTGGCAGCGGACTTCTCCCAGCGTTGGAACTTTCCGAACTGTGGAGGAGCCATTGATGGCAAGCACATCCGCATTGTGCCCCCACCCCATAGTGGATCCCATTTCTTCAATTACAAGGGGTTCCACAGCGTTGTTTTGATGGCGGTGGTCTCTGCAAATTACGAGTTTTTGTACGTGGATGTTGGGAAAAATGGCCGGATGTCGGACGGCGGTGTCTTTGCGGAGACGGAGTTCGCACAACGGCTTCGGTTGGAGGACCTAGGATTGCCACCTGCGGAGGAGAACGAAGAGGGTCTGCCCTTCGTGTTTGTAGCAGATGAGGCTTTTGGTTTGGGTCCCCACCTCATGAGGCCATTTCCCGTACGCACCCTCACCCATGAGAGGAGGGTTTTTAATTATCGGCTGGCCAGGGCAAGACGTGTGGTAGAGAATGCCTTTGGAATCATGGCCAGCCGATTCAGATTGTTTTTAACAGCAATAAACATGGCGGAATACAAGTGGAATTATATCATACTATCTTGTTGCATTTTGCACAATTTTTTGAAAAGAAATTCTCAAACGTACCTGACGGTATTGCCTGATGAGGCTGATCTTGTGGCTCCGGAGCCGGGACATCAGGCTAGCCATAGAGGCTTGGCCCCCCAAACCGCACGTGCAGTGCGTCAATCCTATGTGGACTATTTTATGGGGAGGGGGGCCATTGCAATGCCTGATCTTGTTTAAAAAAATAAATTTACTTTTTGTTTGATGAAACAGTGTTTATTTGTTTGATTTTAGTTATTTGTAAGTTTTGGGGGGTAATGTTTCTTTTTCGTAGGTTCTCATCCAGCCATGTGTTTGGGATGTAATAAATTCCCATGAGTGTTAAATCTTAATAACTCTACAAATATGCCTGAGTAATTGAATGAGTCTGCATTGATACCAATAACTACACACAAATTGTTTGGAGTCCAAAATGTTATTTATTTGTTACTTTTTTAGTTTTGATTAGTACAACAAATATTTATATTTTTTTTTTGGTCTTTTTTGATTATTACAAAATATAATTTTTTTTTTTTTTTTTTGGTCTTTTTTGATTATTACAAAATATAATTTATTTTTTTGTTTTTTTGGTCTTTTTTGATTATTACAAAATATAATTTTTTTTTTTGTTTTTTTGGTCTTTTTTGATTATTACAAAATATATTTTATTTTTTTGTTTTTTTGGTCTTTTTTGATTATTACAAAATATAATTAATTTTTTTGTTTTTTTGGTCTTTTTTGATTATTACAAAATATATTTTTTTATTTATTTTTTTTTTTTTTTTACAATTCAAGGAAAAAAGAAAATACACCAAAAATTAAACCCTCCCCAAAACATTAATAAAATTTTTAAGCTGCCGTTCCAGCGTCTTTGCTTTGTGACGTATTTCACGGCAGGCCAAACGTATGTCCTCAACTTGGGCCCTGCAGGTGAAAACCTCGCCGATGAGGAGCTGGGCACTATACGTGTCCAGTCCCTGACCAGCCCGATTTCCTCCTGAAATGTGGAACCAAAACATGTGTTAAAAGATTGTATGCCTATATCTATATTCACAGAAAATGTGGTAGATGTTACTTTACCGGATGTTGAGGCAGGTTCCTCTTCCTCTACATCCCTCGGGGGTGTGGCTTGATTGGCTTGTGCCTCCTGCCTTGCTGCTTCATTGTGCCCTACAAGATTGAAGAAAGGGAAAACATGAGGTTCAACCATTACGAGCGGCATGAAATGACACCCAAAAAATAAGAAATGCTAAACAAAAGGTCACTATTGTTGATTTTTAAACAATTATCAATAAAATAGACCAATATTTAATCCATTCACAAAGTAATGTCAAATCAGTTAACACAATTTTTAAGTTTAGATATGTAAGCTAAACAAGTCTCCCCTGGATCTGCTCACCCCTGTGTGTGACCCAACATAGGTTGTGATTGTGACAAACAATTGTGCTACTGAGTACACATGTTCAATAAAAAAAGGAGTAGCAAACGCTCCTTTTTGTGAATCTCAAGGTATTTACGTTTCTTCTAAAATAAGCTGAAACACATTTCCATCTATTCCAGAATTGAATACACCTTTTTTTTAAGCCCCAAAAATGTCACAACTTTCATATTTGTGTCGACTAATTGGTCATAGGAGTCGTCGTTCATTCGCCCACAATTCCTAAATTTACGATTTTTGTTCAGATACAGTGCTTCAACTCCCCTTTGCACATGCAAACTAGGCATGATGCCATTTCTCATTAATATGGTATTGGATTATTGAAAGTCACCGAATGAACGACGACTACGACGACTGCATCATGCGTCCACATTCATAATATTCATTTTATGGTCAACCTGGCCCAAAAAAAAAAATGGCACAAAGAACACACCAAAATAATTAAATACACATGGAAAAAACTTACTTCTTCTTCGAATCACCTTATTAATTCGGTAAAGTTGGTGGGGTTCCCTTTTTTTTAAATCCGACCACCTTTTGCGCAGGTGCTCTCTGCTCCTGGTTTTCCCAAACTTCCGCTGGAGCCTACGGATGACCTTCTCCATAATTTTGGCTTTAACTTTATTGGGATGCATGTAGGGGCCATGCTTGGCATCATAGTCCTCCCTCCTCAATATGGTGACCATCTCCACCATTTCATTAAAGCTCATGTTGGAGGCTCTGCAGTGGAATCTGCGGCGTGTTTGGGCCTGGCCTGCCTCCTGGCTAGAGCTAGAATACACCTCCATGTTGTCCATCTTTTCTCACTCACCAAACGACAGAGAAGGGGCGTGGAAAGGACGATACCGAACGTCAGGGGCGGGGTGTCGTGCGGAGCGTCACGCGTGCGTAGTGTAAAAGGGATGGGACGTGTTTGGAAACGGCCTGCATAGTCTGTGGAAGAAGTCGTAATTCCCGATCTTTCCTAACGACGAGACGTAAGTTTTTAATTCCGACTTTATTATAGTGAATAGGGAATGAGTTTGTGGGCTAGTTAGGGGAAGTAAGCTAGTGCCTTTAATTACATTATGTTTTGGCTTCTGTTTCATGTGCAGAAAGAATGGATGCCTTCAAGGATGCGGACTTCCTCACAGAATTCATCCAAAAATGGAAGGAACATCCAGTTCTGTGGCAAACCAAAAGCACACTAAATAAAAACAAAGATGCCAGGGAGAAAGCTAGACAGAGCATGCTTGTTTTTTTGAAAACAAGGGTCCCCAACGCCACAACAGCCACTGTGAAAAATAAAATCAATTCCATCAGGGGCACCTACAGGGCCCAACGGGTCCAAGTCCTGGCCTCAATGAGGTCTGGGGCTGCAGCTGACTCCATATACAAACCAACCCTGTGGTACTATAGTCAGCTGCAGTTCCTGGACGACCACATTGAGACCAGGACATCCATGTCTACCCTTCCCCCAAGAGGTAGCTCCCAGCTTCCCAGCAGCCAATCCTCCAGTGTTCCCTGCAGACAAGAGCAGACAAGCTCGGAGGAAGAGGAAGAGTTCCTGGAGGACCCCAATTGTGAGCCGTGGAGAATGGTATGTGTTTTTTGTTTGAATTTAGTTAGTATATGACAAGTATAGTAATAATGGTAAATGTATGTTACTATTGTTCTAAATTCTATGTGAATCTCGTAAGTTTAGGGATAGGATCAATAGTCAGTAGTGGGAAAACATGATGGGGTCAAAATGGGCAAATTAATAATGTTGATGAAGGAGTGGGTGGCATTTTCAGATAGGCCAGTAGGGGGGGAGTAACGCAATACACCTGCAAGGGGTCCCAGATGGAAGACACCCTTTTTGAGTACTATCTAGTTGACACTAAATTGATTAAATGAATTTTTGGGGAAAAGGCCACTTATTTACTAAATTAGGCATGCAACAACCCACATAATTCCAGGGGGACCATGTCTGAAGGTGTTTAAGGGGCCACATAATTAAGGATGGCGACCCTGTGTGTAATATATATTGACATTCAATTTGCATCACTCATGATTGTAAAAATGTGTGTGATTAATGACAAACACAAATAACATATGTTCCTTTTTTTCATACACAGGCAGACCCAAGCCAGGAACAGCCAGGGCCCACAGGGAGCCAGGAACAGCCAGGGCCCACAGGGAGCCAGGAAGAGACAGGGCCCACAGGGAGCCAGGAGGAGCCAGGGCCAACTGCAAGGCAGGAGGTGGCAGAGCCCACTGGGAGCCAGGAGGTGGCAGGCCCCAGTGGGACCCAGGAGGCACGCCGGCGGGATACCATCTCCCGGATCCCTCCATTCCGCAATCCCAATAAACGGCTCAGGAGTATGCGACAAATGGAGGAGGAGACCCAGGGCCTGCTTCGCCAAGCTACTGCAGCCATCCGAGAGCCACCCAGTGAAGTTGAGGGGTTCGCAGCGCTCATTGCAGCCAAGATGTACAATCTGGAGCAGAGCCAGCGTGTGCGCTGCGAACTCCTCATCTTCCAAGCCATAACCATGGCATCCCTGGGGCAGCTCGATGACGACACCCACATTGTGCGGATTGCTCCTCCTGTCCTTGCTGCTCCTCCTGCTCCTGCTCCTGCTCCTGCTCCTGCTCCTGCACCTGCTCCTGCTCCTCCACCTGCTCCTGCTTCTCCACCTCATGAGGCTGCTATGGCTCCTGCCACCTCATCTCCTCCAGGAACCCAGCCCCCAAGGACTCGGGCTACCGGGAAGGCTGCAGGGAAGACTGCAGGGAAGGCTGCTGGGAAGAAAAGGGCGAAGAAATAATACGGTGCCCCTGATGGAATTTTAATGTGGACTCACAGGCTGTATTTGTGGCTTCGGGGACCCTTGTTTTCAGAAAAAAACAAGCATGCTCTAAAGTGCTGCCTACCCTGGCATCTTTGTTTTTATTATGTTGTGTTTTTGGGTTGCCACTTTTTTTTTTTCAAAATTTTTATGAAGACTAAAATAAAAATTAATTTTTCAGCCAAATTTCAACATGTTTCTTTATTGTAGATTTGAGAGATCAGTATTGAGTGGGCAGACCCATTACAAAATAAATAATGCAAACATTAACAAGGTAAAAAAACATGCTTGTGGGTGAGTTAACTAAAAAATTAGGTTGTTGCAGACACTTCACACACTCCTAAATAAAAACAAAATAGAGATTACTAATCAAATTGGTGACAAAAATTAAAAAAAAAAAAAAAAGGTGGACCAATATATATATTTAAAATGTTTAAGATGGAAGATACAACTAAATAACAGAACACAAACATAAACATTATCAAACAAGAAAGAAACTAATTAAAAGCTTGTCATAACTATGCAACAAGATCAGCCGCAACAAACGTCCATTTCTGGGTAGCAGTTAAAAGCAGGGGTTAAAGAAGCGCTTTCTTTTCTTGTCTATAAGCTGAAAAACACCTTAACGAATGTGCTGATTCCATTCTGAACAGTCGTTTTACATGAATGAGCGCTGCCGTCTCCTAACTTGCTTCTGAGCATGCGCGGGCTTAAATCGACGTTTTTACGTACACACGGTCAATGTTTAGAACACAGAAAACGACGTCGGCCAAAAACGACACATAAAATTGAAGCATGCTTCAATTTTTTGCTGTCGTTTTTTAGAAGACATAAAACGACGTTTTTGCCCACACACGGTCAATTAAATTGACGTTTTTGAAAATGACGTTTTTTTCCATCGCAGAAAACGATGGTGTGTACGCGGCATTAGTCTGTATTGTGGTTTGAAAACGGTCACATGACATTTAAAAAAAGTATCGGTATTCGGTATCGGCGACTACTTGAAAAAAAGTATCGGTACTTGTACTCGGTCTTAAAAAAGTGGTATCGGGACAACCCTAGTTCTATGCATGGACAGAGGGGGCATGTCAGAGAGTCCTACAACCAATACAGAGTAAATATTGACAGTTCAGGGAAAAGGAATGCACACCACTCACCACACCATGTCTCTGCATTTGGAGCACACACACACCTCTGGGCTATGGATTCCTGTTTGCCTCTTAAGTAATGACTCAACTTCACATTCCACATCAAAGCACACTGAGTTGCTAGGATCTGTTATGGGGAAAGCCCCCATCATCAAAATACCCTGCGTTTCTGTCACAAAAGATTGGGGGTTTGTGGACCCTCTGTGCATCCTGCACTCTGGATGGTGGTGTGCTAAGAAAGCCATAGCTCCCAACTGTCCCTGATTTGACTCTTTAGTGTTACAAGGTCTCAGGTGTGAATAGGGAGCAGGTGTGTTAAATTTGGTGTCATCAATCTCACTCTCTCATAATGGTCACTGGAAGTTCAACATGGCACCTCATGGCAAAGAACTCAGTGAGGATCTGAAACAAAAAAGAATTGTTGCTCTACAAAAAGATGGCCTAGGCTATAAGAAAATTGCCAAGACCCTGAAACTGAGCTGCAGCACGGTGGCCAAGACTATACAGAAGTTGACAGGACAGGTTACACTCAGAACAGGGCTTGCCATGGTCAACCAAAGAAGTTGAGTGCACATGTTCAACATCAAATGCAGAGGTTGGGCCGGATTCAGATACATTGGCGTATCTGTCCGGCCCGCGTAACGTATCTCCGATACGTTACGCCGCTCTAACTTTGGGCACAAGTTCTTTATTCACAAAGAACTTGCGCCCTTAGTTAGAGCGGCGTAGCGTATGTGTTGCGGCGTAAGGCTGCGTAATTCAAATGGGGATGTAGGGGGCGTGTTTTATTTAAATTTCCCTTGACCCTGCATTTTTTACGTTTTACTTGAACGGCGCATGCGCCGTCCGTAAAATCTCCCAGTGTGCATTGCTCTAAATGACGTCGCAAGGACGTCATTGCTTTCGTCGTGATCCATCCGTATTCGCGAATGACTTACGCAAACGACGTAAACATTTCAAAACTTGGCGCGGGAACGACGGCCATACTTAACATTGGCTGCGCCTCATAGACACAGGGGTTAACTATACGCCGGTCGTTCGTTTCTGAATCGGTGTAACTCTTCATTTGCATATTCGTCGCTTAAAAAAAAACGAAACGCCACCTAGCGGACGGCCTGGAATTGCAGCCTAAGATCTATGCGTAACTGATTCTCTGAATCAGTCGCATAGATACGACCGGCAGAGCTCAGAGATACGACGGCGTATCAGGAGATACACCATCGTATCTCTTTCTGAATCTGGCCCGTTGTCTTTGCGAAATAGATGTACGAGTGTTGCCAGCATTGCTGCAGAGGTTGAAGGAAGGGGGGTCAGCCTGTCAGTGCTCAGACCATACGCGGCACACTGCACCAAATTGGTCTTCATGGCTGTCATCCCAGAAGAAAGCCTCTTCTAAAGATGATGCACAAGGAAACTGGCAAACAGTTTGCTGAAGACAAGCAGACTAAGGACATGGATTCGTGGAACCATGCCCTATGGTCTGATGAGACCAAGATAAACTTATTTGGTTCAGACTATGTCAAACCTCTCGACCTCGTATTCTCCCATCGCTGCACTCCCTGCAACCTCTTTAACACACCCTTTCCTCTCTCTGATCACAACCTTATCTGTTTCACACTCTCCTTGTCTCCTACCTCCCATGCTGCCAACCCACAATTCACTACCTGCAGAAACTTTCGCAACCTCGATCCTTCCCTTCTTCACTCTGCTAGTGATGGCCTTTATGACAAAATCGCACCCCTGTCCTGCCCAGACCGAACCACTTCCATCTACAACAACACACTGTCATCCTCCTTTGGCGTTCTTGCTCCTCTATCTACACGCAGAACCAAACCCCATCTGCCCCAACCCTGGCAAACAGACGACACCAGAAGTCTCAAGAGACGCAGCCATGTTCTTGAGCGAGCATGGCGTAAATCTAAATCCCTGCAAGACTTTACCCTCTACAAATCTGCCCTTCTCAAATACAAAATTGTCACAATTCGCAAGGAGATATCCAGCATTCAAATTCCTCCCCTACCCAACACATCAGGTCCAAAACCGCACTCAATACTCTCCTCCTTTTGCCCAGTTACCACTGATAAAGTTGATAAACTCCTCTCCATGGCCCACCTCACTACCTGTCCCCTGGACCCTCTCAATTACTGCGACCACCTTCCCGCTCTATCCTCAACTCCCTAACACACATCTTCAACCTTTCCTCCGGCACCTTTCCTTCCCCGCTCAAAAATGCACTGGTTACCCCCATACTTAAAAAACCCTCACTAGACCCCATCTGTTTGAATAATGTAAGACCCATCTCCCTGCTCCCGTTTGCCTCCAAGCTCTTTGAACGCCTTGTCCATGACCGAATGAGTCGCTACACGGACAACAACCTTCTCGACCCCCTACAGTCCGTCTTCTGCCCACAGCATTCTACTGAAACTGCCCTACTAAAACTCACCAATGACCTACTAACTGCAAAAACCAATGGCCATTACTCCATACTCATACTCTTAAACCTCTCTGCTGCCTTTGACACAGTTGACCACCTGCTTCTCCTCAGCAAACTACAATCCCTAGGCCTCCCTGATTCTGTTTTATCCTGGTTCCCCTCCTACCTATCTCAGCGCACTTTCAGTGTCACTTATAACTCCAGCTCCTCCTTCTCTTTATGTTGAGGTACCCCAAGGCTCCGACCTTGGGCCCCTCCTATTCTCACTCAATACCTCTTCCCTGGGCCAGTTGATAACCTCCCATGGCTTCCAATACTACCTCTATGCGGACGACACCCAGATCAATCTCTCCACTCCTCAACTCACCCCCTAGATCTCCTCACGGATCTCAAACTTACTGAATGACATATTGGTATGGATGTCACACCACTTACTCAAATTCAATCTTTCTAAAACTGAGCTTGTTATATTTCCTCCTTCCTGGTCCCCCCCATGACTTTATTATTAAAATCAACAACACAACCATTGGTCCCTCCACATATGCCAGGGTGCTGGGTGTAATCCTTGACTCTGACCTCTCCTTTAGCCCCTACATCCAATCACTGGCTAGACCCTGCCACCTTAACCTCCGCAACATCTCCAAAATTCGACCCTTCCTGACTGACACCAAAAAGCAACTTATTCACTCCTTGATTATTTCCTGCCTTGACTACTGCAGCTCTCTCCTTAATGGCCTACCCTTACGCAGGCTATCCTCCCTTCAGTCTATTGTGAATTCTTCTGCTAGACTAATACACCTCACTAACTGATCTGTGACTGCTGCTCCTCTCTGCTAATCCCTTCACTGGCTTCCCCTACTCCACAGTGTAAAATTCAAAATGCTAACCACAATATACAAGGCCATTCACAACATCGCCCCCATCTACATCACCAAACTCATCTGCAGATATCACCCAAATCGTCCCCTCTGTTCCTCCCAGGACCTCCTGCTCTCTAGCTCCCTTGTTACCTCCTCCCATGATCACCTTCAGGACTTCTCCAGAGCCTCTCCCATCCTCTGGAACTCCATGCCCCGGTATGTCTGATTAGCCCCTACCCTGTCCACCTTTAGGATATCCCTGAAAACTCATTTATTCAGGGAAGCCTACCCCACATCCACCTAACAACTGTCCCGAGCCACCCCCATCAAATCATTCTCTGCAGCTATTACCTTTTGTACCACCCCCCCCCCCCCTTTAGAATGTAAGCTCTATGAGCAGGGCACTCCTGCACCTTCAGTATTGAACTGTATTGTAATTGTGCTGTCTCCCCTCTACATTGTAAAGCACTGCTCAAACTGTTGGCGCTATATAAATCAGATATAATAATAATAAACCTGTGTGGCAGCAACCAGGTGAGAAGTACAAAGAAGTGTGTATTGCCTACAATCAACCATGGTGGTGGGAGCGTCATGGTCTGGGGCTTCAAGAGTGCCGCCGCCACTGGGGAGCTACAGATTATTGAGGGAACCATTAATTCCAACATGTACTGTGACATACTGAAGCAGAGCATGATCCCCTCCCTTCAGAGACTGGGCTGAAGGATTCTAACATAATAAGGACCCCAAACATACCTCCAAGATGACAACTGCCTTGCTAAAGAAGCTGAGGGTAAAGGTGATGAACTGGCCAAGCATGTATTCAGACCTAATCCCTATTGAGCATCTGTGGGGCATCCTTAAACGAAAGGTGAAGGAGGACAAGGTCTCTAACATCCAAACATCCACCAGCTCTGTGATGTCATCATGGAGTGGAAGAGGACTCTAGTGGCAGCCTGTGAAGCTCTGGTGAACTCCATGCCCAAGACGGTTAAGGCAGTGCTGGAAAATAATTGTGGTTATACAAAATATCGTCACTTTGGACCCAATTTAGACATTTGCACTTAGGGGTGTACTCACTTTTGTTGCCAGGTTTACCCTGCCCTACTGACCCCCTGCCTTCCATCCTGCTGACCCCTGTACCCTGCCCTACTGACCCCCTGTCTTCCATCCTGCTGACCCCTGTACCCTGCCCTATTGACCCCCTGTCTTCCATCCTGCTGACTCTTTTACACTGCCCTACTGACCACCTATCCTCTCTCCTGCTGATCCCTGTCTTCTGCCCTTGTGACCCCTCTTCTTTGCCCTGATGACCCCAGTACACTGCCTTGCAGACCCTTCTCCTTTGCCATGCTAATTCCTGTCCTTCACCCAGCTGATCCCCCATCTTCTGCCCTGATAACCCCTGCTCTCCACCCAGCTGACCCCTGTCTTCTGCCCTGATAACCTCTGCTCTCCACTCAGCTGACCCCTGTCTGAGTTTTGTTTAACCACACGCCTTAAGCCCCCCCCCCCCACTATTAAGAGTTTGGTCACAGCCACATCTTTCCACTACGCTCGCTGCAAATCACTTTCTCCCTCATGTGTGCCTCATTCTGAAGTTAAAAAGTTGGGGGGTGGGGGGTATAAGTGTGGAGGGAGAGGAGAACTCTGATTCACTGCATCAGCAGCCACCCACTGACAATGAGAAAGTGCAGGAGGGGGTGGCAGTTTGAGAAAGTAGAGGTTATTAATGGACCAGCAGGAACTGGCCCATTTGGCCTGCATTACAGAAGAAGTTGGGTGGGAAGAGATGACTATAGCAGAGAGCGCCACATCCACATTTTGTCACAGCAGGAAGGGCTTGCTAATTATTGTCCTCTTGGTACTCAAAGTTGAACCTCCCCCAGGGAAGAAAATTATCTACGGCCCTGGTGCGCGGAAACACACAGAATCATTAGGAGTGAGTAGTAATGCACAGAGACAAACAGGAATCACTGGAAGCAGACAGAAGTGCACATTGTCACTGAACCAGAAACATACTAGATATACAAAGGAAGACAATGAAGCAGTCTGTAGACACAGGTTCTGATTAGGGATGAGCCGGACACCCCCCCCATTCGCACCAGAACCTTCGAACGGACCGAACGTTCACGCAAACATTTAGAACTCCATTGACGTCAATGGAACTCGAACGTTCAAATTCAAAAGTTTGAGAACCCGGGTCTTGCCCCAGGGAACATGTATCAATGGAAAAAAAAGTTTTAAAAACTGTCTTTTTTCCTGGAGCAGTGATTTTAATGATGATTAAAGTGAAAAAAAAATGAAAAATTCCTTTAAATATCGTACCTGCTGAGTGTCTATAGTATGCCTATGAGGTGGCACATGTTTAGAACTGTCCCTGCACAAAATGAGATTACTATAAGAAAAAAGTCATTTAAAACTGCTTGCGGCTTTAATGTAATGTCTGGTCCCTGCAATATGGATGAAAATCATTGAGAAAAATAGCATGGGTTTCCCCCCACTCCCCCCAGGTCATTACAAGCCCCTTTGGCCCTATATACTTTGAACATCATTATACAGGCAGTGCAAACAAGACAGGCACTGTAGGTTTGTTGTTAAGTAGAATCTGTTTGTAATTTTGAACTGGTACTTTTTTAAAGTGTAGCTCCAGCCATAAAATCTATTTTTAAGCTTTTCTGAAAACATAGAGAAGGGTTATCACCCCTGTAAACATTTATTTTGCTGTCTGTGTGCATCTGTTCAGAATATTGCAATTCACTTTCTGTCCCAATGATAATCGATGTTTTGAAAATTTGGGTTTTTTAGTGAAACAAGGATTGTTGATAAAGCATCAGTGGACAGGAGACACCTCTTACAGAAGAGAATTTCCCTTCCTATGGGTAGATTTTCTCTCACTTCCTGTTGTCTCCTTCCGTTTGCAAGTTGGATATTTGAAAGAAAAATTGGGCCTTAGGCACTGGTGCTGGTGCCACAACACTGCAACCTCTCACAGATACTCTAGTTGGAGCGCAGGAATGAGCCCGCTGCAAAGTATTGCATCAAAAATTGTAATTACACGCCCCTGTTAAACAGGGGCAGAAAATTTGGGTCTTAGGCACTGGTGCTGGTGCCACAACACTGCAACCCCTCACAGATACTCTAGTTGGAGCACAGGAATGAGGCCGCTGCAAAATATTTCATCAAAAATTGTAATTACACGCCCCTGTTAAACAGGGGCAGAAAAATTGGGCCTTAGGCACTGGTGCCACAACACTGCAACCCCTCACAGATACTCTAGTTGGAGCGCAGGAATGCCCAGAACCAAAAATGTTCTTACAATCTATCAGCATGATCATTGAGGAGGAAAAGGATAGTCACTCAGCAAGCATAACAGTATAGTCACTCAGTATCAGCTGTCTTAAAGGGATCTGACATTTAAAAAAATATATTCAGTTACATCAGCATCAGGTGCTTGGTAGCTGGTGGTGATCCAAGCCTGATTCATTTTTATAAAGGTCAGTCGATCGACCGAGTCGGTGGAGAGGTGCACCCTGTGATCGGTTACAAAGCCTCCAGCAGCACTGAATGTGCATTCTGAAAAAACGCTGGATGCAGGACAAGCCAGTAGCCCAATTGCGAACTGTGCAAGCTCTGGCCAGTGATCCATCCTCAAGACCCAGTAAGCCAGAGGATTTTCGGTGGGAAAGGTGTCCAAGTCTGATCTTGCCCCTAGGTATTCCCGCACCATGTAAAACAAACGCTGGCGATGGTTGCTGGAACCGGTCATACCTTAGGGCTGCGGACTAAAAATTGTCTGAACGCATCAGTCAGACGGCCACCTTCTCCACCGCTCCTTCTGTGACTGACCGAAGCCTCAGCAACACGTTGTCCAGGACCTGGATTTTGTAACCCCCCAGTCTCTGGGAACGCGTTGCACAGACCTTTCTGCAAGGCCTCCCGAAGATGTTTAATCTTCTGCTCCCTCTGCGCCGGCAAGATAAGGTCCGCAACCTTATTCTTGTAACGTGGATCAAGGAGAGTTGCCAGTCAGTAATGATCCCTCTCCTTGATAGCACGAATACGAGGATCCTTTCGCAGGATTTGCAGGATCAGGGAGGCATACAACGTAGGTTTGCTGAGGCATTCGGTGCGAAAACTCCTCTGGGTCACTGAGGATGACAGGATCTGCAGCCACCTCATCCCAGCCACGTACAAGTCCATGGGTTCCTTGGGACCGTAATTGATCCCTTGAAGACTGCTGCTGATGCTGAGTGCTAGGCTCCACCTCCATGCTGACACAATCCTCCTCATCCTCTTCCTGTGTGATATGTGGGCAAGCAGGAACACTGTCTGGATAAAGGGGGCCTTGAGAGGTAAGGAAGTCCTCCTCTTCCTCCCTCTGTTCTGCCTCAAGGGCCCTGTCCATTATTCCACGCAGCGTGTGCTCCAACGTGTGAATAAGAGGGACAGTCTCACTGATGCATGCACTGTCACTGCTCACCATCCTCGTGGCCTTCTCAAATGGTGACAGGACAGTGCATGTATCCCTGATCATGGCCCACTGGCGTGGGGAAAAAAAAACAAGCTACCCTGACCCAGTTCTGCTGCCATATTGGCACAGATACTCATTGATGGCGCTCTGCTGTGTGTGCAGCCGCTGCAGCATGGCCAACGTAGAGTTACACCTGGTGGGCATGTCACAGATTAGGCGGTTCTTGGGCAGGTTGTATTCCCTTTGGAGGTCTGCCAGCCGAGCACTGGGATTATATGACCATCGGAAATGCACACAGACTTTCCTGGCCTTCTTCAGGACATCCTGTAAGCCCGGGTACCTGCCCAAGAACTGCTGCACCACCAAATTAAGGACATGAGCAAAACAGGGCACATGGGTTAGTTGTCCCTGTCGCAGAGCGGAGAGGAGGTTGGTGCCATTGTCACAAACCACCATTCCTGGCTTAAGCTGGCGTGGCGTCAACCACCTCTAAACCTGCCCCTGCAGAGCTGACAGAACCTCCGGCCCAGTGTGGCTCCTGTCCCCCAAGCACACCAGCTCAAGCACCGCATGGCATCTCTTTGCCTGCGTACCTGCGTAACCCCTTAAGCGCCTACGGAGCACCGCTGGTTCCGAGGACACATCAGCACAGGAAGAGGCCACAGAGGAAGAAGAAGAGGAGGGGGTGGAGGAGAGAGATGTGTCACAACCAGTAGTAGCATTTTGGAGGCATGGTGGCGGAACAACCTCCAACACTACTGTACCTTGTCCTGCGTCTTTCCCAGCTGCCAGCAGAGTCACCCAATGCGCTGTGAAAGATAGGTAACGTCCCTATCCATGCCTTCTGGACCATGAGTCAGCGGTAATATGCACCTTACCACTGACCGCCCTGTCCAGCGAGGCATGGACATTATATACAACAAAAAACCGCGCTACCACAATACAGTCTTTAGGCAGCGGCTAGCGTGCGATGACAGAGGAATAAACAATATAAAAGAGCCGCGCCAAAATATCAAAACAAATATCTATGTAACATTATGGACAGTCCACAGATGATATGAATGGTGGTGGATTATCAGCTAATCATCCAGCAAAAACCGAATCAGTATATTGATCAGAGGCTGATTTGCATGTAGACACATTAGTTTGTTCAATTTTCAATGCACCTGGTGACATGCATACAATTTGTGTAATCCCACCACCAGAGATGTATATCAGCTTACCAGATGGCAAGCCTTTAGTGCAATTGGCTATAACCCAGCCACGGCCTTTGAATCCCCTGGGCTAAGATGCTCCAAGATTCCCAGTTCAATGGCAGCCTTGGTATGGAAAGTGATGAGTGTTTGCAGTTTGGAATGCAAACACACCCGTCAGTAAAACGATATTCGTAACCCAATCCGGTTCACATGCAGGCAGGAAGACAGAAAGGACGCAATAGCGTGATACCGTAGGTATAACAGATTTATTAAAAACAGTAGTGTACTTACACTTATGCAGTTTAAAACAGCGTGTATTATGTAAAAAGCCGGCCGGCTTAAGGAGCCCTCCTCCTAGGCGTGGTGACGTCACTGACGCTGCCTCCAGACGCGTTTCGTCCTATTGGACGTTCTCAATGGGGGTAGGGCTAGCAACAGTGAGGCACCATATATAGCGGCCACTCAATGCAAAGGGTGGTCCATAGAAACAGACCCCGCCATCTTTGTTGAACCGGATTGGGTTACGAATATCGTTTTACTGACGGGTGTGTTTGCATTCCAAACTGCAAACACTCATCACTTTCCATACCAAGGCTGCCATTGAACTGGGAATCTTGGAGCATCTTAGCCCAGGGGATTCAAAGGCCGTGGCTGGGTTATAGCCAATTGCACTAAAGGCTTGCCATCTGGTAAGCTGATATACATCTCTGGTGGTGGGATTACACAAATTGTATGCATGTCACCAGGTGCATTGAAAATTGAACAAACTAATGTGTCTACATGCAAATCAGCCTCTGATCAATATACTGATTCGGTTTTTGCTGGATGATTAGCTGATAATCCACCACCATTCATATCATCTGTGGACTGTCCATAATGTTACATAGATATTTGTTTTGATATTTTGGCGAGGCATGGACATTGCCTTACACATGTAGGTAGAGAGCCGGAATCACCTTCCGTGAGAAAAAGTGGCATTTGGGAACTTGCCACTGGAGGTACCGCACATTCCACAAACTCACAGAAGGGGGCAGAATCTACCAACTGAAAAGGCAGCAGTTGAAGTGCTAGCAATTTAGCTAAGCTAGCATTCAACCGCTGGGCGATGGCTGGGGGAGAACTTCTTTCGGCGCTGCAGCAGCTGGGGCAGGGAAATTTGCTTGATACAATCTGCCATCGGTGTACCGATAGTAGATTGCCCGCATGTACTAGGCTGTGACACACCTAATTCTACACCTTCAGTCCTATCAGTGCAGGCTTCAGAGAGGACTGAGGGTATAGTGGGGTTGGAGATCCCAGCTAAAGAGGGGCAAGGGGAGGTCCGCTTTGTTCTTTGGTGTGGGTCTTTGAGGTACGCTTGCCAACGAGCTGCATGGCAGGTCGACATATGTCTGGTCAAGCATGTGGTGCCCAAGCGGGTGATGTTTTGGCCACGCCAGATACGCTTAAGACATATGTTGCAAATGGCAGCGGTGCGATCTGATGCACTCGTCTCAAAAAAGGCCCACACCAAAGAACTTTTGGAATAATGCTGAGACACAGCAGAGCCCTGCACATGCGTAACTCTGCATTGTGATGCAGTCGGTGTGCTGCCCTTAAGCTGGCCCCTGGAGGGCATCCTGTCGCGTTGGAGATGTGCCTGTGCCTCCTCCTCCTCTCTCCTATCAGGCACCCACGTAGAGTCAGTGACCTCATCATCCCCTCCCTCCTCATCACTGTAGAAAACCTGGCAGTATGCTGCAGCTGGGGGAACATGACTGCCAGATTGCTGTCCTTCTTGGGCACCCCCTCTTACTGGGCTCACATTACTGCCTTCCTCTAGCTGTGTACCATCATCGAAGCCTTTAAAACGCTGCGCATCCTCATGCAGCATGTACTTAACACTGTGGTAAAACAGTTTGGGGGACTTCCAAGGAGGACATGGTGGGGCTAGGGAAGGAGTGACTGATGCAATTGAGCAGAGGGAAGAGGACGCCTTGGCAGCTGCTTTGCCAGACAAAGTTCCCTTAGCCTGGGTGAGAGAGGATGAGGAGGATGAGGACGGCTTGGTCATCCACTCTACCAAGTCTTCAGCATGGTGCACACTGCAGAGGACACAGGCAGTACACACTACGTAGCTTTAGGTGCAAACTGCAGAGGACACGGGCAGTACACACCAAGTAGCTTTAGGTGCAAACTACAGAGGACACGGGCAGTACACACCAAGTAGCTTTAAGTGCAAACTACAGAGGACAAAGGCAGCACACACACTACGTAGCTTTAGGGGTAAACTGCAGAGGACACGGGCAGTACACACCTCATAGCTTTAGGTGCAAACTGCAGAGGACACGGGCAGTACACACCAAGTAGCTTTAGGTGCAAACTACAGAGGACAAAGGCAGTACACACCACGTAGCTTTATGGTGCACACTGCAGAGGACAAAGGCAGTACACACACTACGTAGCTTTAGGTGCAAACTGCAGAGGACACGGGCAGTACACACCACGTAGCTTTATGGTGCACACTGCAGAGGACTGGGGCAGTACACACTACGTAGCTTTAGGTGCAAACTGCAGAGGACACGGGCAGTACACACCAAGTAGCTTTATGGTGCACACTGCAGAGGACTGGGGCAGTACACACTACGTAGCTTTAGGTGCAAACTGCAGAGGACACGGGCAGTACACACCAAGTAGCTTTAGGTACAAACTACAGAGGACACGGGCAGTACACACCAAGTAGCTTTAGGTGCAAACTGCAGAGGACAAAGGCAGTACACACACTAGGTAGCTTTAGATGCAAACTGCAGAAGACATGGGCAGTACACACCAAGTAGCTTTAGGTGCAAACTACAGAGGACACGGGCAGTACACACCAAGTAGCTTTAGGTGCAAACTGCAGAGGACAAAGGCAGTACACACACTACGTAGCTTTAGGTGCAAACTGCAGAGGACACGGGCAGTACACACCAAGTAGCTTTAGGTGCAAACTGCAGGGGACAAAGGCAGTACACACACTATGTAGCTTTAGGTGCAAACTGCAGAGGACACGGGCAGTACACACCAAGTTTCTTTAGGTGCAAACTGCAGGGGACAAAGGCAGTACACACACTATGTAGCTTTAGGTGCATACTGCAGAGGACACAGGCAATAAACCACGTGAGAATACTGCAGCTAGCACAATCACCTGCCTGCCAGTAAATTAGGAATAGCTGATCTAGCTAAACTATACAGTGTATAAATATATGTACAACACCTGGGATGCATATATATCCTCTACACACTGTAACTTTAACTGACTAGCCTCCCTGCTCTATCTACCTAGAAAAAATTACACTCTCTCTCTCTCTCTGTCTCTAACCACCGCCGCGACACACTACACAAGGCCGACCTGCAGGCGGCCTTTTATAGTGTGGGGCATGTACTAAACCCCCTGAGCCATAATTGGCCATAGCCACCCTGGCTTGGCCAATCATGGCTCTCTGTTTTTTGCACGCTGTGATTGGCCAAGCATGCGGGTCATAGTGCATGCTTGGCCAATCATCAGCCAGCAATGCACTGCGATGCCGCAGTGAATTATGGGCCATGACGCGCCACTTGAATTTGGCGCGAACGGCCCGTAACGTTCGTATTTCGACAAACGGTTAAACATACGATGTTCGAGTCGAACATGGGTTTGACTCGAACACGAAGCTCATCCCTAGTTCTGATAACAAAAGGTGCAGGAAGGTGAAAAACTGGCAGGGGTATACAAAGAAAAACAAGAGGAACAAGTAAACAGGTACAGGTTGCAAGCAGGAACCACAGAGTCACTGGGCATAGGCTGGAAGAAACTGGGATCACTGGGGGTACAGAGATCACACTGAAAGGCACTGAGAGATGCTTGCAAAGTCAGTAGGAACAAGAGGGTCCTGTACAGAAGCACTGGGGATTTCAGGGTCACAAGGAGTTACTCAGATGGTCAGGGACATTAGGAGTTACTGAGGGTCACTTGAATTCTTGTATCATGGTCACGTGATAGTTTACTTTTTATTAGGGGGTTGTATTTGCTATGTGTGTAGGGCACCCCCTAAGAAGCTGCAAGTAGAATGGGATCCCCCACCCAGGCACACCAAATTTCCACAGGCACTCCAAAATTCAGAGAACAGTCTGTGACTGTTTTTTTGTTTTGTTTATTGAGAGATAATAACTTGGATAGGGATGGGAGATTATGGGATGCCCTCTTGACTTCATAACAAACTTCAAGGACAACGCTTCCTATATACAGTCTCTATACAGCTCCTCGCGCTTACTTGCTTACAGAACCCAGCTGTAACACTGTGAATTATCTAACAGTCACTCAGTCTGATGTAGCAATAGCCCATTATAAGCAGGAACCTGGGGCCCCTTGGTTGTGTAGCAAAAGTTCAGTGTCCAACTTGCATCAACTTCCGTCAACATCCTTTTTTTGGAATGGATCAAAGCCCAATTTTTCTTCTGTTAAAAAATGGATTGGGTGGAAAACGGATGTAAACCGACGGACCATTTCTTGCAAGAAACATGACTCTGGGACTTTCAATGAGTACAACTTTTGGAGTGACAACTCTCTCATTCTCACCTTGTTTTGAAGAGATATCCTCTCACTTCCTTCTGTGTCTACAAAAGAAGTTTGTTTTTTGTTTTTACTTTTTTTATACTTGCCAATCAAAAACTTTACATTGCTGCCCCATGCCACAACTGCACACCAAACATGACTCGTGGTTGTGGTGCAGCCCTTAGACTACCAGTTGAGAAGTTCTGTAGGCACCATCAAGTAACCGAACATTCAAGTTTTCACAGTAAGTGAATAATCAATAACATCATGAATTTGTTAAGTGAAATAAGCTCTATCCCTTTAACCACTTGAGACCCGCGCTGTAAACGAAAGATGTCCACAGCGCGGCTCTCAACTGCCGGGTGGACGTCCTTCTATTTGCATTTCCCACACGCGCCGCTGGGGGCGTGCAGCGGGGAAAAACTGCGCCAGGCGCATCGCTGAGATGCCGATGCGCGTGCCTGGTGGCCGCGATGTCCGCCAGGTACCCGCGATTGGCAGTGACAGCAGGAACGTGGAGCTCTGTGTGTAAACACAGAGCTCCATGTCCTGTCAGGGAGAGAGGAGACCGATGCTGTGTCCCTTGTACATAGGGACACAGCATTGGTCACCTCCCCCAGTCAGTCCCCTTCACACACAGTAAGAATCACACCCAGGGAATACATTTAACCCCTTCCTTACCCCCTAGTGTTAAACCCTTCCCTGCCAGTCACATTTACACAGAATTCAGTGCATTTTTATAGCACTAATCGCTGTATAAATGTGAATGGTCCCAAAATAGTGTCAAAATTGTCCGATATGTCCGCCGCAATATCGCAGGCCTGACAAAAAAAAATCGCAGATCGCTGCCATTACTAGTAAAAAAAAAAAAAAAAAAAAAAATCATAAATCTATCCCCTATTTTGTAGGCGCTATAACTTTTGCGCAAACCAATCAATATACGCTTATTGCGATTTTTTTTACAAAAATATGTAAAAGAATACGTATCGGCCTAAACTGAGGAAAACATATTTTTTTTAAATTGGGATATTATTATAACAAAAAGTAAAAAATATTGTGTTTTTTTTTTTGAATTTTTTGTCTTTTTTTGTTTATAGCGCAAAAAATAAAAATCGCAGAGATGATCAAATACCACCAAAATAAAGCTCTATTTCTGGAAAAAAAAATAATAAAAATATAATTTGGGTACAGTGTTGTATGACCGCACAATTGTCATTCAAAATGCATCAGCGCTGAAAGCTGAAAATTGGTCTGGGCAGGAAGGGGGTTTAAGTGCCCAGTAATGAAGTGGTTAATCTTTAACATAGAGTTTACAGAATGTAAAGAATGGCCATGCACAAGAACTAGAAACAAGAAAAGGGAAAGATAAAAATACACAGTGAGTGGCATTAAATGTGGCAATAAAGTACACTTTGTCACTGACATTGCGATACTTGATATTTGATGTTATTCAGAGCTGCATCTTTTGATTATGTGGAACATTATGAGCCACAGATTGTAATGCAAAAACCTTGATAATCACTTAAACACAGCCTTCAGCAAAACCCCAAATTCCTTTTGCTTGGTTGTGACCCATAGATAATAAAATTCCTTCACACACTATGAAATCCTTTTACATAATGTTGAAAAGGAAATGATACGTGGAAAAATAACTTGATTGGTTCTAGAGGACTGATTAGTTATAGTGCAGATACACTGCAGATACACTGCTATATTTGCAATGTATGCAGCTGGAGAAGACTTTTGGAATAACTAACAAATGAATACATGAATAGAAATGTATTATGAAGAAAAATAGTGCAATTTTAGGTTAACAGTGTATTCATTATTAATTTCAAAACTGCTATTTGCATAACTCAGAGAGACAGAGCTTTCTTATGCCCTGTACACACGATCGGTCAATCCGATGAGAACAGTCTGATGGATTTTTCCATCAGTTTTCCGATGAAGCTGACTGATGGTCAGTCGTGCCTACACACCATCGGTTAAAAAACCGATCGTGTCAGAACGCGGTCACGTAAACCACGTACGACGACACTATAAAGGGGAAGTTCAAATCCAATGGCGCCACCCTTGGGGCTGCTTTAGCTGATTTTGTGTTAGTAAAAGACGTTTCACGCTTTTCTGTCTGTTACAGCGTGATCAGGGCCAGCCCTATGATGGGACCGGGTGGTACCATGGGTACCAGGCAGCACTTTTAGGGGGGCAGCATATTTTTGGTGCTATAAATATATATATTTTTTAACTTTTTGCTATAATAAATATCCCCAAAATTTTGAAAAATAAACAATTTTCTTCAGTTTAGGCCAATATGTATTCTTCTACATATTTTTGGTACCAAAAAAAAAACAAAAAAAAAACACAATTAGCGTGCATTGCTTAGTTTGCGCAAAAGACATTGTGGCCGCAGGCAATTCACAGGTCCCTTTATAATCCTGGATACATGTATAGAGCCATGGCAGGTCCTTTTATACGCCTATATGCATGTATAGAGCCATGACAGCCCTCTTTATACATCTATAGAGCCATGACAGGCCCTCGTTATACTCCTTTATACATGTATAGAGCCATGACAGGTCCTCTTTATACTCCTATATACATTTATAGAGCCATGGCAGGTCCTCTTTATATTCCTTTACATGTAAAGAGTCTCGACAGGTCCTCTATATACATGTATAGAGCCATGACAGGTCCTCTTTATACATCTATAGAGCCATGACAGACCCTCGTTATACTCCTTTATACATGTATAGAGCCATGTCAAGTACTCTTTATAGTTCTATATACATTTATAGAGCCATGACAGGTCCTCTTGATATTCCTTTACATGTAAAGAGTAATGACAGGTCCTCTTTATACTCCTTTATACATGTATAGAGCCATGACGGGTCCCCTTTAGTTATCACGATATAAAATAATGAATGTGGGGGACTTTTGGTTGGCGTGATTTTATTCTGGGGGGGGGGTGGGGGCAGCATTTCATTCTCGGTTCCAGGCAGCACAATGTCTTGGGCCGGCACTGAGCGTGATGAATGTGCTATCTCCATAACGAACGCTAGTTTTACCAGAACGAGTGCTCCCGTCCCCTAATTTAGTCTGAGCATGCGTGGATTTTTAACCGATGGACGTGCCTACAAACAATCATTTTTTTTCTATCGGTTAGGTATCCATCTGTTAATTTTAAAACAAATTTAAAATTTTTTAACTGATGGATAAATAACCGATGGGGCCCACACACGATCGGTTTGGTCTGATGAAAACGGTCCATCAGACCGTTCTCATCGGATTGACTGATCGTGTGTACGCGGCATGAGTTTTCGTTTAAATCTCAAATAGATGTTATGGACCTAAATGCGTCAGCATGCTTGAATTAAATGGAATTTATAGTGGTTTATTTTGTTTTCTTTACTCATTAGGATTAGCACTTAAAATGTAATTTTTTTTTACGTTTTTTAATAATGTAAATATGAAAATAAATGAATGCTATGTTGTCTTTTATCCAACCATCAGGTAGAATTTATATGGCGGATTTACTATAGACATATAGGAGTTGATTTACTAAAATTGGAGAGTGCAAAATCTGGCACAGCTCTGCATGGTAGCCAATCAGCTTCTAAATTCAGCTTGTTCAATTAAGCTTTGGCAAAATAGAAAAAAACTGGAATCTGATTGGTTTCTATGCAGAGCTGGACCAGATTTTGCAATCTCCAGTCTTAATAAATCACCTCCCATAGGCTGTTAACTTTGAAAAGAAATGTTTGCTTCTCTTAGTGAATGTGGTGAAAATGTACTTTGCATAAAATATCCAATCACATGTAAGCAAAAATACAAATAGTACTTTGCTTGCACATGACTGGATGATGGTGGCCAGCAGAGCTGCACCTCATTCACTAAGCTAAGGGGAAAATCCCTACCAAAGTTAATAGTCTCTTTGACATTTGTAGCCTTGTGCTGGCTAGTCTGCCATCATGGGACATTATTTAACAAGGACTACCTTGAGTTTGTTTCCTTATATTGTTCACCCTGGACATTGTGACATCATTTTCTGAAGGCAGAAAGAGAGAGAGAACACTATTGAAAGCTGGGGATCATGGGACATGTGGTTCGGGGAGCTGGGATTTCCATGAAGCCAGTGCTGCTGCAGATGACAAGTTTCAGCCGGCTGGACAGAAAAGAATGCTGGGTGAGGATATAAGTAGCCTGGTCTGGGTAGCAGCTCTTCCTCTTGGGACCATGGCCTTCAGCTGAGAGCAGTCACCTTGCTGCTCTGAGGGATGTGAGCAGGCGCCTGAGCTAGATGAAGATTCTGAACACCTACGCTACAGAAGATTCTGAACACCTACGCTACAGAAGATTCTGAACACCTACGCTACAGAAGATTCTGAACACCTACGCTACAGAAGATTCTGAACACTCACGGTACAGAAGATTCTGAACACCTACGCTACAGAAGATTCTGAACACCTACGCTACAGAAGATTCTAAACACCTACGCTACAGAAGATTCTGAACACCTACGCTACAGAAGATTCTGAACACCTACGCTACAGAAGATTTTGAACACCTACGCTACAGAAGATTTTGAACACCTACGCTACAGAAGATTCTGAACACCTACGCTACAGAAGATTCTGAACACCTACGCTACAAAGACTTCTCTCATCTTCTCATAACATCTGTGCGCATTAAGGGGGAATTCTTACTCAGAATTTGCTTATCACATTCTTCATATCTTGTGTGTTTTATAAGTTGTGGTTTGACACAGAAAGATCCCTTTAATACAGGGGGTTAGAGGTTCTTCCAGGGTGTATTGGTTATTACCGATTGATTTATTGTGATTTTCCTTGCATTGGAAATCCTTTGTATACATGCTAAACTATATTTTGAGATTGAAAGATATCTGCATTAGCATTTTTTTCTCTTTGCTGACTTAAGAATCCTTAGTAAAATACTCATTAACATTGCTACAGTTTGGCTTTTTTGCAATTATATTTTCTCTTTAAATTATGTCCGAACTCAAGATGTCAGAGGTGTTTGGAGGCTTACAAGGTCAAGACCACCTTTGGAGACAGTCATCTTCCAGCAGCCCTTGCGGGGGTGGCGCTACACATTAATAAATCAAACTCTGGGCTAGATTCAGGTAGGACTTACGCCGACGTATCTCGATATGAGCCGCGTAACTCAAAATCTGCACCGTCGTAACTATGCGCCGTACCCACAAAAATAGATACGCCTGAAATTAGGCTTCTTCCGACCGACGTAACTTTTCTCCGCCGGTGTATTTTATGAGCATTTTTACGCTGGGCGCATCTTGCGCTCCCATTGTTTTCCTATGCAAATATGCAAATGAGGGAGATACGCCAATTCACAAACATGCGCGTGTCAGGCGCAGTATGCGCGCAAGTTGTACGGCCAGCGCAAACTTGCTCCTCATAAAAGCAGGGCCAACTTAGCAACAGACATCCACAGGTCAGCTGGAGATCAGCTACAGCAGCAGCGTTACGGACGAGCTGAGCAAGCTGAGCACCCACACTTGCTGGACAACACATCTGTGTGCCAACATGCCAGGGGCAGCCATGGTCCTAGCAATACTACTTTGTGAACCGACTCGTAGGAGGGCAAGGGAGAGGATATACCGCACACACATGAACATCTTTGGCATGGGTGATTCAGAGGTGTATCGCATCTTCAGATTCAGCCCTGAAGCCATCCAGGAATTAGCAACAACCCTGCAGGATGACATCACCAGCAAGACACACCGCTCACATGCAGTGGAGCCACTGGTCAAGGTACTGACAACACTGCATTTCCTCGCCAGTGGATATTTTTAGCGTACAAGTGGAGTCGTGGCTGGGATGTCACAATCCACCATGAGCAGATGTGTGCACCAGGTGTCCCCGCAATCCTCAGACGCATGTCCCACCACATCATCAAACCCACCCAGGAGAATCTGCGGGTGAAGGCAATGGCAGATTTCTATCAAATTGCAGGATTCCCACGCACCGTGGGGGCCATTGATTGCACACATGTGGCACTACGGCCCCCACGTGACATGGAGCACATATACTGCAATCGGAAGCATTGGCATTCCATCAACGTACAGGTGATAGCCGATGCCCAATGCCTCATATGGCACGTCCGTGCCAAACACCCCGGGTCCAGCCACAACAGCTACATATACCGTCGAAGCCACATCTCCACAGAATTTGAACAGAACGTGTATGGGGACAGCTGGCTGGTTGGTGAGTGACATGGGTGTCAGGCATGTCTTCCCCCCCCCATGATGCAGACATCACGAGGGGTACATGCATGACTAACATCCTCCTGTCTTTTCCCTTCCAGGTGACGCGGCATTTGCACTTGGGCCTCATGACTCCATACCGGAATCCCCAAACCCCAGGAGAGCAAAGATACAATGATGCACACACACGTACCCGTGGAGTGGTGGAACGCACCTTTGGCCTCCTGAAGTCCCGTTTCCGATGCCTGGATAAGTCCGGGGGTACCCTGTTGTATTCCCCAAACTTTGTGTGCCAGATCATCGGTGCATGTTGCATTCTGCACAACTTCGCCATGAGAAGGGGCCTGGAGATTGACCTACGTGATGACCTGACCCCCCAACCACACAATCCCCCCCAAACCAACGCTACCCGGTCTACTGAGGGAAGAGCAGTCAGGAGTTGTCTCGTGGAACGTATCTTTGCACGTTAAACCCACACATTAATCATGGCACAAGGAGAATGCACGCATGCACACCAATGTGGTCCCTAGCACACACCCCACATTCTCATCAAATTGGATTAGCCCAAAGTACACTTCACGGTACTTGGGAGCAGCAACGCCACGCCAAGGCTCCAATTATGTTACTGTACATTCATACACCATTCACATGGCAGAGGGTGGCACCCCTTTGCTGGCAGGAGTGATACCCCCCCCCCATTCACACACCAGTCACACTGTAGTTTACACTCCCCACCGTGTGTAGGGACTACAACTTAAACAAGTAAGCTCATACTTAGAGCATAATACTAAATAAAAAAAGAAGCTCAAACTTAGAGCATAATACTAAATAAAAAAAGAAGCTCAAACTTAGAGCATAATACAAAAGAAAAAAAAAAAACGGAGCAGAAGTTCCCCAAAAACTGAGCCTTCATCTGCTCTTCCGTTTGCCCAGGCTGGTGCCACGGCTCTGGCTCCTCAGTTGGCGGGAGGGAGCCTGGGGTGGGGGGGAGGGGGGGAGTAGCATCATCCCCTGCTTGCTCAATCCTGGCAGGTGGTGCCTGCCTGCCCTCCATAGCGTTGGCAAGGCGGGTGAGCACGGAGTTGGTCTGTGCCAGCATCCTAAGCTGGCGGGTTGTATTGTGATGCTGGTGCCGCCGGGTTTGTCTCCCCTCCTCACGCACAGCAGCAGTATTGGCCTCTACAGCCCCTGCCAACCTGCTCACCTCGCTGTGAGAACTGCTGTGGTGGAATGCTGCTCCACCATACATGTGACCATCGCCACACTGTTGGTGCTCACTTCCTGCAGGCTCTCAGTATTTTTGCTGCCCAGATCAGCATGCAGGGTGAGGGTCTGCTGCAATGACGCTGCGTATGCAGCCTGGTACATGGCGGAGGAGGCCAGGCTGTCCGCCACCCGCCGCAAGTCTCCCACCATAGCCCCGATATGGCGGGTCTGCCAGCCCTGCTCCTCCTGCAGCCCTTCTCGTAGGCCTCCAGGTACACCCCTCGTCTTCCGAAGAGCCTTCCTGGGAGGAGAGGCTTGGGCCCGTCCAGATGGTGAAGACGGGGATGGGGTTCCCCTGGAGGAGGTTCCCCTGGATGGGGTTCCCCTGGAGGGGGTAGACCGGATGGTCGGGGAGGTGGTGGGGAGTCCAGGGATACTGGAATCCTCCTTGAAGTATATGGAGTCCTCCTGGTGGAGGTCAATCGACTCCTCCACAACAACCTCAAGAGCTGTCCTATGGGCACTCCCCTCCACCAACATGCCCAGGATTGCCAGGGGGGCCGACTGGGTCACAGGATGCTCCGGGGATGGTGTGGGTCGCACTACAGCCGACGACGGCCCAGCCTCATCCAGCACATCTGCGGATGACACAAAAACAACACATGTTGGTGGACCCACACACTTGTCACATGTTCCCTTCCACCCCCTCACATGCTACACACCATATAGGAGATAAAACACACTTACCTGTCCCCAAGTCCCGATCAGTGGAGTCATATCCTGGGACGCCCTCCACCTGCTCCAGCGACAGACACCTGGCAATAATCTCATCCTCAGGTGTTAATCTTACTGCACAGGCTGGTCCTCCTCCTGTGCCACTGGCATGCTTTTTGATCAGGACCAATTTGTCCCGGACCCGACGCCACATATCATTCAGTTTTTTCTGAATATCATCCCAACTCCGGGTCTCATTGCCAATGGCATTAATATCCAGGGTAATTTTTTCGAAAATTTCCCTCCTCTGTGCCTTAGTTGTATTTTTGCGCTGGGCACCATGCAGGGCAGCACTGTACTTGGTCAGTGCCGCCAACATAACCTCCATCTCCGCTGGGTTAAAGGTATGCTTCCTCTTTTTCTCCTTCTCTGCTTGAGGAGGCGCCATCTCACGATCAAACAAAATTACCTTGCTCAGGGGGGGGAAAAAGCAGGATGTAATTTTGCGCCGCACGGGCGCATGTCTGGGCGTATTTATGCGCTCGGCGTAAGCCGGTGGGCCGGCGTATCCCAGGAGGTAGGACCAGCGTAGTTCTGAGCATGCGCACAGGGAAGCGATCTTACGTCCACGTGACTGCGCATGCTCCGTCTATGATACGCCGGGCGTAATCCACTGCTCAACGTTCAGCCCATCATTTGCATAAGGGAACAACCACTTACACTTACGCCGACTTGCGTCTTCAAATTTACGGTACGCCGGCGCTACGTTACACGCAAGTGCTTAGTGAATACTATGACAACCTCGCAAAATTACACCGGCGTAGCGCATATGAGATACGCTACGCCGGAATAAGAATGTGCCCATCTACCTGAATCTAGCCCTCTGTGTCTGCTTTAACATCAGCAATGTATATTTTCAGCCATGCTGAAAAAAGCTGCTTGTCTTTAGAACTTGAATGAGCCATCAGAGCAGTGACGCATCCCTTATTAGATGGCTGAAGTGAATGTTTCTATGAAACAGAGCTGCAAAGCAAACTGCACTTTTCTTTGCTCAACCCATAGGGATGTATTTATAAAAACATTTAAATAGCAATTCACCCTCTAAAGGTGCATGTGTGATTAGGGAAAACAAATTTTAGAAACAATATCAAGCAAGTGGACATTGATGGTCAGACTTTAAGGCCAAGGAAGTATGGTTTTGTAAAAATATATAATTTAATAGCATATAAATAAATTAAACAGGATATACATAAAATAAATAAGTTCAAGAAAAATTATCACAAATTCATCAACAGCAGATGACCACTGTACATTCCTCCGAAGTCGCCAACGCACGTTTCGCCGTGGGGCTTCTTCAGGGCGAGGATGAGGAATATAGAGTTAGCAGAGAGATAGAAACTTATCTGCAATGATACAGTGTGGCATATTAGTCAAACAAAAATATTAATCAAAATACAGAATTAAAATGAAATGAATAAAAGTGTCATAGTGTGTATTTACATGGCTGGTGGTCCCTCGATGGGTGCGTCCACGGGGCATATAAGAAATATACCAGGTCGGGAGGTAAGCTTTAGGCATAAGCTTCCATAAATCGAAAATCTGGTTGACAAAAATATATGTATATATATAGCAGTACTTCAATATAGTATATGAATTCTTATTATAGCTGCTGTCAACGCGCAGACACAGATACCATATAGAAAATTATAATAAAAAAGATAGGAATAAATAATAAAGATGAGGGATAAGACAAAGAAAACACACTAAGAACCTACATATGTGTATATGTATGCACAAGCCTAAATGCACATACATGCACACACACACACGAGAGAAAGAGGAAGGGAAGAAAAAAGAAAAAATGAAAAAAATGATGAAAAAAATGAAGAGAATGTGTTAAATATGATAAGTAATAAGGGGGAAAGAAAATCATGTGAACAAATGCATTGGATATAACTACTACATAGTTCCTGCGGTGTTAATGAAAAGACGAGACCAAACGGCCACCATAATCACCTTAGGTGAGTCGAAAGAATCGAGACTACAAGTCCAAGAGGTGGAAGATATGTACCACAGGAAAAGTTGATACTCGGACTGTAATAATAAAAAAATAAAAAATATATATATATATATAACGAAAGGAGCTATTAAACAGCCTTTAAGAACTAGCATTTATGATGGAAATAAAGAGTTAATCAAAAACTCCAGGTTACCTATTTTTATGAAGTCCTGAGCACACTGGGACAGCAGATGGCAGTATAACAGCAATGTGGGGGGGCTTACATAAAGAAACCCTTTCTGTAGCAGCCTTTGTATGGGGCTTTTGTACAGGCCTGTTGAGATGAAACAATGTGTCCATTCAAAAGGTCATTCTCGAGTGTGGTGAAATTAAGGGAACAAATTTGGAGCAGAAAAAATGATGACTTACCCTATAACTGATTGCAGCAATGCGTCTGTGTCCCAGGGTGTACACACGGTAACACAGCGCCATTGCATGAGCATCAGGTTTATATAGGCTGTGGGATCACATGGACGTATGACGTGATGACGTCATAGATGCGCGCCGTTTAGATAGTGCGGCGCATAAATAAAGATCCCACTGAGGCGGACTAATATGGCATATCGCCCAAAACGGCCCACAAAGTCCAGGGCACAAAGCAAAAGTTACACATGCCCAGATGAAAAACGCACACGAATAGCCATCACGGCACAACCACCCAATGAATATTAGGCACACAGTAGTGAATTAGGGTTTTTAGCATGGCTTAACTGTGATGATTAGTATTGATGCTAGGGCTGCCATCTAGCGGTTATAAAGGGGAATTCATCCCCAGTGGTGAACTGGATGAAAAAGGCCCCGTTAATGGTCCATTGGGTATAGTATGTAGTAGTGTGTTTAGTGTCACTAGTGTGAGTGAAAAGGCAGTGCACATGATATTATAGATAAGAAGGGGAAACAAAAAAGGGGAGAAAAGGAAAAAAAGAAAAATGGAAACTGTATCTGCACATAGAGAGCAGCACACGTCAATTATTAAAAATATTGACAAAATTGACCAATACCGCTGTCAACCGGATATCGAATAAGAGAGCCTGCAGGTTAGATGGTTATGTTATGAGGGGAACATTAGTTAGCGTAAATTAACCCTCACAGACCGACAATACTGGTCATACAGGTACCCGGTGCATCCACAGAGGGGCGTCTGAGCAAAAAACACACAAAGATACACTTTCATTGCATAGAATAGAAGAAATATATATATACATAATGAATATACAGAGGTAAATATCTACAAATAAGTAGTTACAGAGTACTTCCTGTGTGGGTATGGAAATTCCATCCCAATGTATCAATATTAACATATCTTCAGATGTATAAGGTTAACAATAGCAAATGTAAAAAAGAAAAGAAAAAACCATTGTAATAATTATAGCGATAGCAAAAAAAGCAGTTTGCTAACCCATAAATACCCTCGAATCACTATTAAAGTCAGCATTGATGAATGAGTTGGCCGACAGCCTGTAGCAATCCTGTCCTATCATGGGGATATATTAAAGGTAAAAGAATGATGATTGGTATAAGTGATTTGAACATATATGTCTAAGAGCACCTATTCTTTTTCGATCACAAATATTTTATTCCTCACGAAAAGGCGGAGACATGGTCAAGGAATTCAAATATTCAAGAACGGTTTGAAACTCGTATTACATATTACAGAGGACCCTAGAGGTGGTAATCATGATCAGAAAGTGCTACAGCGTGAGACTCAATGGATCTATCGCCTCAAGGCGAATTTTTGGCCAGGATTGAACGACTCATTGAGTTTCAAACCGTTCTTGAATATTTGAATTCCTTGACCATGTCTCCGCCTTTTCGTGAGGAATAAAATATTTGTGATCGAAAAAGAATAGGTGCTCTTAGACATATATGTTCAAATCACTTATACCAATCATCATTCTTTTACCTTTAATATATCCCCATGATAGGACAGGATTGCTACAGGCTGTCGGCCAACTCATTCATCAATGCTGACTTTAATAGTGATTCGAGGGTATTTATGGGTTAGCAAACTGCTTTTTTTGCTATCGCTATAATTATTACAATGGTTTTTTCTTTTCTTTTTTACATTTGCTATTGTTAACCTTATACATCTGAAGATATGTTAATATTGATACATTGGGATGGAATTTCCATACCCACACAGGAAGTACTCTGTAACTACTTATGTGTAGATATTTACCTCTGTATATTCATTATGTATATATATATTTCTTCTATTCTATGCAATGAAAGTGTATCTTTGTGTGTTTTTTGCTCAGACGCCCCTCTGTGGATGCACCGGGTACCTGTATGACCAGTATTGTCGGTCTGTGAGGGTTAATTTACGCTAACTAATGTTCCCCTCATAACATAACCATCTAACCTGCAGGCTCTCTTATTCGATATCCGGTTGACAGCGGTATTGGTCAATTTTGTCAATATTTTTAATAATTGACGTGTGCTGCTCTCTATGTGCAGATACAGTTTCCATTTTTCTTTTTTTCCTTTTCTCCCCTTTTTTGTTCCCCCTTCTTATCTATAATATCATGTGCACTGCCTTTTCACTCACACTAGTGACACTAAACACACTACTACATACTATACCCAATGGACCATTAACGGGGCCTTTTTCATCCAGTTCACCACTGGGGATGAATTCCCCTTTATAACCGCTAGATGGCAGCCCTAGCATCAATACTAATCATCACAGTTAAGCCATGCTAAAAACCCTAATTCACTACTGTGTGCCTAATATTCATTGGGTGGTTGTGCCGTGATGGCTATTCGTGTGCGTTTTTCATCTGGGCATGTGTAACTTTTGCTTTGTGCCCTGGACTTTGTGGGCCGTTTTGGGCGATATGCCATATTAGTCCGCCTCAGTGGGATCTTTATTTATGCGCCGCACTATCTAAACGGCGCGCATCTATGACGTCATCACGTCATACGTCCATGTGATCCCACAGCCTATATAAACCTGATGCTCATGCAATGGCGCTGTGTTACCGTGTGTACACCCTGGGACACAGACGCATTGCTGCAATCAGTTATAGGGTAAGTCATCATTTTTTCTGCTCCAAATTTGTTCCCTTAATTTCACCACACTCGAGAATGACCTTTTGAATGGACACATTGTTTCATCTCAACAGGCCTGTACAAAAGCCCCATACAAAGGCTGCTACAGAAAGGGTTTCTTTATGTAAGCCCCCCCCACATTGCTGTTATACTGCCATCTGCTGTCCCAGTGTGCTCAGGACTTCATAAAAATAGGTAACCTGGAGTTTTTGATTAACTCTTTATTTCCATCATAAATGCTAGTTCTTAAAGGCTGTTTAATAGCTCCTTTCGTTATATATATATATATATTTTTTTTATTTTTTTATTATTACAGTCCGAGTATCAACTTTTCCTGTGGTACATATCTTCCACCTCTTGGACTTGTAGTCTCGATTCTTTCGACTCACCTAAGGTGATTATGGTGGCCGTTTGGTCTCGTCTTTTCATTAACACCGCAGGAACTATGTAGTAGTTATATCCAATGCATTTGTTCACATGATTTTCTTTCCCCCTTATTACTTATCATATTTAACACATTCTCTTCTTTTTTTTCATCATTTTTTTCATTTTTTCTTTTTTCTTCCCTTCCTCTTTCTCTCGTGTGTGTGTGTGCATGTATGTGCATTTAGGCTTGTGCATACATATACACATATGTAGGTTCTTAGTGTGTTTTCTTTGTCTTATCCCTCATCTTTATTATTTATTCCTATCTTTTTTATTATAATTTTCTATATGGTATCTGTGTCTGCGCGTTGACAGCAGCTATAATAAGAATTCATATACTATATTGAAGTACTGCTATATATATACATATATTTTTGTCAACCAGATTTTCGATTTATGGAAGCTTATGCCTAAAGCTTACCTCCCGACCTGGTATATTTCTTATATGCCCCGTGGACGCACCCATCGAGGGACCACCAGCCATGTAAATACACACTATGACACTTTTATTCATTTCATTTTAATTCTGTATTTTGATTAATATTTTTGTTTGACTAATATGCCACACTGTATCATTGCAGATAAGTTTCTATCTCTCTGCTAACTCTATATTCCTCATCCTCGCCCTGAAGAAGCCCCACGGCGAAACGTGCGTTGGCGACTTCGGAGGAATGTACAGTGGTCATCTGCTGTTGATGAATTTGTGATAATTTTTCTTGAACTTATTTATTTTATGTATATCCTGTTTAATTTATTTATATGCTATTACATTATATATTTTTACAAAACCATACTTCCTTGGCCTTAAAGTCTGACCATCAATGTCCACTTGCTTGATATTGTTTCTCCCCTAATATTATTACAGATGTGGCCCATGTGAGTGCTATCCTTGTGTTTCCACTTTAATTTTCTTTTTTCTCCCCCCACGCCCCCCCTTTTTTTTCTCCTTCTCTCCCCTTCCTTGCTTCTTTCTTATTTCTCTTTTCTCCTCTCTTTTTCCCTCCTCTCTACTCTTTCCCTAGGTTCTTTAACCAACCCATCCCTTCTTTGAATCATTATATATATATCAGGTGGCAAACACCTATTGTCTTTTCGCACTCAGGGGTGTTTTAAGTCCTCTGTTCTTGAGGCTACCACTCCCCTCTTTCTTCAGTGTAATAATTAATCTCCTTTTACTTTATCGGTTATACAATAACCTCTAATCAAAAAAGAAATATTCCTATATAATCCCCTTCTTTTGCTTGACAAGTTAGCAGGGTGACACTGATGGCTGACTTTACAGGGAACAATTGGGAAGGATTTATGCTGGACATTCAGAAGACGTGTTCTGCTAATGCGAACTCTGAGGTTGAATTCGAGATTGTCTATCATAAGCTGCTTCAAACCTTCGAGAGAAAATCTAGCCTTTTTTGGCACATCAGATATTTCGAGCAATACATTACTGAAAACATGAACCCTAAAGGTTTACGGGTACAGGTTTTTCCCAATATCTGGTCTATTGATACAGAATTCAAGACCAGATGGGAACAAAACCTTTTAGTCTGCTCGAAAAAAATGATGGAACTGATGGTTGAATATTATATGAAAGAACTTAAAGTAGTAGATTGCGGAATTAAAAGAATCTACGATGATAATATTATTACTCTCAATAAGGAAGGTTTTGCAACATATGATGCGCGACTAAAAGAAAACATTCAAAGTTTTACTAAAGAATTATTGGTCAAAAAAGAAGAGAAATTAGCACGAGACAAAATGGCATTTGCCGGCCTCTATGCATATTCCTGGCCAGTTATGAATGGCCCTAAAATAGGACGTAGGAACCCTGGCCCTTTTAGAGAAAAGAGAAGAACAGTCAACAATAAAGATAAAACTGATTCCGATTCTTCTACTAACTCTCATGTTTCACAGAGTTCGAAGACTGGCGAGAGAGGCCAACGACAAGGACGTAGTAACAGAAAGAGAACACAACAAGGTGGTGGGTACTTAAACGGCGCACTTATGAAAAAACGAATTACGGATACTGATGATGCACAAAGTGTAAGTAACTCATTGGAGGCTACTTTATCTAGTCAATTACCATCCACAACCAACTTGACGCCTATGTTTCCCGCCTCTTCACCGGGTGTCTCATCTGAGAATTCTAGCTGTCTCTCTTCTCTCATTCCTAGAATGGACCCGACCCTACGTCAAAACATCTTAGATTCGGCACAAACACTAGCCAGATCTCATAGTATAAATCTGTCAGGTGCAATATCAAAAGACAATACCAAAAAATGACAGATAGATCATTATTTTGGACCAATAACCAAGAATACTCAGAATACACACGAGGTTATTCCTGATTTTAATGCCCAGAGACCACCCTTTCTTACCCTTTCTAGACCACCGGTAGTAACCAACGATGCACCTAAACTTGAAGTGATTAACCTATCTAAATTTGCTTTGGACCAACCCGAGGAGGAACTCCTCGGCCTAGGTCTAAATTTTTGTCCAAATAGCGTAACAAATAAATTTAACCTTATTAAAGACCTATATTTGTTTGCACGAAAACTTACATTGAAATTTATGTATGACAGGGAAAGAAAAGAGAAATTGGCCGAAGTCGTCAACCAGGAGATCTGGAAAAACTTCACAGTTGCCGACTTTCGAGCTCTCAAAACCCTCATTTCCTTACTGGATGAGAACGATGTCCCTCCAGAACAAGAGATTGTATCTGAGACATATGAAGTGAGGGGAGAGAGATTGCAGCTTTCTATGTACAAGCAGGACCTAGAAATATTGGAAAAAGCAGTAAAGAAAAAATCTCTCAACTTCCCCTCCCTCCATACAAACTCTAATATCTGGGCGTTTCTCATCCAAACAATAAAAGAGGTAGAATCACTCTCCCTGGTCAAACGTACAAACTCTAAATTTGTCGCCAAACATGAACTAGCTTTAGACACACTTAGCAAAAATTCTGAAATAATTGTTAAACCGTCTGACAAAGGCGGAAATGTGGTTATAATGGACGACCTACAATACAGGAATATGTGTTGGGACATCCTAAAAAACCGCACCTGGTATTTACCTATTAACAAAGAAATTATTACTAAATTCAATCAACAATTTGATGATCTAATTCAACTAGCACTCTTTGATGGGTCAATTACTAAAGCTATTTTTGATGGCATTCAAGTTCCTCATCCCAGAATTCCAACTTTTTATGCCCTCCCAAAAACACACAAAAATCTAATACAACCTCCAGGCCGCCCTATAATATCTGGGGTCGGCTCCAAAACCGAAAGAGCTAGCATATTCATTGACCAATACCTTAGGCCCCATGTAACCTCCTTGCCATCCTATATCCAGGATACACCGGACCTACTCAGGACTATTGATGGACTTTCAGTACCTATTGGATGCCTCTTGGTGTCAATAGATGTGGAAGCCCTCTACTCCTCAATACCCCATAAAAAGGGACTGGAAATGGTCTCTGGTTTCCTTGTTGAGAAAGGACCTAAAATGGACAAACTTAACTGCTTTGTGCTTAAATGCCTCTCCCACATCCTCACTAAAAATGTATTTTCTTTTGACGGGTCCCACCTTCTCCAGGTACAGGGCGTCGCTATGGGCACCTCTTGTGCCCCTAGCTACGCGAACCTATACCTGGGGGGGTGGGAGCGAAAACTTTTTTCATCTGAGTCTAATCTGTATTTTTTGTCGTTTATTTTAAGCTGGTTTAGATACATCGATGATGTACTGATGTTCTGGACGGGTACAGTAGATGACTTACATGCATTCATGAAATTCTTGAACCGTAATGAGTTTAATTTAAAATTTACGATGAACTACAGTAACTCTGCTATTGCATTCCTGGACATCTTGATATATGTCGATGAATCCAATGGCATTCAAACATCCCTCTACCGCAAACCCACGGCGGGTAACACCCTCCTACACGCAGCAAGTGCTCATCCTGCTCCACTACTACGATCCATATCCTACAGTCAGTACCTTCGGTTGCGACGCAACTGCTCAGACGATAATGGATTCAAACTTGAATCAGACAAACTCTATACCAGACTTATTATGAGAGGATACAGTAAATCCTGCCTCAAAAAGGCATATAATCGAGCGGCCGGACGAGAAAGAGCTAGCACACTTATCAAAAGTAACAAAAAAATATCCGATAGTACTGTTACGCGATTTATCACTACATTTTCGGATCAACACACCCAAATCCGCCAGCTACTACAAAAACATTGGCACCTTATTACCACGGATTTAACATTATCAAAATATGTGGGCAAAAATCCTAGTATCACCTTTAGACGGTCTACGTCAATCAGGGATCGCCTAGTGAAAAGTAACTACTATAAACCTTCAACAAGCACCCCAGAGACACCTGGCCTGTTTAGATGCGGTCAATGTAATTTTTGCCACCTTATGAAAGAAGGTCATATCATCCACCTCCCCAACGGTGGAACACATAGACTATATAAACATGTCACATGTCAAACACATGGGGTGGTATACATTATTTTCTGCTCATGCGGCTGCTTTTATATAGGTAAAACCATCCGCCCATTTTGGAAACGGGTGAAAGATCACATGTATTATATTACTAACGGTCTGCTCAACAAGACCATGGGACACCATGTCGCCTTTTCACACAAATACATAATTCCATCAGTTCAGTTTGCCGTGTTGGACCATATTACAGAGGACCCTAGAGGTGGTAATCATGATCAGAAAGTGCTACAGCGTGAGACTCAATGGATCTATCGCCTCAAGGCGAATTTTTGGCCAGGATTGAACGACTCATTGAGTTTCAAACCGTTCTTGAATATTTGAATTCCTTGACCATGTCTCCGCCTTTTCGTGAGGAATAAAATATTTGTGATCGAAAAAGAATAGGTGCTCTTAGACATATATGTTCAAATCACTTATACCAATCATCATTCTTTTACCTTTAATATATCCCCATGATAGGACAGGATTGCTACAGGCTGTCGGCCAACTCATTCATCAATGCTGACTTTAATAGTGATTCGAGGGTATTTATGGGTTAGCAAACTGCTTTTTTTGCTATCGCTATAATTATTACAATGGTTTTTTCTTTTCTTTTTTACATTTGCTATTGTTAACCTTATACATCTGAAGATATGTTAATATTGATACATTGGGATGGAATTTCCATACCCACACAGGAAGTACTCTGTAACTACTTATTTGTAGATATTTACCTCTGTATATTCATTATGTATATATATATTTCTTCTATTCTATGCAATGAAAGTGTATCTTTGTGTGTTTTTTGCTCAGACGCCCCTCTGTGGATGCACCGGGTACCTGTATGACCAGTATTGTCGGTCTGTGAGGGTTAATTTACGCTAACTAATGTTCCCCTCATAACATAACCATCTAACCTGCAGGCTCTCTTATTCGATATCCGGTTGACAGCAGTATTGGTCAATTTTGTCAATATTTTTAATAATTGACGTGTGCTGCTCTCTATGTGCAGATACAGTTTCCATTTTTCTTTTTTTCCTTTTCTCCCCTTTTTTGTTTCCCCTTCTTATCTATAATATCATGTGCACTGCCTTTTCACTCACACTAGTGACACTAAACACACTACTACATACTATACCCAATGGACCATTAACGGGGCCTTTTTCATCCAGTTCACCACTGGGGATGAATTCCCCTTTATAACCGCTAGATGGCAGCCCTAGCATCAATACTAATCATCACAGTTAAGCCATGCTAAAAACCCTAATTCACTACTGTGTGCCTAATATTCATTGGGTGGTTGTGCCGTGATGGCTATTCGTGTACGTTTTTCATCTGGGCATGTGTAACTTTTGCTTTGTGCCCTGGACTTTGTGGGCCGTTTTGGGCGATATGCCATATTAGTCCGCCTCAGTGGGATCTTTATTTATGCGCCGCACTATCTAAACGGCGCGCATCTATGACGTCATCACGTCATACGTCCATGTGATCCCACAGCCTATATAAACCTGATGCTCATGCAATGGCGCTGTGTTACCGTGTGTACACCCTGGGACACAGACGCATTGCTGCAATCAGTTATAGGGTAAGTCATCATTTTTTCTGCTCCAAATTTGTTCCCTTAATTTCACCACACTCGAGAATGACCTTTTGAATGGACACATTGTTTCATCTCAACAGGCCTGTACAAAAGCCCCATACAAAGGCTGCTACAGAAAGGGTTTCTTTATGTAAGCCCCCCCACATTGCTGTTATACTGCCATCTGCTGTCCCAGTGTGCTCAGGACTTCATAAAAATAGGTAACCTGGAGTTTTTGATTAACTCTTTATTTCCATCATAAATGCTAGTTCTTAAAGGCTGTTTAATAGCTCCTTTCGTTATATATATATATATATTTTTTATTTTTTTATTATTACAGTCCGAGTATCAACTTTTCCTGTGGTACATATCTTCCACCTCTTGGACTTGTAGTCTCGATTCTTTCGACTCACCTAAGGTGATTATGGTGGCCGTTTGGTCTCGTCTTTTCATTAACACCGCAGGAACTATGTAGTAGTTATATCCAATGCATTTGTTCACATGATTTTCTTTCCCCCTTATTACTTATCATATTTAACACATTCTCTTCATTTTTTTTCATCATTTTTTTCATTTTTTCTTTTTTCTTCCCTTCCTCTTTCTCTCGTGTGTGTGTGTGCATGTATGTGCATTTAGGCTTGTGCATACATATACACATATGTAGGTTCTTAGTGTGTTTTCTTTGTCTTATCCCTCATCTTTATTATTTATTCCTATCTTTTTTATTATAATTTTCTATATGGTATCTGTGTCTGCGCGTTGACAGCAGCTATAATAAGAATTCATATACTATATTGAAGTACTGCTATATATATACATATATTTTTGTCAACCAGATTTTCGATTTATGGAAGCTTATGCCTAAAGCTTACCTCCCGACCTGGTATATTTCTTATATGCCCCGTGGACGCACCCATCGAGGGACCACCAGCCATGTAAATACACACTATGACACTTTTATTCATTTCATTTTAATTCTGTATTTTGATTAATATTTTTGTTTGACTAATATGCCACACTGTATCATTGCAGATAAGTTTCTATCTCTCTGCTAACTCTATATTCCTCATCCTCGCCCTGAAGAAGCCCCACGGCGAAACGTGCGTTGGCGACTTCGGAGGAATGTACAGTGGTCATCTGCTGTTGATGAATTTGTGATAATTTTTCTTGAACTTATTTATTTTATGTATATCCTGTTTAATTTATTTATATGCTATTAAATTATATATTTTTACAAAACCATACTTCCTTGGCCTTAAAGTCTGACCATCAATGTCCACTTGCTTGATATTGTTTCTCCCCTAATATTATTACAGATGTGGCCCATGTGAGTGCTATCCTTGTGTTTCCACTTTAATTTTCTTTTTTCTCCCCCCACGCCCCCCCTTTTTTTCTCCTTCTCTCCCCTTCCTTGCTTCTTTCTTATTTCTCTTTTCTCCTCTCTTTTTCCCTCCTCTCTACTCTTTCCCTAGGTTCTTTAACCAACCCATCCCTTCTTTGAATCATTATAGGGAAAACAAATGTTATTAGTTGTTTCCTGTGCTGGATGAATGATTTTCATTTATTTCAAACTGAAAATCCTGCATTTATCCATTATGCCTTGTACACGTGGCCGGATTTTCCGAGAAAAAAAGTCAGACAGGATTTTTTTCTAGGAAAGTCCATCCGTGTGTAGCCCCCATCTGACTTTTTTTTTTTCGGAAGTCCGACAGACCTTAGATAGAGAACCTGTTCTCTTTCTTTCCGTCTGACTTCCGACAGACTCACGGCAAACTTTTGCACTGTCAATTTCCTGATACTTATGCCACATACACATGATCATTTTTCAACATTTTTCGCTCTAGCAAAGCGCGGTGACGTACAACACGTACGACGGCACTATAAAGGGGAAGTTCCATGCGGATGATGCCACCCTTGGGGCTGCTTTAGCTGATTCCGTGTTAGTAAAAAAAGATTTGCGCTTTTCTGTCTGTTACAGCGTGATGAATGTGCTTACTCCATTACGAATGGTAGTTTTACCAGAACGAGCGCTCCTGTCTCATAACTTGCTTCTGAGCATGCGCAGGTTTTTAACGTCATTTTAGCCCACACACAATAATTTTTTACAATCCGAAAACCAACATAGTTTAAAACGTTGTTAAAAAATGCAGCATGTTCAAAAAAATTTTTTGTCGTTTTTCAGAATCCAAAAAATGATGTGAAGCCCACACATGATCATTTTAAATTACATTTTTAAAAAACAATGTTTTTTTCATGCCGAAAAATAATCGTGTGTACGCGGCATTAGCGCCATCTATCAGTCAAATGCATTTTCACTGGGTAAATTGCCATGTGAATTTGTTATAAATACCATATAACGTAGAGTGTTTTGGAAAGCTGTTGTCAAACATACACATGTTAGTTTGTAAAACAAAGATTTTAAATACTATTGACAAAGAGATACGCTATAACAGTTTAAACATGTAAAAATAAAAAATAAATAAACAAGTTTAACCTTGATTTAAGAGCAGAAAAAATCTAGGATTTACTAGCTTCATTTTTAAAGCCCCATTGACTGCACATTCACAAAATACAAAGGTTACCAATCACATAGTGCAGCCAGTCAACACAAAATACTTATTAAAACTTTTTTAACATTTAGGGTAAATCAGAGGTTTTTATATCAGAGATTGTCATTCATACCCTAAAGCCTGAGTCTGTTGCTGGTTCATACAAAGGCCCTGGCTTGGGTTTATAGCCACAAGTTGGTTATACTTGCCTTCTGGTAAGCCTCCATCTTATAAGGTGTTTTCTGGTGGTGGTGGTTATCTACATCCAAGTCACGACTGCTTGTATTTGCACCTTTTGTTTGCTGAACTTCACTATGTGAGTCTATTGTTGTTGTTTTTTGGGTATATACAATTGATGACGACTTACCTGGAGGATCTTTAGCGTATCTGTGTCTGTTGCTGCTTCATACAAAGGGCCTGGCTGGGGTTTACAGCCGCAAGCTGGTTACGCTTGCCTTCTGGTAAGCCTCTATTCTACAAGGTGTTTTTTGGTGGTGGTGGTCATCTACATTGGAGCCAAAATTAATTGAATTTGCACCGTCTTGCAGAACTTTATTGATCATCAGGATTATTTCTAACGCCTAGGGCGTATTTACTTTTCATCAGATTATTCTTCTGGACACTAGTATATTGCATTTTCCACTTGCTGTTGAACTTTATTGCACAACAGGACTCATAATCACAAGTGTGTTAATTATTCATAATTGTTTTCACTTATGATTTATCACCAGTTTTTATCTTAGTTTAAAACATCTTAGCATTTATTATTTTTCACACAGCACAACTCCGTTTTTTTCTTTTGCAATTTTGGTGTGTATATCACTTTGTTGTTGCAGCTTATGTTAGTTTTATTTAGCGCAGTATTTTTTCCCTTTTTTCACGTGTTTAGAACTGCCCCTGCACAAAATGAGATTACTATAAGAAAAAAGTAATTTAAAAATGCTTGCGGCTTTAATGTAATGTCTGGTCCCTGCAATATGGATGAAAATCATTGCGAAAAATAGCACATACACAGACAGTACACACACCACGTAGCTTTAGGTGCAAACTACAGAGCACACAGCCAGTACACACCAAGTTGCTTTAGGTGCAAACTACAGAGCACACGGCCAGTACACACCAAGTAGCTTTAGGTGCAAACTACAGAGCACACGGCCAGTACACACCAAGTAGCTTTAGGGGCAAACTACAGAGGACACAGGCAATAAACCACGTAAGAATACTGCAGCTAGCACAATCACCTGCCTGCAAGTAAATTAGCAAGAACTGATCTAGCTAAACTATACAGTGTATAAATATATGTACAACACCTGGGATGTATATATATCCTCTACACACTGTAACATTAACTGACTAGCCTGCCTGCCTGCCTGCTCTATCTACCTGCAAAAAATGACACTCTCTCTGTCCTCTCTTAACCACCGCAACACACTGCACAAGGCCGACCTGCAGACGGCCTTTTATAGTGTGGGGCGTGTACTAAACCCCCTGAGCCATAATTGGCCAAAGCCACCCTAGCTTTGGCCAATTATAGCTCTCCATTTTTTGCAAGCTTCGGGTAATTGGGCAAGCATGCAGGTCATAGTGCATGCTTGGCCAATCATCAGCCAGCGATGCCGCAGCGAATTATGGTCTGTGAAACGTAACTCGAATTAGGCGCAAACGACCCATTTTGTTCGTATTTCGACGAACGATCAAACATACGATGTTCGAGTCGAACATGAGTTCGATTCGAATACGAAGCTCATCCCTAACCCCGAGGAATCTGCTTCTCATGCCTTTACAAACTTTGGTGCATGGGCTCCCTCGTGTTTTAAAGCCTGTGAAAGGACCCAAAAATACGTGGCATCAAGGAGAAGGATCACTATTGGTTGGCAACACTCCTTGACCACTGGTACAAGGGGAAAGTCTCAGAACTCATTGCATCCCCACATTGGGTGCAGAAGATTAAATCTCTTGAGGACACCTTAACTACTTGCCGACCAGCCGCCACAGTTCTACAGCGGCAGGTCGGCTCCCCTGCGTGAGAGCCCGTAGCTCTATGTCGGCTCTCAAAGTGGCCACTAGTGGCGCCTGCACGTCGCCGGAGGCACGCGTGCCCCCCGCTCGTCCCTGACTCCCGCGCGTGTGCCCGGCGGGCGCGATCATCGTCGGGCACCCGCGATTGCTCGTTACAGAGCGAGGACCGGGAGCTGTGTGTGTAAACACACAGCTCCCGGCCCTGTTAGGGGAGAAATGCCTGACCGTCTGTTCATACAATGTATGAACAGCGATCAATCATTTTAAAAATGCCATAAAACTACGCCCTATTTTGTAAACGCTATGGGCCAGATTCACGTAGAAGTGCGGCGGCGTAACGTATCACCGCCACAAGTTTTCATCGCAAGTGCCTGATTCACAAAGCACTTGCAATGAAAACCTACGCCAGCGACCTCCGGCGTAAGCCCGCGTAATTCAAAGGGGCGTGTGCCATTTAAATTAGGCGCGCTCCCGCGCCGGACCTACTGCGCATGCTCACTTTTGAATTTCCCGCCGTGCTTTGCGTGAAGTGACGTGGAATCTCTGAAAGACTTCTAGACTGCCTAGAGTTGTGGGTGTTGATTTCATCTGGAAGAATGGTTTTGGTGTAGGTTTCATGGGCACAATTAATACCCAAAAAACAATTTTTCCACACCTGTTTGACAGGTGCATTTATTTTAATGTATGACAGCAAAGCCAGTCTTGTTTTCATCATGAGCACCTCTTTAGGGTTTTAGGGTTATGATGTGAGGGCACCACTGATACCCAAAGACCAATTTTTACACACCTGTTTGAAAGCTGTATATCATTTCAATTTTTGACAGCTAGGCAATTCATGATTTCGTCAAGAGTATCTCTATAGGGTTTCGGTGTGAAGACACTTCTGACACCCAAAGACACATTTTTCTGCACCTGTTACTTCTATTTAAAGTCTGTGGAAGAGATACCAGAATTTATCCAAAAAACTCTAATCTTGTTCCCAGTGCACTACATTGTAGCCTCATCATACAGACGGGCTCCCCGAGCCGTTGTTTACATAATAAAAGAAAGCTTGCAGGGAAAATGTCATTATTTTGGCTTTATAAATGAAATTATTGCTGCAACAGCTTTTATACACAGTACAGATGTGCCACTTTATATGTAGACTAAGAGCCGGTTCACACTGGGGCGACTCGTCAGGCGACTCAGCCACCTGACAAGTCGTGTGCCATTCTATTCACCAGAACCATTCTAATAGGAGCGACGCAAGTCGCACTGACTTAGAAAAAGGTTCTTGTACGACTTTGGGGGAGACTCAGGGTGATTTGCATTGACTTCTATACAGAAGTCATTTTGCTAATTGCCTCTGATGTCGTCTTCAGGACAACTTGCCGAGTCGCCCCCGAAGTCGTGCCGCCCCCAGTGTGAACCGGCTCTAAGGGGATCCCCCAGGCACTATATTGAAAGAAACTTTTACATTTTATTGCTATTTCTCATTCTTATTATTTCACTTTAAGCATCAGTAAATCACTGCTCATTTAAAAATGCATTTTTTTAACTATTTTTTTTATTGATACATGTCCCCCAGGGCAGTACCCGGATCCCCATAATCATTGTATGCCAAATTACTTGCATATAAGCTTTCAAAATGAGCACTTTTGATTTTTAGTTTGTCTCCAATAGACTTCAATAGAGTTTGTTATTCGGTTCCAAACTTTTGCACTGTTCTAAAGTTCTGGTACGAACCGAACAGGAGGTCATTCGGCCCTTCCCTATTAGTCATAACTAATAGGTAACCACTTAAGGACCGCCTCCTGCACATATACGTCGGCAGAATGGCATGGCTGGGCACATGCACGTACAGGTACGTGCTGTGCTATTGTCCAGCCGTGGGCCACGGGTGCGCGCCCGTGACCTGGTCCGAAGCTCCGTGACCGGGATTGCGGGACCCGCGGACCCGATCGCCGCTGGAGTCCCGCGATCGGTCCCCGGAGCTGAAGAACGGGGAGAGCTGTATGTAAACACAGCTTCCCCGTTCTTCACTGTGGCGGCGGCATCGATCGTGTGATCCCTTTTAAAGGGATTCACAATCGATGACATCACACCTACAGCCACACCCCCCTACAGTTGTAAACACACATGAGGTCACACATAACCCCTTCAGCGTCCCCTTGTGGTTAACTCCCAAACTGCAACTTTCATTTTCACAGTAAACAATGCATTTTAACAACTTGCCGACCGCCCACCGTCGTTATACGTCCTCACTTTAGAGATGAATATCTCGGTAACGGCAGCAGCTGCTGCCACAATCGAGATATTCATCTCTTCTGTGGGCAGCCGTGTTAACGATAATGGCGGTCTCCGCGGCGGATTCGCCGTGAGATCGCCGTTATCGGTGGCGGGAGAGGGGCCCCCCCCCTCCCGCCGCTCTCCCGCACCCTCCGCCGCTTACCGTAGCCGTCGGTAGCGGCGGAGGAGATCGCGACCATCAGGCAGCTGAGCGGGGACGAGACTGAAGGAAAAATCTCCTTCGCCCGTCCCCATAGCTCCGCTGGGCGGAAGTGACGTCAAAACGTCAGTCCCGCCCAGCGTCTTAAAGAAACATTTTTTTTTTTGTCATTTGAAAAAATGACATTTCCAAATTTTTTATTTTTTTTTTGCATTTAAGCCCAAATATGAGATCTGAGGTCTTTTTGACCCCAGATCTCATATTTAAGAGGACCTGTCATGCTTTTTTCTATTACAAGGGATGTTTACATTCCTTGTAATAGGAATAAAAGTGATAATTTTTTTATTTATTTTTTTCAGTGTTAAAAATTCTAAAATAAATAAAAATAAATGCGAAAAGCAAAAAAACATTTTTTTAAAGCTCCCCGTCCCAACGAGCTCGCGCGTAGAAGCGAACGTATACGCGAGTAGCGCCGACATATGAAAACGGTATTCAAACCACACAAGTGAGGTATCGCCGCGATCGTTAGAGCGAGAGCATTAATTTTAGCCTTAGGCCTACTCTGTAACTCAAAAAATGCAACCTGTAGAATTTTTTAAATGTCGCCTATCAAGATTTTTAAGGGTAAAAGTTTGACGTCATGCCACGAGCGGGCGCAATTTTTAAGCGTGACATGTTGGGTATCATTTTACTCGGCGTAACATTATCTTTCACAATATATAAAAAAATTGGGCCAAATTTATTGTTGTCTTATTTTTTAATTTAAAAAAGTGATTTTTTTCCAAAAAAAGTGCGCTTGTAAGACCGCTGCGCAAATACGGTGTGACAAAAAGTATTGCAATGACTGCCATTTTATTCTCTAGGGTGTTAGAAAAAAAATATATAATGTTTGGGGGTTTTAAGTAATTTTCTAGCAAAAAAAATGGTTTTGTCTCGTAAACACCGACTCTGAAAAACAGGCCCGGGGCTAAAGTGGTTAAATGCATTTTTTTCTGTGAAAATGACAATGGTCCCAAAAATGTGTCAAAATTGTCCAAAGTGTCCGCCATAATGTCGCAGTCACGAAAAAAAATCACTGATCGCCGCCATTAGTAGTAAAAAAATTATAAAAATGCAATACAACTATCCCCTATTTTGTAAACGCTATAAATTTGGCGCAAACCAACCGATAAACGCTTATTGCGATTTTTTTTACCAAAAATAGGTAGAAGAATACGTATCGGCCTAAACTGAGGAAAAAAAAGTTTTTTTATATATATTTTTAGGGGTATTTATTATAGCAAAAAGTAAAAAATATTGCATTTTTTTCAAAATTGTCGCTCTATTTTTGTTTATAGCGCAAAAAATAAAAAACGCAGAGGTGATCAAATACCACCAAAAGAAAGCTCTTATTGTGGGAAAAAAAGGACGCCAATTTTGTTTGGGAGTCACGTCGCATGGCCACGCAATTGTCTGTTAAAGCGACGCAGTGCCGAATCGCAAAACCTGTCCGGGTCCTTTAGCTGCATTTTGGTCCGGGTCTTAAGTGGTTAAAGAATATTAGCTTAGTCAGGATGTAAAGTCGTGCTTAGGACAACAATGATGAAAGGTGTGTCAAGGAATTCACATTTAATATATTGCTTACATTGAGTCATGTTTGCACTTATGTCTGCAACACTAGGCGGCAGCAGAGTATTATAAGAAAAAAAACATGGACTTTATGGCCCGGATTCACAGACAGCGGCGCACATTTATGCCGCCGTAGCGTATCTCCTGTACGCTACGCCGACGCAGCGCAGAGAGGCAAGCATGGAATTCACAAAGCCAATGCTGCCTAAACTGCGCTGGGTTTCAAAGGCGTAAGTGGGCGTAGGTGGAAGTGGGCGTGAGCCATGCAAACCCATGCAAATGAGGCGTGACCCCATGCAAATTATGGTTTGAGAGCCAGACAAGTACGTTGAACGAACTGCGCATGCGTCGTGCCGTGGACGCATCCCCGTGCACATGCTCATAACCACGTCGGAACAACTATCTAAGATACATCGGCTCACTTCCTGCGCCATGAATGTAATCTACGCCCATCCAGACACACGTCCAACGTAAACTACGTAAAAACCACTGGCTTCTGTTCCCTGATGCAGACCTTTACATGTCTGATGCTGAGTTACACCTCCTTTATGGGGCTTAACTTTACGCCGGACGTACAACTTACGCGCACATCTCGTAACCTGCGTCGGGCGGGCACAGACAGGTTAGTGAATCACCGTATTTTCCTTATTTGCATTATTAAATGGCTAATCAATGGCAGCGTCACCATGCGACCAGCATAAATGTGCGCCCACCCTACGCCAGCGTAGGCAAGTTACGTCGGCGGGATTAAGCCTGTTTTTAGGCGTATCTTAGTTTGTGGGTACGGCACACAGATACGACGGCGCATATTTGCACTTACGCGGCGTATCTGGAGATACGTCGGCGCAAGTGCTTTGTGAATCCGGGCCATTTACTCTATACCTCAGAACTATGTGGTGTTTACGTGTTATTGATTCTCCGGAGGATCATCTCTGTGGAGATAATGCTCCAATACATATTGTGATATTATGTACATATTGCACTGTTGTATATTGACTTTTGACTCGACTTCTATTAGCTGGAGGTAGGGCTTTAGCCAGCTAGGCTATTTATTATGTGTGTTTGTAAGAGTGTCACATGGTGGCAGATTGCCTGGTGACAGTCTCAATTGCTTAATGTGAACTATTTTTTGCAAAACTCAAAAGATCTTTTATGTGGAATGCCCGTCCCTATCCTACTGTTATATCAGGATTTGCTGCTCTTGGGAGCAAGAGCTATTTGATGATAATTACAATAAAGTTCTGCGCTCCTTTCTATAACAAGTAAACATATACAATTCATCCAAAAGTGTACATATCCAAATAATGTTCAAACAAACATGTGTGTGTACCGTGATAACTATTAAAGTGCTTATTTTTTGAATAGTTATCTCTTATACTTCAATAAGGCAATAAGGTGCTATTAGTTCATAAAATAATTAAAAGTCCATAAATGATCAACAATTCTTTTCTGTGTTGAAATATTCTGTGTTGATTCTGTCACCAATAACCTCTGATTCCAAAAACATGTCACCACACTACATGTTCAAGGCTCACAGAATTCTCACCTAAACGACATATCAATTAGGCCTTATAATAATATATTGTATTCCCTTTTCTTTATATTTTCATCTCTTTCTTCTCCTATGCACTGATACCCCTCTTCAGATACTTCTCCTAATATGCAGTATGTGTATATTGCTCCTTATGTTAACACTCCCAGTTACATATGACCATTTTGCATAACTCACCATGGGGAGGGGGGAAACAAAGATGAACAGACTCCCCTAGTGTAGTATTAAACCATCAACTTTATTTTTTATTACCATTTATGCACTCACATTCGATATATTAAAAACATGCTTCAAACATGAAAAACCTTGATATACCGGCCTCTTCTTTTATTGCTTCCGGTTCGCGTCAGCTCCCTACTAGTTGTGTCACACCACGTATGACTTCATCAGTAGGGAAAAGGCCGGCAGACTGGATGTCCCTATATAGTGCCTGCAATGCTCATTTATTAGTGGCCATTTTGTTGTGGTATGCTATTTTCTCTTAGTTTTCTATCACTGTGTTGTGGCCGCCATATTCCAGAGGAATCGCAATACATTATAATGGTGGCCATTTTGTTGAAGTAATGTCACGTAATTATGCTATTATCTCTGTTATTCTTGTGGTGTCCATGCTCCTATGGATTCACCTATATCTTAAAAAGCTCAGCTTTTCAATTTAAAGCTTTTTGATGGTTTTCTTGGCCCATGAGGACGGGGCCAGGTGTGACAGAAAGGCTGGACTCACACGTTTGCATTTTTGCTTCATGCTTTTTCTATTGAAATCAATGGAAACACCTGTATTAATTCCATCCTGAAAAAAAAAATCACAAAAAATCCCCCAAGAAATGTATTGATTTTTTTTTTATACTTACCAGAAATAGCGGTTGCTATGCAGAAGTCCGTAATCTGCCTCTTCATCATCCGCAGTGGGTCTTCTTCCTCCGTCCTAGTCACGGTGTCTTCTGGTGAATAGGGCGCGCTGCCTTCTGGGAACTGTGTGTATCCCAGAGATCAGCCGGCCCATTCACAAAGAGCCGTGCGGCTCATGCATGTGCAGTAGGAAACGGGCAGTGAAGCCGCATGGCTTCATTGCCTGTTTCCCTTACTGAGGATGGCACACGGGAGCTGCTAGGATTTTGGGATCGGCCTCGGGGGGGGGGCTGACATTGTGGGTGAGTAGGACAGGTAAGTGTTCTTAGCAGTGTTTGTAGTTGCTGAAATAAAAAAAAAAATTGCGGGTGGAACCCCCTTTTAAGATGCACATCAACAGATGTTATGAATGATGCATGTAAATGCTTCATAGAGCACAACAGCGCATCTCAAAATGCACTAATGCACGTCATGGGTGTTGACATTGAAAACAAATGCATAACATCATACAATAACATGTGTTGACATGTGTTTTGATGTGTTTCCATTGATTTCAATGAAAAATCACATCAGATGAAAAAATGCATAGTTGTGAATGGGCTCTTACAGGAAAAAATTATGTATTTTTTCTGTCTTTCCATATTTGTGCTAGGAGTGAATGTGTAGCGCTAAATATGAAAATATTGAGATATATGTATATCACTAAATGGCGAATACCCAACAGACAATAGAAAAAGGTTTTATAATAATAAGTCCACATGTTAAAAAAAAAAAACAATCAAATAAAAATGTCCATCACAATAGGATAATGAATATCACGGTGAAAGTATCATTTAGCCGTTTGGACCATCACATGTAAATTCCATTCACGTATGGTGTGACTAGATATGCTTACTGAAACTGCTGGACCCGACTGTCAGCGACAACGGGTCAATCGAGCATGGATAATCTCAATCGGCACGTGGACCAAGCTGTCTGAAGAGTCCCGATGATGTTAGCCACAAATATAGCCTATGTACCCGACAGTCCACAGCTGCAGGACGCTCTGATGTTGGTATCCCAAACGTACAGGGGGAACAAGAAGCCTGGGAGATCCACAACACTTTCAAGTAGTGTTGAACAGATTCAGGTAAGCAGTACCCCTTAAGGGTAAGAGAAGGCACAAAGGAGGCACAAAAAACTTTTATCCCTGGAACATGGAACGAAATGAAAAGAAAACGATGCTCCGATGATGGTGCAGGTCAAAAAAAGGTTGGTTTTAGTTAATAAAAAGTGATCACAGTTCAGAATAAAAACAATATGGGGGGTGGTGTACCAGGTACACATATTATAAAACCTTTTTGTATTATCTAACCCGGTTGGGTATTTACCATTTAGTGATATATATATATATATATATATATATATATATATATATATATATATATATATATATATATATATATATATATATATATATATCATAATTTTCGTATTAAGGGCTACACATTCACTCCTAGCACTTTCAGAATTGTTGTCACATTCTTGCGTAGCAGCTCTTCTTTTTTGTTCAGTTTAGGGCAAGCACAATAATTATCCCTATTCACATTTTACATATTTGTGAATAACAAGTTTCTAAATACCAGATCTCATGCATATCTGTGCAGTAGTCATTTTTATAATTATTTATAAAATCATTCGGAAGGAAAGCTTGAAACCAAACCCTGTGCAGAATGATAAATGATGTAAATGTTAAAATGTCTGTAATTTACATACATCAACTAAAAAATAGAAATCCACTTGAGGTTCTCAAGTCAACAGTGCTTGTTGTTACACTGGATCATAATTATGCTTCATGCTGTGTGCACACTTACCTTCATTAATAGTCTAATGTATTTGGTTTTCACAATGAAGTTTGTAGTCTTGAAATATGATGAACATAATTAGCACTCACATATACAATACGAGCACACGATATACATAAAGCATTATTAAAACTTTACACGTTTAACTAAGTGCCATATCGGGCTGTCTGAAGATTATCATTTTTTTTTTCTGGTGGTAAAAATATACTCAGTCTCCAGTTCAATTAAATTTTAATCTATAATTCATGTTTCACATGAATGTATTAAATATAAGCACATGCAGGAATAATTTAAATAAAAAAATATATATTGCTGAAAAAAGAGAGATAAACAGTATTTAATCATCAGTGGGATTGTTGTTCATGGAAAGATACAGGGCCAGATTCAGAAAGAATCGCGGCGGCGTAACGTATCGACTTTACGTTGCACCGCCGCAAGTTTTCAGCGCAAGTGCCTGATTCACCAAGCACTTGCGTGTAAACTTACGGCGGTGTAACGTAAAGCCGTCCGGCGCAAGACCGCCTAATTCAAATGGGGTGTGTACCATTTAAATTAGGCGCGCTCCCGCACGAACGTTCTGCGCATGCTCTGTTAGTAAATTTCCTGGCGTGCTTTGCGCGAAATTACGGCGCCCCGACGTGTTTGTGAACGTGCGTAACGTACTTACGCCGAATTTTTTTTTTAATTCAACGCGGGAACGACGGCCATACTTTAACATGGCTGGTGTAAAGTTAAGCCTTGAAAAAGCAGGCTTAACTTTTCGACGGGAAAAAAACGACTTGCGACGACGTAACGCACAAGAGTAGCTTCGTGGATCGCCGTAAAAGCTAATTTGCATACCCGACGCTGGAAAACAACGCGAACTCCACCCAGCGGCGGCCAAAGTATTGCAGCCTAAGATCCGAAGGCGTACGAAGCCGTAAGCCTGTCGGATCTTAGCCAAATGCCGTTGTATCTTGTTTGTGAATCACAAATTAAGATACGACGCGGCAAATTTGAAAATACGCCAGAGTATCAGTAGATACTCCGGCGTATTTCTTCTATGAATCTTGCCCACAATATTTTATAGATGTTATTGCCATTTTGTCTATAAAGGGAATATGTAATGAAAGAATACAAATATTGGGCCAGATTCACACGCCGTTGTATCCCTGTTTCTATCTATGCGACTGATTCATAGAATAGATATCCCTAAGATCCGACAGGTGTAATAGTTTTACACTGTCGGATCTTAGGATGTAGTACCGCGGCCGCCGCTGGGGGGAGTTCGCGTCGTAAACCAGCGTCGGGTATGCAAATTAGGAGTTACGGCGGATCCACGGCGGTTTTTCGCGTTCGCTACGTCGCCGCTAGTCTAGTTTCCCGTCGCAAAGTTACACTTTTTTTTTGGTGCCTTAACTTTAGTCAGCAAGTGTATTGCTGTCTAAAGTATGGCCGTCGTTCCCGCGTCGAAATTCAAAATTTAACGTCGTTTGCGTAAGCCGTCCGGGAATACGGAAGTACGCTACGCGCGTCACCGTTCAAAAAAATTACGTCACGGCGCGCAAAGCACTGCGGGAGTTAGGAAACGGAGCATGCGCAGTAGGTCCGGCGCGGGAGTGCGCCTAATTTAAATGGCACACGCCCATTTGAATTGGCCCGCCTTGCGCCGGAGGCTGCGGGCGTAGTTTTCATCGCAAGTGCTTGGTGAATCAGGCACTTGCGATGAAAAATTGCGGCGGTGCAACTTATCTAGGATGTACATGCAGAGTACAATTTGTGCCTTGCCAAGACCCGGATGTGATTGCCACAACTTCAGGTGCATTAGGGGACCTGGGTCGGGTAACTAGTACCTCAGGGAAACCTAGATGGCCTTTGATGTGTGGAACAAGTCCTGTAGACCAGGCAAGCAACACGGTTGTAACCCAAATTCTAGTGTCAGAGTTCGGGTGTTGTCACATGACCAAAGGGCTAAGTTTGTGAATGACCCATGGTACCCCAGCGTTGGGATGCCTACTGTCTTGAAAGATCAAATGTCATACGTCTCTGAGAATTTGGCCAACAGTATACCTAGCCAGTTGCCTATCTCCAGCAGTGGGGTACCTAGTCAGTCACCAGACCTAGGCGGTGGGACACCTAGCTTATGATTGTATCCTAGTAACAAGATATCTTATTTGGAACCCGGCACTTCTTTGGCCTATGAGATTTTCCTTCTACACTCATGCAGCAACTACATATACCTGTATTTTATGGACTTCTTCAGCTATAGCTGGTTGGAGCGTCCGGAGGTTGCTCCTTAGAGGGGGGTACTGTTAGGAAAGGGTTCACCAGCTGGGGGCACTGTGGCTCCCTGATCTATAGGCTGCAGTTCTGGTGTACAGCAGTGGGTACCCCCTAGCAGCCATCTCATGCTAATTGTCTTCACCTGATGTAGCTGGGCTAACTTCAACCCCTTTTTACAAGGCTTTATCTCACTGGGAAGTGAACTTAATATGTAAGCAGGTTTATGCATTACCTATGTCCTTTTTTTTATTATTAATTTTTATTTATAATTTTTATTTTCATATGCACACTGTATTTGAATTTTCATTATGTGATATGTAATGGCACTTTTTCATTTGTGTCATATATGCACTCTGTGTCTGTAATATGTTTCAGATAAATGCAATTCTCTAATGTTGCAATACCTAATGTTGTACATACTATGAACTGTTTAATCCTGTTAGGTGGGGCAGCTGGGGACGTTTTTCACACAGGGGGATGTTTTGGTGCTGCCTCTCTGTCATTACATGCATCACCCAATGTGCGGGAACCCAAACTGGATCCCATTTTTGGCCAGAGGAGGGCGCAAGGCCATGCTTTCCATCTCCGCCACCATTGCTGTACTTCCGCTTCGACAAGCCTTCCACTGGAGCTCATGTCCGGCCTCTGTTGCATCTCTGTGATGCTGTGGCGCCTGACGTCATCTGGCCCATGGGCGGGGCTATGACACATTTCATGACATCAGGGGGCCCCGCAGGGCGACGTGCTGACACCATGCCCAACTGTAATCAATTTGGGTTAATAGGAGGAGGATGGCTCCCCATATATGATAGGCTATATATAGTCTACCACTCCATATGTGAGCGTGCCGAATGTGGGTAGGTATACTGTCCCTCTCTACAAGGTAATACTTGCTTGCTACTCTAAATATACATTCCACAATACTACTGGGAGCTGTATCTATTCCTTAATAAAGTACTATATGGATAACACTACTATCCTTCCAGTTATGGACATATTAACTCCATACATTCCAAATAATTGTAATGAGATTGTCCTTACAACCATTTCATGGATCTGTTATACACTATACTCCCCTATCACTCTTTCACTTATAGATTCCAGATCCTTCTCCACCACTGATTCTCCCAGTTGTACTCCCCTTATGTATGGTGCGTGCATATTTTTAGCCCCAAGTACATAAGTTTACATTTATCAACATTAAACCTCATTTGCCACACAGTTGCCAAATTAAACAGTGCATTGAGGTTGGCTTGTAAGTTGGAGTCATCCTGTAAGGACGTTATTCCACTGCAAAGCTTGATGTAATCTGAAAAGACTAAAATTATACTTTTAATCCTAGACCCTATATCATTTATAAATATATTAGAAAGTAAGGGTCCAAACACAGAACCTTGGGGTACCCCAGTAATAACCTTAGACCATTCAGAGCATAAATCATTAACCACTACTCTCTGAATTTGGTCTTTTAGGCAGTTTTATGTCCATTTACAAACTGATTTTTCCAAACCTGTAGACTATACACATTAGCCATGAGTGGGGAACTGTGAACTTTTGCAAAATCCAAGTATACTACGTCCACAGCCAATCCTTTGCCAATCCAAGTTTTTACTTACCACCTCATAAAAAGAAATTAGATTTGTTTGACGACTTCTGTCTTTCACAAATCCATGCTAACTTTTGCTTACATTTTTTTTTTCTTTAGCATAAACTCACCTATGTGTTTTTCCAAAACTTTCCAGTATATTCCCAACTGTAGAAACTAAAGTTGTATTTTTTTTTACTTTAAATAATAATAATAATAAAATATATATATATATATATATATATATATATATATATATATACTTACCTTGCTCTGAGCAGTGGTTTTTCAAAGAGCAGCAGCCAGGATCCTCCTCTTCTTGGGTCCCTTGTCGATGCTCCTGGCACCACCCAAACAGCTTACTATGGGGGCATCTGCGCCGAGACGCTGCTCTGTGTGTCCATTCAGACATGGAGCTGTTGTTCAGCCCTGCCCCCTTTCGCTCCTCATTGGCTTACTTACTTTGATTGACAGCAGCTGGAGTCACACTGCCATCTTAGCCAATGAGGGGGGAGAGTCCTGGGCTTCTGAGACTGTCCTGCAACAATGCTAGATCGAGGTGTGCTCAGTATTAGGGGGGCTGAGGGGCTGCTGCACACTAAAGTTTTTTTTATCGTAATGCAAAACCTTCTGACTTTACAACCACTTTAACTACTTAAGGAACAGACTCCGTCATTATACTGCGGCAATGTGGCTCGATCGCCGTAGGTGTACTTTGGATCGTACATGGAGATTTGTGGGGGAACCAATCGGCGGACTCGATGTCTGCTGGGGACCCACGATCGTTCCCCGCATTGACAGAATGGAGATTTGTCTGTGTAAAAAAGGGAAATCTCCGTTCTGACAGAGGAGATCACGCAGATCCTGTCTTTCTACTATACAGAAAAGACGGATCTGTGTGCTTCCCCAGTCTCCAAAGTCCCCCATACAGTTAGAAACCACAATCAGGGAACACATTTAACCCCTTGATGTTAACTCCTTCCTGCCAGTGTCATGAGTACAATAACAGTGCATATTTTTAGCACTAATTACTGTAATAATGTCACCGGTTCCCAAAAAAGTGTCAAAAATGTCAGTTAGATGTCTGATCTGTCCACCACAATGTCACAGTCCCGCTAAAAATCACTGATTGCCACCATTACTAGTAAAAATAAAAATATATAAATGCCATAAATCTATGCCCTATTTTGTAGGTGCTATAACTTTTGTGCAAACCAATCAATATATGCATATTGCGATTTTTTTAACAAAATTTATGTGGCAGGATACATATTGGCCTAAACTGATAAATACATTTGTTTTTTACATTTATTTGTTTTTTGGAAATGTTTTGTAGCAGAAAGTAAAAGATGTGTTTGTTTTTTCAAAATTGTTGCTCTTTTTTTGTGTGTGGAGCAAAAAATAAAAACCGCAGAGGTGATCAAAAACCACCAAAAGAAGGCTCTATTTGTTGCAAAAAAAGGACATAAATTTTGTTAGGGTACAACATTGCACGACCGTGAAATTGTCAGTTAAGGCGAAAAATGACCTGAAGTGGTTAAATCCTTACGGGGCTGAAGTGGTTAAAATAACAGGTCTGTAGTTACTTGGTAAAAAACTTGACCCCCTTTTAAATACAGGAACCACATTGGTTTTACGCCAATCCTGTGTTACTCTGCCAGTCATGAAATAGTCCCAAAAAATTGAAACAATGGCTTTAAAATGACAGAGCCAAATTCTTTTAGGATCCGTGGGTGTATGCCATTTGGTCCAGATGCTTTATTCGCCTTTATTCTGTCTAACTATTTCTGGACTATTCATTTTGAGCCACTGTGGATCATTTGGGGCTGTGTTAATATTATCCTCATTATGGATTATTATTAGTTAGTTAGTTATTTTTTCGTATTTTTGATCTTATTTTCGGATTTTTGTTTTCTGGAATTTTCGTATTTTCTTTCTTATTTTTGTTTTTTCAAATTTTTGGATTTTCAAATTTATGAATTTTCAAATTTACGAATTTACCAATTTTCTAATTTACACATTTTGGGAATTTTTTTAAAAAAAGGTTTTCATTCAAATATTTCAATCGAAAAACGAATTTGGAACGAATCTGCACATGCCTAAAAACAAACTTCAATGATTAACTTTATAGTATGCACACCTATATGCAGTTCCACCCATAATGCTTCAGCCTCATCACACTCTACATCAACTAGGTTCTCTTTCACACTAGCATCGAGATTATTGCTCACATAGAGACAGATGCCACCACCTTTCCGTTTTAGAGTTGAAAATATGTTTATTGGAATTTTAAAATATTAAACATGAACAACATGAGGTGTCACATTCAGGGAACAGTTACAGATACGTAGTAGTAAAGAGTCAGCCCAATGGCTATCGCCCACAGCAGGACTCCCACCAACGTATAACATGATAGGAACAATTATGACAAGAACCCGATACAAAAATTGTGAGCGGCCAAAATGGCCTCTTAATAGATGACAACATTGCAACCAGAGTCTCCAGGAAGTAAACAATAAAATCAAAAGAAAAAATGACAAATAGGACAAAAAGAACAAAGACCAAAAATAAAAAAGAACAAGAAAAATAAAAATAAAAATGGGAGGTCAAGAACCAGGGGTGTGAGAGGGCGGGGAGAAAGGGGAAGAAGGAAATAAAGAGAGAACGGGGGGAAAGAGAAGAAGAGAGAGAAGAAAGCTAGAGGGGAATCATAGGGTAGTGTGAGAGTTACCGATAGAGCAATTGGAAGAGACAGTGTGAAGTAAGCGGGGGGAGGGGGACCTAGCTTGTCTCTAGGTGGTGACACATACGGAAGCGATCAGGAATGATCATGGTTGGGTGGACAACATGTTCGCCAGGGTGTCAGAGGAAGAGAAGTGGAGCCAGACGAGCCACAGCAATGTATAATTAGCAAAAGTTTCGTTATCAAGAGCCAGCATCTCCTCCATTCTCATGGTATCGTTCATAATAGAGACCCAGCGTGACAATGGGGGAGTTGCGGTCAACTTCCAATAGGAAGGTATGAGCTGTCTTGCTGAGGACATGAAGAAACGGAGGAGGCTCCGCCTCTGCGATTTAACAGAGCCTGGTAGTATAGAAAGAAGGGCAATTTTAGGAGAGGGAACCAGTGATTCATTGTATATTTTGTTGTAACATTCAAATATCTGAGTCCAGAAGGGTCGGATCCTCTCACATTCCCACCAGACATGTAGATAAGTCCCCACAGCAGCGGAGCATCGCCAACAGGTTGCCAGGGTGGACGGGAATATTTTGTGCAACACGGAGGGAACCCTGTACCATCTTGACAGAATCTTGTAGTTCTTTTCCTGTGCCTAACAGTAGATCGTGGACTTGTGAGTAAAGTAAAAAGAAGTCTGCCAGTCCCAGTGTAAGAGGGTAGCTCGGTGTGCGTGAGTGTTTGTAAGAGGCTATATATGGCCGAGAGTAGGTGCCTGGGCGTCTCCGGGAGGGAACACAGTCGTTCAAACTCTGTATGAGGGCAGTGTACCTGAGAGGAGGAATGTAGGTGCTTCGTGAGTGTGGACAAGTGTAGTGTAGTGAGCCAGTCATGAGAGCCTGCCAGTGTCACTGGCGACCCCAGGGTAGTATGCACAAAGGATCGTGCCTGGGGCCATTCAGTCCTTTTGAAGGGGCCTAATGATGACACACCAAATCCTTGGGGAAAGGAGGGATTGTCGAATAGGGAGGATAGCGGAGAGGGGTCGGAGGACAGGAGGGAACACAACCCCCTGTTGTACCACAGTCTGAGAGAGGCCAGTGTAAGCGGGGAGGGAGGAGGCATATGTGCCAGTTCAGTCCTATATCCCCATAAAAGTGCTCGGAGGTCTACGTGAGCCAAGTCCTGCTCCAGGGCGACGGAGGCCTTCAAAAAAGGACGCGGGAACCACTCCAAGACACGCTCAACGTGTGTGGCCTTGTAGTAGGTCTCGAAGTCAGGGATGCCAGCTCCGCCCTGCAGCTTTGGGCGGGTGAGCACATTGTACTTCACCCTAGGCAGCCCCCGTCGCCACAGAAATCTGATGGCGAGAGAGCGTAGGGAGTTGAAGAAGGATTTAGGGATTATGATGGGAACCGTTTGGAGGAGGTACAGGAGTTTGGGAAGAGTGTCCATCTTCAGGGTGTTGATCCATCCGAACCACGGTAGAGAAGACCCCCCCCATTCCTCCAAGTCCTTTCGTAAGCGTGAGAGCAGAGGAACATAGTTTGAAGAAAAGAGATTAGAAAGATTAGGAGGAATAATGACACCAAGGTATGAGATTCCCCTCGTCTGCCATTTAAAAGAGAAATTGGCTTTGAGCATACTCATCGTAGCGGCGGGGAGGGAGACGTTGAGAGCCTCAGTCTTAGACAGATTGAGTTTGAAGTTGCTAAATGTGCCAAAGCGACGGAATTCCGCGAAGAGGGATGGCAGGGAGATATGGGGGTCCTGTACGTACACTAATGCCGCGTACACACCATCGTTTTCTGCGATGGAAAAAAGCGACGCTTTATGTGCTTTAAAAAAACGTCATTTTTCAAACTTCAATTTGAACAACGACGTAGCATACACACCATCGCTTTTTCACAACGCTCTAGCACAGCGCAGTTCCGTCAATCACGCACTACGTCACTATAAAGGGTCGTTTCCATGCGGAAGACGGCCTCTTTTGCTGATATCGTGTTGCTGCGTGTTAGTAAAAGTTTGGTGAGATACGATTCGTGATTTTCAGTGACTGTGCTTTAAATTTCGTTTTCTGTCGTACAGTTTGTCTATTTGTTGTCGGATCTGTGATACAGTGCTTGTACTAAGGACGTATTTGTTTAGGCATTACGTTTGGTGTGCACGGTGCTGTTTAGCAGGTCGTTCTTCAAAGGCCATTCTTTACTTCAGGGCGTAATTTTTAGTCTGATCTGATTTGACGACCGTTTTCTAGCCATGTTGCGGGTACGAACTCGTCGCCGAGATCGTGCTGTGCTTGTTGTTAGGATGTGTGCTGCATCCCAGCGACGGTCCATGAACAGGGTGAGGAGGAGGTTGTGGACCAAGAACTGGTTGCTACGCAGGGACCAGTTCTCTCATATGCCTCTGCTGCGGGAGATCCGAGAAAATAACCCTGATGATTTCAGGAATTTTCTTAGGATGTCTGACCCCGTATTTCAGCAGCTTTTGGCTTTGGTGTCGCCATATATCACCAGGCAGGACACCGTTATGCGGGAAGCCATCACTGCTGAGCAGAGGCTAGTTGCTACGTTGCGCTACCTTGCAACAGGGAGAAGTCTGCAGGACTTGAAGTTCTCGACGGGCATCTCCCCCCAGGCTCTGGGCCTCATAATCCCTGAGACCTGTTCGGCCATCATTCAGGTTCTTCAGGAGGACTATGTTAAGGTAAGTGGTGTTCTTTCAATGGTCAAACTAATTCCCAAAAAAAAAAAAAAAAAAGTAATAATTTTCTAATATGCTCAGAATGCTCACTTTGTCTCTATGTATGCTGTTCTACACAATTAGTAAAGCCCTACATGTTTATTTAATTTAGCCAACCTGTCCATCATTCTATGTTGTGGGCAAACCCACCTAGCATAGTCCCTATCTTCCCGTTTATTTGTGGCCTCCATTGTAGTGCTGCATTTTGTGTGTCCCTATATCCCCGTTTATTTGTGGCCTCCATTGTAGTGCTGCATTTTGTGTGTCCCTATATCCCCGTTTATTTGTGGCCTCCATTGTAGTGCTGCATTTTGTGTGTCCCTATATCCCCGTTTATTTGTGGCCTCCATTGTAGTGCTGCATTTTGTGTGTCCCTATATCCCCGTTTATTTGTGGCCTCCATTGTAGTGCTGCATTTTGTGTGTCCCTATATCCCCGTTTATTTGTGGCCTCCATTGTAGTGCTGCATTTTGTGTGTCCCTATATCCCCGTTTATTTGTGGCCTCCATTGTCCAAACCCCCCCCCCTAGATTTTTGAAATACATACTAATAATTATTTTTCTTCTTTAGATATTTTTTGGGGGGTTGTTTCTCATCTCATCTTGAGCCCCACTCCCCCTAAATATATTTTTTAAACATCAGAGGGGGGTGATTAATATGCTTAATTGTTCACATTTTTTTTTTTAATACTAACCTTTTTTGTTGAATTGTTGGTGGGATCCCTTGTAATTTTAGCTATATTCTGTTTAAAATCTTTGTTCTAATGTTTTTTATTTTTTCTTTCTATCCAGTTCCCCACCACGCCACAGGAATGGCAGACTGTGGCAGCGGACTTCTCCCAGCGTTGGAACTTTCCGAACTGTGGAGGAGCCATTGATGGCAAGCACATCCGCATTGTGCCCCCACCCCATAGTGGATCCCATTTCTTCAATTATAAGGGATTCCACAGTGTTGTTTTGATGGCGGTGGTCTCAGCAAATTACGAGTTTTTGTACGTGGATGTTGGGAAAAATGGCCGGATGTCGGACGGCGGTGTCTTTGCGGAGACGGAGTTCGCACAACGGCTTCGGTTGGAGGACCTAGGATTGCCACCTGCGGAGGAGAACGAAGAGGGTCTGCCCTTCGTGTTTGTAGCAGATGAGGCTTTTGGTTTGGGTCCCCACCTCATGAGGCCATTTCCCGTACGCACCCTCACCCATGAGAGGAGGGTTTTTAATTATCGGCTGGCCAGGGCAAGACGTGTGGTAGAGAATGCCTTTGGAATCATGGCCAGCCGATTCAGATTGTTTTTAACAGCAATAAACATGGCGGAATACAAGTGGAATTACATCATACTATCTTGTTGCATTTTGCACAATTTTTTGAAAAGAAATTCTCAAACGTACCTGACGGTATTGCCTGATGAGGCTGATCTTGTGGCTCCGGAGCCGGGACATCAGGCTAGCCATAGAGGCTTGGCCCCCCAAACCGCACGTGCAGTGCGTCAATCCTATGTGGACTATTTTATGGGGAGGGGGGCCATTGCAATGCCTGATCTTGTTTAAAAAAATAAATTTACTTTTTGTTTGATGAAACAGTGTTTATTTTTTTGATTTTAGTTATTTGTAAGTTTTGGGGGGTAATGTTTCTTTTTCGTAGGTTCTCATCCAGCCATGTGTTTGGGATGTAATAAATTCCCATGAGTGTTAAATCTTAATAACTCTACAAATATGCCTGATTAATTTAATGAGTCTGCATTGATACCAATAACTACACACAAATTGTTTGGAGTCCAAAATGTTATTTATTTGTTACTTTTTTAGTTTTGATTAGTACAACAAATCATTTTTTTTTTTTTTTTCGTCTTTTTTGATTATTTCAAAATATAAAATATTTTCTTTATTTTTTTGGTCTTTTTTGATTATTACAAAATATAATTTTTTGTTATTTTTTTTGGTCTTTTTTGATTATTTCAAAATATAATATATTTTCTTTATTTTTTTGGTCTTTTTTGATTATTACAAAATATAATATTTTTTTTATTTTTGTTGGTCTTTTTTGATTATTAGAAAATATATTTTTTTTATTTTTTTTTTTTTTTTTTTAAATTCAAGGAAAAAAGAAAATACACCAAAAATTAAACCCTCCCCAAAACATTAATAAAATTTTTTAGCTGCCGTTCCAGCGTCTTGGCTTTGTGGCGTATTTCACGGCAGGCCAGACGTATGTCCTCAACTTGGGCCCTGCAGGTGAGAACCTCGCCGATGAGGAGCTGGGCACTATACGTGTCCAGTCCCTGACCAGCCCGATTTCCTCCTGAAATGTGGAACCAAAACATGTGTTAAAAGATTGTATGCCTATATCTATATTCACAGAAAATGTGGTAGATGTTACTTTACCGGATGTTGAGGCAGGTTCCTCTTCCTCTACATCCCTCGGGGGTGTGGCTTGATTGGCTTGTGCCTCCTGCCTTTGTGCTTCATTGTGCCCTACAAGATTGAAGAAAGGGAAAACATGAGGTTCAACCATTAAGAGCGGCCTGAAATGACACCCAAAAATTAAAAAATGATAAACAAAAGGTCACTATTGTTGATTTTTAAACAATTATCAATAAAATAGACCAATATTTAATCCATTCACAAAGTAATCTCAAATCAGTTAACACAATTTTTACGTTTAGATATGTAAGCTAAACAAGTCTCCCCTGGATCTGCTCACCCCTGTGTGTGACCCAACATAGGTTGTGATTGTGACAAACAATTGTGCTACTGAGTACACATGTTCAATAAAAAAAGGAGTAGCAAACGCTCCTTTTTGTGAATCTCAAGGTATTTACGTTTCTTCTAAAATAAGCTGAAACACATTTCCATCTAGTCCAGAATTGAATACACCTTTTTTTTAAGCCCCAAAAATGTCAGAACTTTCATATTTGTGTCGACTAATTGGTCATAGGAGTCGTCGTTCATTCGCCCACAATTCCTCAATTTACGATTTTTGATCAGATACAGTGCTTCAACTCCCCTTTGCACATGCCAACTAGGCATGATGCCATTTCTCGTTAATATGGTCTTGGATTATTGAAAGTCACCGAATGAACGACGACTACGACGACTGCATCATGCGTCCACATTCATAATATTCATTTTATGGTCAACCTGGCACAAAAAAAAAAGGGCACAAAGAACACACAAAAATAATTAAATACACATGGAAAAAACTTACTTCTTCTTCGAATCACCTTATTAATTCGGTAAAGTTGGTGGGGTTCCCTTTTTTTCAAATCCGACCACCTTTTGCGCAGGTGCTCTCTGCTCCTGGTTTTACCAAACTTCCGCTGGAGCCTACGGATGACCTTCTCCATAATTTGTGCTTTTACTTTATTGGGATGCATGTAGGGGCCATGCTTGGCATCATAGTCCTCCCTCCTCAATATGGTGACCATCTCCACCATTTCATTAAATGACATGTTGGAGGCTCTGCAGCGGAATCTGCGGCGTGGTTGGGCCTGGCCTGCCTCCTGGCTTGAGCTGGAATACACCTCCATGTTGTCCATCTTTTCTCCCTCACCAAACGACAGAGAAGGGGCGTGGAAAGGACGATACCGAACGTCAGGGGCGGGGTGTCGTGCGGAGCGTCACGCGTGCGTAGTGTAAAAGGGATGGGACGTGTTTGGAAACGGCCTGCATAGTCTGTGGAAGAAGTCGTAATTCCCGATCTTTCCTAATAACGACGAGACGTAAGTTTTTAATTCCGACTTTATTATAGTGAATAGGGAATGAGTTTGTGGGCTAGTTAGGGGAAGTAAGCTAGTGCCTTTAATTACATTATGTTTTGGCTTCTGTTTCATGTGCAGAAAGAATGGATGCCTTCAAGGATGCGGACTTCCTGACAGACTTCATCCAAAAATGGAAGGAACATCCAGTTCTGTGGCAAACCAAAAGCACACTAAATAAAAACAAAGATGCCAGGGAGAAAGCTAGACAGAGCATGCTTGTTTTTGTGAAAACAAGGGTCCCCAACGCCACAACAGCCACTGTGAAAAATAAAATCAATTCCATCAGGGGCACCTACAGGGCCCAACGGGTCCAAGTCCTGGCCTCAATGAGGTCTGGGGCTGCAGCTGACTCCATCTACAAACCAACCCTGTGGTACTACAGTCAGCTGCAGTTCCTGGACGACCACATAGAGACCAGGCCATCCCTGTCTACCCTTCCCCCAAGAGGTAGCTCCCAGCTTCCCAGCAGCCAATCCTCCAGTCTTCCCTGCAGACAAGAGCAGACAAGCTCGGAGGAAGAGGAAGAGTTCCTGGAGGACCCCAATTGTGAGCCGTGGAGAATGGTATGTGTTTTTTGTTTGAATTTAGTTAGTATATGACAAGTATAGTAATAATGGTAAATGTATGTTACTATTGTTCTAAATTCTATGTGAATCTTGTAAAGTTTAGGGATAGGATCAATAGTCAGTAGTGGGAAAACATGATGGGGTCAAAATGGGCAAATTAATAATGTTGATGAAGGAGTGGGTGGCATTTTCAGATAGGCCAGTAGGGGGGGAGTAACGCAATACACCTGCAAGGGGTCCCAGATGGAAGACACCCTTTTTGAGTACTATCTAGTTGACACTAAATTGATTAACCTAATTTTTGGGTAAAAGGCCACTTATTTACTAAATTAGGCATGCAACAACCCACATAATTCCAGGGGGACCATGTCTGAAGGTGTTTAAGGGGCCACATAATTAAGGATGGCGACCCTGTGTGTAATATATATTGACATTCAATTTGCATCACTCATGATTGTAAAAATGTGTGTGATTAATGACAAACACAAATAACATATGTTCCTTTTTTTCATACACAGGCAGACCCAAGCCAGGAACAGCCAGGGCACACAGGGAGCCAGGAACAGCCAGGGCCCACAGTGAGCCAGGAAGAGACAGGGCCCACAGGGAGCCAGGAGGAGCCAGGGCCAACTGCAAGGCAGGAGGTGGCAGAGCCCACTGGGAGCCAGGAGGTGGCAGGCCCCAGTGGGACCCAGGAGGCACGCCGGCGGGATACCATCTCCCGGATCCCTCCATTCCGCAATCCCAATAAACGGCTCAGGAGTATGCGACAGATGGAGGAGGAGACCCAGGGCCTGCTTCGCCAAGCTACTGCAGCCATCCGAGAGCCACCCAGTGAAGTTGAGGGGTTCGCAGCGCTCATTGCAGCCAAGCTGTACAATCTGGAGCAGAGCCAGCGTGTGCGCTGCGAACTCCTCATGTTCGAAGCCATAACCATGGCATCCCTGGGGCAGCTCGATGACGACACCCACATTGTGCGGATTGCTCCTCCTGTCCTTGCTGCTCCTCCTGCTCCTGCTCCTGCTCCTGCTCCTGCTCCTGCTCCTGCTCCTGCTCCTGCACCTGCTCCTGCTCCTGCTTCTCCACCTCATGAGGCTGCTATGGCTCCTGCCACCTCATCTCCTCCAGGAACCCAGCCCCCAAGGACTCGGGCTTCCGGGAAGGCTGCAGGGAAGACTGCAGGGAAGGCTGCTGGGAAGAAAAGGGCGAAGAAATAATACGGTGCCCCTGATGGAATTTTTATGTGGACTCACAGGCTGTATTTGTGGCTTCGGGGACCCTTGTTTTCAGAAAAAAACAAGCATGCTCTAAAGTGCTGCCTACCCTGGCATCTTTGTTTTTATTATGTTGTGTTTTTGGTTTGCCACTTTTTTTTTTTCTAAATTTTTATGAAGACTAAAATAAAAATTTAATTTTCAGCCAAATTTAAACATGTTTCTTTATTGTAGATTTGAGAGATCAGTATTGAGTGGGCAGACCCATGACAAAAAAAATAATGAAAACATTAACAAGGTAAAAAAACATGCTTGTGGGTGAGTAAACTAAAAAATTAGGTTGTTGCATACACTTCACACACTCCTAAATAAAAAAATAATAGAGATTACTAATCAAATTGGTGAGAAAATTTTTTAAAAAAAATAAAAGGTGGACCAATATATATATTTAAAATGTTTAAGATGGAAGATACAACTAAATAACAGAACACAAACATAAACATTATCAAACAAGAAAGAAACTAATTAAAAGCTTGTCATAACTATGCAACAAGATCAGCCGCAACAAACGTCCATTTCTGGGTAGCAGTTAAAAGCAGGGGTTAAAGATGCGGTTTATTTTCTTGTCTATAAGCTGAAAAACACCTTAACGAATGTGCTGATTCCATTCTGAACAGTCGTTTTACATGAATGAGCGCTGCCGTCTCCTAACTTGCTTCTGAGCATGCGCGGGCTTAAATCGACGTTTTTACGTACACACGGTCAATGTTTAGAACACAGAAAACGACGTCGGCCAAAAACGACACATAAAATTGAAGCATGCTTCAATTTTTTTCTGTCGTTTTTTAGAAGACATAAAACGACGTTTTTGCCCACACACGGTCAATTAAATTGACGTTTTTGAAAATGACGTTTTTTTCCATCGCAGAAAACGATGGTGTGTACGCGGCATAAGAGGTCGTCTGCATAGAGGGATAGTTTGTAATGGGAGGAAGGCGTTTGGATACCGCGTATGGAGACGTTTTGTCTAATGGCGCAAGCTAAGTGTTCTATTACAATGACAAATAAGAGTGGGGACAGGGGTCAGCCCTGTCGAGTACCATTGGAGATGTCAAAGGATGCAGAAGCAGAACCGTCCACTAAGACCGAGGCTGAAGGCTGTGAGTAAAGGGACATCACTTTGGAAATAAAGGGCGTTCCCAGGCCCAATTGTTCTAATGAGAGTCGAAGAAATCCCCAGTTGACCCGATCGAATGCCTTTTCGGCATCGAAAGCGAGGAGACAAGCCCTCAGCCCTTTACGTTGAATGTAAGAGATTGAATGAATCGTTTTGGTAGTATTGTCCCTCGCCTCCTGGCCCGGGACAAATCCTACCTGGTCATTGTGGATCACGCCTGGGAGTAGAGGAGACAAACGATTGGCCAAAACCTTTGCAAACAGCTTTAGATCCACGTTGAGCAGGGATATAGGCCGATAGCTGCTGCATTGGGAGGGGTCTTTACCTGGTTTGGGTAATACAGAGATAGTAGCAGAAAACAACGCCTTGGGCGGCGTGCGGGAGTCATCCATTGTATTAAAGGCCTTAGCCATCAACGGGGATAAAAGTGGAGCAAAGGTCTTGTAAAAACGCGGGGTGTATCCATCTGGGCCAGGGCACTTGCCCACCTGTAAACTTTTGATGGCACCCAGAAACTCGAACGTATCGAGGGGTTTATCTAGTTCAGCCACATCCGACGCAGTAATGGGGGGTAATGCTGTCTCAGCAATATAATCTCGCATGTCATCACCCGAAGGTGTATAACACCTGGTCGGGTCCGCGGACTGCAGATTATAGAGTCGCGAATAGTACTCCCGGAAGGCCGAGGATATACCATCCGGGTTGTATGATCGAGTTTGATCAGGGTGAGAGATAAAGCAAATGGAGCGACGTGGCGTTCTAGGGTGCAAGACCCGTGCCAAGTGCTTACCGCATTTATTGGCAAGTGAATAATGGAAGTTGCGTGCCCTATCCCGAGCTATCAGGGAATGGGAGTCGAGAAGCTGAAGGAGATCCCTACGAGCATTCGACAAACGGACAAAAATGGCGGGGTCTAAGTTACGTTTGTGTAGAGGTTCAAGCTCCGCTATGGTGGAGAGGAGACGGCGAATGTCACTCGATCGCATCTTCTTGAGCCGGGAGCCATGTTGGATGAGCACGCCTCTGATCACACGTTTCAAGGCTTCCAATTGGGTGAGAGGGGGGGTAGTGTCAGAGGAGTGATCCGAAACGAAGTGACGGATGGCGGCAGAAACTTCAGCCACACAAACGGGATCCCGCAGTAAATTGTCATTAAGCCTCCAGTGTGCACCTCTACGTGATGTGGGGGGGCGTGCAAGAGTCAAGTAGACCGGGGCATGGCCCAACCAGAGCAATTGACCCAAGGACGTTTGAATAGGGGAGTCTAGCAGGGACTGGGATATCAGGAAATGGTCTAGTCTGCTATACGAGTTGTGTGCTGCGGAGTAATGACTGTAATCCCTTTCTGTGGGATGCTGGGCACGCCAGACATCCACCAGGTGGAAGGAATGTAGGAGATTCTTGATGCGTGTCAGAGTAGAGTGTGGGATAGAGGACTTACCCGAGGATGTATCTGCAGACGGGGACATGACGGCATTGAGGTCTCCACCAACGAAGTAACAGGGACCCCCGAAAGAGGATAGTCTGGTAAGAACCGATGAGAGGAACCGAGCCTGACCCACATTTGGAGCGTATATATTGGCCACTGTGAAAAGAAAGTTGTTTAGTTTCAGTTTGAGAAAAATGAAGCGTCCATTAGTATCAACAAGGGTGTCTAGGACCTCAGGCTTTAAAGATTTATGGAAGGCTATGGATACCCCCTTAGACTTAGCTTGGGGATTAGTACTATGGAACCATTGTGAATAGTACCTGTTACAAAGAACCGGTACGGAATCAGTACGGAAGTGTGTTTCCTGGAGCAGCAAAATGTCAGAACGTTTTTTATGAAAATGGAAAAGGACCTGACTCCGCTTCTCAGGTGTGTTGAATCCCTTACAGTTGAAAGACGCTAATGCTATTGGGCAAACAGAGGCCATGATATTTGTAGAAGTGAGCGGTGGAGATAAAGGGAAGAAGCACGGGCATAGGCAATACTATACATCAGCAACTCTCGGAGATAGAGACAGCGCCAGGTAAGACCCAGAGGAAGAGAAAGAAGGAAGAGAGAGTGAAGGGCAAAGGAGGGGATGGGTGGTAGTAGATAGAGGGAAGAGTAAGAACGGGTGGTAACAAAAAACAAAAAGGCACAAAGGAAATAAAAAGACATGGTTTGGGTATGGACCCCGTCCGCACCACCCTCGTCATCAAGTAGAGGTCGCAGGAGACAACTAGGGAGAGGTGATGGGGAGGGAGACCATGATAGCCAGGTGAACAATGATAAAAAAAAGAGCAATAACAAAAAAGGCCACTAGGTGGCTCCAAAAAACTGTACACAAAAAGAAAAAAAAAACTTATAGCATGGCTAGCAGCCGTAAGCCATACGGCATCCATAGTGACAACGTAAAAAAAGAAAAACCCCTCAAAAAAGGGGGGGCGCGGTGGGATCACTCCAGGTAGGGCGGTCCCCCCGACCCCAGCTCCACGGGAAAACAATCATGGAGCAAAACCAACATGTGGTACGAAAAATAGTGGTACAGAGAAAAAAAAACTAAAAATAAAAACGAATTGGTTAAGCACATGAGACAGGAAACCAAACAATCTAGTAGGCACAAACAACAGTAAAGTGCAAATACAATGAGAAAAATGGTAGCAAGGCAGCAGAGTCTAAACATGTTATCTGAAGGCATTGAATAGAGGATACTTAGGAACAATCTGCGAATGTCTCCCGGTCTGGAACATGGAGCCCGATCCACCTGGAAAGAGAATTAAGGCCGTAACAATAACAACAACATTAACGTAGTCCAGGACTCAGGAGGGATAAACCCAACAAGCGAAATAGTGTCCGGGGCGAGCATCAGGTCGAGCCCCCAAAAATAAAAAAAACAATGAGGAGGCTCCAACCCGGAGTCATTTCCGGGGGAAACCCCCCGGGAAAGGCAGGGCAAGTGGTGTGATTGGACCAACCCGAGTGCATTCAATCCTCAGTCCTGGCATGTGAAATCGCATCTCAAATCGAGGCAAATCGTACCCAGTGTGAACCTGGGCTAAGAGAGAGTATAGCCCAGAATATTAATAGCCCAATCATGTGAAGAATGAAGCCAAGATTCAGCACTACCAATTCAATCATAGTTCTCTCCATGCACCATAGTCTCCAACTCACCTATTTTTCTTGGTGGACTTCTGGCATTGGTGAAAAAACACTTTAATTCATTGTCACATTTTGCATATGTATTTTGCATATTTTTTGCAGTACAAATAGTAGCATTTCCAATGGTTGTTTGTAACATGGGAACCTTCTTCTCCTCAGTTTTACAACGGACAAGGAGGGCTATAATAGACAAGATGGTATTGTTAGGAGCATAGCACAAAATGTTCTCTTGTGGCTAACAGAAGCCAGTGTTAAAAAAAACAAATTCCAGACCGTTACACCTAATATTTAGGGACAGCTTACTGACTTCAATGGTACCAGCTGATTGGCGAAAACCCTAACATGCTACCAATATTAAAAAAAGGGCTATGATACATACCTGGAAACTACAGACCAGTCAGTAATAAATAGTATGTAAACTATTAGAGGGGATGATACTGAATTTGCTGATGAAAAACATCATTAGTGGTAACTAGCATGGATTGATGAAGAATCGTTCTTGCCAGACAAACCTTTTAACATTCTATGAGGCGGTAAGCTGTAATTTGGATAGATGAAGGCCTGTGGACATTGTGTATCTGAACTTCATCAAAGCATTTGATACTGTACCCTCATAAATGCTTAATTTACAAATTGAGTTCTCTTCGCATTGACAGTAGTGTGTGTAGTTGGAGAGAAAATTTGTAACATTCTGTACATCTTTAACCACTTGCCGTCGCCGCACCGTCATAATACGTCCACAAGGTGGCTCTCCTAGGCGAGATCACGTATTATGACGTCCTGCCTTTTAGCCGCCACTAGGGGCGCACGCGCGCCGCCGGCGGCGCGCTCGCGCCCCCCGCTCGCCCCCGACTCCCGTGCGTGTGCCCGGCGGGCGCGATCGCCGCCGGGCACACGCGATCGCTCGGTACAGAGCGGGGAACGGGAGCTGTGTGTGTAAACACACAGCTCTCGTTCCTGTCAGCAGGGGAAATGCTGATTTTCTGTTCATACAATGTATTAACAGAAGATCAGTGTTTCCCCTAGTGAGGCCACCCCCCCCCCCCACAGTAAGAACACACCCAGGCATACTTAACCCCTTCCCCGCCCCCTAGTGTTAACCCCTTCACTGCCAGTGGCATTTTTATAGTAATCTAATGCATTTTTATAGCACTGATCGCTATAAAAATGCCAATGGTCCCAAAAATGTGTCAAAAATGTCCGAAGTGTCCGCCATAATGTCGCAATACCGAAAAAAAAATCGCTGATCGCCGCCATTACTAGTAAAAAAAAATATTAATAAAAATGCCATAAAAATACCCCCTATTTTGTAAACGCTATAACTTTTGCGCAAACCAATCAATAAACGCTTATTGCGATTTTTTTTTACGAAAAATATGTAGAAGAATACGTATCGGCCTAAACTGAGGAAAAAAATGTTTTTTTATATATTTTTGGGGGATATTTATTACAGCAAAAAGTAAAAAATATTCATTTTTTTCAAAATTGTCGCTCTATTTTTGTTTATAGCGCAAAAAATAAAAAACGCAGAGGTGATCAAATACCACCAAAAGAAAGCTCTATTTGTGGGAAAAAAAGGACGCCAATTTTGTTTGGGAGCCACGTCGCACGACCGCGCAATTGTCTGTTAAAGCGACGCAGTCCCGAATCGCAAAAAGTACTCTGGTCTTTGGGCAGCAATATGGTCCGGGGGGTAAGTGGTTAAAATGGTCTGGGTCTGGCCAATTCTGTTTACCGTTTACCTACTGTCTGTACATCTTGAGTATGCCATCCAATGGTGATTCTAGCATAGGGAGCAAACTATTTAGTCTCAGGTCACTTAAGAAAACTCGTGGCCAATCAATACAGTTGGAAGAGAAGCATCCTAACCTTAAACTGCATTGAAGAAGAAGCTGAGTTCTTTAATATTAGAGTGGTAAGGATGTGGAATTCCCTTCCCAATTGGTGGTGTCAGTGGGAAATGTTGACATGAGGCCAATCAGTGAAGTTGGAAGAGAAGCGGTTTAAGCTTACACTGCGTGAGGGGTCCTTTAGTGTTAGACCATTGAGGATCTAGAACTTCCTTCCACAATTGGTGGTGTCAGCGGAAAGTGTTGAAAATGTAAAAGAACGTTTAGATTAGCATCTTAGCGAATGCAATTTATAGGGATATGGGAAATGGTAAAGACAGAAATACATACACTATGGGCCATATTCAGGTAAGACTTACGCCGACGTATCTCGAAATACGCTGCGTAAGTGTAAATGTGCGCCGTCGTATCTATGCGCCGTACCCACAGAACTAGATACGCCTGAAAATAGGCTTCTCCCGACCAACGTAACTTTTCTCCGCCGGCGTATCGTAGGCGCATATTTACGCCAAACGTATCTGGTGCACCCATTGATTTCCTATGCAAATATGCAAATGAGGGAGATATGCCGATTCACGAACATACGCGCGTTCGGCACAGGCTAAGCGCGGTGCGTGTAAGCTGTACGCCCGGCCTAAAGTTACCCCTCATAAAGCAGGGGTAACTTTGCACCAGACATGCACAAGTCAGCTGGAGAGTAGCTTCAGCAGCACCGTTATGGACGAGCTGAGCAACCACACTTGCAGGACAACACATGGCAGCCGTGGTCCTAGCACTACTAATGGGTCCACCGCCACGTAGGAGGGCACGGGAGAGGATCTACCGAACGCGCATGAACGTCTTTGGCATGGGGGATTCGGAGGTGTATCGCATTTTCAGATTCAGCCCTAAAGCCATCCTGGAAATAGCCACAACCCTGCGTGATGACATCACCAGCAAGACACACCGCTCACATGCAGTGGAGCCACTGGTCAAGGTACTGGCAACACTGCATTTCCTTGCAAGTGGATCATTCCAGCGTACAAGTGGAGTCGTGTCTGGGATGTCACAATCCACCATGAGCAGATGCGTGCACCAGGTTGTCCCCGCAATCCTCAGACGCATGTCCCACCACTTCATCAAACCCACCCAGGAGCACCTGCGACAGAGGGCAATGCGGGATTTCTACGAAATTGCAGGATTTCCACGCACTGTGGGGGCCATTGATTGCACCCATGTGGCACTACGTCCCCCCCATGCCACAGAGCACATATACCGCAATCGTAAGCAGTGGCATTCCATCAATGTACAGGTGATAGCTGATGCCCAATGCCTCATATGGCACGTCCGTGCCAAACACCCCGGGTCCAGCCACGACAGCTACATATACCGTCAAAGCAACATCCCAACAGAATTCAAACAGAATGTGTATGGGAACAGCTGGCTGGTTGGTGAGTGACATGGGAGTCAGGCATGACTGTCCGACGCCATGATGCAGACATCACAAGGGGCACATGCACGACTAACATCCTCCTGTCTTTTCCCTTCCAGGTGACTCTGCATATGCACTTGGGCCCCATCTCATGACTCCATTCCAGGATCCAGAAACCAGAGGAGAGAGAAAATACAATGATGCACACATACGTACCCGTGCAGTGGTGGAGCAAATATTTGGCCTCCTGAAGTCACGTTTCCGATGCCTGGATAATTCCGGGGGGACCCTGTTGTATTCCCCAAACTTTGTGTGCCAAATCATCGGTGCATGTTGCATTCTGCACAACTACGCCATGAGAAAGGGCCTGGAGATTGACATACGTGATGACCTGACCCCCCAACCACACAGTCCCCCCCTAACTGAGGCTACCCCATCTGCTGAGGGAAGAGCAGTCAGGAGATGCCTCGTGGTAGGCATGTTTGCACATTAAACACACACATTCATCATGGTACAAGGAGAATGCACACATGCACACCACTGTGGTCCCTAGCTCACACACACCAAATCCACTTCACATTGGATTAACCCAAGTCCACAATGCAGGACTTGGGAGCAGCAACGCCACGCCAAGGCTCCAATTATGTCGCTGACCATTCATACCACATTCACACGGTCGTGGGGATAAATTCTCCCCGACGACTGAGGGTGACACCCCTTACTGGCAGGAGTGTCACCCCCACATTCACACACCAGTCACACTGTAGCCTGCACTACTGACCGTGTGCAGTATTCCAAAAAAAAAAACGCTCCTCACCGGAGATGAAAAAAAAAATCCTCACCGGAGATGAAATAAAAATAAAACTCCTCACCGGAGATGAAATAAAAATAAAACTCCTCACCGGAGCTTAAAAAACAAAAATAAACCACTCAATTGCCCCATCGTGGACTCTGCCTGGTGCCACGTCTTCGGCTCCTCACTTGCCTGGGGGCAAGTTCAGGTGGGGGTGGGGCATTATCAGGAGACTCCTCCTCAAGACTGGCACTCCTGGCAGGTTCTGGCTGCCTGCCCTCCAATGCCACAGCTATGCGGGTTAGCACCGCGGTGGTCTCGGCGTGCATCCGCAGCTGGCGGGTGGTGTTCTGATTTTGCTGCTGCCTCATGTGCCTCACCTCCGCCGTATTGGCCTTAACAGTCACTGTGAGGCTCTTGACCTCAGTCACCATGCGGGAGGTCGTGGCCTGCAGCTCCCCAACACATGTGGCAACTGCTGCACAATTGGCACTGATATCGGCCAAACAGTCTGGTATCTGTGCTGAGGAGGCCAGGCTGTCTGCGAGACGCTTCATGCCCCTCCATGCCCTCCACCTGCTCACGCTGCAAGCATTGGGCGATCAACTCAACCAAGAGCAGACTTGTAAGATTGTAAAAATAAAAATGTTGTTATTTTGTTGTAGAAAGATAAATGAATAACAAATAAAATAAGAAGCTTTGAGAATCAGTATGAATCAGTATGAAATTCAGTCCACACATTTGATTTTATACACCTATAGCTAGGCTTACGGATGTAATGCCGCGTACACACAATCAGTTCGTCTGATGAAAACGATCTGATGGACCGTTTTCATCAGACGAACCGATCGTGTGTGGGCCCCATAATTTTTTTATCCATCAGTCAAAAAACGAGGAACTTGTTTTAAAATTATCTGATGGTTAAAAAATCGATAGAAAAAAAACAATCGTCTGTGGGTACGTCCATCGGTTAAAAATCCACGCATGCTCAGAATCAAGTCGATGCATGCTCGGAAGCATTGAACTTTGTTTTTCTCAGCACGTCGTTGTGTTTTACGTCACCGCGTTGGACACTATCGGATTTTTAACCGATGGTGTGTAGGCACGACTGATCATCAGTCAGCTTCATCGGATATCTGATGAAAAAATCCATCAGACTGTTTTCATCAGATGAACTGATCGTGTGTACAGGGCATAACCACTAACCCCTTTCTGAAATTAATTGATTGAGGAAGGTTATACATTAATCCAATATTCAAGGTTTCCTCAGGAGAGAAACGTGATTCTTAATAGCTTAAACATTTACTAATTTTCTACAGGCAAATGAAACCAATGAACTGAGGCACTTGAAGCTATATGCAGCTGATCACCTGCCAATATCATACTGTGACACAAGAATGAGGACACACATTTAAGATGAAAAGAAAGTGTTTTAACAGAGCTACATGCTGCGAACCTGAAGATAAACAGCTTACAGGAAACATTTGTTAAAATGTGTTGCTGCCTTCTTATAACTAGAACTTCAACATTGTTTACAGACAATAAAGTGTTTGCTAACTGTGTATTAATAGGAATAGACAACGAGGTCACTTACATAAGGAAAATTCTTTGTAAATAATTCTTCTGTGTTAGTGTCAAAACAAAGCAATTTCACTGGCAATTCTTCGGCCTTTCAGGCAATTATTTTGCTAGAATATCCAGCAGCTTTTTATTAAAAATCAACATGCATGTATTATAAGTGCTGTGCAAATATGTAACTGAAACTCAAATTTATAAAGATTCCATGTAATAGAGGATATTAAGCTATAACTAATATGTCCAACACAAAAATGTCTCTGGGCATTGCATATAACTGTTTTTTATTTAGTACATTAAATCTGGACTCTGAATATATTCTGGTTGCTGCATCACGCTGCATACTCACGCATGGAACCATGTTTGCATCTGAAATACAGGGGTGAAATGCAGCTGGCCAAGTGGGTTGACACCCACCTTTTTGAAACATTGAGCGCAGAGGTTTATTAAATCAGAGGTCCACCCTAAAAAAAAAATAGCCAAAAAGGCTACAATTTTTTTTTATATATATATACTTACCAGAAGTGGCTGTTACTAGGCAGAATATCCTAATCTGCCACTTCCTCATCTGCAGTGGCTCTTCTTTCTTCTCCTCCTCGTGCTGCCTCCTGGGAAATGGAGTGTCTTCTGGGACCTTGTGTTTGTCCCAGGAGACATCCACCCATTCACATAGCAACGCATGCGCAGTAGGGTACCAGACAGTGAAGCCGCAATGCTTCACTTCCTGATTCCCTCAAAGAGGATGGCGGCGGGACAGCCGAGACCCGAGCGATTGCTCAGCTTTGGCTGCCGACTTCGTGGGTACCCTGGGCAGGTAAGTGTCCTTATTAAGTCAGCAGCTACAATGTTTGTAGCTGCTGACTTTTAATTTTGTAATATTTTTTTAACGCCGGACCTTCGCTATAAGTTTCAATGTTCAGGGCTCTTGAAGGAATACAGCACCATCATAGACATAAAGGAAATGATGGCATAAACATCTAAGACAAATTATGGTCATATATATATATATATATATATATATATATATATATATATATATATATATATATATATTTATATATATACTGTATAGACTGTCACTTCTGCATCTGTCCCCTAGTTCAGTAGAACTCTTCTGTCCTCTGAATCCCCCTCCAACCCCAAAGCTATAATCTTCAGATGTGGCGGTGTTAATAACACTGAGGGAGCTGTATCAGGCTATCATCAGGAGTATCCAAATATGCCTGTCCTTTCTGCCCAGCTACAGGGTACTCTGCTGCGACCCTGGCATGTGTGTGTGAGTGACATCATCGAAGGTCAGTCATTCAAACAGCCAGAGCCCGTAAAACCGGAAGAAAGACAGAGTGAAGATTAGGGATGAGCCCGATGTTCGAATCTAGCGACTTGGGCGACTAAGTGGCAGATGAGGTTTAATGTTGATAAATGTAAAGTTATGCACTTAGGGAATAAGAATATGCATGCATCATACATGCTAGGGGGAGTACAACTGGGGGGATCTGTAGTGGAGAAGGATCTGGGGGTCTTGGTAGATCATAAGCTCATTAATAACATGCAATGTCAAGCTGCGGTTTCCAAAGCGAGCAAAGTCCTTTCTTGTATTAAGAGAGGTATGGACTCCAGAGACAGAGATATAATTTTGCCCCTGTACAAATCATTAGTAAGACCTCATCTGGAATATGCAGTTCAGTTTTGGGCACCAGTTCTCAAAAAGGATATCGGAGAACTGGAGAAAGTGCAGAGAAGGGCAACCAAACTGATAAGAGGCATGGAGGAGCTCAGCAATGAGGAAAGATTAGAATAACTAAATCTATTCACTCTTGAGAAGAGGAGAATAAGGGGGGATATGATCAACATGTACAAATATATAAGAGGTCCATACAGTGAACTTGGTGTTGAGTTATTCACTTTACGGTCAACACTGGGGACAAGGGGGCACTCTTTACGTCTAGAGGAAAAGAGATTTCACCTCCAAATACGGAAAGGTTTTTTCACAGTAAGAGCTGTGAAAATGTGGAACAGACTCCCTCCAGAGGTGGTTCTGGCCAGCTCAGTAGATTGCTTTAAGAAAGGCCTGGATACTTTCCTAAATGTACATAAAATAACTGAGTACTAAGATTTGTAGGTAAAGTTGATCCAGGGTAAATCCGATTGCCTCTCGGGGGATCAGGAAGGAATTTTTTCCCCTGCTGTAGCAAATTGGATCGTGCTCTGCTGGGGTTTTTTGCCTTCCTCTGGATCAACTGTGGGTATCGAGTTGGGTGTATAGGATTGTACTGTGTTTTTTATTTTGTTTTTTTATTTTTTGTGGTTGAACTGGATGGACTTGTGTCTTTTTTCAACCTGACGAATACAAACATTATGGAGCATTTACGGGAAATTAGAGTGCTCGCGGAATGCCCCATAATGAACAGCAAGACCGTCAAAGCACTGCAAGATTGCAGTGCATTGATGTCTGATGATTGGCCAAAGCATGCACCTGACCTACATGCTTTGGCCAATCACAGCGTGCTCTGCTGTGAGAGTCCACGCCCCACACTATGTAAGGCTGCTTACATGGCAGCCGTACATCTTTTTTTGAATGAGAGCAGCAAAATTACATTTGTAAAGGAAAAAAAATTATTTAAAACTGCTGGCGGCTATAATGTATTGCTGTATCCCCTAGGTTTGGTATGAATTTTAAGGAGAACCCTGTGCTAAGAATAATAAAAAAGGTGTGGGATCCCCCCAAAATCCATACCAGGGCCTTCAGGTCTGGTATTGATTTTAAGGGGAACCAAGCAAAAATTTTAAAAAAATGGGGTGGGGTCACCCAAAATGTAAAAAAAATGGGGTGGGGTCCCCCCTAAATCCATACCAGACCCTTATCTGAGCATGCACTCTGGCAAGCTGCAGGAAAAGGGGGGACGAGAGAGCGCCCCCCCTACTGAACCATACCATTCCACATGCCCTCAACATAGGGAGGGTGCTTTGGGGTCCCATGTTGATGGGGACAAGAGCCTCTTCCCCACAACCCTTGCCCAATGGTTGTGGGGGTCTGCGCTGTCATCAAAGATGGAGTTACATCGCGGACACTTTTTTCCCTTTAAAGGACTTCTACCAAACTGTCATTTTTACCACTCTGTACCCGCTACCCATTCCCCACCAGGCAAGGATTGTGGGGAAGAGGCCCTTGTTCTCATCAACATGGGGACAAGGTGTTTTGGGGGGCATGTAGAGGGCATGTGGCCTGGTATAGTTCAGGAGGGGGGCACTCTCTTGTCCCCCACCTTCCCCCTTTTCCTGCGGCCTGCCAGGTTTTGTGCTTGGATAAGGGTCTGGTATAGATTTTGAGGGGACCCCCACGTCATTTTGTTTTTATTTTGGCACAGGGTTCCCCTTAAAATTCATACCAGACCTGAGGGGTCTGATATGGATTTTGGGGGGCCCCGATGACATATTTTAAAATAAATTTGGGGCAGGGTTCCCCTTAATATCCATACCAGACCTGAAGGGCCTGGTATTGATTTTGGTGGGACCCCCACGCAATTTTTTTTTCATTTTGGTACGAGGATCCGACAGTTTGTTACAGCCACGAGCAGTTTTAAATTACATATTACAAATTAAATTGTTTTCTTTTAGAAATGTAAATTTCCTGTGGTAATGTTCTAGACACAGTAAAATGCACTACTTTACAGGCATACTAAGGAAACCCCCCCCCCCCCCCCTGATATTTAAAGGAATATTTACATTTCATTGTTTCACTTTAAAGTGGAGGTTCACCTGCAAATGACCATTTTTAACCTTAGATTCATGCTCATTTTGTCTAGGGGAATCGGCTAGTTTTTTTAAAATCAAAGCTGTACTTACCGTTTTCAAGACCGATCTTCGTTATTTCTGACCTATTTAGGTGCTTTTGGTTGGAAGTTATTCATTCTCTCAAGATTCTCAAAGATCAAATATTCTGCAGTTTATATCAGATTATAACCTGCTGGTTATTTACTAGGAATGAGGTTTGGGTTTGGGTTCAAAGCCACCTTGGAAAACTCTAAATTTATGGCTGAAATGCATGCCTGAATCTATAATGCCCTTGTTTCTGTTGGTCCATGAGAGGCAATATTCTGAATAAATAGACAAGCCAGCCCACTTCCTACAGAGTTCCCACAGAGTTAAAGCAGAGTTCCTACTAAAAAATATATTAAAAGCCAGCAGCAACAAATACTGCAACTTCTGACTTTTAATAATCGGACACTTACCTGTCCTAGGGTCCAGCAATGCAGGGGAACGAACCCCCGCCCATCTCCCCACCTCTCCATGGCACCGGCATTGTCACTGTGGGCGCCCAGCTGTGGCTTCACAGCTGGGCATGCACTGTGCATGCGCGAGCCACGCTGTACACTGGGACTGGCGGGGCAATCATCTGGGACCTGTGATGTATACCAGATGATTGCTGAAATGGAGGGGGAGAGATGAACTTCCTTCCATCTTCTTTTAAAGCGGAAGTTCCATTTTTGGGTGGAACTCAGCTTTAAGGCTTCCAACAGTTATATTGTCAATGTGTGTTGTAATTGGTTAAAGAAAGATGACAAATTTGTGTAGGGAGTCATACTTGGCTATACACTGCTATACATTGCTAAACTATGGCTCGCAGTGTAGTGAGCTACATACAAGTAAAGAACCATACCCCAGCTCAACTGCTTCTTCAAGATTCAATAGCCGAAGAGCAGTGCTCTGGCAGGGATCCTCCATCCCTAATGCCATAATTCCATGACAAGTAAAGCCGGCCACTCTGTATACTCTGTGACATTAATCTTTATTGGCTACATATCAAATGACACAGTATACAGACTGCTGTGTAGTCGAAAGGCATTAGGGGTCTGTATACTGTATAATTTGATATGCTGCCAGAATAATTTTTGCATCATTTTGCACATGCGTTAAAATGCACAATTTAGCCCTGAAGAATAGTTAAAACCCGAACATAATACATATTTTAAAAAATCGGGGACCCTGGAAATTACAACAATGGTAATTACTGTATTTATTGGCGTATAACACTCACTTTTTTACCCTGAAAATAGAGGGTTAACTGTGCCTGCGTGTTATACGCAGAAGGCTGTGGAAAGTATTTTTCCTGAAATTCCCCTCTTAAAGTTAGGGTGCGTGTTATACGCCTGTGTGTGTTATACACTGATAAATATGGCACGTTATATGTTACATGATATTAGTGCACGTTTATCAAACACACTCAGGATTGAAAAATATTCCCTCTGCATGGAATGTCATATGCCTAGATAAATAAATTCAAACAGCAGGAGAATATCTGGTTTAGATGCATCACTTTGTAAGCTGTACTATGCACAAAAATTTTACGTGATCCATTGTCAGTCAGCTAGCTTCCTATACTTACATGTTGCTTCGGTGTTCATTCACTATCAGTTATTGGATGCTTTATATTCAGAGTATGTCCAGATCCATTCTATTCATATACATACACTCCCTAACATTAATCTCTAGGCCTGATTTTTGTTTTAATAACCAAGGGAATCAGTAAGAGGTTTGTTTACGTACATGGGCACGGGTGGACATTATCCACAAAGTCAGATTTGCATTTTGGAATTGAACCATACTAATTCTAGACTGATTCTTGTTCTCCTGCAAGGAGAGCTTCATCGAGCTATTTATTATCTGACTTGTTACACCTTTTTATATTTTATTTGTTATGCATGCATTATTTCTGTGTTGCTCCTGCAAACTTTTTTTCAACTGTTGCTAATAAAAGTCAGCAGCAGATTTTATTTCTACATTATTTTCTACACAATGTGTTTTTAATTACTTTAACATTGTTGGCTTTCTGCCAAATGAATACTCTGATCACTTTTATGCATATGGTGTGTACTAGAATCCTTGTTTTATGCCATTAGGTTCTACCTTGCATTTTCCTTTTAAGCTCTGGGAAGAGTATAATACAGTACTGCTTTATTCCTTAAAAACATGTGTACTATATGTTATATTATATAACGATTTTAAATGTTCATAATAGCTGTAAGCCATTAACACTTTACATGTGTAATATACTGTAATTCTTCTTTTTTTTTTAACCAGCTAAAAGGGATTTCAGTAGCACTGAGAGTCAGTATTATGGTCATTTTGTGCGAGAAATTTTTTAGGGTACATTCACACTACCGTCTTGCAGAATCACATACACTAGACATTGTGGCATAATTTATTTTGAATGACACCCCAATACATTTCATAAGTACAACTGTGTTCAGAGCATCACAATGAAGGCCCCATTAACCTCCTGCAGAGAAAGGGAACCTTGACAGCTGGAAGCATGGAATCACTTTGAGCGTGAACCTAAAAGGGAAGTTGCGTGGCTCCCTTGGCATTGGATACAAAGATCTGAAGCCTATACTCTAGGGAAAGGCTACGCTGGGGCGCGTCTTACTGCTCTTAGGAGATTCTTTACTGCACTGCAAAAAATACGGACGTTTTTCTTTTGTGCACTAAGGTGCTTTACAGACTGTTTATTTTAAATTACACCAAAACATACAAGATCAGTAGAATCATTGACATGTCTTTATGTGTCCTTTTAAATGGCCTGTCCAACGAAAACCACCTCAGTGCAGGAAAACACATGCATTGTAGATTCTTTGTATGTAGTAAATGTGTCACTGGTGCAAAAATAAAAAATTAAATGAGTGATTCAAAAACTGTGATAATGGTAATTATGTGTTAGCTGCAGCTAAAATATTTTCACTACTAATTCAACCAATATCAATATAGATAGCCACGCTACATAAAGTAAAGAACATCATCCTGTGATTAAAATATAAAATATAAACACCACTGTACTGCTCATGAATAAGTCCACAATTTAAAAAATGTCCATTAAGGTGTTAGATTTTAAATTCATTAATATTTATTATGTGATAAATGTTTCTGAATTATTGGTTTAAACATGGTAGTTTTGAAGGTTTGTTAAAGACAAACGAAGGTCAGTTACAGGACAGTACATCTGTTGTAGACCACATCTATTCTTGAAGACATACGTCAAGAAAGTGGGTGGAGATGTTACTTAAAAATACATAAGTGGGTGTTATTGTTCATCACCGACCTTCTTTGGATTATGCTTAGTTATGCTTAGTTAGCTTTTAAACCTGTATAAGTATCCATGTGGTGAGTGTAGTGAGCTAGAGGACCTTGGGGTCACCGACCCTACATGAAGATGGGGGTAGGAAGCCCCACCCAGCAGGAAGCTTTCTCAATGGAAGCCGAGCAGAAAGACGTACCATCATACCATCATTACATCTATTTCCTCCGTCTGTAACCTTCTGAAATTACCATCTTGCCATGTGTTACCAGCTGTAACAATGTAAGCATTGACTGTTGTTTGCTGTCATATCTTTGGAAGAATAAACATCGTATAATGAAGGAAACCTATGTCTGTATTTTGGGAACCAACAACGCCCGGGAGAAGGAGAGTTTTGACATATCGCATGATACGTGTTAGAGGAAAATGTCCCCTCTGTGCTCTGTCTATCTATCTCTCTCCTCCCCTACATTTAACATAAGGCAAGAATAATCGCTGGTGCATAATCACTCTTCTGTGATTTAATATCCCAATTCAGTGCGGTGCATGTTATTTACCACCGGTCCAATGTGAAATCCGCCATCCAAACTATTCACTCACCAGATAACCTTTAATAATAAGTGTTATCATCCACTCCACCAGGGATACTGTATTCGCTAAAATTCTCAATTATAAACAGGATTCTTCAATCCTCCAGGGTTCCTGCGTGCTATATTGCACTCCTCTTTTGCTCAATCATCAAAATTAAATAAATGCTATCATTGCACAACATGTTTATTTAATTTAAAAATGTTCATTACAAAAAACGATACCAACTCACATGTAAAAGTGCCCTATGACTGGCACTAAGTCTATCCAGCTAACCAGGTCTGTAACTGTCATGCCACTCTGTGCACTGAAGCTGGCGTGCCCTTCAATTCTCAGCTGTATTAACCACATTCCTGATGATGCATTGAGCATACAAAACATGTTAAAGCATAGTGACACAATGGTTATGTCAGTTCCTGCATTCGTTTTTAATAAGGAACACTTTTTTTACATGTGAGTTGGCATCTGTTTTTAATACTAAACACTTTCAAATTGAATAAACATGTTGCCCAATGATAGCATTTTTCTCATTATATGATTGAGCGAAAGAGGAATGCAATATTCAGTGAATCTTCTCTCCATCATCACTTAAACACTTGCACCCCCCCAGCGACTGGCGACTATGGCCAATCAGCGATACTCTGCAGAAACTATTTGGGGTCTGAGGCGATTCGCCACAGTATTACCAGCCGTCACCAAAAAAGCCTTAATAACAGAGCAACTTTTGAGAATCGATCGACGATCGACTATCAAAAATTTTAGCCATTCATCCCAGCTTAAGCACATATCATGTGCTCTGATCAACACAAGATCGGCAGTAAAACACTGATTAGAAATCCACGATTTCATACTACAATACGATCTAGACTGCCTCTTTATTACAGAAAGCTGGCTCTCTGCCGACTGTAACACCATTCTGGGAGAATTGGTGCCAAAAAACTATCGTATTATAATGGAAAATAGAATAGGGCAAAGAGGAGGAGGCCTGGCGGTGATCCACAAGATTCACCTTGCAATCACTAAGCCGGTCCTTCAAAATCCTCTTTCATTCATGGAAACCCTTACTCTTCAACTGCAAACAAACCCCCAGGAGACTGTCCACATTCTTCTCTGCTATAGACCACCCAGGCCAAAATCACAGCTTCTACCATTATTGACGGAGTTTATCTCCACTTATACCCTTAACAGCAAACACCTTTTGCTGCTCGGGGATTTCAATCTCTGGGCCAACTCCTCACAGGATCCCGTTGCCGACGCCTGTATTGATCACCTGGAAGGATTAGGGCTACAGCAACTAGTATGTGAGCCCACACATGCTTCAGGTCACACGCTCGACCTAATTTTCAGACAAAATCTGAAAATAAGCATTCTGGAAAATGAACCATTGCCATGGACAGATCACCATGCAATTAAATTCACAATTTCCAAAACTCCCCCATTGATAAAAGCACCCAAGCCGGTGACAATACACTGGACTAGATCTCAGAAGAAGCTCCATTCTGAACTCTTCAAATCTACCTTGGGAAACAAAATCAAAACAATCCATCCACATCAAATAGCATCAGATACACTGGATGCCATAAATGCAGCCCTATTACAGGCAGCCGACTTAGTTGCACCGAAACGCAAAGCCTGCATCCGGAAAAACAAGTCCAGCTGGTTCAACAACCAGCTGTCGCTACTGAAGCAAGAGCGCAGAAGGGCGGAAGCCACCTGGAAAAGAAGCGCTTCAGAGGAAAACCTCTTCATCTACAAGGCAATAACAAGAAAATACCATAAAGAAATCTTCAAAGCCAAGAAACATCATTTTTCTATGGCTATCAACAGCGCCTTAAACCGCCCCCGCGAACTCTTCAAGATGGTCACCCAGACCATGAATCCAGGATGTCTTGAAGCCCCCAACTCAGATTCCCAAGAATTTTGCGATGAATTGTCGGATTTCTTCATCAACAAAATTGAGGGAATCCGGGAAAGCATTCGGCAAAACAATACCCCCCCCCCCAATCAACCATATAACACCCACGAAAACTTTCCACAATCAACAATGTTCACTCTGGAACCCACTTCCATCGATGTCACAAAAACTATCATCGGTACTTTGCGAAACAGCACAGCACCTAATGATATTATTCCTACTAAACTGCTGAAGGAATGTGCCGACATCCTGGCACCACCTATCACGCAGCTTATAAACCAGTCATTTAAGGAAGGCACAGTGCCCTCCCTGCTGAAAGAGGGCACAATCCAGCCCATCTTGAAAAAACCTACCCTAGACCCTAAGGACCCAACTCATCGCCGTCCCATAACAGGTCTAAACGTTCTCTCCAAGGTAATGGAGAAAGTAGTGGTACAACAGCTGCAACAGCATCTAGATACCCATAATCTACTTGATCCATTTCAATCAGGTTTCCGTCCCGGACACGGGACGGAAACAGCATTACTTAAAATATGGGATGACGCTCTTGAGGCCACAGACGAAGGAGAATCTTGTCTCCTGGTTTTGCTGGACCTAAGTGCAGCCTTTGACACGGTAGACCATAAACTGTAACTGACGCGACTGGCTGAAGTAGCCAGAGTCGCAGAAGGTGATTTACCATGGTTTTCCTCCTTTCTAGAAAACCGATCACAAACAGTGAAACTGGGATCTTTCACGTCTGAAAAGCGCACGGTGTCATGTGGAGTCCCCCAAGGATCCCCCCTGTCACCGGTGCTTTTCAACATCTATCTTCGCCCTCTCTTTGAAATCATCAGTAGCCAAGAACCAATCTATCACTCATATGCAGATGATACGCAATTGTATTTTTCGCATCTGCAACAAAAAGGATCATCATCTCAGTTTAGAGAAATGTCTCTCTTTGATAGAAAACTGGATGACTAAGAGCTATCTTAAACTCAACAGCTCTAAAACAGAACTTCTCATGTTTCATGCCAGCCGCAAGAGTCAACTGGCACCAACCTGGACACCCCCGCCCATTCTGGGCCAAATCATCACCCTTAGCTCCAAAGTCAAAAGTCTTGGGGTCATCTTCGACACCTACATGACAATGGACGCACAAATAGGGTCAGTAGTCAGCGGATCGCACCATCTGTTGCGCCTACTACGCAGACTTATTCCATTTATTCCCAAAGAAGACGTAGCAGTCGTGGTGGGAACAATTGTGAACTCCAGACTGGACTATGCAAATGCCCTGTACCTCGGACTCCCAAAGTACTAAATCTCTCATCTGCAAGTCATTCAAAATACGGCCGCCAGACTTGTGACTGGGAAAAAACCATGGGAATCAATCTCACCTTCGTTGAGAACCCTTCATGGTTGCCAGTAAAGGACAGAATTGCATTTAAAGCACTCTGTCTGACGCATAAGTGCATCCATGGGAAGGCTCCGCAATATCTTTGCGACAAGATAGAACCCCACAATTCCAATCGCGTTCTGCGATCCACCGACCAAAACCTGGTCAAGGTACCTAAAGCAAGATACAAGTCCAAAGGAGAAAGAAGGTTTGCTTTCCAAGGTCCTAGACTATGGAACGCTTTACCAACCAGCATTCGGTTGGAGGAAAACCACCTGGCCTTCAGAGGACAGATTAAAACTCTGCTCTGCTGATGTCAAGAGACAGGAACAACAAGCGCCCAGAGGCGATTTAGTTCGCATGTGCCGCGCTATATAAGTATTTCATTCATTCATTCATTCAATATAGCACACAGGAACCCTGGATGATTGAAGGATTCCGTTTATAATTGAGAATTTTAGTGGATTCAGTATCCCTGGTGGAGTGGATGATAATGCTTATTATTAAAAGTTATCTGGTGAGTGAATAGTTTGGACGGTGGAGGATTTCACATTAGAGCAGTGGTAAATAGCATGCACAGAATTAGAATTTTAAATCACAGAAGAGTGATTACACACCAGCAATTATTCTTGCGTGAATGGACATTTTTTTAAATTGTGGACTTATTCATGAGCACGTTATACAGCTGTGTTTATAGTTTATATTTTTTATTACAGGATGATGTTATTTACTTTATTTAGTGCGTCTATCTATATTTATATTGGTTGATTGTGGATTTCTACGCCACTTAGGCCTCCTGCCTCTACCAGAAGAAAATCTCTTGCCAATGCCCTCCATGCCTAAACCACTGTTTGCTCTGAGTCGAAATGACAGAAATCGCAGAAGTCTCTTTCCACTCCCCAGAGGGGTCCATCAAACAGATATCCAACCTTAAGGTATCTTCCGTGACCACCAAATTCACATTATAAAATTGTGGGCTCTCTTTCATCCATACCTCTTGACATATTCCCTGCAATTGCGAAATTTCCCCATAAACATGGGATGACTTTCAGGTTGTTCAGATTTTTCATTTTTTAATTCACTTACTGGAAGATGGTGGGGTCCTCATCTGCCGGTCTTTGGAGGTCGCTTTGCTCCTCTCCATAAACCTAGGCTTTGGCCCTGGTTTCCCGATTGGTTTTCAGTCTCTCAGGTTTTTTCTCTACTTGTGTTTGTTTTTTGTTCTCAATGTTTTCAGGTCTTCTTTTTTCTGATGGACCGGTTGAACATTCTATTTACTGTTTTTATGGTTCGATTTTTATTTAATTTTCACGTAATTTTCCAATTTTTAGACATTTTAAGTCCTGTGTTATTGTGCAGTAATGGACGTCCCATTGATATCCTAAATGTATTTCACTAGGCATAAACCATGTCACCAGATAAGCTGCTCCACTGGGGTTGATGTACTAAAGGCAAATGGGCCATTCAAAGGAAATTGCACTTCGTAAGGTGAAGCTTCAATAACTGCCATCATCTAATCATGTGCAAACTAGTGCAGTTTTCTTTTCCTTGCACCTACTTGGGTATTCTTTGCAAAATACAATTTCACCAAATTCACTAAGCTCTGGGAAAATTCTCATGCAACACCTTACTTCTGTGATACCAGACTAGATATTCATATACCAGGCTGGACTTCTCCTCTCCAGGACAAGAAAAGACTGCTTTTTGTTTCAGACTATTTATACGGACTCCCAGCAACCTTCAGGGACACCCTCCCTGGGATTGGAAAGGGCTTCATTCATGCTGCTATTTGCATTGCTCCACACCTATGTTCCAAAAAGATCCACAGTTCTCTGGAAAGCAGAGAAAGCAATCAAACTTGCAGCAGCTGCAACACTGAACAGACCTAACTATTCACTTTCAGCTGCACCTATTTCAGTGAGCTAGAAATAAATTCAGAAATTGCAGCCGCACTGATTACACTGGGATAAACTAAATGTATCTAACAACAAAAATACAGCTCCAGTGAACACGGTCAGCCAGAACTAAATCTACATAATCCTACCACCTATCTAGGAGGGTGCTACATTTTCAAAGCAGATATCCAAGGAAAAATGAAACAGTGGCTGTTTCTCATCATACAATGCTTTTTTGAATTTGGTAAACCATTTCTCAAATGCTGTGCTCAAGTTTAAACTGCAACCATTTTGTCAGGTAAATGTGAAATAGCAAATTGGTTTACTGAATACTACAGCTCCCTATATAGCTTTTCAGTGCCAACCTCATCTGTGGGCCAAGAAAAATATTTCCAGGATAATGACTTTTCCCAGTTGTTGCTCAGTCAAAAGGTTTTCTAGATTGAGATATTACAAAAGAAGAGATTATTGAAGCCATAGGATAACTGGTTTTGCTCTACCAGTCTTACTGAACTATCCTGGAATTACACCAGAAGTACTCCCAACACATTAATATAGTACTGATTCCCCAAGATCTTTTATTAAACAATTATATTTGGGCTTAAAACAAATAAGGGTCCTCTGGAATTTAGTCAACTAAAATATTGGTCAACTTGTGCATCCACTCAGGTGACTCCAGACAGCCAATTCATAGGTACAGCCAAACAAGTGACTCCACCGGGACCTCAGCCACAACAATAGGTCATAAATGTGCAAGACTCCATAAAGTACAGTATTGTAAAAGCATCTGTTTTATTTTAAATGTATTGCACTTGCATTGAATCAGTAATAAACAGCGTGTGTCACATCCAAAAGCCGCAAACAGGTTTCCAACACTAAAGATGACCGAACAATGATCGCGAATGCGTTGTAGCATGTGTGTGGCTACTGATTCAATGTAAGTGCAATACTATTTAAATATAACAGATGCTTACAAAGTATTTATAAGCTTTGGAACATGTTCCAGTGCCTATTCCCAAACAAATCTTAATGGCACTAACTTCAACGATATTGTCCTTTATTTAAAAAAAATGCTCATTGAGAGCTAAAGTTGTTCAATCCCTAGAAATCTAAAGCTCAAGTAAAACATTTTTCTATCATTTTCTCAATTGCAGAACATATTCACTCCCGCCATCCCTCAAGCCTTACATGTCAACAAAGGAGAGAAGGATATGGGAATCCCACCTATTTATCAAATATGTAGTACTCACCGATATTTTCGGGGGGTGCAATCAAAAATATAATGTACCAAGAGAGAAAAAAAACAAAAAAGAATTGTCTGTGGTCCCTGGGACTATATCTCTCTCATCTGATTTATCACTTGCCATTTATCTCCAATTGAGCAGTATTACTATACCACTATATAGTGGATCCCTCTCATGTCCCCATTTTTGAGCTTTTTCTTTTTTGCAACTTTTCCCACTTAGACGGTGGTACTTTCACCTGTAGTTACAGGGAACCACCGCATGGTGTGGAAATCTTTAGGATTATTGATAGCAGTGGGGGTTTTATATGTGCTTGGGGTGGGGGGTCTCTTTGTGTTGTGTGGAGGGTGAATGGGTGAGTTATGGACTTAGATCTCCTTATTGGATGATCAAGCTCCAGTTTTCAATTTGTCACTGATTTTTGCCGTCTCGCTTTTGTGAGTGTATTCTCAGGTCACTTCTAGGGTACTATACCATTATTGGTTACCTGTGTGTTTTTAATGCCTTTTATGCTCTATTTTCTGATATTTAATAAAACGTAGTAATAACTCTTAAGGGTGTGCAGCAGTCATTTTTCTTTTTTGTTTTTTTTCTCTCTTAAGCCTTACATGTCCAATTTAGACATAGAAAAAGACCGGTCTGAAGTTGATTATCTTTCATAGGGGTATTATAATTACAAGGACTAAAAGGCCTAATCTGTACTATTTATAAACACTTAATAACAGGTAAGGTAGATAGTCAACCCCTGAGTGTTGTTAGGCTGGACTTAGGTCAACTTGTAAACTGAAGATATCTTCCAGGGAGTGTATTACACTAATTATGTTAAAGAGCAATTAACCTTGAGGCATATTACTCATAACCTCACACCATTCCCAATATATATCACAGACTCTCTGGATGCAGTCTTTAACCCAGTTTTATATTTACATGTTTGATTTTGTAAACCAATAGAGCGTGTTTTATGCATTAGGTATCTCTTAGGTACTTTGTCAAATGCCTGTGTCAAATACCATGCCAATAGGCATTGTTTCTCAATTTCTACCTGCCCCTCATAAAAAAGAACAAGATTCAATTAAAACATCTTATTGAATTTAGGCTGGTTTCCACCTGTTACATAATTTTCTATACCATGATAGAAACATAGAAACTTGGGAGAAAAGACCAAATGGTACAGCGAATCCACTCCTTTTTGAATTTGTATTGTTATTTGTTTCCTGTCTTGATTTGTTATGATCATATATCCAATTTCTCCTCTACAATGCAAAGCATTATATATTGTAGAGTGCATTGTGCTAACTTGTTAAATAAATATATAAATCCCCACTCCTCTATCCCTATGTTATTAAAACAATTGAGTGTGCAAATCATGTGAACGTTATGCTTGATAAATATGGTATCTGCAATTACCTATAGAGTGCCAATCAGATTATACATGCCATTAACAGCAATTATGTACCAAATTCTTACTACAATTTATAAAGTGCAAAAGGTGCAAAAAAAGTGCAATGTGTAAAACTATGTTGTATAATTCATTAAATCCATCAATTATGATATAACAAAAAAAATAATGAAAAAAAGGCTACGGATATAACCAACAGATCCAATCGCCCACATTTTTTTTTATATATATATATATATATATATATATATATATATATATATATATATATATATATCAGCAAAAAAGTCCTCTGTAAACAATTCTTTTAAAGGTGACCTGCTGTACTTCCACCTTCACCGCTTGTGTGCCTACACTGCCACCAAGTAGAATGGCCACTCACCAGATGGACTAGGTTATATGCCTTTGGTTCATAAGGATAATCACTCCTTCTCTCAGACTTGTCAGCAGTCCCTCCCAATGTACTGGTGGATAATCTTGTTCTATGACCGCACATGGAACATATAAAGGACTAACATGGTGTAGTATGTCACAAAATGTATTGAAGTTAAAAAGTATATGTATCATTCACTCACATGTAAAAATGCCTTGAAGCCGGGACCATGTCATGACATGACAAAAAAAGCATTATAATTCTTCCCGACTGTACTGTATATTTCACATGTATTTCACCTGCATAAGATGTGTGTTGATCCTGCAGTTACATGGTGTAATTTGTTGTGCTGTACTCACAGCCTATAGTAGAGTAAATCTTCAAAATTATCTGTTAGTGCTCAAACATGAGGCATGCTGGATGGCACTGCATATATGATTGGATGACCTCTGATGTCTGTAGTGTGAAAACTGACACTTCCTGTGAGGAAACATATCCCACAATCCCTGGGTCTCTCAGTCTAGCACTGGTACAGGTGAACGCTAAACAGCAATTAGATCTGACACAGGCACAAGCAGGTGGAATAATTAACACCAAGATTGCCATGTTAGAAGTGATGTATTTTAATCACATTGGCACCTCCACATTTGTGATGAAACACAGAAAAAATGGCAAGGCATGGATTGGACTCTGTGTGACCCAGATTTTGCCTGTCCCTTTAGTGAACAGGTTCAAGTTAGATGAATGAATTTATTGACATAGGGTAATCGATCAGCCATGCCACTACAAACTGCAGCCACACTATGTGAGAGAAACATTACAAGGTAGGACAAATGACACAGGGAATATAACTACACTAATACCTAGTTAAAACAACAGAAAAGTTAAAACAACAAAAAAGTTTGAAAATGCAGTGAATGGACTTTCCTTAACGAAAACAATGTTTACTGTTAGGCCTGGTTCACATTATTGTGGCTCTGTGGGCTTGTGTTTACATGGACACGGCAGCCCATTCATTTGAATAGGCTGCTGTGCCTGCATTTCACACAGGAAAAATGTTCCTGCAGTGTTTTCCCTGTGGTTCCCACACCCACAATTGCACTGCATTTTTAAATGCGTGAGGGGTGCCGTTAAGAATTAATGGTAGCCCCATGCATTTTTAATGAGAAGCGTGTTTTGGCTGCGGGTGGATTCTGGTGTGGGAAGAGGTGCAACCACCTGCAATAGTATGAACCAATCCTTAGAAATTTGTTCATTCAATAAACATTTTTTATCCTGCTCTTTTGACTGTTCTCGTCACTGCAGGAGAAAACAAACATCAACTTGACCAAAAAAGGTGGGCTGAGGTCATGTATTAAAGGGGTTGTAAAGGCAAAAGTTTTTTTTTTTATCTTAATGCATTCTATGCATTAAGATAAAAAAAAAACGTTGGTGTGCAGCAGCCTCCCTCATCTTCCCTAATACTTATTTAAGGTCCCTCTCTGTCCAGCGATGTCCACAAGTATCATAGCAGTCTGAGATTCTACCTCCTGATTGGCTGAGACACAACAGCTGTGCCAGTGGCTGCCACTGCTGTCAATAAAAGTCAGCTAGCCAATCAGGAGACAGAGGGATGGGGCTGGGTAGGGGCTCTGTGTCTGAATGGACACAGAGCTGTGACTCAGCTTATGTGCCCCTATAGCAATCTGCTTGCTGTGGGGGCACTGCACAGAAGGGAAGGGCCAGGAGCACAGAAGAGGGACCTGGGAAGAGGAGGATCTGGGCTTCCCTGTTCAAATCCACTGCACATAGGAGGTAAGTATAACAGGTTTACTATTTTTTTTTAGGGAAAAAACAGGACTTTACAACAGCTTTTTGTCCAGACCTCTTATAGTGAGCTAGCGGGATGGGCTTCCTATCATGTGACCGCCTGGAGAGCCAATCACAACGATCACATGAAACAGAAGCTGTTCCAACTTCAGGACATTAAAGCCCACTTAATGGCCACTGGGAGGTGGCTCAATGGTGTTAAAGTAGTTGCAAACGCTTACATACACCTAGTGAATTGCTTGGCCTTGGTTGATACACAGAGATGAAACAAATGCTCCTACAGTGCATCTCAAAAGTGTTCACAGCACTTCACTTTTTCCACATTTTGTTATGTTGAAGCCTTATTTCAAAATGGTTTAAATGCATTATTTTCCTCAAAATTCTACAACAAATACTCTATAATGACAATGTGAAATACGTTTGTTTGAAATATTTGCAAATTTATTTAAAACAAATGAAAAAAATTGCATGTACATAAGTATTCACAGCCTTTGCCATGACACTCAAAATTGAGCTCAGGTGCATCCTGTTCCTCTGATCATCCTTACGATGTTTCTACAACTTCAGTTGATTGGACATGATTTGGAAAGGTACACACCTGTCTATATAAGGTCCCGCAGTTAACAGTGCATGTTAGAGCACAAACCAAGCCAAGAAGTCAAAGGAATTGTCTGTAGACATCAGAGACAGGATTTTATTGAGGCTAGGGAAGGGTACAGAAAACTTTCTGCAGCATTTAAGGTCCCAATTAGCACAGTGAGCTCCATCCTCCATAAATTGAAGATGTTTGGAACCACCAGGATTCTTCCTAGAGTGGGCCCCCTGGCCAAACTGAGCAATCAAAGGGAGAAGGGTCAACCAAATGGTCACTCTGACAGAGATCCAGCATTTCTTTGTGAAGAGAGGAGAACCTTCAGGGAGAGCAACCATCTCTGCACTCCACCAATCAGGCCTGTATGGTAGAGTGGCCAAATGGAAGCCACTCCTCAGTAAAAGGCACATGACAGCCCACCAGTGACGTTGTGTGTGTGCGCCCCGCCTCCTGAATCCCCATTCCCATTCTTCTATCACAAGAGCGCCTGGCCGGGTGAGACACCGCTCCACCCCATCCCCCTGATACAAGCTCCTGGCTCCCTGCTCCTGGCTCCTGTTCTGACTCTCACTTGCGAGATTTATCTTGCAGCTTTCCGCCCCACTACAGCTTGTGCTGACTACTCCTAAGCTTGAGGTATGTGGGGCACATGTTTCCCAAGACATTGATTCTTTCATAAAAACGGGGGGGGTGCAGATTGCCATCTTTCCTCTGGGCACCAAATGGCCTTTTCCCAGCACTGTTGGCACCTAGCTGTACAGAGACTGGGAATGTATCTCTTCTCAGACTTTTAAAGATATTTCAGTGTAGAATTTTTTTTCACACAGTTTAAAAGCAGATTATCATTAAACAATATAACACATATTTCAGTACCATTTAGGCAACTATATCATGCTCTAAACATTATTTCCATGTGCACTTCTCCAGGTTTTAGCAGAGTAAGGGTTTGGGCACTATTTGTTTTCAGTTAACCACTTCCTTACCGGGCCTATTTTGGCACTTCTCTCCTTTATGTAAAAATCACAATTTTTTTGCTAGAAAATTAATTAGAACCCCCAAACATTATATATTTTTTTAGCAGACACCCTAGGGAATAAAATGGCGGTCATTGCAACTTTTTTTCTCGCACGGTATTTGCGCAATAATTTTTCAAACGCCTTTTTTTAGGGAAAAAAACAGTTTCATGAATTAAAAAATAACAAAACAGTAAAGTTAGCCCAATTTTTTTGTATAATGTGAAAGACGATGTTACGCCGAGTAAATAGATACCTAACATGTCATGCTTTAAAATTGCGCACACTCATGGAATGGCGCCAAACTTCGGTACTTAAAAATCTCCATAGGCGACGCTTTAAAATTTTTTACAGGTTACTATTTTTGAGTTACAGAGTAGCTCTAGTGATATAATTGTTGCACACGCTCTAACGCACGCGATGATACCTCACATGTGGGGTTTGAACGGTGTTTACATATGTGGGCGGGACTTGCATGCGCGTTCGCTTCTGCACACGAGCGACCGGGACAGGGGCGTTTTAATTATTTTTTTTTATTATTTTATTTTATTTGTTTACTTCATTTTTTTATTTTTACACTTTTTTTGACATTTTTTTTTTTTGATCACTTTTATTCCTATTACAAGGAATGTACACATCCCTTGTAATAGGAATCACTGTGACAGGTCCTCTTTATGGAGAGATGTGGGGTCAATAAGACCCCACATCTCTCCTACAGGCTTACAAGCATGAAATCGGTGAAAAACATTTCACCGATTACATGCCGACAGCCGCGATTGCGGCTTTGTTTACTTCCGGGTACCGGGCGTGACGTCATAACGTCGCGCCCGGCCCTCCGACGGTCATAGAGATGACTGTGACCATCTGGTCACCAGTCATCTCTATGGTTCAGCAACGCGCGCCGGCCGATTCGCTCTCCGGGCCCCCGATGGCACGGGAGAGCCCGGAGAAGCACCGGATGGCGGCGGGAGGGGGGGGACGTCCCCTCCCGCTGCCTAGAAGAACGATCGAGCGACGGAACCGCCGCTTTGATCGTTCTTCTGGTGCACATAATCGCCGGCTGAAGACAGAGATATCTGAATGATGCCTGCAGCTGCAGGCATCATTCAGATATCACCACTCAAAGTCCAGGACGTCCCAGGACGTCCTACGGATCTGAAGTGGTTAACTAAAGTAAAATCAACTTTGTGAGTATTTTTTGACCAGCGCTATAGTGAATACTGTTTTATTGCTAATTAGTGCTATAGTAAATGACCCCCTGTATGTCCATAGGAACACTGACACTTTATTTTATCACCCCATTTTATTATATATTGTTTTTTGCACTATTTATTGATTGATTATGTAATGCACAGCTTATTTACAGGGTGTTGGCATACAGTATATGGGACTGCAGCATTCACATATCATTAGCACTGGCACATATTAATATATCCAAAAGCGCAGGGCATGTTTTAAATATTATGTAGCAAAATATATTTTGGCCTAAATATATGAAGATTTTTTTTATTGAATATGATTTATAACAGAAAGTAGAAGATCTTGTTTTTTTTCAAAATGTTTCCCTTCATTTACATTTTTTTAATAAAAAGTGATGATCAAATACCACCAAAAGAAAGCTCTATGTGTGTGAAAAAAATTCTATATATTTAATTTGTATACAGTGTTGCATGACCACACAATTGCCAGTTAATTTAGCACTGTGCTGAATGGCAAAAAATGCCCTGGTCATAAGGGGGTTAAAACTTTTCAGAGGTCAAATGGTTAAGTAGGCCAAAAACTTTTGAAATGGGTATGTTTTAGGCCCTGTACACACGCTCGAACATGTCCGATGAAAACGGTCCACGGACAGTTTTCATCGGACATGTCTGCTAGGAGATTTTGGTCTGATGGTTGTACACACCATCAAACCAAAATCCCCACGGACAGACAGCGTGGTGACGTGGCGGTGACGTTGACGCCGCCAGGTCCGCAAACCGGGAAGTACCGTATTTTTCGCCGTATAAGACGCACTTTTTCTTCCCCAAAACTGGGGGGGAAAAGTTGGTGCGTCTTATTCGGCGAATGCACGGTTTCGCTTGACCGATCTGAGTTCCACGGAACGCACCCCCGCCGCAGCCTTAGGAAAGACCGCGGCTTTGGCCTAGCTCCGGAGCGGTCGGCCATCTTACTACACCCGGCGCGCTGACGTCATCACTGCTCTGCTCGTGGATCTGTTTATTCCTAGCAGAGCGCGCGCCGTGATCTTGCCATGCATCTGCAACAACAGTGAGTTGTGGGGGCAATGTTACTGGCTATAATTACTATGTGGGGGCAATGTTACTGGCTGCTATTACTATGTGGGGGCAATGTTACTGGCTGTTATTACTATGTGGGGGCAATGTTACTGGCTGCTATTACTAATGTGGGGGCAACGTTACTGGCTGTTAATGTGGGGGAAATGTTACTGGCTGCTATTACTAATGTGGGGGCAATGTTACTGGCTGTTATTACTATGTGGGGGCAATGTTACTGGCTGCTATTACTAATGTGGGGGCAATGTTACTGGCTGTTATTACTATGTGGGGGCAATGTTACTGGCTGCTATTACTAATGTGGGGGCAATGTTATTGGCTGCTATTACTAATGTGGGGGCAATGTTACTGGCTATTATTACTATGTGGGGGCAATGTTACTGGCTATTATTACTATGTGGGGGCAATGTTACTGGCTATTATTACTATGTGGGGGCAATGTTACTGGCTATTATTACTATGTGGGGGCAATGTTACTGGCTATTACTAATGTGGGGGTGGTGTGATGGTCATGACGAGTGGGGGGCAAATATTTTACTACAGTATTTGGTTCAGAATCTTTTTTTCTAGATTTTCCTCCCTTAAAATTGGGTGCGTCTTATATGCCGGAGCGTCTTATATGGCGAAAAATACAGTAAAATGCTTCCACGCATGCGTCGAATCCATTCGGCGCATGCGGGAGATTTCGGTCCGCTGGTTAAGCGTACTAACCAGCGGACATGTCGGACGGACGGGTTTCCAGCAGATACGTTTTAAAGCATGCTTTAAAACTTTTGTCTGCTGGAAACCTGTCTGCTAGGCTGTACACACGGTCGGATCTGTCCGCTGAAACTGGTCTGCGGACCAGTTTCAGCAGACATGTTCAATCGTGTGTACAGGGCCTCAGGAATCACCCACATGTATTGCATGGTTCTCTCCATGACCACAGAAGTCTATGGAGCTATAAGAAGAGACAACAAAGGCTGCACACAAATGCGTACAGCCACCTTATCTTATTCATTTGAGCGAGTGGCTGTGCTCAGGTACGGTGGGAGATACCGTGTTTCCCCAAAAATAAGCCTGGGTCTTATATTAATTATGTCAACAAAAGACACAGTAGGGCTTATTTTCAAGGTATGTCTTACCATGTAATGTGCTGTCTTCTCTCCCCCTCTCTCTCCCTGCCTGTCAGGAATCCCCAGTGTGAACTGAGTTCAAATGCTTGTACAATCCTATAATCCACTCTATTACAGTAGTATATAATGTACAATGTGTGCGTTTCTGTAATATAATTGTGCCAAATACATTTGTTATAGCGCCGCTCTGCACTTCCGTTACCCGCCGCAGCTCTCTTCCCCGCAATTATATTACAGAAACACACACATTGTACATTATAAACTACTGTAATATAGTGGATTATAGGATTTTACAAGCATTTTTAACTAGGGCTTATTTTTGGGGTAGGGCATATATTGCAGCCTTCCTGGAAAATAACACTAGGTCTTATTTTCAGGGTAGGTCTTATTTTTGGGGAAACAGGGTATTACATATGCTCTGCATACTGTACGCCCCTGTATGGCTGTGACCCTGAAGACTTGTGAATGTAAAGTTTTATATTTTTAGGAAACAAACATTGTTGAACTTACCTCGTCTTCTCGTGTCCACTGCAGGTGCGCTCAGCTCCTCCTCTTCTCTGAGTACCACCATAGAAAGCTGCCTCCTATAGTGGCACATGCTCAAGCATGAATCTATTGACACACACCCCCACCCTCTTCTCACTGGTTTTGATTGACAGCAGCAGGAGACAAGGCTCTTACTGTCACATAGTTACATACAGGGCCGGAACAAGGGGTGGGCAGGAGGGACAGCTGCCCTGGGCACAATGGCTTATTGCAGGGATGTGACGCCTGAGCCTAACCCCAAGGCAAGGGGGGAACACAGAAGGTTTTTAACCTTTAATGCAGAAGGCTTTACAACCACTTTAACTACTTAAGAACATTTGGAATTTGAGAATCTTAAACTTATAACAAAACATTTTTTTTACATTTCTGGATTTTTTAAACAAATGTGTTTGAAGGGGTATTAATAAAAGGGTGAGAGAGGAAACTTGGAGTTGATTTAAAATACAAGCATATTTTAACACATAGGACACTTTATTGCAGCCATCCGTGTTGCTGCCCACTGCAGGAAGCAATACACCTCTGTTTGTTCTCAAGTCACAAGGAACGTGGGTACTGTTAACTGGCTCTTCTTTTTGTTTATATAAATGTTGTCTTCAGAGAAATACCAAAACATAGTTTATACAACGTGCTGGGTTTGTTTCATTTGGCACAGTATTTCTATAACAGATAACTAAACAGGATTATTTTTAACAACCTGACTGGCATTGCACAACCATTGGGTATTTTTTTATAAATAACTCTTTTTTCCTGACTATTTCTTTGTGTTTTTTTTATTTATTTTTTGCTGAAGTGTATCATGTTATATATACTGTGCATGCGTTGGATGGAAATCACTGGTTCAGCAGATTTCTTTCCTTAGCGCAACTATGAAGGAGCATGGACCTAATTAGAGTCTTCCCAGAGATAAGCACATTAATGTTCTACAAGCCAGGCAGCCATCACCCAAAATAACACATATCACATGAAAAGCAAGGAAGAGGTTAAGACAAAGTTCACCTAACTTCTGACTACATGAAATATTCATTTCTTCATAGAGAGCTGAAATGTCTTCTAGGAAAATATTAAATTGGCTATATTTTTAGACGACTCAGAATACTTTAGTCCCCAGATTCTTATTAACTGACTGTTAGCTACATTCATAGAAAGAGGTTAAATATTCTGATGCTGATCTCTCAATGCCTTCAAAGAACAATTAGATAATTGCTAAAAATGAAGTGTTTACTTATCACTTTGACATCTCAGATAATTACTATATAGATTATAATGCAAAGGTGGCCCTAAGAGGGCTCTTTCGTTTTTGAGCACCTGCAAAAATTAGCCTGACACCCTTGCAACATCTCTTAATAAATAATCATGCATCTCTACACCTTTGTACAGAACTAAAAGGTCATAGGTGCCTGAAAATGGTTGAAGAGAGCCAGGCATTATGACAGGCAGCAGAAAGAACAAGCCATCCTATTCTGAATGCCTATGTGATCAAACAGACAGTTTAAACTTGGTAGAAATGCAAAAACTTCTACTTCTGTGTATTTACCTGTAGCTAGCTGACCAGCAGATGACTATCATTTACTTATATCTATTTCCTGCAGATAAATAGGGATGAAGTGGATGTAAGAAATTACAATATTTTGTGGTTTCTGAAATCTGTTTGCAGCCATTAAATTAAAGCAATATCACTTTCACATTTCCAACAATTACTGCATAGATCAGTGATGGCAAACCTTGGCACCCCAGATGTTTTATCATGATGCTCTTACACTCTGCAGTGTAGCTGAGCATCATGGGAAATGTAGTTCCAAAACATCTGGGGTGCCAAGGTTCGCCATCACTGACCAAAAAATCCCAAGAACAGGAATTGAGGGTAAATCTTCCAATGATACTAGTTCTTGTGACAACCAGGAATTTTCTAACTTTGGAGGGTTTCCTCTCACTTCCTATTTTGTGTAGCGCCCCCTTACTTTCAGTACGGGCACTACGCTAAAGTTAGTGGGGAATGGGAGAGTTATTTTGCTCCCATTCACAATTTGCTAAATTGGGACTTTTGTCACTCCAGAAACGTCCACTGGGTCAGTCTGTGCTCCAGGGATGCAATACCATCCCTGGCCAGCAGTTGGCACCAGAGGGGTTCTGGCAGAGCAACTTTCCCCAGCAGCCAATTAGAGGAGCTTTTCCCTCGCGGGGCATGCTGGGGGAGGGTATATCTGTGACAGGTGTCATGTGCTAAGCAAGTTTTCGCAGGGACCCGGTTCCAGGTGCGGCATCCACCTTCAGGGTGCGCACATCCATGGAGCCCGCCAGCGCGGCCCACCAGGCCAGAATTGCAGGCTACACAAAACCTTATCCGGAGGTAAAAGGGGACTCCAGTGACTTACTGGGTCCCCGGTTCTATTGAAAGGATCTCAGGCTGGGTGTCGTTCGATCGGGGGGTCGGCTTGAGGGGAACCCGGAGGTAGGTTGTCCAACAGGGCTTGAACGAACCAATCAGGGATCTGGTGACCGGAATGCTGACAGGTATGCTTTGCTGTCATCCAGTGACCTATGCTAAAACCTACTGGGAGGATTCGCTCCATTCATCCATTTAGCTCACCTCAAGTAATTGGCCTGTGGCAGAGGCCCTAGAGCCAGGTCTGTGAGAGAGATCTGTTCCTCCCAGCAAATCCAAAGTGACACCTCGGCTGCCAGGCTTCTGAGAGGGGTCTGTCCGGGGGCACTTCACCCACTCAGAAAGAGTGGCGACGAATCACAATCTGATACTACTGAGAGCAGGACTGCTCGGTTCATATCCAAAGCATTGGAAAACCCTTTATTCACTGTCTGGACCTTCGCTCACTGCTTTGTTCTCCAACTGCACCCATACGCCACATTAAGGTAACTCAATATGCCGATCCCAAAAACAAATCAGTGGCTCCTTTGGGGGTAGTGCTACATTTGGATATGGGACAGGGATTCAAGGGAAATTACTCCAGTGCAAAAAACCTGGAAAAAACTCTCCCGTACACACAACCGTTTTTCATGACGAGAAAAATGCAATTTTTTTAATTGGTCATTAAAAACGATTGTGTGTAGGCTCCAGAGCATTTTTCTCCACGAGAAAAATGGGCATTAAAAATTTAGAACCTGCTCTATTTTTTCTCGTCGTTTTTCACGTTGTTGTTTTTCTCGTCATGAAAAACGGTCGTGTGTACGCTTAAACGACGGGGAAAAAACGTGCATGCTCAGAAACAAGTTATGAGAAGGGAAAGTTGCATAATCAGCCCAAAGGGTAGAGCCATTCGAATGGAACTTCCCCTTTATAGTGTCGTCGTACATGTTGTACGTCACCGCACTTTGCTTGAGCATTTTTTTTTTCACGATCGCGTGTATGATAGTCAGGCTTGACAAGAATCACGTCGAAAAAAACTTTGTTTTTTTCCATGACATGAAAAACGGTCGTGTGTACGCAGCATAACTCTATATATAAAAATATGCCTTTAATTCTACTTCAAAAGATGTTTATAGGAAAAAGGAAATTTGCAACAAGATTGTACTGCAAATTAATCTGTTAGCAAAGGTTTTTTTTTCCCATGAGAAAAAATAGTGGGCCAGATTCACAGAAGAGATACGACGGCGTATCTCTGAAACGCCGTCGTATCTCTCAGAGTATCTATGCGACTGATTCATAGAATCAGTTACGCATAGATAGCCCTTAGATCCGACAGGTGTAATTGTCTTACACCGTCGGATCTTAGGATGCAGTACCTCGGCCGCCGCTGGGTGGAGTTCGCGTCGTATTCCAGCGTCGTAATTTCGCGCAAAGCACATCGGGAAAATTGCGAACGAAGCATGCGCAGAACGTCCGGCGTGGGAGCGCGCCTAATTTAAATGGTACACGCCCCATTTGAATTGGGTGGGCTCGCGCCGGACGTGTTTACGATACACCGCCGCAAGTTTACAGGTAAGTGCTTTGTGGGGATCGGGCACTTACACTGAAACTTGCGGCGGTGTAACGTAAACGGGTTACATTACACGGCCGCAATTCTACGTCAATCTGGCCCAGTGTTCCCAGTTGTAGCATAAAGTAGTGAGAATCTTTTCTGTTCAAATTTTTTATTGAAAATCAAAGCACAGAGTACAATAACAGTCATTCGTACAGTATCACATGAAAGAGTACATAATGGTACATATCCAAAGAGGCAAATATTGTCCCGGAACAGAATTATAACATAACGTAAATTTTTACATATACGGGGACATGGGTTGTCGATTACAACACAGAAAAATGAAAAGGACCTTTGAGTTATAAAGAGGGAGTATGCAAGTAGATCCTACCAGGAGAAGGGGAGGGAGGGAGAAGGGAAAGGGGAAGGGAATGGGGAAGGTCCTATACCATCGGGGATATATCTTTCGAAGAGGTACTCGGCAGGTTGACCAGGGATACAACGTTGTATATAACTAGGCAAGGGCTAGGAGCCTTGCCTATTGATCTACATATAGAACATTTCAAGAGAAAATACAGAGGAAAAGTAAAGAAGAAGAGTAAGAAAGGAAGAGCAAGAGAGATGGGAGGGAGGTAAGGGACCAAGAAGGTCAGTATAGGATGGGGAAAGGGTTGGCTGGGTCACATGAGCCCCAGAGTGCCATAATACAGTATAGTTAGAACTGCTTCAAACTTTTAAAATGTCAGCAGGGTCATATCAAATTCCGGGGGTAGAAAATGTTCCGCCCAGGGAGTCCAGGTCTTGTCATGTTGGACCATTCGGTCAAGAATCATAACTTCTATTTTACTATGAATCATTGCCTGGGTTACCCTGTTTTTAACTTCTGCAATGTGTATAGTTGGGGTCTTCCAAGCTCTTGCAATGGATTGTTTGGCAGCCGTGGTCAGTTGGAGTAGAAGTTTTACCTGGGCCTTAGTGTAGTCTGGTTGAATGTGGTTTAAAAGAGCTAGGGATGGGTTAGGTAATATTGTATCATTCAGTAGGGTTGAGGCCATCTGGAATATTACAGCCCAGAACCGCTGTACTATCGGACAGGACCACCAGATATGCTCGTGCGTACCCCTCCCTCCACATCCACGGAAACAGACAGCTGGGTAGGAAGGTAAAAATTTGGAAATCCTAGCAGGGACCAAATACCACCGCATCAGAACCTTATAGTTGGCTTCAAGGGCTACAATATTTTGGGAAGAGGTTTTTGTACGGTTCCATATGGCAATCCAATCCTCCTTGTCCAATGATATCTGAAGGTCTTTAGACCATTGTGCAGCGTACAGGGGAAGGTCAGTGGAGTCAGCAGTGAAATGGGCATATAGGCGGGAAATGATACCAGGGGCATGAGGATCTGACTGACAGATGTTTTCAAAACAGGACATACTGCCCAGAGAGGAACAGTCACCTATAATTGAGCGAACAAAATGGGCTATTTGTAGGTAGTGAAAACATTCCCTAGGGGGGAACTTAGCCAGAGTCTGTAGATCTGAGAATGATTTGAGAGATGTATCAGTAACAAGGTCGCTTATCCTGTGTAGTCCTGCCTGGCGCCAAAGATGAAACAAATTAGGCTCTATGTAGGCGGGATAAAAATGTGGATGGCCAAAAAAGGATAGTAGTGGAGCATGGGTGGACAACAATCCAAAACGACTACGTAAACTGTCCCAGAGTCTGAGTGAATGGCGAGTAACCGGATTATGGAGTGGACTACGGGCCAGCGGGGGTAACCAGAGAAGATTGGAAATTAAAAGGGGATAAATGTCTATTGCTTCCAAGCTAACCCATATAGGGGTTTCCGACGTAGCGTGGTATAGTGTAATTTGGGCAAGTTGCGCAGCTTGATAGTAACGAGAAAAATTTGGGATATCCAGGCCTCCGCTAAGTTTATCTCGCAAGAGAATAGACCTAGAAACTCGGGGCTTAACAGGGCCCCAAATATATTTAAAGACTCTAGACTGAATGACCAGGTGGAAATATGAGGGGACCGAAATAGGAAGGACTCTATACAAATAAAGCAGCTTTGGAAGCAGGGACATCTTTACAGCTGCCACTCGACCTAACCAAGAAACACAGAGCGGTTTCCAAGAGTCTAGTAGAGAGGTTAGATGTGACAACATAGGAAGGTAGTTGGAACTGTAGAGGGAACATGGGTCAGAAGTCAACTTAATGCCTAAATATGGAAGGGATTTGGTAGACCAAGTGAAAGGAAAGTACTCTTGTAGGTGGGTAACTTCAGAGAGGGGGAGAGACACATTGAGAGCCATAGATTTAGATTGATTCACCTCTAGACCGGAGACATTAGCGAATAGTTCGAGAATCCGTATGAGGTTTGGAAGTGAAATGCGGGGTGATGTGATAAATAAAAGGGCATCGTCTGCAAACAGACAAATTTTGTGGGAGGTAGAGGCCACCTCTAATCCCCTGACATCAGGGCTAGATCTAATCAAGGCCGCCAGGGGTTCAATAGCTAAAGCGAATATTAAGGGGGATAGGGGGCACCCTTGTCTAGTACCCCTGCCTATCGGAAAGGTCTCTGAGCGGAAACCGGAATATTTAATATAGGCCTGGGGGTGATTATATAGGGAGTTTACCCACTGTAAAAAGTGTGGTCCGAAGCCCCAACGGGTTAAAATATAATTCAGGTAAGGCCAGGAGACTGTGTCAAAGGCCTTCCTGATATCAAGGGATAGCAAATGCATAGGAATTTTGCGCGTTCTAGCAAGATGTTGCAGAAGAACCACTCTTCTGATATTATCACTGGCCTGTCTGCGTGGTATGAAACCGACCTGATCTTTATGGATCAGTTTTCCAATCAAGGGGTTAAGGCGCAGGGCCATGACTTTTGCCAGTAATTTGATGTCAAGATTTAGGAGTGAAATAGGTCGGAAGTTCGACCAAAGGGAGTTGTCTACATTGGGTTTAGGAATCATGGCTATGATGGCTGTCAATGTGTCCCGTCCGAAGGAGTGTTGTCGGAGTAAAGCATTGAAGGAGTTAGCAAGAAGAGGAGCAAGAGTACCGGCGAATTTCTTAAAGTAAGTGCCCGAGAGCCCATCAGGGCCAGGTCGTTTATGCGATTTAAGAGTTTTGATAGCGGTTAGTACCTCGTCTACTGTGATGGGTCTCTCTAGGCATTCACGATTTGAATCTAATAAGGTGGGTAAGGGAAGATCTTGGAACAGGGCATCTGCAGTAGAGGGGGAGAAAGCGGATTGGGTATTATAAAGATCTTGTAGTCGTTTTTGGAATTCAGCTAGAACTTTTACAGGGTTACTAGTATAAGCATGCCTATCTATTCGTAGTCTAATCGGGACATAGTTCCGTTCCGGACGACGAAGACGAAGGGCCAGAAAGGAATCTGGTTTGTTGGCCTTAGTATAGGCGGTGTGATTTGATCTGCGAATGGCTTTGTCAGCTGATTCAGCCAGAGCTAAATCAAGTTCTGTCCTGGACTTTTCCATTTGGATTCTGTGGGCTTCGGTAGGAGAGGATTGGAATTGGAGGGAACAGTGGTGGAAGTCAGACTCTAGCTCAGCTAGTCTAATTTTTTTGTCACGGTTCAGATGGGTGGAAACTGAGATGCATTTTCCCCTGATAACTGGCTTATGGGCTTCCCAAAGGAGGACAGGGGAGATGTCGGGGATGGCATTATGTTTCAAGTAGTCAGCTAAAGCAATTTGGATGTCAAAACAATACGATTGATTAGTGAGGTGGGCTTCATTAATACACCATGTACGGTCTTTGGACAAAGGAATTAGGGAGGATACAGTAGTAAGTACTGCACAATGGTCGGACCAAGAGATAGGTTGGATTACAGATTGGAGCAATATGGGGGAGGAGGCAACCGAGATAAAAATATGGTCAATTCTAGAAAATGACTTGTGCGGATACGAGTAAAAGGTGTAATTTTTTTTGGTGGGATTACATTCACGCCAAGTGTCAAGCAGAGAGGCTTGTTGTAAAAGTTTCCGAAAACGTAGAGAGGGGGAATAATGATCAGGAGCATAGGGTGATTTGTCTAGGTGCGGTTGTAGAACTGAGTTAGGCCCCATACACACGATAGAATCCATCCGCAGATAAATCCCAGCAAATGGGTTTCTGCGGATAGATCCTATGGTGTGTACACGCCAGCGGATCTTTTTCCGCGGAGAAATCTCCTCTGGGATGGATTTCAGCAGATCGAATATTTGCTGTGCTGCACAACAAATCCATCTGCTGGAATCCATTCCAACGGATGGATCCGCTCGTCTGTACAGACTTACCGGATCCATCCGTCCAAAGGGATTCCCCGCACGCGTCGTAATGATTTGACGCATGCGTGGAATTCCTTATATGACAGCGTCGCCCCCGTCGCCGCGTCATAATCGCGGCGACGGCGCGACACGTCATCGCCAGAGGATTTCCGCGCGGATTTCAATGGGATGGTGTGTACACTCCATCCCATCGAAATCAGCGGATATCTTTGAGAGGATTTATCCGTGGAAACGGTCCGCTGGACCGTATCTGCGGATAAATCCTCTCGTGTGTATGGGGCCTAAGAGTCTCCACAGAGGAACAGTGTCCCTCTACAATGAGTCCGTACCACTTGTATTAGATGAGAAAAGAAGGGATTTGGGTTCGTATTCGGGGCATAATAAGAAACCAGGGTGGTTTCAATATCCTGGAGAAGGCCCACTAGTATAATGTAGCGGCCTTCTGGGTCCTTGATTTCAGAGTTTACAATAAAAGGGAGAGTGTGGTGTAGTGCAATCAAGACACCACGGTGTTTCGTGGAGGCTGAGGCAGTATACACCTGAGGGTAACGTGAGCTAAAAAATTTGGGGGTGGTGCGAGCTGAGAAATGTGTTACTTGTAGAGCCACTATACCTGCTTTTAAGGTAGCAAAAGTCTGGAAGCCTTGACTCTCTTGTTAGGTGAGTTGAGACCTTTAACGTTTAGTGAGAGCACATTCAAGGGGGCCATTTGGGAGCAGTTGTAGGATAGCTCGATGAGACCATCAGGGCCACGCGACCCAGCCGACCTGAGGAAAAGAGAAGAACGAGAGGGAAAGAGAAACAAAAAAGGGGAGAAAAGAGAGTAAGAGCAATCATGTAGGGCAAGTAAGTAGACATAGGGAAGGGGAAGAGCATAACTCTATCGCCCGACTAAATAGTACACCAACACAGGGGCAAGCCAGCTGGCCCGTGGGTGGGTGAACCGTGGAAAGGGGGGAGCAGTGACGACTCACCGCCACAAATGGGAGATGCATAGTACATTACATAAATCAGGTTGTAATAGACAGTCTAGTAAATAAAAACTCTATGTTCAGCATCACGTTTCTGCAAATAGGACTAGAATTTCAGTGTTGATAACAGCAAAACTAACAGGGCTGAATATAGCCGCTCAACTTGTTCAAAAATTTTAAAGGAAGCCCAAGTAGGGGGAATCCCTAGGAGTGCAGTAAACAACATAAGAAGCAAAAATCATGGGGGGGGGGGAGTGTACTAGGGAGGGAAAGGAAAGGGAAAGTAAGATGACTGGGAGGGAAGGGGAAGGAACAACAAAAAGGAAAGTTAGGGAATGGTAAGGAGAGATGGAAGGAGGGGAGGAAATAGAGAGGGAGGTTGGGTAAGGGGGGGGGAAGAGAGGGGGAGTGGAGGGGTATGGGGCGAAGTGGAGGAGAGTAAAGAGGAAAGGGTCAGGGAAGGGTGGGGGAGGGAAGGGGGAGGAAAGAGGGCTTCTAAAGGGAGAGGGGGGTTAAAGTGCATATAGCAGCAGCAAAACAACAGCGTCCCACCCTCAAAACTATAGATATTATCTGAAGTTATCTATGTCATATAACAGTCATGGGTCAATGTCAGCCCGCACCCAATGGAGTACGGGCGGAGATCAACCCAGCTACATCCTAAATGTCAATCACTTTGGTTGAGTTGGAGAGCAGGGAGGAATAAATCCTCTCAGACTGTCTGTGATATCACCGTTATATAAGGAACAAAATAAACAAAAAAATGAAATTTAAACGAAAAGTAAACAGTAGAAAAGTGTAGAACTGGACTTTAGCAACCTCCAGAGGTGACAGTGGATTGTAACAATCCCCTCAGTGTGGAGGGATGGAGCTAAAGCAGGCAGGCCCCGGGTGTCTCAGATGAGGGATCGTCCGTAGGTAAAGCGAGATGGAGCAAAAGTTCCATGTGATTCGATCGTTTCCGCCGGGAAGGCCATCTGTGACACCAAGGGGGCACTGCAGAAATCTGCAAAAAGAAGAAGTTAGATGGATAAACTCAGCGAGGTGAGTGTAGTTGTCGGCCAGGCAAACCGGATTTTGGAGTATGGGCCGGGGGTTCCTTTCCGCACGGAGGACGGACCCGGGTGAGGTCTTTGTGGGGTGGATCCATACTGACGAGCAGCGTCGCGAGCTGGTGTACGGGGTAAGTTAGTCTCTGAGGATTGTGCAGGAGCGACCAGGTGAAGTGATTCCAAGAGACGTTGAAGGGATTCCGGAGTTGTACATGAGTGTTGTTGACCCAGGTAGGAGAACTGCAAAGCAAAAGGAAAGCGCCAGGTGTATTTCAAGTGGTTTTGCATTAGCACCTGTAGCTGTGGTTTCATGGTGAGTCATTTAGCGATGGTAAGGGGAGCCAGGTCAGAAAAGAGCTGGTAAGTATGGCCCTGAAATAAGAGAGTGTCTTTATTGTGGGCAGCAGCAAGTAGCTGTTCTTTAGTGCGGAAGAAGTGCAGTTTAACTATGATGTCCCGAGGGGGACCGTCCTGTTGGCGTCAGGTGAGAGCCCTGTGGATTCGATCGAATTCCAGCCGTTCGATCGGTATAGAGGATGCTGAGAGTTCTTGGAATAAGGCCGTAGAGAAGGATTGCAGATCGTCAATAGTCTCAGGGATACCACGGATGCGTAGATTCGATCTGCGGGAGCGATTTTCCGCCTCCTCTAAACGTGAGAGGAGTGTGGCATTTTCATCACGCAAGGCTGCCTGCTCCTGGGCCTGTTCTTGCAAGGTGAGTTCCAAGTCGTCTACCCTGGTCTCTAGGTCAGATGTCCTCTGGCCTAGTTCTCTGATTTCACGGGATAGTCTGTTGGTAATTTGGTCTGATGTGACTTTAAGGGCCTTTTGTAACATAGATTCCATGTGTCTGAGAAAGTCCGATTGAGACATACCTGGTGCCGGATGGGTAGGGGAACCGCTGGTGTAAGATTCCGCGCAGTCTTCTTCCCCACTATCAGCCTGTGCAGATTCGTCCGGGGATGCGGCCTGTTGTCTGGCTAAGGCCTTCGCCGCCATTTTGGAGGAGGCGCGGGCCAGAGCTTCTTTGATAGGTTTCGGCTTCATTTTGCCGCGGTGACCGGTTAAAACCATCCCGGATGGATCGGTGCCTATTCCGGAGGGGAGTGCTCGAAAGAATGGGGTTGCAGATCGGTCCAGAATGCTTATTAAGTCCCGATGATGTGGCGGAGGGTGCGGAGCTCTAACGGGACACGTCCTCCATCGTGAGCCTCGCGCATGCGCCCCGTAGTGAGAATCTTTTAAAGCATAATTAAACTAAAAAAAAAAAAAAAAGTTGTATTTTTACGACAGAAGAATACCCTAGTGGTCAGCAGGCCTTAAAAAAATCTCAGATGCTGCCATCATTGCCTTGTCCAGACCCCATGAGCACTCCCAGCCACTTGAGCTCATGCTATTATTCTACCTGCCACTGTTAAAGTGGTTGTAAACCCTTACAGACCACTTTTACATACAGGTAAGCCTAGATTAAGGCTTACCTGTAGGTACAAGAAATATCTCCTAAACCTACACGGTTTAGGAGATATTTGCAAAAAAGACGGGCACCGATGTCTACGGCGCCTGTGCCGTAGACAACGGCGCAGGCTCTCTGTGGAAACATTTAGAAACGGGGAGCGTGCCATTTCTAAAGGCGACCGTGCCATGACTGGTGGCTCCCGCACGCATGAGTGACGTCATTGTGGCTCCGGCCAGTCATAGCACCGGAGCCGTGATACCCGAAAGTCACTCTGGGAGAGATGGCAATGACGGAGGAGGGGAACGAGGACCGCTGCAGGGGCTTCGATCTCAGGTAAGTAATTCATAATGAGCTGGTATGACTGAATGACAGGCCCAGCCAGGAGACCGCCCGGTGCTCATGGGTGTCCGTGAGCCTGCAGCCAAATGAAAGAGACTACCGCAACCTGCAGGAGACTTGGGGTGTCTGAGAATCCCACACAAACACCTGAGCTGTAAACCCTCAAAAGTCCCATGAAAGTCACACCTGCATGATACAGATATAATTTGGGTGCGACTTGTAAATGTCGGCAATAAAAAAAAAAGACAATTTGTGGTCCGCCCCCCCAGATTGTTCTTACCTTCTGTCTCTACCAACTGTATCTTAATTTATCGACCAATATAAGAGATTGTTCCCTGTGTACAGCTGATGGAATTCAGGAACTTTTGCATGTTTGTAAACACTATATGGTTGATTTTCCATGCCCGAGTTTACTGGCCATAATGGATATTCCCAGCCCATCATAACTGTTTCCCTTAGGACTGCTGGAGTTTACAGTGCTTCCCCTCTCTCCTTAACAGGCACAAACATACAAGGTCATCCAATGCTGTCCAGCATGATACCATCTAATGTTTGTAGGTAGCCTGAGGCAATTAAAAAGTAAACAAATCAATGATGCAATGCCTTGAACTACAAATAAATGTCAAATCTCATCATTTGGTCCAGTATGCAAAATACCTTGTGTATCTTTTCTACACTTAAAAATAACAAAGCATTTACTGCATTTACAATGGGATGCCCTGCAGGATGGCTTGAAAAAAATAACATTTGTAGTCATGCATTGTGCACACAAAAGATTGATGTTTGGTAATTTTTCCTGCAGCGGCAAGTGAAGAACAGCACTCCTGGGTTGTCAGCACTTTTACTGTAATCATATTCTACTCTTTTATCTTGATCAACAGATGAACAAAGAAAACACTGATGTTTCCATTAATAGATAGGCATGCAGTTCAGTTTAAATTACACATCAGTAGGGTTATTTATATGAAAGGTACATTCTATATTGCTCCATAAAAATGTATGTTCCCTAAAAAGGCAAGAGACAAGTTGAATGAGCAAACTAGGCTGTTTCCTTTTCATTTCTGATAATGGAGTCAGAACTAGGGATGAGCTTCGACTTCGAGTCGAACTCATGTTCGACTCGAACATTGCCTGTTCGCCTGTTCGGCGAACAACGAACAATTAGGGGTGTTCGCGTCAAATTCGAAAAGCCGCGGAACACCCTGTTAAAGTCTATGGGAGAAATCTAAAGTGCTAATTTTAAAGGCTAATATGCACGTTATTGTCCTAAAAAGTGTTTGGGGACCTAGGTCCTGTTCCAGGGGACACGTATCAATGCAAAAAAAGTTTTAAAAAAGGCTGTTTTTTCGGGAGCAGTGAATTTAATAATGCTTAGAGTGAAACAATAAAAGTGAAATATTACTTTAAAATTCGTACCTAGGGGGGTGTAAAGTTAGCATGTGAAATAGCGCATGTTTCCAGTACATAGAACTGTCCCTGCACAAAGTGTAATTTCTAAAAGGAAAAAAAGTATTTTAAAACCGGACTTGCGGCTATAATGAATTGTCGGCTCTGGCAATTCAGAGCGAATTCATTCATAAAAAAAAAAATAGCGTGGGGGTCCCCGCAAATTCCATTACCAGGCCCTTCAGGTCTGGAATAGATATTAAGGGGAACCCCGCCGTAAATTTGAAAAAAAATGACGTGGGGTTCCCCCCAAATATCTATTCCAGACCCTTCAGGTCTGGTGTGGATCCACACCAGACCCCTTATCCGAGCACGTTTACCTGGCCGGCCTCAGAGAAGAGGGGGGGACAGAGTGCGGCCCCCCCTCTCCTGAACCGTACCAGGCCACATGCCCTCAACATGGGGAGGATGTCCCCATGTTGATGGGATAAGGGCCTTATCCCCACAACCCTTGCCCGGTGGTTGTGGTGTTCTGCGGGCGGGGGCTTATCAGAATCTGGAAGACCCCTTTAACAAAGGGGACCCCCAGATCCTGCCCCCCCATGTGAATTGGTAATGGGGTACATTTTACCCCTACCATTTCACGAAGGAAGTGTAAATAGTTGGAAAAAACACACACACACACCGTAGAAAAAAGTCCTTTATTAATAAAAAAAGAGAAAAAAACTCCAGTGGTGATAATCCACTCGTTCCCGGCTTCCTGCTCCAACGTTGTCCGTATCCAGCGACGGGTGCGGGTGATCTCCGGTCCAGCGATGAGAAGATCCTTCATTCCAGAGCGCAGCATCGCCGACCTCCTCTCACCGCTGGACGAAGCCCAGCGAATGACGCGGCTGAAGCTGTGACATTTCTTATATAGGGGAGGCGGGGCCACCCATCACGTGACCCCGCCCCCTCTGACGCACCCTCTGCCACGGCACTGGAAGTGTAAATAGTTGGAAAAAACACACACACACACCGTAGAAAAAAGTCCTTTATTAATAAAAAAAAGAAAAAACCTCCAGCGGTGATAATCCACTCGTTCCCGGCTTCCTGCTCCACCGTTGTCTGTATTGAGTGACGGATGCGGGTGATCTCCGGTCCAGCGATGAGAAGATCCTTCCATCCAGAGCGCAGCATCGCCGACCTCCTCTCACCGCTGGACACAGCCCCGCGAATGACGCGGCTGAAGCTGTGACATTTCTTATATAGGGGAGGTGGGGCCACCCATCACGTGACCCCGCCCCCTCTGACGCACCCTCTGCCACGTCACTGGGGAATCCCAGTCTTCCCTCTTGCTGGGCTTCCCCAGTGACGTAGCAGAGGGACTTTTTTCTATGGTGTGTGGGTTTTTTCCAACTATTTACACTTCCTTCGTGAAATGGTAGGGGTACAATGTACCCCATTACCAATTCACATAGGGGGGGGAAGGATCTGGGAGTCCCCTTTGTTAAAGGGGTCTTCCAGATTCTGATAAGCCCACCGCCCGCAGACCCCCACAACCACCGGGCAAGGGTTGTGGGGATGAGGCCCTTGTCCCCATCAACATGGGGACATCCTCCCCATGTTGAGGGCATGTGGCCTGGTACAGTTCAGGAGAGGGGGGGCCGCACTCTGTCCCCCCTTTTTTCTGTGGCCGGCCAGGTTAACGTGCTTGGATAAGGGGTCTGGTGTGAATTTTTGGGGGAACTCCACGCCATTTTTTTTTTACATTTGGGGTGGAGTTCCCCTTACAATCCACACCAGACCTAAAGGGTCTGGAATGGATATTTGGGGGAACCCCACGTCATTTTTTTTTTAAATTGACGGTGGGGTTCCCCTTAATATCCATTCCAGACCTGAAGGGCCTGGTAATTGAATTTGGGGGGGACCCCCACGCATTATTTTTTATTTTTATGAATGAATTCGCTCTGAATTGCCAGAGCCGACAATTCATTATAGCCGCAAGTCTGGTTTTAAAATACTTTTTTTCCTTTCAGAAATGACACTTTGTGCAGGGACAGTTCTATGTACTGGAAACATGAGCTATTTCACATGCTAACTTTACACCCCCCCCTAGGTACGAAATTTAAAGTAATATTTCACTTTTATTGTTTCACTTTTAGCATTATTAAATTCACTGCTCCCGAAAAAACGTCCATTTTTAAAACTTTTTTTTGCATTGATACATGTCACCTGGGACAGGACCCAGGTCCCCAAACACTTTTTAGGACAATAACTTGCATATTAGCCTTTAAAATTAGCACTTTAGATTTCAAATGTTCGAGTCCCATAGACTTTAACGGGGTTCTAAAGTTCACACGAACATTTGGTGTGTTCGCAAGTTCTGGTGTGAACCGAACAGGGGGGTGTTCGGCTCATCCCTAATGGTAACTATAATCACAGGTAGTGTTACTCACTGTGTCTCCGACTTTGTGGTGTCTAGCAGTGACACCTATGCCGAAATCAGGAGATAGGGTCTCCTCCAGCCCCTCCCACTTCACATTCCTCACCAGTCAGCTGACCTCTAGTCTCTGCCCCGCAGCCATGCCATCAACTGAATGGGCGCCTGCAAAGAGGCTAAGTGGGCGGCCACGGGCTCCAGGAACAGCCCAGCTGGGTCAGCCACAGGCTCCAGGGATAGCCCTGCTGGGCGGCCGCAAAAAGGCTGGGAGAGCAGTGCGGGCTTCAGGAACAGCCCATGATTCGGTGACCCCTGGCAAATCTTTATTTGACCCCCAAGGGGGTCCCGACCCCCAGGTTGAGAACCACTGCTTTAAGCAGACTGGCAGTTATGCATTTCAAATGTATTGTTTAACATGCATCTCCTTAAGCCAAAATGCCTTCCTTTCCCTTAAAGTAAATCATTAATTTTAACAACAGCGAATTACAATTAAGTACAGAAACATACCACTGCCATTTTTTTTACTCCCACATTAAAAGTACACTCTAAGGATCGATTATTTGCACTTAATGGAAATGTGGTCTCCATTTTCTAAGTAAAGAAAAAAAAACAATGCTCTTTCAGATCGTGCTATACAGTAATAGAGCTCATCAGCAAACAGAACACTTTGAACAATCTCTCTGGAATAGTTACCAGCCTACAAGCTGTTAGTCGCAAGCACAACTGAAAACTAATTGAAGTGGTGCTTCCTCCATTTTCCGTCTGAATGCCCCAGTGGACAGGTAGAATTCAAATGACATGAAACCTTTTAAAACAATGGCATTTGAAATGAACAATTGACTGTTCAGAATCCATTTCTCACAAGTCTGAATGTTTGCATATTATTAGAAATCACTCTTTACTTTCATTAGTCAGTGTGAAAGACGCTGTAAACACTGTTTTTTTCTTTTTACAAAACTGTTAAAAACAACAAGGACAAAAGATTTTCTGATCCATTTTTCCAACAAGAAAAATATGTTGTGAATGATTACAATGCTGGTAATGAAACAATAAAGAACACATTAATGGCTGTTGGGCTAGATTTAAGTTTTTTTTCCTGCTCATTGAAAAAATAAAATGAAAACGTTTTAGTAAGCACACAAATAAAAATACAGGCATACCCCAGCTTGTTCAATTAAGCTTTGGTAATAAAACCTGGAAACTCATTGGTTTCTATGCAGAAGTGAGCCTGATTTTGAACTCTCCAGCTATAGTAAATAAACCATATTGCATACTTAAAAGTGGGGTCTGCCTGTACTTCAATTTTTTTAATATGATGTACTATAAATAGATACCAAGCTATTTCACAATTGTATTATAACATCCACCCGGGAACACACTGATTTAAGTATTACCTGGTAAAAAAAATATTTTAGCTTTTGTCCTTATCAACATCAATAAAAAGAAGTGAATGCTTTCATTTTAAAGAGATGTATACATACACAGTGGTAATTGAAAACAAGTATAATGTTCTGTGAAAAGTAAATACAAAAATGGCAGCCAACACTGCTGTGGACAAAAAAGCAAATTGTATGTATGTAAAAAAGTGTGGCGCTATTTTTGTAAACAGGTGTATGTTAAATTATGCTTTAAACAGTAAATAAACACCTATGAACATGAACAGTGAGATGAATCTTTAAATATGATCAGTACAGTGACTCCTCTATATTGATCATGATAATAACACCTCTACTGGTGAGTGAACAATAATCCAGGAGAGGGAAAAATTTGTGACAATAAAAAATGTGTAACTGGAATAGTCCAAAGTGAAAAAGTAATCCGAGAGGCTGACAAGAAAATCCAACCAGGAAAGTGACCCTCTGTTTGGAAGGAATTCCTGAAAACACCGCCACCAAAGATAAGAGGAGGCTTACTAGGTGTCTCCTAAATGGTCCAAAACAGTCTTTGAACAGTTATTCAACGCCAATCAGTCAGAACATCAATAGGTATAACATATATTCATGTAGAGAGCAGAGGCCCTGTATCCATGTAACATGCGTAATATAATGAAAAAAATTGCATAGCATGTTACCATTTAAAAAGGATAGTGGACTAAAACCAAAGAATGGGAAAATACAGTTATGAATATGGCTGGAGAAGCAGAGACTCAATATATTAGGGATCCCTCAGACATTACGGAAAGGAAATGGTTGGAGGCCCAGACAATGTATCAACAAGTCACATTAAATGCAGCAGAAAACAAACGCTTTTTTATACAACAAACTTATTTTAATGAAGGGGAGAACACAGGGCACTTATTAGCAGTTATAGCAAGAGCACAGCAGGGTAAAACACATGTTGCCGCCATTCAAACGCCGCTTGGAGACACTGTCAGTGATCAGGCCCAGGTTGCCTCTGTATTTACAGACTTTTTCAAGGAGGTATATACGTCCAAGGTGGATCCCACCGAGGAGGCGATATCTAGCTTTTTGGACCGTTGTACCTTACCTAAGGTCACGGCCCAGGAAGTGTTGATGCTGAATGCCCCACTTAAATTGGCGGAACTGTCGCTGGCTGTGTCGCAAATGGCAAATAGTAAAGCACCGGGTGCGGATGGGCTACCCATAGAAACCTACAAAAGGTATAGTGGAACACTTTTACCGGGGTTACTAGAGGTGCTTAGGGAATCTTTTGAGGCAGGTAGATTGCCACCCTCTATGGGTGAGGCTGTGGTGGTGGTACTTCCTAAGCCGGCAAGGACCCTTTGCAGCCCGACTCGTACAGGCCTATATCATTACTGAATTCTGATGTTAAAATTTTAGCGCGAGCCTTAGCTACAAGGCTGTCCAAGGTGATAGCTAGGCTGGTCCATGTGGACCAGTCTGGATTTATCCCAGCACGCTCCACAGCACTGAATATCAGGAGACTTTTCCTGAATCTCCAGTTGCCGGTGGAGAATTCGGGACATAGGGCGATCCTCTCGCTCGACGCTGCCAAAGCTTTTGACAGCGTCGAGTGGAGATATCTTTGGTCAGTGTTGAATAGAATTGGCTTGGGAGAGAACTTTGTTAAATGGATACAACTTCTATACGCGGCCCCGTCAGCGAGAATTAGGATAAATGATGAGATGTCGGAGGCCTTTCCTTTGTTTCGGGGCACTAGGCAGGGGTGTCCTTTATCACCCCTGCTCTTTGCCCTAGCACTGGAACCGTTGGCTGCTAGAATACGCACTTCCCCTGATGTAGTGGGGTTTCGACGCAGGCATGGAGAGACTAGACTGTCCTTGTATGCGGATGATGCACTGCTGTATTTGGGGGATACGGAGGGATCCCTGCTTGCTGCGATGCAACTCATAGAGACTTTCGGGGAGCTCTCTGGATTTGCCATTAACTGGCATAAGTCGGTACTCCTTCCACTCGACAACCCACCATCGGAATTGCCAGGGATAGCATCCAGGATACAAATTGTAGACTCCTTTAAGTACCTAGGAATTGTAGTGACCAGAGACCCAACAGACTATGTGTCCCTAAATCTTAAGCCTCTACTGCACAAATTTAAAACTAAATGCTCGGCCTGGTGTAAGCTGCCTCTAACGGTTACGGGACGGGTAAACCTGATTAAGATGGTTTGGGCCCCTCAGCTGCTGTATATCTTACATAATGCCCCAATGTGGATCCCAAAATGTTGGTTTCAACGAATAGACTCCCAGTTCCGATCACTTATCTGGAACAACAGAGTGGCCAGAATAAAACTCCTCACCCTTCAATACCCTAAAGATCAGGGGGGAATGGCTGTCCCCCATGCACAGACGTACTTTTATGCGGCTCAATTGCAGCACTTTGTAGGGTGGAGCCAATCAACGGTGACGGATCCCTCTAGAACATTGCTCATTGACCCCACCACTTTGTACTCTGCAATGTCACACATGGAGATGGGCTTCCCTGGGGTCCCGGACGGTGGCCCCACGGTCTGCCTCTTAAAAAAATTATGGAAAGCTGTCAGGAAAAGGATGGGGATCACTGGTTTCCTGCCTAGCACGCCCATTTGGAGGAACAGGTTCTATGCCGAATTAGTCAAGATTCAGGACTGCTCCAGATGGGAGGCTGCGGGTATTCAATACTTACGCCAGATCTTTGATGGAACGGCCCTGAAGTCTTTTGAAAGGCTGAGGGAGGAATTCCCCTTATTGGAAGGGTCGCACTATCACTATCTCAGGCTAGCTCATGCAATTCGATCTCAGAGCCATTGTTCCACATTGCGACGGGAGGAATCCCGCTTCTTGGAGTCGGTCTTTGACGACGCTGAGAAGAAGGGGTTTATCTCTAGAGCGTACCTGCAACTACTGGCACCCTTACAGGCACCCGATGTTCTTCCTTGTAGAGGGAAATGGGAAAATGACATAGGACCAATAGATGGGGAGCAATGGGAACAGATATTGAGTACAGGGCCTTTGGTTTCGGTCTCAGCTGCCCAAAGACTGTCGCATTTGTTCATTCTCCACAGAGTGTATAGAACTCCAGTACAATTGCACCAATGGGGTAGACGTGATTCACCCATTTGCCCTAAATGTCAGGCACACCCTGGTGACCTCATCCACATGTTGTGGAGGTGCCCCAAACTAGTGAGGTACTGGAATGCTGTGATCAAAATCACTAACTCTACCTATCAGGTCCAGTTGCCGGCAAGCCCACTTGTGTGCTTGCTGGGGGGTATTGACGAGGACCTATACTTGCCTCCTGTGTACACTGCCTTGCTTAGGCTTCTGTACTTAGCACGGAAGCTTGTAGCGAGATACTGGCTGTCTGCCCGGGTTCCATCGAGCCGGCAGTGGATACAGGAGGTCAATAGAATTCTTATTAGAGAAAAGAACACGTACATACATAGGAAGGCACCGCACAAATTTGACACCATATGGCAGGGGTGGCTGAATTCCTCGGAAGTGGCCCCCCCACAACTGGTCCTTGATAGATTACTGATTGGATGAGGTCCTGGAGGATTACCAAAATGGGATGGGTTCATCTCTTTAAAAACTGTGAGTTATGGAGGTAATGAGATGTATGGGGTGACAAACAGGGTACCTTTGGCAGCAGGCTGGGCTGATTCCCCCCCCCCCCCCCCCTCCCCTTCTTTTTCTTTTTCTTTTTTTTCTTTTTTTTTTTTTCCTTTTCTTTGTTTCTTCTTATTTGATTATTGTTTATTTGCCTTGTATTTTTCTCAGGCTTGTATTGCCTACAGAAGGAATGCCAGGTTCATGGAAACACTGTTTTAGCACCGTCATCAGGAATGTGTATCATCCATAGGCTATGGGTTTGATTAGTTATGTACTGTGAAGGTGCTTATCTTCTTTGTGTTGTTTATCCGGGTTGTACATCCCTGGTATTCTGTACTGCTACTGTACCTTTTTTATTTTTTCAAAATAAAAACTTTTCTGATTAAAAAAAAAAAAAAAAAAAAAGGATAGTATTTAATAAAAACAAAAAAATTAACACTCACATTTGGATGGTCATAAATGCGCGTATCAAGTGGAAGTACAGGTACTTGAGCGATGTGTATAGGTAGGTCCACCCGACTAGTTTTGACTCATAAGTTATCATCTGGGGTATAAACTGTGTGTATATGGGGGGGTCCTACCTATACACATCGCTCAAGTACCTGTACTTCCACTTGATACGCACATTTATGACCATCCAAATGTGGGTGTTCATTTTTTAGTTTTTATTAAATACTACCATTTTTAAACAGTATCATGCTGCTATGCGATGTTTTTCATTATATTACACGGATACCAGGCCTCTTCTCTCTACATGAATATATGTTATACCCATTGATATTCTGACTGATTGGCATTGAATGACCGTTTTGGATCCAGGACCAGCTGTATTCATCGAGTCTACTGACCATTAAGCCTTTCTTGACTTGGGCGATATATGCCTCTCCAAGTCAGAGACATCTGGTAAGCCTCCTCTTATATTAAAGTATATTATAAGTGTATTACACCCCTATATACTGCACACCAAACAATAGCACACCTATACCAGTCCTTAAAAGGACTTTTGTGGACCTGTTAGCTAACGATTTGTGTCACTACAGTCTGTCCCTGCTCCACACAGCAACCTCTCCCTACACTGACAAAAAGCAGAATGTATCACACCAGTTATAAAACTTTTTTTCCAGTATCGTTTGTCACTGTGTGTAGCAAGAGGTAAAGCAGCAAAACAGAAAAAATTTCTGCAGTACCCAAATACACCAGTCACAATGCTGCACAGTGCACGATACAAATCCACTATATTATGCTTTCTATGTTATAAAGTATATTATAAGTGTATTACACCCCTATATACAGCACACAAATAATAGTACACCTATACCAGTCCTTAAAAAGACTTTTGTGGACCTTTTAGCTAGCGATTTATTTCAATACAGCCTGTCCCTGCTCCACACAGCAAACTCTCCCTACACTGACAAAAAGCAGAATGTAAAATGGCCACCAGATCAGGTCTCTTTATAATGTAGGGGGTATGTCCATGTGCTGAAATGTCTCAATTGGCCTGTACCACCTAAGGAATGTGTCATGGGTCAAAGTTCTTTTCAATGTAAAATTGCGGATGGGCGCGAATATCGCCAGATGTCCGCCTGTTCGGCGAACGAGCAAAGTCCGACCGCCGGGCGAACTGCTAGGCCATCTCTAATAGTGGGGTCACTGTACTGATCATATTTAAAGATTCACCTCACTGTTGATGTTCATAGGTGTTTATTTACTGTTTAAAGAATAATTTAACATACACCTGTTTAAAAAATAGCGCTACACTTTTTTTACATGTATACACACACAATATGAGACCGATGCTTGCTAAATAATGGTTAACAATAAAACACAGTAAACAGTAAAATATAAAAGACTTACATACCTGAAAAGCAAACTTGATAAAACGTAGCAACAATAAAACATTACAGTTAAAAAATACAGTAAAACAGAGAAGAACAATAGGGCTAGAACAGACAACTATTTTTGGCTTTTTTATTTTATATTTTTTTTTTACTTTTTTTTTACACTTTTATTTGTAACTGTAATGGTTCCAAAGTCAGGGTCTCTCAAAATCCGATGACATGTTTGGAGACCCTGTGAAAATGTGTCCTAGACTGTGCAGTGCTGTAGCCTACGCTAAAACTCCACTCGTGTGTAGTAGCATTCTAAATATTCACTGATGCAAAGACCAGATTGTCCGGGACAGGAGGGACAATAATAGCGGATGTCACTGACTGCAAATTCAAAGACAATTTTTTCTGATATTATTTCTGTTGCCTGAATCACTGTGCTGTTATAGACTTTATTTCTGTACAGATCCAGTTACATTTCCCATATTTGCAGCTACATGTCTCAGCACTGATCTCTTTAGTCTCTACTGTTTAAATTTTTCAAGTTAGACAGAGCACAACCTTCTACTTCACAAGATGAAGCAGCTTTGCAAAAGTTGAAGATATTTGCTAGACTCAAACACAAAGCCTTTCTTGAAGCTTATAGAGAATTAGGAAACAAACAGGGTGGAAATTAGGGTTGTCCCGATACCACTTTTTTGACACCAAGTATGAGTACCGATACTTTTTTTTAAGTACTCGCAGATACCGATTACCGATACCTATTACCTAGGAAGAGAAGGTAAAGGGGTGGTTTGGGGGAGTTGGATGAGGCTGGGGTGAAGATGTGCTGACTGGTAGACTGAATGACTGGTTGACTGTAGCAGGGCTGACTAGGAGAGTGTAGATGGGCTGACTGGTATGCTGTAGCAGGGCAGACTGGGAGACTGTAGAAGGGCAGACTGGGAGACTGTAGGTGGGCAGACTGGTAACTGAGGAAAAAAAAAAGGAGGGCTGATAAAGTGGGGAGGGGAGTCACAATCCTGACTACTGCTCTCTATTTAAATAAAACAAAACAAAACAAAATATATGGCTGATACTTAAATAAACATGATTGAACACATTCAGCTGGTGCAAACACCCAGTGTATGTTTCCCACCAAAAATAAGTATAAAATATATGTGCTGCGCTGCTGTGTCAATTTCTATAGTTTTAAATAACAAAACAAAAATGACTGGCAAAGAAAAGTAATCTAATCATACACTGACCTGCTACAGTGGTGCTGGCCGTGTGTCTGTGCCTCTGCTTGCTGGAGAGGGGGGAGAGGGGGGGGCTCCACCAGGCTAAGTATGGACACACAGGGCATGGGGAGAAGCCTCGCTGTGTGCAGAGCCATGAAGCTGCCAGGCAAAAGTCAGATCTGTGCGGAGGTCACACAGGACTCACTCCTGCTCACTGGACTGTGACAGAAATAGCGGAGCCGCGATGAGCAGAGCTGAATGTGAGAGCTGCACCCGGCAGAAGGGGGAAGACAGTGGAATGGGGGGAGCTGGGCTTGCTCACCTCACCTCTAATGAAGGAAGTTTCCACAGACATGCGGTCCCGAGACTGGTGATAGCTGGCGAGAGGGGAGGAGGAGGTGGGGAGGGAATGACACGTGATTGGTTGTTAAGGAAGCGGCGGCCCCGTTCCTTAACAACCAATAATTGCCAGCATTTTTTTCTTTACTTTTCAGCTGTTACCAGGGAATTCCTGCTGACAGCTGAAAGTAGGGCGCCCGAAGGTATCGGTTTTTGGTATCGGGGCATTTGCACGAGTACAGATACTCTTGCAAATGCTTAGTATCGGCACCGATACCAGTATCGGTATCGGTGCAACCCTAGTGGAAATGTATAATAAATAATCTGATCTGTGGAAAAGGACTGTGCAATGAATAACTGTTGCTGATGATACAGAACATTGATAATGCAATGATACAGAACAGCTAACCGTAGACTTGTAAAATGCGAATTTTATAAAAGTTATAAGAAAATTTAAGTAATGAGAAAATTAAATGTAGCTAAGGTTTGCTATTATAGTTATGGTTAAGAGATAGTTTGTTGTTTTCATGTATGGGTTTGGCTCCTTCTAGTGACTGCTGGACCCTATAGCCCCGTACACACGTATGGGTTTCCCATCGGGAAAACTGCCATGAGAGCTTTTGGTCGGGAATCCCGGCCATGTGTATGCTCCATCGCAGTTTTCCCGACAGCGGTTTTTAAGCTGCCAGTTTTCCTAGGGGTAAAGACTGCGGTGGAGCATACACACGGCCGGGTTTACAGACAAAAGCTCTCATGGCACTTTTCCTGTTGCAAAACCCGGCCGTGTGTAGGGGAAAAAGTAACCGAGCAGGTTCTCGTTTTCCCCTCGGGTTTCCCGGCCGTAAAAAGTCTGTATGTGTGTACTAGGCATTTGAGTGTTTCTTTTCCTTCTGTGAGAATGACCAGAGCAATGCATTATGGGACATATAGTCTGGAACAAGGAAGTGACACTGTTGGCCCGGGCCAATCTGGACAACAGGACACAGAATGCAGTGCGCACAGAACAGCCTGCTGGGAGAGGAAATAAAAAGGCGTGTGTGGCTTGATTTTTCTCTCTATGGATGCCATCTTGAACCTATCAGCAGGAGGTCTGTGTGACATGGGTGAGAGTCTGCGACCTATACAGCGGAGAGCCGGATCGCCAGCCTCAGAGGGATCTCAGAGGACAGCACCGCTAACCCAGCAAAGTGTCCGACCTGCGCTCCAGATCATCAGGGTACATCTGCATTCCAGCCCAATGGGAGTTGCAGCGCGGGGTTGAAGGGTCATTTTCATAGGACACAGACACCAGGGATTTCCGGCTGAAACCCTTCATCCATCTAATGTCCACAGTGGTGAGCGGGCACAGCCCATCTTGATTGTGATAACAGTATTGCTGAGTAGTTCTTTTACAGACTGGCTTGTGATACCTGTAGTTCCACGGATATGAATCTACTTCTTCACATAACAGGCTCTTGGGGCCTATTTTTTCCCATTGCGCCCAGAAGTCAGTATTGTGTTCCACTCCTATTTACAGTTAAAGAGGAACACACACGTGGTTCTAGTTCTTCCCATAATGTATAAATTAGTTCATCCTGCGATTTTCCTTTTATGGCTTTTCTCACTTTGGATTACAAATTGCACTGCAGTATTATCTACAGGGCTAGCTGAAGTTATACAGAATTGAAAGAACATTTATAATCTCCTCTTGGTAAGTGCCACTGCTCTGCATTTTATTGCTAAATTATTGAACTATAACCTAGGGGAAGCCAATTGGTAGGATATTACTCAAGTTATATTGTGAATTGTATGCCCATGTCTATCATTGATTATTGGTCTGTGTGCTGAGGCCTCAGAGGAAAGGTATCCAACACATGTGTTAAGGGTGTTGGATATTTGTTTCTCTGTATCCCTGGTAGAGGATTTATGTTAAAGCGGGAGTTCACCCATTTATAAAAAAAAAAATTCTCCCCTTAGATTCCTGCTCGTTCGGTCTAGGGGAATCGGCTATTTGTATTAAAATATGAGCAGTACTTACCCGTTTTCGAGATGCATCTTCTTCCGTCGCTTCCGGGTATGGGTCTTCGGGAGCGGGCGTTCCTTCTTGATTGACAGGCTTCCGACGGTCGCATCCATCGCGTCACTCGTAGCCGAAAGAAGCCGAACGTCGGTGCGGCTCTATACTGCGCCTGCGCACCAACGTTCGGCTTCTTTCGGAAAATCGTGACGCGATGGATGCGACCGTCGGAAGCCTCTCGGAAGACTGTCAATCAAGAAGGAACGCCCATTCCCGCAGCCCATACCCGGAAGCGACGGAGAGGATGCATCTCGTAAACGGGTAAGTACTGCACATATTTTAAAACAAATAGCCGATTCCCCTAGAGAAAACGAGCAGGAATCTAAGGGGAAAAAGTGCCCTCTAAGGGTGAACCCCCGCTTTAAGTACCTGTGTATACCAGTTTCAAGAAATACTCTGTCCAACTTAACCACTTCAATACAGGGCTTTTATACCACTTCCATATCTGGCCTATTCTGGTACTTCTCTCCTACATGTACAGTACAAATCATCATTATTTTGCTAGAAAATTACTCAAAACCCCCAAACATTACATATGTTTTTTTTTTAGCAGACACCCTAGGGAATAAAATGACAGTCATTGCAACTTTTTTAAAAGAAAAATTATTAATTTGCAAAATTTTATAACAGAAACAAAGAAAGGTGCATTTTTTTTCATTTATAGCACAAAAAAAAATAGTGGTGATTAAATACCACCAAATAAAAAAACTCTATTTGTATGAAAAAAAAGGACAAAACATTCATATGGGTGCAGTGGAAGAAACACTGTTTGAAAGATTGAAAGACTTTTCCAAGATATCTGGTAAGGATAATCAGAAGTTTCAAGAAGTGGGTTATCATTTGCTTCAACTACAACTTGATAAGAACTACAGAAAAGAGTGGTGCAAAGCAAACTTTGTGCCAATCGGTGCCTATCCACAAAAATGTCAGAATCAAAATCAATATGTAGTAGGTGGCAGGGATTTTAAAGGGTACAGCACACAATAAAAAATCACTTTATTGAACACCATAGAAACACAGGCTAAAACATTTGTATAGTGTTGAAAAAGTAAAAAAAGGCTCACTAACTATACATGCATTACCAAAACAATGTAACAACAGTAAGGGATATAATATATCTCAATCCAGTGAGTGTGGTCCAAAATGAATGGATTCTTATACGGGTCAACTTCACTAATGAAACAGACCTTTGATTAAATGTTTCTGTCCTCTTATTCATTGTCAGAGGATACATTTCAGGTTCTATGTTTGGGCCTGGGATTCCGTCCTCAGAACAACATTAATATTTAACCACTTAAGACCCGGACCAATATGCAGGTTAAGGACCTGGCCCCTTTTTGCGATTCGGCACTGCGTCGCTTTAACTGACAATTGCGCGGCCGTGCGACGTGGCTCCCAAACAAAATTGGCGTCCTTTTTTTCCCCACAAATAGAGCTTTCTTTTGGTGGTATTTGATTACCTCTGTGGTTTTTATTTTTTTGGGGGATTTTCCCAAATCTACCTCTTTCCACCGGTGCCGCTAGTGATAAAAACCCTGTTGAAGATTGCGAGGGAGAAGGTCCATGCAATAGTAATTCTACCTTTTTGGCCACAGAGGCCGTGGTTCATTCTGCTCCTACAGATGACGTCTACCACTAAGGAGAGATCTCCTGTGGCAGGGCCAGTGGGTGCATCCCAACCCGGGCAGGTTGCAACTGACAGCCTGGTTGCTGAATCAACCAGAATACAGGCACAAGGCATTTCAGAAGAGGTAATCTCAACATTATTAAAGTCTAGGAAGGCCTCAACCAATGTTACCTACAACAGGATTTTGAAAAAATTCACAACTTTTGCGTTACAACAAAATTTTTCCCCAGTGGATCCGTACGTTGCGCAAATGCTGGACTTTTTACAATCTGCACTGAAGGTGGGCCTAGCCTATAGTACAATAAAAGTACAAATATTAGCCTTAACGTGCTTCACAGGGCACAGGTGGGCCATGAAACTAAATCCTCCAAGAAGGTCTCTGTTCCCAGCCTGGGACTTAGGCACGGTGCTAAAGGCTCTTCTTCTACATCCTTTTGTGGCGGCAGAATCATGTCCGCTCTGGTTTCTAACAGTCTTTCATCTCAACTGGGAGGCGGTGCTACCTATCTTCACACAACCTCAGAGGCAAGAAGAAGAACTAGACCTCAGACCATTGGACATGGTCAATCTTTTTTCGGTTTACCTACACTATTCTCTACAGGTGCGCAAAACGTATTCCCTCTTCACCTTTACCATCTGGTCCTAAAAAAGGACAAACCGCTTCAACAAGAATAATTTCTACCTGGATCACCAAAGTAATAAGTCTCACGTACGAGAAACAGGGGCTGATGCCTCCACAGGCAATTAGAGCTCATTCTACCAGAGGGGTGGCAGCCTCCTGGGCAGCATCTGCTAAAATACCGGTTGAAGAAATACGCAGGACGGCCAGCTGGAGTTCCTGCAAGACCTTCGCGAGGCATTACAATTTAGACGTGGCATCTGCTAATGCGTCTAGTTTCGGAAATGCCATGGTATCTGCGCCTTTTCAGGCAAAATAAAAAGATTCACTTAAGCAGCATTTTCAGTTGTTGTCTGAGTCTTAAATACATTTTCACACCCTAGTTGTGCTAAATTAAATCCCATGGTGTGCTGACGTGAGGCTGGCCAGGAAAACTGAAATTTTTTATTAATACCTACGGTAATTTTCCTTTCCTGGCCTGTCCTCACGTCAGCACAGCTCTTCCCTCCCTATAAGCCTGTCGTCCTCCAATTAAGTGGAACAAAGGCTGGGGAGAAGGGGCCCCCTACTTATTAGCTAAGAAGAAGGTGGTACTGGTGGACCGGAGGAGGGGATTAACCCATGCTTTGCTGACAGGCCAGGAAAGGAAAATTACCGTAGGTATTAATAACAATTTTGCCTCTGGACCAAAACTGCAGGAGTTTGTGGGGAGCTGAATTTGATGGACATGTGTCGTTTTTCAATCTAGTAAATCCATGTTAATGAGTTAGTGCTTCCCTGTGTCAAAGAAGCAGTGACCTTATGTTATATTTTTCTAGGACATACAGTAATTTTTTCCTTCCATATACAGTGGGTGACCGCGATATTGTGTCAATCTTGCTCCCTTTCTCGGCGAGATTGAGCACCTACGAGCCCCATCGCGGGAGCCAGCGCCGAGCTGGCTTGCCGCGATGGAGACAAAGCCGTCATAGAAGCGACGGGAGATCCGACTTGGATTCCCGCCAATTCTACACGTGTGCGGCGTTTGTTATGAATCCCGAGGGGGAAGTCCCCGCCGGATTTTAAATAAAAATCCGGCATGGGTTCCCCCCTCAGGAGCATACCGGGTCCTTAGGTCTGGTATGGGTTGTAAGGAGACCCCCCGTACGCCGGAAAAACGGCGTAGGGGGTCCCCCTACAATCCATACCAGACCCGTATGCAAAGCATGCTACCCGGCCGGCCAGGAAAGGAGTGGGGACGAGCGAGCGCCCCCCCTCCTGAGCCGTACCAGGCTGCATGCCCTCAACATGGGGGGTTGGGTGCTCTGGGGCAGGGGGGCACACTGCGGGGCCCCCCCACCCCAGAGCACCCTGTCCCCATGTTGATGAGGACAGGGCCCCTTCCCGACAACCCTGGCCGTTGGTTGTCGGGGTATGCGGGCGGGAGGCTTATCGGAATCTGGGAGCCCCCTTTAATAAGGGGGCCCCCAGATCCCGGCCCCCCACCCTAAGTGAATGGATATGGGGTACATCGTACCCCTACCCATTCACCTGGAGGAAAAATGTTAAAGTTAATAAACACGACACAAGGGTTTTTAAAATAATTTATTAGTCTGCTCCGGAGGCACCCCCTGTCTTCTTTAGCTCTTTTCACCAGGGGGGGCTTCTTCTTTGACGTCTTCGGGTGGGGGCGGCTCTTCTTCGCCGCCGTCTGGTTCTCTTCCACCGCCGGGGGGGTCGCTTTTATAAAAGCGCCCACCCCCCGGCGGGTTTCCTGCGACGTCTTCGGCGGGGGGTGGTGTGCTTCTCAGGGGGGGCTTCTTCTTCCGCTATCCGGGGGGGTCTTCTCCGCTATCCGGGGGGGTCTTCTCCACTCTCCGGGGGTCTTCTATTTTTGCCGCTCTCCGCTGTTGACTCGGCGCACCCCTGTTCTTCCTCCCGCTGTCGGGTGCCTTCTCCTTCTGTGCTGAACGTCTTCTTCTTCTTCTGTGCTGTGATGTCTTCTCCTTCTTCTGTGCTGTGACGTCCCCCCGGATAGCGGAGAAGACCCCCCCGGATAGCGGAGAAGAAGCCCCCCCTGAGAAGCACACCACCCCCCGCCGAAGACGTCGCAGGAAACCCGCCGGGGGGTGGGCGCTTTTATAAAAGCGACCCCCCCCGGCAGTGGAAGAGAACCAGACGGCGGCGAAGAAGAGCGGCCCCCACCCGAAGACGTCAAAGAAGAAGCCCCCCCTGGTGAAAAGAGCTAGACAGGGGGTGCCTCCGGAGCAGACTAATAAATTATTTTAAAAACCCTTGTGTCGTGTTTATTAACTTTAACATTTTTCCTCCAGGTGAATGGGTAGGGGTACGATGTACCCCATATCCATTCACTTAGGGTGGGGGGTCGGTATCTGGGGGCCCCCTTATTAACCACTTGAGACCCGTAGGACGTCAAATGACGTCCTGGACTTTGTGCGGTGATATCTGAATGATGCCTGCAGCTACAGGCATCATTCAGATATCACAATTATTAGCTAGATTACCAGGCGTGGTTTTATATAATTATAGTAATGTACAGCCATTTCTCTTTTACCTTTTTTACGAAGATGGCATCAATATTTTAGGCATGCAATTAGCTTCTAGACTAGAGGATGATAGATGATACATATTTTTCTACCTCTTCATTTCATTTTTGCTTTTGTGTAAGCTCTGTATGAAAATAAAACTTCTGATGTGTTAAAAGCAAACATTGTTACCAAGTTACCAATGTCAAAGATAAGAGACAAATTCAGACAGGTGACATTACCCTCAGCAGTTTGTACATTTACATAAACCTATGCTTGAGTTTAGCCTCATCCTAAAAGGCAACCACTATAGTAAAATGCTTTCTAAGCATCAATTCCAGTGCTGCAATTTCAGACACAGTTAAAGGTAATTATTTATTTTAGAATTGCAAGTCTATAGCCCTTAACTGCTGGTGATTATCAACCATTTGTATAATATGGGAAATCATTGTTATATGTCACTAGAGCTATTTCTGTATTTATTTATTTCTGTGTCTAACATAAGCATTAACAGCAATATTTGATTAATCATCATGAAGTTTCTTTCCTGTTGACAAATGTTAATATGTCATATGGGCAAAAGTTTGCAGACATCTGCCCATCATACCTGCACCATATGGCCAAACATATGTGGACATTCTCTACAGTGTTAGGGCTCTTTCACACTAGCGGAGTGCCTAACTCCCTCTGAAAAGCGATCCGTAGTGGAACACTTTTCAAAGGGTGGAAAAGCAGCGGCTGGCAGTACCTTCTTAATGTTTTTTTTTTTTTGTTTTGTTTTGTTTTGCAATAGTGCACATTTTTTTATCCTACCTAAAACATGGCGATACTGACTCTGACACTGATACTATTTAAAAAAAATACTTTGTTATCCTATCTAAAATACTCTGATCCTGACCTTTGACCCTGGCCCTTGACCCAAATGATAACCCTGACCCAGATTAAACCCTGATTGAGCTATTTTATTTATTTATTTTTTCTTACACGCACTGTTTTGTTTACACTCTTCTCTAAAAAGGAGAAAAAGATGCAAAATATATTTTTCTCCGTTCAAGAGGAGAAAACAATACAGAGGCTCATCACTGAGAAAGCCAATCAAAAAATTTAGGGAACTGGGATTCCCCATGATAGCTACAGGATGCAGGGCTCAAATATGCAGTGACAAGAAAAAGTATGTGAATTAACTGGTTTTCTACAGTTATTTGCCATAAAAATGTGATCTGATGCTCATCACAGCAATAGACAAACACAATGGGGGTTATTTACGAAAGTGCAAGCTACAAGTGCAAAGTGCACTTGGAAGTGCAGTCGCTGTAAATCTGAGGGGTAGATCTGAAATGAGGGGAAGCTCTGCTGATTGTATTATCCAATCACGTGCAAGCTTAAATGCTGTTTTTTTTAAATCCTTGCATGTCCCCCTCGGATCTACAGCGACTGCACTTCCAAGTGCACTTTCAGTGCAATTTCAAGTGCACTTTGCACTTGTAGTGCAAAGTGGATTTGCCTTTAGTAAATAACCCCCAATAAGTACTTAATACATGAGGATGAACAGATGCTTTGGGTATGCAGAGAAGCCGGCATGTTTCACAGACTCCTCCTTCTTCAAGGCAGCTCCTCATGCATCTATAGCTTTATACAAAACATATACCATTAGTACATTAGTATTAATACCAATTAATTGTTTAACTACATCATTAAAATAGTATATACTAGTAATGACAAATATACATGCTCACCATAAAATTGATAATTAAGCGACTGTGACAGCGCACAAGGAGAGAAAGCTGGTATAGACCCCCAAGCAATGAATTGTTGGTGATAGCCAGATCTACTAAACTGGTCAGTAGGACCAAGCCAAGATAATCTACAAGTTAAATAATTTATAATATCAGATTAGCGAAAATAGGGTCAACTATTTAACCTCAAAAAGATTAGGAGAGAAAAACAGAGACTTCCATATTGTTGCTAAATGATGATAAATTAAGGGCCTAATCCACAAAAACCCGGCGCAATGTAACTTTTGCCATTTAAGTTACACCGCCGCAAAATCTCTACCTAAGTGCCCGATCCACAAAGCACTTACCTAGAAATTTTGAGCGGTGTAACTTAAATCCGTCCGGCGCAAGGCGTTCCTAATTTAATGGGGCGTATGGAGCATGCGCATGCTCCCGACGTCATTTTCCCGACGTGCTTCGCGCAGTTTTACGTTGCGCCGGTTTTGAGAATCGCGACGGGCGTAAAAAAAAACGAGTTGCGGCGGGAAAAAAAAAATTAAAAAAAATAAAATGACAGCGACGCGGGATAGAAGGGTCTACTTTTACAAGGTGTAAACAGTTTAGGCCTTGTAAAAGCAGCCCTAATATTGCGACGGCAAACGAATACTTACGGATAAAAAACAAAGCTTAAAAGCTTCGTGGATCTCCGTAAGTGCTAATTTGCATATCCGAAGCGGCATTTCGACGAGAAATGCCCCCAGCGGCGGCTGCGGTACTGCATCCTAAGATCCGACAGTGTAAGTCCCTTACACATGTCGGATCTTCTGCCTATCTATGTGAAACTGATTCTGTGGATCAGTTCCATAGATAGAAACAGGGATACGACGGCGTCGTTCTAAGTTCTCCCAGTGTAGTCACTTAATAGCGCATAATTCATAGTACCAATGGCGAATTCTATAGGCAATTCAGATTGATAATAATAAATATATAAAGCTAATAAAGCTATTAGAGGAACTCCTATCTAATCCACTATAATTACTGTATGCTTAGCTAATAATCTAGCAGCAAAAAGATATGTTCAGATCACAGAGATGCGTATAATATACTTAATAGCTGGACATACCAAAAGACTCAGACTAGATGCCTTGTCAGATCTTATACGGTTATAAAAAAACAGTGTAAACATACAAATGGTACAGCAAAACTATAAAATTAGCCCATCAAGGAGAAGAAGCCACATTACCTTAATAAGCAAAGGATCCAGTTATGCCATGGGAGTCAGTAGCCATCCAGCAGAGGATACACCATTCTTATGTGTTAGCGCAGTAAGGCGTATGTCGCAAATGAGACCGGCACTGCCGTCTTTTATGCCCACGATCACCACCGGAAGTGATGGGTCAAGCTTCATCCCCTGACATCACTTCCGGTGCGGGTGCCCCTGTGCGCACGCATGTGCAGAAGCACCAGTCGTATTTCTACTTGTGCTAGACACACAACGCAAGCGCCAGCCATCCCACAAGAAGGAATCAGCAGGAGGGGGTTATTGTGGAGGTAAAAAGAAGCCCTTCCTCATCCACCAGGGGAGCCTGAACGTCCCAACAGAAACCAAACATCACGGAAGGCTTAAAGCACTCCCAGTGCTCTCAGCTGCAGCAGTCGCTCAAACATAAAGTTCACACTTCTAATAGTTAATAAACACAGATCTCACAAAAAATATATATAAGGCCCCTTTCACACGGGGCAACTGAGGTGCGGTGGCGGTATAGCGGCGTGATTTGTAGCACCGCCATACCGTCGTAATGGATTTTGCAATATTTTTTGCAAATGTAGGGTTTGCAATGGGTATATGTTGTGCACCCTCATATGCTAACTTATACTTTATCAAATTTACCAACACCTACAATGCAAGCAAGATTTCCTTCCTTGATTTGGAAATCCACATACAGAATGATGGTTACATTATAAATTATCTATATTGTAAACCTATGGCTGGCAATACTTCTTTGCATGCTTCCAATTCCCACCCCCAACCTCTGGTTCAAAGCATCCCATATGTGCAATACCTGCACATGCGCAGGAATTGCAGGCAAGATGAGGACTTCAAAAAACAGGCAGATTCTTTAACCACTAGCTTACTGGGCACATATACCCCCCTCCTGCCCAGGTGAAATTTCAGCTTCCCGCACTGCGTCGCTTTAACTGACAATTGCATGTGACGTGGCTCCCAAACAAAATTTACGTCCTTTTTTCTCCACAAATAGAGCTTTCTTTTGGTGGTATTTGATCACCTCTGCGGTTTTTATTTTTTGCGCTATAAACAAAAAAAGAGCGACAATTTTGAAAAAAATATATATTTTTTACTTGTTGCTATAATAAATAGCCCAATTTAAAAAAAAAACATATTTTTTTCTCAGTCTAGGCCGATACGTATTCTTCTACATATTTTTGTTAAAAAAAAAATCACAAAAAGCGTCTGGTTTGCGCAAAAGTTATAGCACCTACAAAATAGGGGACAGAATTTTTTTTTTTTTACTAGTAATTGCGGCGATCTGTGTTTTTTATTGGTACTGCGACATTATGGCAGACACATCGGACACTTTTGACACATTTTTGGCACCATTCACATTTATACTGCGATCAGTGCTATAAATATACACTAATTACTGTATAAATGTGACTGGCAGGGAAGGGGTTTACACTAGGGGGCGAGGAAGGGGTTAAATGTGTACCCTGCATAGTGTTTCTAACTGTGGGGGAAGGGGACTGACTGGGGGAGGTGACCGATCTGTGTCCCTATGTACAAGGGACACAGCATCGGTCTCCTCTCTCCCTGACAGGACGTGGATCTGTGTGTTTACACACACAGATCCACGTCCTTGTCTGTGTAACCGCCGATCGCGGGTGCCTGGCGGACATCGCGGCCGCCAGGCACGCGCATCATCATCTCAGTGATGCGGCGGGCACACGCATGCCCCCAGTGGCTGGAGGCCATATATAGGCCGGCAGCAAGTGGTTAAAGAGGTGACTATTACATAGGGTATATTCTTGCACTTCACGTAAAAAAGCCTACAATAAGGCCATTGATCAATCACAAGCAGCTGTACTTTATGACAAAACCCACAGGAAGGACCAGGACACTGTAAAACTTATAAGCAGATCTTCTGCACATCCTTCCACACTACGATCCATTTTCTCTGAACACTGGCACCTCCTCACTGAAAACTACACACTTTCAAAATACTGTATATTTGAACCAATCTGGAATTAGTTTTCCGATGGGCATCATCCTTACGCGATTCTCTTGCAGCTAGACGCTATGCCAGCGAGGATGTGACCCTCTTTGGCCCCGGGGCACCTATCATTATGGAGATTGCCTGCATTGCCCCTGGGTCCAGGAGGGGTCCTCCATCCAATTACTTTACGGGCAATGGTTCTATTTACAGAAATATGCAGTATCATGTGTTTTACATTGGGAAAACCAGGCACCAATTCCATTACTCTGGGAATGGTATAATACTCACACTAGTAAGTCGCCATATTGGTCTGCACCATAAATATGACGCATCAGTAGCGTGCTTCTTTGTTTTAGAAGTAGTGACCCCTGACCCACAAGGTGGTGACTGGGACAAAAAAATTCCCCAGAGACATTATGAATTGAGCGTCTCAATGCTACTATTTCTCCTGGTTCCAGTGAATTGACAAAGCATGCAAGCGTGCAAAACCAGTAGTTATGGCAACAGAGACGCCCTGCTCCACGTTGGCTGCAGCCTGTTCCTTCTCTGACACCTCCGTTTCGGCTTGTCTTTGGTGACACCTCCCTCCTTCGACGCTCACCCCAGAGCTTTTTCCCCTGGACACAGTCAGCTTCTTGACTCTATTCACATGACCAGTGTCAGTGACACCATCTTCACTGGGGGTCTGACTCTACACACCACACACTGCAGCTGGCATGTCCTTGTGGTTTCCAATGGTTGGTGTCCCTTGGTTGGTTGTCCCGGTCAGTTCTAGCGATCCATCAGTGCCTGAGCCAGCCTTAATCCTCGTACACACGACCGAGTTTCTCGGCAAAAACCAGCAAGAAACTTGCTGTTTTTTTTTTTGGCCGAGGAAACCGGTCGTGTGTACACTTTTCGACGAGGAAACTGTCAAGGATCTCATCGAGCCAAAAAGAGAGCATGTCTTCTTTTTCCTAGACGGCAATGGAGAAATTTGGTTCGCCGAGATCCTCGACAGCCTAACAAGGAACTCGACGAGCAAAACTATGTATTTCGCCCGTCGAGTTCCTCGGTCGTGTGTACGAGGCTTTACAGTCTTGTGGTACCATTGTCATTCAAATTTGTACTGCTTTGGAATAAATCATCAGCAACCTTTTTGAATATACATGTGGTTGATTGCAGCCATTACCCATCAATTCCGGCTTAGTTCCTTAGCACTGTCAACCCTTTTTGTCTTCTACTTTGTAGATAATGTTTTTTGTATCTAATGTGCAAATTGGCTATAGCGATTTTAAGGACAGTTTCTCATAACCTTCATAACCCTGAATTCAAATATCTTCAGATTGAACATGGCCTTCTAACTGCATTCTAATTCCAGCACCCCCTGAGACAGAGAATTATAATAACAAGATTTTTTTAAATTGGAATGGAGCGGTCGCATTTGTTGGCAGGAATACAAAATATAGGGAAATAATGTAACATAAAATGGTGTGCAAATGATATATATTTTTAATTTGATTTCCAGAATTAGCTACAGTAAAGGTCATAATTATTTCTAATTGTTAACATGAGTTTTTATGGTAGGTTTCAAATTACTCTGAATTGCCTAGTTATTTTCTTATTACAGCCAAGTTGGTGTTATTAAAAGGCTTGGAGGGGGTAATACAGACTTAGAAACATGAATTGTTATTTTCTTTCTGAATAAATGAAGTAAAAAATAGAAAAAGTATATATAAAAATTACAAATTTCTGTTATAGTTATGGTAATTTCCTTCACAATTACAATGTACAGCATTGTAATTTATACCGCTTATAATACTAAATTAAGAATTTAAAGGATTCCCAAGAAAACATTATGTTAGGTGGAATATCCAGTAATAGCAGCAGATTCTTTTTAGATTGTTGATCTTAGTATATTGATAATTCTGGCATGGAAATGTACTTTGTTCTCCATCCCAGCCTTGAAATTACACAGGCACAAGTCTCCTCCATTTAGTCAGGGAACACTACTGTTTACATATCTGACAAACATTCTGAACATGCCAAGCTCGCTAACTTCCGCACAAACACAAAGTTCACTGCAGAACATATCTCAGCCTGAAGAAATGTTCATAATGAGATAGAAATATATTTCAAGATCCATTATGAATAATGCAAGGATGCCTTTCTCTTTCAGAATATGAATCACACTGCTGCTTATTTTGCTTAAAATTAATCTGTAGAAAAGTTAAACTAAGTAAACCAACAGAAGCAGATACAGATGAACGCTTGACAAATGGCTTAATACACAGTTGAATATATATACTATATATGTGTGTGTGTTATCTCCAGCCAGTTCTAAGATTTCAACAGCCCTACCAAACAACATTTGACTTTTCTGAAGTTACAGCAATACAGTCTTACCCACAGCTTGCAGTTGGACAATGAAAAAGTGGAGAACTGAGGAGCTCTTTCCTCCTATCGGCAAGATCCTTGACTGGTGTAGTGGTCATCCTCATTGCCCATGCGATTGTCCTTATGCATTGATTCAAGGGGCAGAAATACCTTTTGGCAGCATTTTTCAGCTTTTTTCAATCTGTCTAAACCTGAATAAAAAATGCTCAAGAGTGGCTTGAAGGGGTTGCAAAGGTTCGTTTTTTATTTTCTAAGTAGGTTCCTTTAAGCTAGTGCATTGTTGGTTCACTTACCTTTTCCTTCGATTTCCCTTCTAAATGTTTTTTTTTCTTTGTCTGAATTTCTCACTTCCTGTTTCTCTTCAGTAAGCTTGCCCCCATCATCCATGGGGGTTAGTCCGCCAGAACAGCTTACTGAGGAAGAGGGACAGAAAGTGAGAAATTCAAAGGGAAATCGAAGGAAAAGGTTAGTGAACCAACAATGCACTAGCTTAAAGAAACGTACTTAGAAAATAAAAAACAAACCTTTCCCGTGGTGTCAGAGAGGGACAGGGTCACCGTTTATGTCACTGGGTGGCCTCGCCCTCAGCCATATAACAGCTGTCAATGGCGGGAGAAGCGTCACTCTGCGGGAGCCTCCCATGGAGGCGGAACTGTTGCAGATTTAATTTTTTTCCCGGCATCGGGCGACATGGATTTACATTGCTACATTTTTATTTTATTAATAAAGGACTTGTCCCAAGCTGTCTCTTGTCTTTTTTACCATTTGTGACACTTTTTTTGTGAAATGGTAGGGGTATAATGCACACCGCTACCAATTCAAATAGGGGGCGGGATCTGGGGGTCCCCTTGTTAAAGGGGGCTTTCAGATTACGATAAACCCCTGCCCATGGACCCCCACAACCACCGTGCAAGGGTTGTGGGGATGAGGACATTGTCCCCATCACCATGGGGATAAGGTGCTTTGGGGTCAGACACCAAAGCACCCTCTCCATGTTGAGGGCATGTGGTCTGGTAGGGTTCAGGAGGGGGGCACTCTCTCGTCCCCCCTCTTTTCATGTGGCCTGCCAGGTTGCTTGCTTAGATAAGGTTCTGGTTTGGATTTTGGGGGGACCCCTACTCCATTTCTTTTTTAATTTTGGCACAGGGTTCCCCTAAAATCCATACCAGACCTGAATTATGCATTGATACACGTCCCCTGGGGCAGGACCCAGGTCCCCAAACACTTTTTATGTCAATACCATGCATATAAGCCTTTAAAATGAACACTTTTGGTTTTTCATGTTAGTGTCCCATAGTATCACATTTTTGAAGGCCCCGGAGCACCAGGACAGTGGAATTACCCCAATATATATTCTGTGATATTATATGATATTCATAATTAGTTTTTTGAACATGTTATTTATGAAAATGCTTTTTTTTACACAAGTTGTCAATTTATAAGATATTTCTGACACAGCATTACATATAACAAATTACACCCCAGAATATATTCTGCTACCCCCTCCTGAATATGGCAATACCACATGTGCAAAACATTTCCACAACCTTGCCATATGTGTTCTAGGATCAATAATTACACATTTTGTTTCCTGAGTATCTATCACATTTTTGAAGGCCCTGGAGCACCAGGACAATGAAATTACCCACAACCCAATTTATATTCTATGAGACATAATGAGTCTTTTGAACATGTCATTTTTGTAAAATGTAGAATACGCAACAGGGTTTCCTGTGACGCATCAGAGGGGGGCGGGGGTCATCTGTGACACCACGGGGAAACCACCGGAAACCCTGTTGTGTCAGAGAGGGCGGGGTCATCTGTCCACGTCGTGGGTGGCCCCGCCCTCGGTTATTTAAGAGCTGTCAGACGGGTCGCGCGTCATTCGGCCGGGCGACTCCTATGGAGGTTCTATCATTCGTGGCAGCGGGTCTGGGTCGTAGAAGGATTACAACGCTGGATTTTTTACCGTAGCGTAATTACCATATTTATCGGCGTATAACCCACACAGGCGTATAACACGCACCCTAACTTTAAGAGGGAAGTTTCAGATAAAAAACTTTCCACAGCCAGCCCCCTGTGTAAAACATGCAGACACAGTTTACCCTCTATTTCAGGCTAAAAAAGTGAGTGTTATATGCCAATAAATACAGTATATGTATATGGACGCTTCATACTCTGCTGTGGGAGCTATTCTTGCTCAAAAAAGGAGAAAAGATGCAGTGTTATCCTTGTGCCTATTTCTCTTGTTTAATGTCTTCATCCAAAAGGAATTATAACATTGAGAATAAAAAGAGTTTCTGGCAATTAATTAAAACTTTTCTAGAAACATCTGTAACAGTTCTCACTGCTCATAAAAATGTGGAATTCATTTGTTCGGCCAAGAGATTGTTTTCTAGATGGGCATATTGGTCTATATTTTTTTCCAGGTTTAATTTTTTTATCTCGCATCAACCTGGGTCAAGGTATGGTAAGGCCAATGCCTTATCAAGGATGTTGTATTAACCTCTTCAAGGCAACTCTGAATGCCCAATTCTCCTCAAAAGAACTTCCCAGGGCCACAAGTTGCAAGCCATTCCTGAGTCTCTTCAAGAACGGCCTTTGGATTTAAGCACATTGTCTCTGTGTATCTTCTTGTGTTGAAGCCCTCAGGTTGGTTAATGACTCCAAACTTTCTGGGCATTTTGGGGTTTCTAAAACAAAACTTTTATCATATTCCTTTTGGTGGCCTGGTTACAAGAAAGATGTCAAAAGCTATGTAGCTTGTGCCTGATCTGTACATGCAATAAACCCCCCTGATCTTCTCCTCTGGGGTTTCTCCAGCCACTACCTGTCCCATCAAGACCATGGAGATCAATTTCTATGGACATTGTAGTTAATCTTACTCCCCCGAAAGAGATGACTACTATCTTAGTAGTGGTTGACAATCTCACTAAGATGGCTCACTTTATACCTGGTAAAGAGGGTATTCTCTGCTACAAAAAAAACTGTGAATTTGATGATTCTAGAAGTCTTTAGGCTACATGGAACGCCTTATGATGTGGCGCCTGAAAGAGGAGTACAGTTTACGTCAAAATTTTGGAAAAGGTTTTGCTCAGGCATTAGGTGTAACAATGAATCCATGCTCTGATTTTCATCCTTAATCTAATGACCAGGCCAAGGGCACCAATCAAACTTTGGAGCAGCACCTTCGATGTTTTCTCAGTTAACTTCAGGATGACTGGTTGGACTATATTTCTATGACAAAGTTTGCTTACAGCAATTCTAAACATATTTTCACTTCTCTCTTTATTCTTAAACACAGGGTATAGTGCATTTTTTATTTCTGATCTCCCTATCTCAAATCCAATTCCTGCCGCTGCCAACATATTAACTACATAACAGAAAGTTCAGGAGAAATTGATTGATACTTGAAGGAAGTGGTACAAAGAGGCTGTTTACAGACATCGCAGGACATTTTCTACATTTTTATGTGGGTGACAAAGTTTGAAGGTAAATGTCTTCTAAATTTGGCCAAGGGTTTGTGAGACCTTTCCAGATTTCTGCTCAAATCAACCCAGTCACCTTTCACTTAAAACTTCTTGACAGTATGAAGATTCACCCTGTTTTTCACATATCGCTACTCAAACTGTTTAATGGTAATTCCTTTTCTAGAAGAATTCTTCCACCTCCACCACCTGTTGAGGTACAGGGTGAAAAATAATTTGTTGTGCAGAAAATTCTTGATTTCAGGATCTTTAGGAACAAATTTGAATATTTGATCAAATGGGAAATATGTGGGCCAGAAACAAAAAATTATTGCGAGCCTAGGGAGAACGAATGTTCATGCTCCGATTAACAAGAGAATCCCAACAGAGGTTTCCTCTTACCTGGCTGTAAAAAATACAGGAAACATCCTGGGAAGAGGGGTGTACTTTCAGGGCCTGAACCCAAGACCTCTGCTGTGTCTGGCAGTAACTCTTCTTGCTGAGCCACCTGAGATGCCAGTCAGCTCCCTGCCTAATTGCTTAAACAATGTCTCCTGCTTAGTGTGGTTAGTTTTTAATAGGAAAGCAGAATGATTGGCAGGATCACAAGGGATTTCATACAAAGAAGGCAATAAAAAGAGAACAGGATACTTTTTCAAACAAGTACATGGTACATCAGACACAGGAATATGAAATATTGGGCTTCCATATTCTTTAAGCTGGCCATGGATGGTTTGAAATGAATCCTGCTAAACCGGCTGAAATTCGAACCATGTATGGACAGGCTGATTGTGCCCAAGCTAATTGTACCCAAGCTAATTTTCACTTTGCTGCTAGCAATAATCACTGTATGTTCTCCCTCCCTGTCAGAAGAACACATTAGCTCAGCAGGAGGGATTGCCCCATCAACAATGACAACCCATGTTTTAAAGAAAGAAACTCCTTCCATCCATGGGCAGCTAATTCCGAATTATGTAAGCGGAATCATTTTAATTGTTGGCATGTGCAAACTCCTCACTTCTCAAAGCGGCCCAGAAATTTTTCAACAGTTTATCCAATCGCACACATGGTGGTAGTTCCCAGTCAGGTGGAGGTGGTACTAATGCACTCCAATAATGATAACTGCAAGGCACTTGGCACTAATGCACTTGGCAACTCCAAGAATACAAATTTAGGCCCTACAGTTGCAAAGGCTATGCAAATAATACACATATACATTTGCTAATACCACTGAAATCCTACCAAACAGTCATTATATTACAAGACATCTGTGAATTTCTTAGAATTCCCAATTATCACAAGCTCAAACACCATTCCCTCAGATCTCTACAGTTTTTTTTTTCAAAATTCCAGGAACCAGCTCAAGAAGGAACACTAGATGCTTACCTAATACATTTGGGCTCATAATCCATTTTTCTGACTCTAAAGCCTCATACACACGATTGGACTTCCATCTGACTTTTCCATGGATTTCTGTCCGAAGGGCGTGGTCCGTGAACTTGTTCTGCATACACATGGCAGGACTTTTTCAGCCAACTTTCACCAAATCACGTGGTTTTTCACCCCCCTTACCGCCACCCTTTGGGCAACTTATTCTATTGTTGTCTGATCTTTAGCATTGGTTCTGAGCATGCGTATGTGTACTTTGGACTTTCGTCTGATGGACTTGTGTACTCGCGATCAGATTAGCCGACGTAGGACATTTGTTGCCGAAGAGTTTGAGAGCATTTACATCTAACATCTGTCCGATTTAAAAAGCAAAAACATTTGACCGATGGAGCATACACACGGTCAGATTGTCCGATCAAACAGGTCCGTCGGAAATTTGTTGTCAAAAAGTTTGATTGTGTGTATGGGCCTTAAGACGGTAAAGGATCGCCTAAGGCACCTACAGCCTATATTACCATATCAAGGAAAGCTTACAACCCATGTTGCTGTCCCTGCCTCCAAGCGTTCCCCTGACACAGAACTAAGCATTATTAATCAAACTCCTTACCGCGTTTCCACAGACAAATTAATATCCATAGATTAGGACTTTGTTTTTGTCCAACTAATAAAATCGAAATATATGAAATTATCAAAGATCTATGTTTGTTCGGAAACTTACACACAAACATTTTTTTCGATGAGGATACAAATAGATTTAAACAGGAAACAGAATGGAACAGATTAAACATTTTACAATGCAAGGCTTTCAGGCTCTCTGAGATTTCATTCTATTATTAGAAGAGAATGGGAACTTAGAAAATACCCCTGGTGAGACTAGAAATACAATTAGTGATCAAAACGCTAAACAGGTGAATATATTTAAAAACAAATCAGAGAAATTTACAGACCTCACTACCAATCCAAACATTTGGGCTTTTTTGAGAGCAATGGTTAGTGACTTTTGTACATGACCATTGAACAGACTGAAAACAACTTGACTGACGGACAACAACATGCATTCAACAGTTAAAAACGCAAACCTGACATGATTATTAAGCCTTCTGATGATGTGCTTTGATATACTTAACAATGAAAAATGGCACCGTCCCATTTCAGCTAGCAGAGTGGCCCAATTTAATAGTAAATACTAAGCACTAAATAACTCTGCCTTTTTGGAAGCCTTGATTGACAGAGATACATATTATTTTCTAAACACACAATGACCAGACTTTCAAAAATGTTCCAAAAATCTGCAAGAACCCCATAGCGCCCCCTGGAAGAGCCATAGTGTCAGTCATAGGCTTGGTCACGGAGAATTTCAGCAGGCTAGTTGACTTCTTCCTGATGCCTCAAGTAGCTAGACTTCTTTCATACATTAAAGGTACTTAGACCTGTTTCCCCCCCAGAGCCCTGCTTGTGACATTAGATGTGGAAGCTTTATATTCCAGCATCCCTCATGAGCAGGATGTCGGTTTGTACCTACTCTTGTTATGGAACAGGACCGGACTCTATATGACTTATGAGTCTCTGTATCACGTTATGAAACGCGGTAGTGGTGGGTCTACGTGACATCATCAGTCCAGAAGTCTGAGGTTAGCCATTTTACATGTCTTTTCTCCTGATGTTTATCCTTAAGGGGGCAATGTTTTGGAAGATTTTTAAAGGGCAGTGTATCTAGTGCACTAGATTTTGGTGCACTTTATTTGTAAGTGCCATTTTATTCTCTGAGTTAATAAAGCCAAGAGTTTGGGAATACTAAACTCTGAGAGTTTTTTTAATCTATTCTGTTTTGCTTAATGGTCTAGATCCTGAGTGGGTGGTAATCAGGTTTTGACTCTTCTAGTGAATTGCTGCAAAACACTGACCCAGTTTTGGGAATGCACATGGTGACCTTACCTGAGTGTAGGTCATATTCTAAAGGTAAGGGGCAGCAGTGAAAGGTGGTGGGACACAGAAGTAGAGCATGTTTTAATTATGTATTGAAGCACATATGATGGACAGAAATCCATGAGGTTATTTCATTGACATTTAAAGGTGAAGTACACTTTAACCACTTAAGCCCCGGACCATTTTGTTGCTAAATGACCAGGCCACTTTTTGCGATTCGGCACTGCGTCGCTTTAACTGACAATTGCGCAGTCGTGCGACGTAGCTCCCAAACAAAATTGATGTCCTTTTTTTTCCCCATAAATAGAGCTTTCTTTTGGTGGTATTTGATCACCTCTGCAGTTTTAATTTTTTGCTCTATAAACAAAAATAGAATGACAATTTTGAAAAAAAATAAAAACTTTTACTTTTTGCTATAATAAATATCCCCAAAAAATATATAACATTTATTTTTTCCTCAGTTTAGGCCGATACATATTCTTCTACATATTTTTGGTAAGAAAAATTGCAATTAGCGTTTATTGATCGGTTTGCACAAAAGTTAGAGCGTCTACAAAATAGGGGATAGTTTTATGGCATTTTTATTAATAATTTTTTTTTACTAGTAATGGCGGCGATCAGCGATTCTTATCATGACTGTGACATTATGGCAGACACATCAGACACTTTTGACACTTTTGGGACCATTGTCATTTTTACAGCGATCAATGCTATAAAAATGCACTGATTACTGTGAAAATGAAACTGGCAGTGAAGGGGTTAACCACTAGGTGGCGCTGCAGGGGTTAAGTGTGCCTTAGTGAGTGATTATTATTGTAGGGGGGATGGGCTACATGTGACAAGACAGTGATCACCGCTTCCGATTACAGGAAGTGGTAATCACTGTCATTGTCACTAGGCAGAGCGGGGAGATGCTTGTTTACATCAGCATATCCCCGTTCATCCTTACCATGAGATGATCGCGGGTATCCCCACGGCGATCGAGTCCGCTGGACCCGCGGTTAGGCTCACGGAGTCGCGATCCACAATGCCGCGATCTTAAAGGGGGCGTATATATACGTCCTTCTGCCTGTCCGTGTCATGCTGCCGACGTATATAGTCGTGTGTAGGGATGAGCCGAACACCCCCCTGTTCGGTTCGCTCCAGAACTTGCAAACACACCGAACGTTCGTGTGAACTTTAGAACCCTATTAAAGTCTATGGGACTCAAACGTTTGAAATCTAAAGTGCTAATTTTAAAGGCTAATATGCAAGTTATTGTCCTAAAAAGTGTTTGGAGATCTGGGTCCTGCCCCAGGGGACATGTATCAATGCAAAAAAAAGTTTTAAAAACGGGCGTTTTTTCAGGAGCAGTGAATTTAATAATGCTAAAAGTGAAACAATAAAAGTAAAATATTCCTTTAAATTTCGTACCTAGGGGGGGGTGTAAAGTTAGCATGTGAAATAGCGCATGTTTCCTGTACTTAGAACTTTCCCTGCACAAAGTGTAATTTCTGAAAGAAAAAAAGACATTTTTAAACCGGACTTGCGGCTATAATGAATTGTCGGCTCTGGCAATTCAGAGAGAATTCATTCATAAAAAAAAAAGGTGTGGGGGTGCCCCCAAATTCAATTACCAGTCCCTTCAGGTCTGGAATGGATATTAAGGTTGTCTGTATCCAGCGACGGGTGATCTCCTCTCTGGTCCAGCGAGGAGAAGATCGTCCGGCATCCAGAGCTCCAGAGCACAGCATCGGAGGCCACCTCTCTCCGCCGGACACAGCCCAGCGGAATGACGCGGCTGGAGCTTTGACATTTCTTATATAGGGGAGGCGGGCCACCCGTCACGTGACCCCCGCCCCCTCTGACGCAAGGGGGAAGACTGGGCTTCCCCAGTGACGTAGCAGAGGGTGCGTCAGAGGGTGCAGGGTCACGTGACGGATGGCCCCGCCTCCCCTATATAAGAAATGTCAAAGCTCCAGCCGCGTCATTCCGCTGGGCTGTGTCCGGCGGAGAGAGGCGGCCTCCGATGCTGTGCTCTAAAGCTCTGGATGCCGGACGATCTTCTCATCGCTGGACCGGAGAGGAGATCACCCGTCGCAGGATACAGACAACGTTGGAGCAGGAATCCGGGACCGAGTGGATTACCACCACTGGATTTTTTTTCTTTTTTTTTATTAAGAAAATTGACTTTTTTCTATGGTGTGTGTGTTTTTTCCAACTATTTATACTTCATTCGTGAAATGGTAGGGGTACAATGTACCCCATTACCAATTCACATAGGGGGGGCAGGACCTGGGGGTCCCCTTTGTTAAAGGGGTCTTCCAGATTCTGATAAGCCCCCCTGCCTGCAGACCTCCACAACCAACGGGCAAGGGTTGTGGGGATGAGGCCTTTGTCCCCATCAACATGGGGACATACTCCCCATGATGAGGGCATGTGGCCTGGTACGGTTCAGGAGAGGGGGGTCCGCACTCTGTCCCCCCCTCTTTTCTGCGGCCTGTCCGGTTAACGTGTTTGGATAACTCCTGGTGTGGATTTTTGGGGGAATTCCATCCCATTAAAATCCACACCAGACCTGAAGGGTCTGGAATGGATATTTGGGGCGAACCCCACGTCATTTTTTTTTAAAATTGATGGCAGGGTTACCCTTAATATCCATTCCGGACCTGAAGGGCCTGGTAATTGAATTTGGGGGCACCCCCGCCCTTTTATTTTTATGAATTATCTCTGAATTGCCAGAGCCGACAATTCATTATAGCCGCCAGTCAGTTTTAAATGTATTTTTTTCTTTCAGAAATGACACTTTGTGCAGGGACAGTTCTAAGTACGGTAAACATGCGCTCTTTCACATGCTAACTTTACACCCCCCCAGGTACGAAATTTAAAGGAATATTTTACTTTTATTGTTTCACTTTTATCATTATTAAATTCACTGCTCCCGAAAAAATGTCAGTTTCTAAATCTTTTTTTTGCATTGATACATGTTCCCTGGGACAGGACCCATGTCCCCAAACACTTTTTAGGACAATAACTTGCATATTAGCCTTTAAAATTAGCACTTTAGATTTTTCCCATAGACTTTAACAGGGTGTTCCGCGGCTTTTCGAATTTCCCGCGAACACCCCAAATTGTTTGTTGTTCGCCAAGCAAGCAAACAGGCAATGTTCGAGTCGAACATGAGTTCGACTCGAACTCGAAGCTCATCCCTAGTCGTGCGCTGGTCGGCAAGCAGATAAAGATCAAGTTGTGATATTGATAAAGGACTTGTGTTGACATACATTATGACATATTATGAATTGATCACTTTTTAGTTTTTTTATTATTATTATTATTGCACTTTAATTTGTATTAATTGTTATTAGCTTTTTTACATTTTTATATTCCACAAAAATGCTCTGGACGATTTGTTAATATCAGTGATGAACTTAGTGCATATACATTGAAAGATAAAATATTGTGATTATCACTATTGTGCAATTCCAAAAAATGCTTGGAAGAGCACACAGGTTTTTTCTTTATAAGGCGTAATATATGCTCTATGTACCAATTTAAATTGTATCATGCGGTCTGTCAAGTATATCAGAGATCGCAGAGGGAAATCCCGCACAGCCCTCCAATCCTTCATATCCAAATCTGGTATATCTCGCATCCACCTAGCTCTAAGACCTTTTAATGGTAGAATAGAAATTAAAGTAAGATGAGAGTACAGTCTCGAGGTGGGTTTATACGGGCAACCTTGAGTACCGATTCTAAAGAGAATTGTATAATCCGTAGTCCTGTGGAAACTGTGCAGCAAAAATATGGAGAAGCTGGAAATATCTAAATGAATAATAACTAAGTAACTTAAAGTTTGTGGTAAGTGTAGAAAAGGTAGATTATATTTTTTTATAATTTTAAAATTGAAATTTGAACGTAAAATTGTATTTAGAAAAATACATTTCTTGCTCATACATCACGGGACACAGAGCCTTAATTACTTAATGGGTTATGTAGTCACCACAGGCGACTGGACACTGGCAAACCCAATGAAAATTGAGTTCCTCCTCTATATAACCCCTCCCAAATGGAGAGTACCTCAGTTTTTTCGCCAGTGTTTAAGGTGGTTGGTCACATTCAACATGTGCTAAAAAGAAAGTGCTCTTTTGATGGTCTGTCTGCGGAGACCTAGGAGTTATAACTGGATCCATACCTCGGGCCGATATCAAAAGCCTAAGATGGGTGGAACCCGGGCCTTGTGTAATGAAGAAACAAGGTTTGCCTGTAATGTCTCTCTACGGAGGTCTGGGCTCTGGGATACAGACTTTGTTGTACTAATGCAACTGTGACACGAAACGTTTTTGGCAGAGTCTTCTACAGGTCCAGGTATGAGGTTTTTATAATGGAACCCTTGATAAACCTGAGGGTTGGCATAACTTCCCCGCCGTGATGGGTGAAAGCTGGAACTACTTTTTAGTAGCTTTTCCTGCGGTGTGGATAAGGTAAGAAGAGGATAATTTATTTTATATTTGTCTTCTGGGAGTAGGATGTCTTTCCTGGTTTTCACCACTGGAGGTGCATACCTGTTGTATTCTTACATAGCCACCCAGGAACAAGCTCAGTGAAGTGAATTCGGTCAATTTAAACACCACTCACCTCCTCCTCTGCAGGCTCTACCCAATGATGCCCCCAGTAATCTCTCCCCCCTTTTCCTCATCACTCAGGGCACCGCCATGACAGTGGCGCACGTGTGTGCCGGGTGCGCGCTTTTAGCTGTCTTAAAGAGAGATGGAGGGCCGTGGTTGCTAGTGCCCGTGCGCAGACACGGATCACCTGTGTGCAGGTGCCAAGAGGCTGATTTAAAGCCCAGCACACCAGAAGCCTTCGGTAAAGCGGCATGGACACAGCATTCCTATGGATTGAACCAGGCAAACCTAAGACTCCTACTCGGCATCAGGTTGTGCAGTGAGCTGATATACAGTATGTGTATTGTAAGACTATAGCACAACAGTGATTGCATTTATTTTTTGTGGATAGTACCTTTGCTTTGCAGTAAGGACTATGTCCTGAGGAAGAGGTTCAAGGGCTAGTAAAAGAGGCACCAGAAAATCCCTGCTTATGGCTAAGCATTCTGAGCTTGTCTGCAGTTTACCATCCATCTCTGTCAGCCTGATAGCAACCTCACAGGATGAGCCCCTGTCTGGTTCTGCAGCTTCTCCTACGGTAGCTCCTGTATACATCACTGAGGATGCTTTGAAAGTTGCTTTGGATGGCTTAGAATTTAGGATTGCTACTATTATCGCAACCTCCTTAAAAGATAGCAGAATACGGGGTAGATCCCCTTCATCTGCTCTGGCTCTCTCATCAGATGAGCCTGCTGAGGTTGAAAAATCCCTCTCTGGAGATGAGAATCATGTGCAGTCTGAGAACTCAGAGGATGAGAGGATTCCTGCTACCTCTCAGTCGCTAAAGATGCAGGTGCAATATTATGCTGAGATGGTGCGTGCCACTTACAAATTGCCTTCTGTTGAAGCTTCTATGTCATCTGTTTCCTCTTGGGATCTCGGAAATCCCTGTAGGCTGTATGCTCCTTTCCAGTTCATCCCTTGCTGGATGAACTGATGTATGATGACTGGGTTCACCCAGATAAACTGTTTTTACCTCCTAAGCAGTTTTCCCTCCTTTATTCTATGGAGGAAGGTTTCACTAAGAAATGGGGGGTACCTGCTATTGATGCAGCTATTTCTTGTGCAAAAAAAAAACCTGACCTGTCCTATAGACAATGCGCAGGGTTTTAAGGATCCAACTGATAAAAAGCTGGAGTCCCTATTGAAAGCATACTCCTCCATGGCTGGGGCTGTAGTACAACCTGCAGTTGCAGCTATTGGTGAATGTCAGTTCCTCAAGGAACAAATCAAGCAGATGACTAACCTCCTCCCTACAGAGGGGATTGAGGTTTATGAGGACCTTCCCTAAGGCCTTGTGTTTTGCAATTGATGTGATTATGGACTCTGTTCAGCAAGCATCCTGCTTGAATATCCTGCAGGTAGACATGTGCAGGTCCCTTTGGTTAAAACATTAGGAGGTCGAGGTTTCTTGCAAAAAATACTTGGCAGCGTTCCCCTTTGGGGAAGGATGCCTGTTTGGGGATGACTTGGATAAATATATCCAAAAAACTACCGGAGGCAAGTCTACTCTGTTGCCTGTTAAGAAGAAGAGTAAACGTCCTTTATTTAAGCTTTCTCTTTCTCCAGCCCCTGGAACCTCATTCTCCAGGCAGTGGCGATGGCCTCTCCACACTGGGGAAAGGCCCAGAGCCAAGCCCAAGGGGTTCAAATTCTAAGCAGAACCCCAAAACTTCCCTATGAAGGGATGCCCCCGCTCAGCTGAGTGGGGGGAAGGCTACTGAATTGTGCAAGCGCCTGGCGGAACGAAGTTCAGGACAAGTGGGTCATCTCCAGTGTCCTCAGGCTACAAGCTAGAATTCAGAGAACTTTCGCCACCCCGTTTTATGAGATCAAGAGTTGCCAAAGATCCCGAAAAAATAAGGTCTTTATTGTTGGCCTTGGAACACCTGTTGTCCCAAGGGGTAATCATGGAGTTAGCCCCAGAGGATCAGGGCTCAGGGTTTTATTCAAACCTTTTCACTGTTCCAAAACCAAACTGGGATATCAGGCCTATCCTAGATCTGAAAAGCCTGAATCAGTTTATGAACATTCGCTCTTTTCGCATGGAGTCTATCTGTTAAGTTGTTTCCACCCTTCAGGGAGGAGAATTCCTGGCATCAATAGACATCAGAGATGCATATCTACATGCGCCAATATTCCCGGCTCACCAAAGGTTTCTAAGGTTTGAGGTGGATCAGCGCCACTTTCAGTTTGTGGCCCTTCCTTTTAGACTGGCTACAGCACCTTGAGTGTTCACAAAGATACTGGCCACGGCCCTAGTAAGACTAAAGCCTCATACACACGATCAGTCCATCCAATGAGAACAGTCCGAAGGTGAATGTGCTATCTCTAAAACGAACGCTAGTTTTTCAAGAACGAGCGCTCCCGTTCCCTCATTTAGTCCCTCATTTAGTCTGAGCATGCGTGGATTTTTAACCGATGGTCGTGCGTACTAACGATCGGTTTTGACCTATCGGTTAGGCGTCCATCGGTTAAATTTTAAAGCAAGTTCTTATTTTTTTAACCGAAGGTTAAATAACCTATGGGGCCCACACACGATCGGTTTTGACCGTTGTCCTCTGGCTATCCTATCGTGTGTACGAGGCCTTAGAGCAAGAGGCATAGCAGTAACAGCCTATCTGGGCGATCTGTTGATCATAGATCAGTCCGCTGCAAGCTTGGGCCACAATGTGCACAGCACAGTGGAATATTTAGAGTGCCTAGGCTGGGTCCTCAATCTGGAAAAATCCTCCTTGCAGTCTCAAAGAAGGCTGGAGTATTTGGGCATGATTATAGACACGCCCCAAAGCAAGATATTACTTCCCAAGCCAAAGGCAGAAGCCATAGGAGACTTAGTCCAAATGATAAAGGCAAAGAGAAGGCCTTCCATCCGTCTATGCATGAGATTATTGGGAAAGATGGTAGCCTCATTCGAGGCTGTCCCTTAAACCCAGTTTCACTGAAGGCCATTACAGGGCAAAATTCTGTCAGGTTGGAACAAAGATGTTCAGGCCCTGGACCTTCTTATGAACTTATCTCCAAAGGTTCGCCAGAGCCTCAATTGGTGGTTGCTCCCCCGAAATCTGTTAGAAGGAAAATCCTTCACTCCGGTTACCTGGAAAGTGGTAACCACAGACGCCAGCCTTCTTGGCTGGGGTTCAGTTCTAGAAGAAGCATCTGCCCAGGGGAAGTGGTCCGGGGCCAAAAAGCTCCTACCATCAACATTCTGGAGATTCGGGCAATTCATCTGGCCCTACTGGTCACTACTGTTTGACTTTTTGTGATTTTCTTTACATTGCATACCCTTTGAAAATTTACAAAGAGTAAAAGTTTAACACTGAAAGATATTCGCCTAAGCCATTCTTGTTCTTATATGCTTTAGGAATCTTAGGTAAAATACCTGTTTACTTTGCTACAGTTTGGTGTCTGTGTAATTGCATTATCACTTTGAAATATGTCCAAACCCAGGGTAACAGAGGTGTTGGGAGGCTTGCAATGTCAGTGCAACCTTTGGGGTCAGTCATCTTCCAGCAGCCCTAATGGAAGTGCAATGCAATTAGCAAATATGATTGTCCAAAAGTACAATTTTCACATAAAAAGCACAAATATATTTAGGCTTTTTTTATAATAAGCTGGTCTGTTTTAGCTCAAAATGCATTGGAATTGAAAGAGGTATAGGCATTTACCTATTAAATACATTGAAGTTGTGTCCAATTTGAATACCCAATCAAGTACTTGAAAAATTATATAACGGTATTTCTTTATCGTACATCACGGGACACAGAGCGGCATATTCATTACTATATGGGTTATATGGAGTACCTTCAGGTGTTGACACTGGCAATCTCAAACAGGAAATGCCCCTCCCTATATAACCCCCTCCCATAGGAGGAGTACCTCAGTTTTTACGCCAGTGTCTTAGGTGTTAGTCATGGTTTAGCTTGCCTCCGCATCCTTGGGATTAGGTGAGCTACCGGTTCTGTCCAAAAAAGCCTCAGCGCTAAAGTGGTCAGTAACCGGACCCCAAACCCTTGGGGTATAGCCCATAATGCTTTTCTTTTTAGAGAGCTGGACCCTGGGCCCAGAACTTAGAAACCTTTGGGTGCCTAATGTTTTCTGTTGCCAGGGTGCTATATGGGCCCAGGACAGTGGATCCTTCATAGGAACCCAGGGCCTGAAGGTCTAGACATCCCCACGGAGATGGGGGAAGATTGGGCCTCTTGCTTGGCAAAGTCCTGCGGCATGGAGCAGGTAAGTGAGGGGAAAACTTGCGGAACTTGGTTCTTAGCAGGTTTTTTTCTGGGGGGTCACAGGGGACATGCCTAAAGTTATGCGCTGCATCTGGCAAACTAGTCACATATCATAAAGATAGGATGGCTCTATATGTATTATTCCCCATAAGATGTGACCTCCCTTGTAGTGTTGGAAAAGCATTGAGTGGGGCCTGTGTGATATAAAAGTATATGTGTGTGTCAGAGAGCTGTGCTTACCTGCAAGCCTCCAGGCGATGCTCCATTCAGTCTTCCTCCTCAGAGCCTGCAAAGCAGGCAAAACGCTGACCTCCTCGTGGTTCCAGGCTGCAGGCTGCAGTTTGCTGGAGCAGAGAGGTCCCTTCCTCCCAAACCCCCCCCCCCCTGTCGGGAGGGGCATTTCCTGTTTGAGATTGCTGGGGGGGGAAGGGCGGGTCAGTGGCTTAAGGAAGGGGCGGCCCTTCCTTGTTGTTCCATTCAATACTTTGGAACTGGGGAAGAAAGACCAGAGCGGCAGCACGGGGCGCCGAGGACACACAGTGGCCAGAAAGGATATTGCAGTCTTCAGAAGACTGTTTTTTCAAGCCTAGAAATAGGCTGTTTCTTTCCATCTCATAGTTTTTCTTTGCAATACTACTCAGGGGGACAGAATGTTTTTTCTTTCCTGGATTTGAAACAAAAACGAAAAAAAAAAGAAAAAGTCATCTAGGGGAGAGGAAGCATTTTTTATCCCCCAAACAGGTGTTTGGGCAATTAACTTTTATAGTTCCAAATACCAATAGGTAGCAGGTGTACCTCGGTATTGTACCATGGCATCCGGGTCAGAGGGTACAAGAGGTGGGGATTCCCCCAGAGAGTCTGAGGTCTCGGACAAAGTTATGCCGCTGCTTTCCCCACAGGGAGCCTTGGGGCCATCGGGATCTGGGGCTGGAGCTGGCGCAGGTCAGTCCAACCCTAAGATGGTCACGGACAAGGTATTACTCACCTCTTTAAGAGAGATGGAGAAAAGAATGGGAAAAATGATAGCCACAGCTATGCGGGGCAGTAAACGGATTAGATCTCCGTCGCCCGAGCGCGGACCCTCAGAAGAGGAGGTCCTTTCCTCATGGGAATTGGACGACCTCTTGGACAAGGACCAAGTAGGTTCAGGGATCGAAGATCCGGATACAGAGGAGTCTGGAGCAGTCTCCCAAGGGGAGAGCTGGTGGATTCAAGCCTTAACGGACTTGGTCCATAATGCATTCAACTTGCCAGTACCAGATCTCCAGGTATCTACGGTTTCAGCTTTGGGCTCACTGAGGGCGCCTCAAAGCAATGCAGTATTTCCGATCCACCCTCTACTAGAGGGAGTTTTGTTCCAAGATTGGAACAAGCCAGATAAAATCTTCTTACCACCTAAAAGATTCTCTGCCCTATATCCTATGGAAGATACATTTTCCAAGAAATGGGCTACTCCTACAGTGGACGCAGCCATCTCATGTATTAACAAATCATTAACATGCCCTGTAGAAAACATACAGGTATTCAGGGATCCAGTTGATAAACGCTTGGAAGCACTACTTAAGAACTCCTTCACTACTGCAGGGGCAGTAGTACAGCCAGCCGTGGCTGCGATTGGGGTTGCTCAAGCATTATCGGATCAAGTTAAGCAGATGCTTAAACTTATTCCTGCCCAGCAGGCAGAAGAATTTTCGGATGTCCCTAGGGCCATATGTTTTACAGTAGACGCAATTAAGGATTCTATCCAGCAAGCGTCACGTTTATCGTTATCCCTTATCCATATGAGAAGACTCTTATGGTTAAAAAGCTGGGAGGCCGAGCCCCCATGCAAGAAGCTCCTGGTAGGGTTCCCCTTCCATGGAGGACGACTCTTCGGAGAAGACCTAGATAAATACATTCAAACCATTTCAAATGGCAAAAGTACTCTCTTGCCAACTAAGAGGAAGTTTCAGGGGCCTGCGTTTAAACGACAGTACTCCCCTGGGCAGGGGCCCTCTAATGCCAAACAATATCGACGGCCTCCTGCGAAAGCAAACTTCGGCTTCAACAGCAAATCACAAGGACAGGCTGCTAGAGGCAGAAAGCAGTGGGTTCGCAAACCAGCAAAACCAGCCCCCAAGCCGACCTTATGAAGGGACGCCCCCACCCACGAAGGTGGGGGGAAGGCTGCGACTCTTTTCAGAGGTTTGGGAAGCCAGCATTCCCGACGAGTGGGCACGGTCTTCCGTGGCCACGGGCTACAAATTAGATTTCCTAAGGTTTCCTCCTCTTCATTTCCAGGAGTCGAGGATTCCAAACGATCCGGAGAAAGGAGCCGCATTAATGTCGGCATTAAATCATCTACTTTCCCAGGAAGTAATAGTAGAGGTACCAGTCCTGGAACAGGGGCTAGGTTTCTACTCCAACCTATTCATCATCCCGAAGTCCAATGGAGATGTCAGGCCAATTTTGGACCTAAAGATGGTAAATACATACCTAAAGATCCGCTCATTTCGGATGGAATCCGTGCGGTCAGCAGCTACCACACTCCAAAAGGACGACTTCATGGCGTCCATAGACATAAAGGATGCCTACCTTCATCTTCCAATTTATCAGCCACATCAAAGATATCTACGCTTCATGGTGGCTTCGCGTCACTTCCAATTCGTGGCGCTTCCCTTCGGGTTGGCTACGGCCCCCCGGGTGTTCACGAAGGTCCTAGCTCCAATCCTAGCCAAACTAAGGATCCAAGGGGTCACGATCCTAGCATACCTGGACGACCTCCTAGTCATAGATCACTCGTCTCCCGGCTTGGAGCGAGCAGTGGCCCTCACGGTCCAATACCTCGAGAAGTTCGGCTGGGTCCTAAATCGAGAAAAGTCAGCTTTCCTGCCCACAAGGCAGTTGGAATATCTCGGCATGAGATTAGACACAGAACAACAAAGAGTGTTTCTACCTCTGAGGAAGGTCAAAGCCATCAAGGAATTAATCCTACTGGTTCTAAGCAAGAAGGAACCGACTATTCGCCTATGTATGAGGTTACTAGGCAAGATGGTGGCCACATTCGAGGCGGTACCATACGCCCAGAGCCACACTCGCATCCTGCAGGCAGCCATCCTGTCAGCATGGAGCAGAAGGCCACAGGCCTTGGATATCCCGTTGCCGCTCTCATCAAGAGTCCGACAAAGTCTGTGTTGGTGGTTAGACCCTCAGAATCTACTGAAGGGGAAGTCTTTCAGCCCAGTGGCTTGGAAGATAGTGACCACAGACGCCAGCCTGACGGGCTGGGGAGCAATTTTGGATGGTGGCACTCGCCAAGGTACTTGGGCAACGCCAGAGAAGCAGTTGCCCATCAACATCTTGGAGCTCAGAGCTGCTCGACTAGCCCTCAGGGCTTGGACGTCAAAATTGCAGGGGTTCCCGGTGAGAATTCAATCAGACAAGGCCACGGCCGTGGCATACATAAATCACCAAGGGGGAACCAGGAGTCAAGCCGCTCAGAGAGAGGTGAGCTTGATTCTCCTATGGGCAGAGGCTCATGTGCCCTGCATATCGGCAATATTCATTCCAGGAGTGGACAACTTTCAGGCGGACTTCTTAAGCCGCCAGACTCTTTTGCCGGGGGAATGGTCTCTGCATCCACAAATCTTTCAAGCACTCTGCCAAAGATGGGGAGTGCCGGACGTGGATATCATGGCATCGAGACTCAACAAGAAGCTAGACAGGTTCATGTCCCGCTCAAGGGATCCGATGGCCTGCGGAACCGATGCGTTGGTTTGCCCGTGGCATCGGTTCAAACTTCTTTATGCGTTTCCCCCGCTCCAGTTACTACCCCGCCTGCTGCGCAGGATCCGGGCGGAGCACATACCAGTCATCCTGGTAGCTCCAGCATGGCCCAGAAGGGCATGGTACTCACTAATCTTAAGGATGGTAGTGGGAGACCCTGGGACTCTTCCTCTACGGCCAGACCTGCTATCGCAAGGTCCGATCCTCCACCCTGCCTTACGGCATCTAAATTTGACGGCCTGGAAGCTGAATCCCTGATTCTCAGGGGTAGAGGTCTGTCTCGGAAAGTAATCTCTACCCTAATCAGAGCCAGGAAACCGGTCTCTAGGGTGATTTATTACAGGGTCTGGAAGGCCTATGTAGGCTGGTGTGAGTCCAAGCGATGGCTTTCTCGCAAATTTACCATCGATAGAGTATTAAGTTTTCTCCAGCTAGGAGTGGATAAAGGATTGGCATTAAGCACAATCAAAGGACAGATTTCTGCTCTGTCAGTGTGGTTTCAGCGGCCGCTGGCCACCCACTCGCTGGTTAAGACCTTCCTTCAAGGGGTCTTACGTATTAAACCTCCAGTTAAATCCCCGCTTTGCCCGTGGTATTTTAACCTTGTTCTGTCAAGTTTACAGAAACAACCGTTTGAGCCGTTGGCTGAAATTCCTTTGGTTTTACTGACAAGAAAGTTAGTATTTTTGGTCGCCATAGTTTTCCGCAAGAAGAGTATCGGAACTGGCGGCCTTATCCTGTAAGGAACCATATCTTATATTTCATAAGGACAGGGTCGTTCTCCGCCCTCATCCTTCCTTCCTACCGAAGGTTGTATCCAGTTTTCATTTGAACCAGGATTTGGTATTACCATCCTTCTTCCCTAAACCTACTTCCAGAAAGGAAGGGTTGCTGCATACCTTGGATATCGTCAGGGCCATGAAGGCCTATCTTAAAGCTACAAAGAAGATCCGGAAAACAGATGTGCTGTTCATATTACCGGATGGGCCCAAGAAGGGGCAGGCAGCTGCAAAGTCCACCATTTCTAGGTGGATTAAGCAATTAATCACTCAGGCCTACGGCTTGAAAGGGTTGCCTCCTCCAGTATCATTAAAGGCTCATTCTACTAGGGCCATGGGCGCCTCCTGGGCAGCACACCACCAGATCTCTATGGCTCAAGTTTGCAAGGCGGCAACCTGGTCTTCTGTCCACACGTTTACAAAATTCTACCAGTTGGACGTAAAAAGGAAGTCTGATACAGCCTTTGGGCAGGCAGTGCTGCAGGCTGCAGTTTGAGACCCTCGGATTCCGGGGGCTCCTCTTTTTTGAGTTAAATTTAAAATTTAAGATTATTTTTCTCAACTAAGTTGGATTTATTATGATTTGAGTATTTCTCTAAATAAAATCCTTTTGTCTTGGAGATGTTCTCCCTCCCCTCATTGTGAGCATTGCTTTGGGACATCCCATATAGTAATGAATATGCCGCTCTGTGTCCCGTGATGTACGATAAAGAAAAAGGGATTTTTAATACAGCTTACCTGTAAAATCCTTTTCTTGGAGTACATCACGGGACACAGAGCTCCCACCCCTCTTTTTGGGGACCATTTTGGGAGGCATACTGCTTGCTACAAAACTGAGGTACTCCTCCTATGGGAGGGGGTTATATAGGGAGGGGCATTTCCTGTTTGAGATTGCCAGTGTCAACACCTGAAGGTACTCCATATAACCCATATAGTAATGAATATGCCGCTCTGTGTCCCGTGATGTACTCCAAGAAAAGGATTTTACAGGTAAGCTGTATTAAAAATCCCTTTTTTTGCTTGTATATGGTTAAAGTCAACTCAATTTCACTGCATTAAGTTCAGTAAAGATTCACTTTGCAGAATCAAACCCAATTAAAAGATTTTACATTTCCTTTGGCCCATATTTTGCACATTGTAATAATAACCCAAAATATATGTTCTCTGTACTCAAATGTGGATGTATCATAGCGTAAAAAAAAAAAAAAGAAAAGTCCAGGGCGGTATAGGTTATTTTGTAACATTCTGGCTATACAGCAGATCAGATGTATGCTTTTCTGCACACTAATTTAGATAAAATCCATGTACCCCAAAGTACACTGTGATAGAATATACTTTTCCAAAAAGTATTTGATTCTCAAAGCAGTACTATAGTTATTAGTGCCAAATCAAATTGTGACTAGCATTCATTTTACCAGCGTAAGCCTCTTTGCATATGTTTAACACATAAATCTGTGAGTTAATGGAATATTGATTTTAAAGAAAGGCAGGAAAAGTTTTTTTTCAATTCTGCAATTCCAACCAAAGTTTTAGCTACAAGATAAAGAATTTAACAAGAGCTGGCGTGTAGTGCTAAGCTGAATGTGCCTTGGTTCAATTCGAAGGACATTTGCCAAACAGATATAACATTTTGGACATTGTAAATGCTATGCCAACAGCTACTGAAGATTATGGGGTTGGATTCTTGCAAATCAATGTGGCCATTTGTTAAGGCTAATAGGTAAAAGGTATTAGGAATAGGTCAGAAATTGTGTTTAGGAGAGTTTAATTGTTGAGGGACTCCCTTGACAAGAGTCACTTCTCTAGAGAAGTATTGGGTGACCCTTGTTATCATTCCAGTACTTATATCTGTGAATCACGTGTGCTCTGCTCAAATTTTTCACATGGCAAATTCCATAGGCTACCGGATGTGAAATTGCATAGGGCAAGACATTATGTTAATTGCTGGACTACTGGAATTATCCATAAGCAAAATTTAATTTCTGGCAATGCAAATATGATCACGCATTACCCCCCAACATAAAGGTGAAATTTCTTGACCATTTGGCAGGCATGGTGATTGGCATTATATGAAAAACCCATGAGGGTATATAGCCCCCTGAGGGGGTGATTGGGATCATTGTATCCACAAATTGAAGCTAAGTGGGTCCACTGATTGTGCCCCGACTATGGCCCCAGGTTAAAATGATGCCATTAGCTTTAAACTATTCTTGTAGCCAATGAAATTTGAATACTGCAATGTGTTGTATTATAAAATATATGTTGAAGATGGTTATCATGTTTCACTTTCTGGTTACCATTTTTGTCTAGAGATACTGTATATGTCACATATAAGACATTTCATGAAGCTGTAAGATCAAAATATATAGTATGACAAAAAATGTTTAAAGAAAATTGTGCTAATGCTTGTTTTATAGAGTATATAGGTTGTTATATATTTTTTTAAAAAGGTGGCGTTCCCACTGGTGAAGCTCCAGCTCAGGTGAATTCCTCCACTTCACTGGATCCATCAGGCTCCACATAGTATGGTCATATTAAACTCATTAGCAGATGTTCTTTCTCCAGTCCTTTAAAGTGTTGCTAAACCCACAACAGTAAAATCAGTCTGTATATGCAGTAAAGCATGCTTGGTATACTCACAGGGAACCTAAGGGGTTCCCTGCATAAAAAAATCTGTTTGATCCTGTCTTCTCTAATCATCCCCTTCTTCCACAGTCCCCAATTCATCGGCTGATAAGACAGGGCCTTTGAAGTCACTCTGCATATGCTCAATTTCATGTGTATTGCTAGAGAGGTTTTTTTTTCCTGGCAGGGTGCATGTGATCAGCACAGGACCAATCAGTGCTATCCAGGCAGAAAGTCAGGGGTCAGGTAGCTTCAAAAGACAGTCATAGGAGAATTAATATTCCTTCTACAAGCTTTAACCATACACTAATACAGTAAAACCTTGCATTGCGGGCATAATTTGTTCCAGAAACATGCTTGTAATCCAAAGCACTCGTATATCAAAGTGAATTTCCCCATAAGAAATAATGGAATCTCAGATGATTCGTTCCACAACCATTTATTCATAAATCCTTCGGTCTATAGTCCATATAAAAAGATTATAGCAATGTTATAGGTTGTGTAACCATAAAATGTCCATATACAAATGGAAGCCTCCACAAGGGGTTTATAAGCAAAATCCAGCAGGAGCTATAGAGTATAAAAGAGAAGAGAGGCATCCGGATCCCTGCATACTTAGATGTGCCTCTTAATCATCAACCATGTGAGTTGGTTAATGTTGTACCTTCATTAAATGTAACCATATTGCTACACTTAGAGCCACCTCTCTTCTCTTTTATACTCAGTTGTGACATGACACTACTATTTTAAAATGTTGCTTGTCTTGAAAAACGCTCTCAAACCAAGGTAATCCCAAACCAAGGTTTTACTGTAGAAGTCACAAGACTACTATAAACTGCTGATGAGAAGGGTGGTATTTAGCATTTTATATTTACTAAAATAATTGCATTTTCATGTTCCGTGTACTGTGGGAGACCAGATTTAGTGAAGGCAGGATCCTGGACTTCCACTGAATCTCTACTCATACCATGAAAAGGGAAACATAGAAAGGCACTCGTGATGTAAAATTGGCAGGAATTATTTATTAAATAAAAAAAAACATATATAAAAAGAACTCACATTGTCTGGTGCCTATGTTGGCACAAGTATACATAGCTCAATGATTAAATTAGCACCTACTCTGCTTGCTGCTCGAGCTGGGCAGCATTTCTCTTTTCATCCTTTGAGTGGAGCAGTGACAGTGTGTCTATAGAGGGCGCAGTAGCGCTGCCCCTCTCGCTCCTGCACCGCCACTGAATACAATACATAGATTCGTGCATTGCACAAATCCATGTATTGTCGCTGCCACCCACTATTCAGATGGCCGGCCCCCCGGTGAGCGCCGGCCATCTGAATAACGGCAGCTGGTTGGCTTTGGAAGTGCCTATCAGAGCCAGCAGCTCTGATAGGCTTTCCGATTACAGCCTGAGGGCTGTAATCGCCTTCCAAATAGTTAACCAGGGGACGCACAGGGGGTGCGTTCCCTGGTTAACACTGACAGGTGTCTCAGCCAATCAGGTTCACCGGTTCTGGTTACCGGTAACCTGATTGGCTGAAGCATCATCGAAGGCGGGAGAAGATTAAAGGACAGTGGAAGGAGAATGGCTGACCCAAGAAAGGTAAGTGTCGGGGGGGGGGGGCAATCTGGCAGCATGTTACAGGGCACAGTGGCCACAATTGATGGCACAGTGGGTGTGTTTGGCATGGCACAGTGGTGACAATTGATGGGCACAGTGGTGACAATTGATGGGCACAGTGGTGACAATTGATACGCACAGTGGTGACATTTGATGGCACAGTGGTGACAATTAATGGCACAGTGGCGACAATTGATGGCACAGTGGCGACAATTAATGGCACAGTGGTGACAATTGATGGCACAGTGTCGACAATTGATGGCACAGTGGCTGCGTTTGATGGCATGGCACAGTGGCTGCATTTGATAGGTGCAAACTGCAGAGGACACGTGCAGTACACACCAAGTAGCTTTAGATGCAAACTACAGAGGACACGGCCAGTACACACCAAGAAGCTTTAGGTGCAAACTACAGAGGACACCAGCAGTACACACCAAGTAGCTTTAGGTGCAAACTGCAGAGGACACATGCAGTACACACCAAGTAGTTTTAGGTGCAAACTACAGAGGACACGTGCAGTACACACCAAGTAGCTTTTGGTGCAAACTACAGAGGACACAGGCAGTACACACCAAGTAGCTTTAGGTGCAAACTACAGAGGACACGTGCAGTACACACCAAGTAGCTTTAGGTGCAAACTACAGAGGACACGGGCAGTACACACCAAGTAGCTTTAGGTGCAAACTGCAGAGGACACGTGCAGTACACACCAAATAGCTTTAGGTGAAAACTACAGAGGACACGGGCAATACACACCAAGTAGCTTTAGGTGCAAACTACAGAGGACACGGGCAGTACACACCAAGTAGCTTTAGGTGCAAACTACAGAGGACACGGGCAGTACACACCAAGTAGCTTTAGGTGCAAACTACAGAGGACACGGGCAGTACACACCAAGTAGCTTTAGGTGCAAACTACAGAGGACGCATTCAGTACACACCAAGTAGCTTTAGGTGCAAACTACAGAGGACACATGCAGTACACACCAAGTAGCTTTAGGTGCAAACTACAGAGGACACAGGCAGTACACACCAAGTAGCTTTAGGTGCAAACTACAGAGGACACGTGCAGTACACACCAAGTAGCTTTAGGTGCAAACTACAGAGGACACGGGCAGTACACACCAAGTAGCTTTAGGTGCAAACTACAGAGGACACGTGCAGTACACACCAAGTAGCTTTAGGTGCAAACTGCAGAGGACACGTGCAGTACACACCAAATAGCTTTAGGTGCAAAAAAAAAAAAGAAAAGTCCAGGGCGGTATAGGTTATTTTGTAACATTCTGGCTATACAGCAGATCAGATGTACGCTTTTCTGCACACTAATTTAGATAAAATCCATGTACCCCAAAGTACACTGTGATAGAATATACTTTTCCAAAAAGTATTTGATTCTCAAAGCAGTACTACAGTTATTAGTGCCAAATCAAATTGTGACTAGCATTCATTTTACCAGCGTAAGCCTCTTTGCATATGTTTAACACATAAATCTGTGAGTTAATGGAATATTGATTTTAAAGAAAGGCAGGAAAAGTTTTTTTTCAATTCTGCAATTCCAACCAAAGTTTTAGCTACAAGATAAAGAATTTAACAAGAGCTGGCGTGTAGTGCTAAGCTGAATGTGCCTTGGTTCAATTCGAAGGACATTTGCCAAACAGATATAACATTTTGGACATTGTAAATGCTATGCCAACAGCTACTGAAGATTATGGGGTTGGATTCTTGCAAATCAATGTGGCCATTTGTTAAGGCTAATAGGTAAAAGGTATTAGGAATAGGTCAGAAATTGTGTTTAGGAGAGTTTAATTGTTGAGGGACTCCCTTGACAAGAGTCACTTCTCTAGAGAAGTATTGGGTGACCCTTGTTATCATTCCAGTACTTATATCTGTGAATCACGTGTGCTCTGCTCAAATTTTTCACATGGCAAATTCCATAGGCTACCGGATGTGAAATTGCATAGGGCAAGACATTATGTTAATTGCTGGACTACTGGAATTATCCATAAGCAAAATTTAATTTCTGGCAATGCAAATATGATCACGCATTACCCCCCAACATAAAGGTGAAATTTCTTGACCATTTGGCAGGCATGGTGATTGGCATTATATGAAAAACCCATGAGGGTATATAGCCCCCTGAGGGGGTGATTGGGATCATTGTATCCACAAATTGAAGCTAAGTGGGTCCACTGATTGTGCCCCGACTATGGCCCCAGGTTTAAATGATGCCATTAGCTTTAAACTATTCTTGTAGCCAATGAAATTTGAATACTGCAATGTGTTGTATTATAAAATATATGTTGAAGATGGTTATCATGTTTCACTTTCTGGTTACCATTTTTGTCTAGAGATACTGTATATGTCACATATAAGACATTTCATGAAGCTGTAAGATCAAAATATATAGTATGACAAAAAATGTTTAAAGAAAATTGTGCTAATGCTTGTTTTATAGAGTATATAGGTTGTTATATTTTTTTTTAAAAAGGTGGCGTTCCCACTGGTGAAGCTCCAGCTCAGGTGAATTCCTCCACTTCACTGGATCCATCAGGCTCCACATAGTATGGTCATATTAAACTCATTAGCAGATGTTCTTTCTCCAGTCCTTTAAAGTGTTGCTAAACCCACAACAGTAAAATCAGTCTGTATATGCAGTAAAGCATGCTTGGTATACTCACAGGGAACCTAAGGGGTTCCCTGCATAAAAAAATCTTTTTGATCCTGTCTTCTCTAATCATCCCCTTCTTCCACAGTCCCCAATTCATCGGCTGATAAGACAGAGCCTTTGAAGTCACTCTGCATATGCTCAATTTCATGTGTATTGCTAGAGAGGTTTTTTTTTCCTGGCAGGGTGCATGTGATCAGCACAGGACCAATCAGTGCTATCCAGGCAGAAAGTCAGGGGTCAGGTAGCTTCAAAAGACAGTCATAGGAGAATTAATATTCCTTCTACAAGCTTTAACCATACACTAATACAGTAAAACCTTGCATTGCGGGCATAATTTGTTCCAGAAACATGTTTGTAATCCAAAGCACTCGTATATCAAAGTGAATTTCCCCATAAGAAATAATGGAATCTCAGATGATTCGTTCCACAACCATTTATTCATAAATCCTTCGGTCTATAGTCCATATAAAAAGATTATAGCAATGTTATAGGTTGTGTAACCATAAAATGTCCATATACAAATGGAAGCCTCCACAAGGGGTTTATAAGCAAAATCCAGCAGGCGCTATAGAGTATAAAAGAGAAGAGAGGCATCCGGATCCCTGCATACTTAGATGTGCCTCTTAATCATCAACCATGTGAGTTGGTTAATGTTGTACCTTCATTAAATGTAACCATATTGCTACACTTAGAGCCACCTCTCTTCTCTTTTATACTCAGTTGTGACATGACACTACTATTTTAAAATGTTGCTTGTCTTGAAAAACGCTCTCAAACCAAGGTAATCCCAAACCAAGGTTTTACTGTAGAAGTCACAAGACTACTATAAACTGCTGATGAGAAGGGTGGTATTTAGCATTTTATATTTACTAAAATAATTGCATTTTCATGTTCCGTGTACTGTGGGAGACCAGATTTAGTGAAGGCAGGATCCTGGACTTCCACTGAATCTCTAATCATAGCATGAAAAGGGAAACATAGAAAGGCACTCGTGATGTAAAATTGGCAGGAATTATTTATTAAATAAAAAAAAACATATATAAAAAGAACTCACATTGTCTGGTGCCTATGTTGGCACAAGTATACATAGCTCAATGATTAAATTAGCACCTACTCTGCTTGCTGCTCGAGCTGGGCAGCATTTCTCTTTTCATCCTTTGAGTGGAGCAGTGACAGTGTGTCTATAGAGGGCGCAGTAGCGCTGCCCCTCTCGCTCCTGCACCGCCACTGAATACAATACATAGATTCGTGCATTGCACAAATCCATGTATTGTCGCTGCCACCCACTATTCAGATGGCCGGCCCCCCGGTGAGCGCCGGCCATCTGAATAACGGCAGCTGGTTGGCTTTGGAAGTGCCTATCAGAGCCAGCAGCTCTGATAGGCTTTCCGATTACAGCCTGAGGGCTGTAATCGCCTTCCAAATAGTTAACCAGGGGACGCACAGGGGGTGCGTTCCCTGGTTAACACTGACAGGTGTCTCAGCCAATCAGGTTCACCGGTTCTGGTTACCGGTAACCTGATTGGCTGAAGCATCATCGAAGGCGGGAGAAGATTAAAGGACAGTGGAAGGAGAATGGCTGACCCAAGAAAGGTAAGTGTCGGGGGGGGGGGGGCAATCTGGCAGCATGTTACAGGGCACAGTGGCCACAATTGATGGCACAGTGGGTGTGTTTGGCATGGCACAGTGGTGACAATTGATGGGCACAGTGGTGACAATTGATGGGCACAGTGGTGACAATTGATACGCACAGTGGTGACATTTGATGGCACAGTGGTGACAATTAATGGCACAGTGGCGACAATTGATGGCACAGTGGCGACAATTAATGGCACAGTGGTGACAATTGATGGCACAGTGGCGACAATTGATGGCACAGTGGCTGCGTTTGATGGCATGGCACAGTGGCTGCATTTGATAGGTGCAAACTGCAGAGGACACGTGCAGTACACACCAAGTAGCTTTAGATGCAAACTACAGAGGACACGGCCAGTACACACCAAGAAGCTTTAGGTGCAAACTACAGAGGACACCAGCAGTACACACCAAGTAGCTTTAGGTGCAAACTGCAGAGGACACATGCAGTACACACCAAGTAGTTTTAGGTGCAAACTACAGAGGACACGTGCAGTACACACCAAGTAGCTTTTGGTGCAAACTACAGAGGACACAGGCAGTACACACCAAGTAGCTTTAGGTGCAAACTACAGAGGACACGGGCAGTACACACCAAGTAGCTTTAGGTGCAAACTGCAGAGGACACGTGCAGTACACACCAAATAGCTTTAGGTGCAAACTACAGAGGACACGGGCAATACACACCAAGTAGCTTTAGGTGCAAACTACAGAGGACACGGGCAGTACACACCAAGTAGCTTTAGGTGCAAACTACAGAGGACACGGGCAGTACACACCAAGTAGCTTTAGGTGCAAACTACAGAGGACACGGGCAGTACACACCAAGTAGCTTTAGGTGCAAACTACAGAGGACGCATTCAGTACACACCAAGTAGCTTTAGGTGCAAACTACAGAGGACACATGCAGTACACACCAAGTAGCTTTAGGTGCAAACTACAGAGGACACGTGCAGTACACACCAAGTAGCTTTAGGTGCAAACTACAGAGGACACGGGCAGTACACACCAAGTAGCTTTAGGTGCAAACTACAGAGGACACGTGCAGTACACACCAAGTAGCTTTAGGTGCAAACTGCAGAGGACACGTGCAGTACACACCAAATAGCTTTAGGTGCAAACTACAGAGGACACGGGCAGTACACACCAAGTAGCTTTAGGTGCAAACTACAGAGGACACGGGCAGTACACACCAAGTAGCTTCAGGTGCAAACTACAGAGGACGCATTCAGTACACACCAAGTAGCTTTAGGTGCAAACTACAGAGGACACATGCAGTACACACCAAGTAGCTTTAGGTGCAAACTACAGAGGACACGTGCAGTACACACCAAGTAGCTTTAGGTGCAAACTGCAGAGGACACCTGCAGTACACACCAAGTAGCTTTAGGTGCAAACTACAGAGGACATGGGCAGTACACACCAAGTAGCTTTAGGTGCAAACTGCAGAGAACACTTGCAGTACACACCAAATAGCTTTAGGTGCAAACTACAGAGGACACGGCCAGTACACACCAAGTAGCTTTAGGTGCAAACTACAGAGGACACGGGCAGTACACACCAAGTAGCTTTAGGTGCAAACTACAGAGGACACGGGCAGTACACACCAAGTAGCTTTAGGTGCAAACTACAGAGGAAGCATTCAGTACACACCAAGTAGCTTTAGGTGCAAACTACAGAGGACACGTGCAGTACACACCAAGTAGCTTTAGGTGCAAACTGCAGAGGACACGTCCAGTACACATCAAGTAGCTTTAGGTGCAAACTGCAGAGGACACTTGCAGTACACACCAAGTAGCTTTAGGTGCAAACTACAGAGGACACGGCCAGTACACACCAAGTAGCTTTAGGTGCAAACTACAGAGGACACAGCCAGTACACACCAAGTAGCTTTAGGTGCAAACTGCAGAGGACACGTCCAGTACACACCAAGTAGCTTTAGGTGCAAACTGCAGAGGACACGGTCAGTACACACCAAGTAGCTTTAGGTGCAAACTGCAGAGGACACGTGCAGTACACACCAAGTAGCTTTAGGTGCAAACTACAGAGGACATGGCCAGTACACACCAAGTAGCTTTAGGTGCAAACTACAGAGGACACGGGCAGTACACACCAAGTAGCTTTAGGTGCAAACTACAGAGGACACGTGCAGTACACACCAAGTAGCTTTAGGTGCAAACTGCAGAGGATACGTGCAGTACACACCAAGTAGCTTTAGGTGCAAACTACAGAGGACACGTGCAGTACACACCAAGTAGCTTTTGGTGCAAACTACAGAGGACACGTGCAGTACACACCAAGTAGCTTTATGTGCAAACTACAGAGGACACGTGCAGTACACACCAAGTAGCTTTAGGTGCAAACTACAGAGGACACGTGCAGTACACACCAAGTAGCTTTAGGTGAAAACTACAGAGGACACGTGCAGTACACACCAAGTAGCTTTAGGTGCAAACTGCAGAGGACACGTGCAGTACACACCAAGTAGCTTTAGGTGTAAACTACAGAGGACACGTGCAGTACACACCAAATAGCTTTAGGTGCAAACTACAGAGGACACGGCCAGTACACACCAAGTAGCTTTAGGTGCAACTACAGAGGACTCGGGCAGTACACACCAAGTAGCTTTAGGTGCAAACTACAGAGGACACGTGCAGTACACACCAAGTAGCTTTAGGTGCAAACTACAGAGGAGAATACTTCAGCTAGCAAAATCAACTGCCTGCCAGTAAATTTGGAATAGCTGATCTAGCTAAACTATGCAGTGTATACATATATGTACAACTCCTGGGATGCATATATATCCTCTACATATCCTCTACACACTGTGGGGCAGATCCACAAAAGGATTACGTCGGCGTATCTACTGATATGCTGGCGTAATTAAAAAATTCCCACGTCGTATCTTTGTTTTGTATCCACAAAACAAGATATGACGGCATCTGGGATCGATCCGACAGGCATACGTCTTAGTAAGCCGTCGGATCTAAGCTGCAATTTTTCAGCGGCCGCTAGGTGGCGTTCCCGTCGAAATCCGCGTCGAGTATGCAAATTAGCTAGTTACGGCGATCCACGAACGTACGTCGGCCCGGCACATTTTTTTACGTTGTTTTTGTTTGGCTTTTTCCGGCGTATAGTTAAAGGTGCTATATGGTGGCGTACTTAATGTTAACCACATCCATACCAGCCCATTGTAAAATGACGTCCACAAAGGACCTCTAACGATCCGGGTGGACGTCATATGATGTCCTGGGCTTTGTGGGGGGATATCTGAATGATGCCTGCAGCTAGAGGCATCATTCAGATATCCTTCTCTTCTGCCGGCGATTCTGCACAACGTAAGAATGATCATAGCGGAGATTCCGCCGCTAGATCGTTCTTACAGGCGGCGGGAGGGGACATCCGGTGCTTCTCCGGGCTCTCCCGTGCCATCAGGGGCCCGGAGAACGAACCGTCCAGCGCTGGCAGGAAGCATAGAGATGCCTCTTGACCAGATGGTCACCAGTCATCTCTATGACCGTCGGAGGACCCGGGCGCGATGTGATGACGTCACGGCCGGGTCCCCGTAAGTAAACAAAGCCGCAATTGCGGCTGCTAAGCAACAGTAATCATGAGATCGGTGAATTTTTTTTCACCGATTTCATGCTTTCCAGCCTGGAGGAGAGATGTGCGGTCTTATTGACCCCGCATCTCTCCATAAAGAGTACCTGTCACACACATTCCTATTACAAGGGATGTTTACATTCCTTGTAATAGGAATAAAAGTGATAATAAAAAAAATAAAATAAAAAAAAAGTGTAAAAAAATAAATAAATATGTAAAAAAAAAAAATAAAAAAAAATATTTTTTTTAACACCCCTGTCCCCAGTAGCTCTCGCGCAGAAGCGAACGCACACGCAAGTCCCGCCGACATATGTAAACGCCGTTTAAACCACATATGTGAGATATCGCCGCGTGTGTTAGAGTGCCAGCAACAATTCTAGCAACTCTCCTCTGTAAATCTAAACTGGTAACCTGTAAAAAATTTCAAAGTGTTGCCTATGGAGATTTTTAAGTACCGAAGTTTGGCGCCATTCCATGAGTGTGCGCAATTTTAAAGCGTGACATGTTAGGTATCTATTTACTCGGTGTAACATCATCTTCCATATTTTACAAAAAAATTGGGCTAACTTTACTGTTTTGTTATTTTTTTAATTCATGAAACAATTTTTTTCCAAAAAAAAGGGCGTTTGAAAAATTATTTCGCAAATACCGTGCAAGATAAAACGTTTCAATGACCGTCGTTTTATTCCCTAGGGTGTCTGGTAAAAAAACATATATAATGTTTGGGGGTTCTGCGTAATTTTCTAGCAAAAAAATTATGATTTGTACATGTAGGAGAGAAGTGCCAGAATAGGCCTGGTATGGATGTGTGTATAACAGCCCTGTATGGAAGTGGTTAAGTATGGCCGTCGTTCCCGCGTACAATTAATTTTTTTTTACGTTGTTTGCGTAAGTCGTTCGCGAATAGGAATTTGCGTAGAATGACGTCACCGTCGTAAGCATTGGCTTGTTCCGTTTAAATTTCGAGCATACGCACTGGAATACCCCCAGGGACGGCGCATGCGCAGTTAAAAAAAACGTTGTTTACGTCGGGTCAAAACGTATTTACATAAAACACGCCCCCATTACATCCATTTGAATTCCGCGCCCTTACGCCGCAAGAGATACACTACGCCGCCGTAACTTACGACACAAATGGCTCTCCATTTTTTGCGCGCTGTGATTGGCCAAGCATGCGGGTCATAGTGCATTCTTGGCCAATCATCAGCCAGCAATGCACTGCGATGCTGCAGTGAATTATGGGCCGTGACGCGCCACTCGACGCGATGGGCCGCGACGCACCCGGTCGAACATACAATGTTCGAGCCGAACATGGGTTCGACTCGAACACCAAGCTCATCCCTAATTATGGGTACATGTATCCTTGTCACCCTAATAAGCTACTGCAGTGCAGTGCTGGGAAGTGATCATCTAGAGCCCAGGGCGAATGTGCCAAATTGCGCCCTCCCCTCCCCATAATGTATAAAAATCATGTGTCAGTAAAAATTCCCTCCCCTTCTCCCAAAAACATCGAGCACTAATCTGCATGCTTACCCCATAGGCATAAATTCCCCCTCCTCCCAATACAAATCTGCCCCTGCTGAAATTCCCTTCCCAGCACAAATATTTGCTGCCCTTTACCCCCCCAGCTCAAATCCTCTCATTCCCCATATGCCCTCAGCACAAATCCACCCCCCCACTAAAAAAAATTCCCCCCTCCTAGTACAAATCCCCTACCCCTCAAATTTCCCTTTTGAGCACAAATCCTCTCCCCCTACTCCTCACAAATTCTCCCTATCCCACATTTTAGCACAAATCATCTCAATCAACCCTCCTAGCACAAATCCCCCCCCCCAAAAAAAAACCCTTCTACCATATTTCCCCTCCCAATACCATATTACCTTTTTTTAGCACAAATCCACCAAATTCCCCCCTCATAGCACAAATCTTCTTTCCCGCTCCCAACACAAATACCCTCAAATCACTACTCCTAGCATACCTCCTCAAATTTCCCCTCCTAGAACTATCCAATGTTGCCCCCAAATTCCCTCTCCCAACACAAATCCCCTCCCCCAAACCTCCTTGTGGTGCACCCCCCCCACTTCACATGATACCACAGTGCTAAGGGAAGCCTTCCCTCCTGCCCACCCCTTGTCCCGGCTCTGCTGCAGCGTGAACATGTTATCAGGCACAATGACTGAGCAAAGGTGCCTTTGTCCTTGCTTCAGTTCTAAAAAGCCATCCAGACGACGTCATTGTATGACGAAACGTATGTCAAGAAAGGAGATGTATTGACGTGTGGCGTTACAGTCCTGTGTGGACGGGCGTTCCTGAGAGCTGGCCGGCTTTACCTTCTTATCCCATGCTTTTATGAAGAAACCATGTTGTAAATGCAATTTTTCGATTAAATTTATGTTTATTTTACGGTACATCTTTCTGGCTTCATACCTGGAGGATCCCATATACCGGTGTTTGTTGCAGTTCCATCACAAGGCCCGGGCTGGGGTTTACAGCCGCAAGCTGGTTATGCTTGCCATCTGGTAAGCTTGCATCCCTTACGGTGATCTTTATTGGTGGTGGTTTATCAGCATACGATTCACTTTGGAATTATTCATTGCACCCTTAATAGGACTTCCTTATCAATGAACATTTTTATTGTCTTCCATTTTTTATTCACTTCATTGGATTTTGTCATTTTTTCACATGTTATTTAATTTTTATAGCGCAACTACATTTTTTCTTCTTGTACTTTGGTGTGTATATCACTTTTTAGTTGCAGCTTGTATAGGGTTTTAGCACGGTATTTTTCTCTGTTTGCATCCTGTGATTGTATTCTGAAATTTTATCCTAATAATTCAGCTAATTTATCTAGTCAAGTGAATGTGTCTGTTTTCAATCAGGGCCCAGCTAATCCTCTGTCAGTATTCTGACTATACCTGACGTCCAATAGCGCTAAACGTGGCCTGTTTGCAAACTATGCTTGATGATTCAGTACTTTGGTTTCATGATGATGAGCATGGGTGAATACAGATGTGCATTTCTTTTTTTTTTTCATTCAAATTTAAGTTTATTTTCAATAAAAGTACATACATTTGTACTATAACAGCAGTAATACACAGAAAATAATAAATCAAATGTATTGCTTTACATATTAGATGGTCCTGTCGTAAAAACTGTCTATCATATACAGCCATATCATATGCTCATCACCATACGGTGAGAGTATAACTGTTTGTAATAGCTAAGATGAAAAGCTAGGTTTAACCAATAATTTATAATTAATAATTAAATAAATAAAAGGATATTTCCATATACTATATAATTCCTTAGGGTTATTGTTGTCACACAATAAAAAACCCCATGTGTGTACTGGATCTAATTTCATGGAACGAATAAAGGATGGGATTTCTGGAGAACAATGACCTCTCTGACACCCCCACTGGGAACTGTCTGTGTCCAAGAGGTTAAGCAAACCTTTCATTCCCCCCTCCCTCCCTCCAATAATTATCACTAATACCCACCGGTATCTGTAAATATATATTCTCAAAATCCTTAACATACCTAATATCCCCAAAAGTTTGGTGGAATCTTTTAACAACCTAAACATAGGCTAATACAAATGTTTATATATATCATTTTTTTTTCTTTTTCTAAACATAACACTTTGAGAATGAGAAATAACAAGGATTTTATCCTCGTATAAAAGACAAAAATATCAAATCAAAGAACAATCAATGAAAAGAAGAGAAAAAAAAAAAGAGAAAAAAAAAAAAAAGACAGAAGACAGAAAGAGGAGTAAAAAAGAAAGTACGAAGAAGATCAGGGGAAAGTAAAAGGAAAAAGAAATGGCAGCCTGCCTGCCAACGAACAACATCGTCCTAAGGATATAAATATCATCACAGCCTTTACGGGTTAAAAGATATTCCCATAAATTTCATCCACGGTTCCCATATTTCATGGAAAAGAGTAGACATATCCAACATGGAACAGACCCTCTTTTCTTGTTCCATAATCCATGTAACCTTTTGTTTCATATACCGGATGGAGACAGTAGACTTTTTCCACGCAGCTGCGATTGTGATCCTGGCACCTGTCAGAATGTATAGGATGAGTTTTCTAGTAACCTTGGAGGTTTGGGGTAACATCCCGTGAAGTAGAGCAATAGTGGGGGATTGATGCAAATTACAGCCTGTGACACGTCTTATTATGTTGAACACCTTATTCCAGTATCCACGTATTTTGGGACATTCCCACCATATATGTACCATAGACCCTAATCCCTGACAACCTCTGAAGCATAGGGGCGAGGTTGACGGATACATGGAAGCCAGTTTAACGGGAACTAAATACCACCTAGTATAAATTTTTACATTAGCCTCTACAAGGGATATATTCACATATCCTTTAATGGATCTAGTATAATTACTACACCAGTCAGATAAATCCCAATTGTTATTAAGTTCCCTTTCCCAGGCCAGCATATGAGGTAATTTGGTGCAGTTATTAGCAAGCGATTGATATATGATTGAAATATTCCCCTTCCTGATCAAACCCTGATCACAATTACTTTCATAAGGTGTCAATAGTCCAGAGATCGAGTCACTATCCCATAGGCTTTGTGCATAGTCATGTAGTTGAGAAAATCTTAATTTTTCTGAGACAGGAAGACCTAGCTTGTCAATGAAGTGTTGTTCAGGAAGTGGACCCGAACGTGAAAAAAAACGGCCTATACGATACAACCCTTTGTCATGCCACCATTTAAAAGAATCTATTTCAATTTTAGAAACAAAGAGTGGGTCTAGAAAAACACTCGATAAAGGTCTGCCTTTAGAAATTAGAGAGGGATTGTTTTTAAGTGAATCCCATAAAACTAAGGTTTGAGAAAGAGTCGGAGATAAAATAGAAAGCCTATTCTTGGTAGGACTCCACATTAACTCCTCTATTGTTAGATTCGGGGTCGCCTGCTCTTCTATATCTAACCAGTCAGGGCGTTCATGTTTAAGAAAAGTTTCCGATAACTGTGCCAATCTTGCTGATTGATAGTACCATAATAAGTTGGGTACCCCCAGACCACCCTGTTCAGGCAAGTTATAGAGAGTGCGAGATGGAAGGCGTGGACCCTTATTGTTCCAAATAAACTTGATAATCTTTCCTTGAAAAGATTTTAGATGACTTTTAATTATCGGTATGGGTAATGATCTAAAAAGATACAAAAGCCTAGGGAGAAGAGTCATCTTAACCGAGTTAATTCTACCAATCCAACCTATATTCTGAGTCCCCCAATCTTTCAAATCTTTCTCAAGTTTTTTATACATAGGTGGATAATTGGCCAAATACAAATTTTGGATGTTGGGGGTCAAATAGATACCCAGGTATTTGATATAAGAGGTGTCCCATTTGAATCCATAATTTTCCTTCAGTAGAGAAACCGTGGATTCAGAGAGAGAAACATTGAGGGCCCTAGACTTGGCCATATTCACAGTTAAACCTGAAACCATAGAAAATTTGTCTAAAAGAGAATATATTTCCGGTAGGGATGAATCTGGAGCGGTCAAAAACAGTAAAAGGTCATCTGCAAATAAGGCACATTTATGCTCCATTTTGGCACATCTAACTCCCCTGATGTTTGTGTTTTCACGAATAGCTATAGCCAGGGATTCCATAACTATTGCAAACACCAGGGGAGACAGAGGACAACCCTGCCTAGTACCCCTATGAATCTCAATAGGTTCCGAAAAAATACCCTGAAAGCGTATATTAGCCTTAGGATGAGAATAAAGTGCAGATAAGACTCCAAGAAATTTCGTGCCAAACCCCCAACGTTTCATCACTTCGAACATGAATGGCCATGATACTGAGTCAAATGCTTTCTGAAGATCAATAGAAAGAAGCATTCCCCTTTGATTAGTATCACCAGTCCAACCCGAGTTCAAAATAGAGATCAGATCCACAGCCCTCCTAACCTGATCAGGACCTTGCCTTCCAGCGATGAAGCCTACTTGATCTTTACTAACATATTGGCCAATGAAAGAGGACATTCTATTGGCCATTATCTTAGTGAGTATCTTAAGATCGTTATTAATGAGAGATATAGGTCTATAGTTTTCCACCAGGCTATGGTCTTTTTCTGGCTTCGGGATAACCGAAATATAGGCCAAATTAAGTTGCCTGTCTATGGGAACTCCACCGGTCATGTGGTTGAAAAATCTAACCATGTAGGGTGTTAGAATGCTCGAATATGTTTTATAATAAGCACTTGAAAACCCATCAGGACCCGGGGCTTTATCTAATTTTAGGTTTTTAATTACTAACAATACTTCTTCAGCTGATATGGGAGCCTCCATCATTTCTCTATGTATTTCAGTCAATTGAGGAAGATTCAAATTGTCCAGAAAATCATCCATTCCCTCTGAAGAAGAATCATCAGTGGATGCATAAAGCTTAGAAAAAAAATCATGAAAGGCCTCCATTATCTTCCTAGGATTCAGGGTAAGAGAACCATCAGTCATCCTTATTTTAGGGAGAGACCGTGATTGAAATCTAGGTGAGAGTTTATGAGCTAGCATCGGGCCTATTTTATCTTTAAATTTATAGAAATTAGCTCCAGTACATTTCATGTCTTCCCCTGCTTTAGTGGTAAGTACCAAGTTTAGGGCAGATCTAGCTGCATCAAGTGCCTGAGTAGGAAAGTTAAGAGGATCAGATTTATGTTTTTTACGGAGCTCTAGATAGTTGTTTTCCAGCTTCCTTATGTCTATGTTTCTTTGTTTCTTGAGGCCAGCGGCCACTTGTATAATTTTGCCTCTGATAGAAGCCTTGTGGGCAGCCCACAGAGTTTCAGGGGACACATCTCCTGTATCATTATGCTTAAAGTATTCTAGTAGAGATCGCTCAATATCCTTCATTAGGACAGGGTCCTTCAAAATAGACTTATTTAGTGTCCAATGAGACACTTTAGGAGAAGTGTCTTCTCTCTTCAGTGACAATAGAACCATCGAGTGATCTGACCAAGAAACATCAACTATATGAGACTTAATGGCAGCTGGGACGTGATGGTTAGAGATTAATATATGATCTATACGAGAATAAGAGTGGTGAGGGTTAGAGTAGTGAGTATAGTCCTTAATTTTGGGGTTCAACTCCCTCCAGATGTCAGTTAATCTAGACTGATGTAGAATGCGTGCTACTTGCAGACTAAGTTTAGTCGGTCTGACGATTCCATTGACAGAAGGATTGGACTTATCCAATCCCGTGTCAAAAGCTAGATTAGAGTCTCCACCCATAAGAATGATCCCCTCCATAAATGGTCGGAGGGTATCAAGCATCTGTGAGAAAAACTTTTTCTGACCTCTGTTAGGAGCATAGTAAGAAATAAATGTGTACAGTCTGCCATCAAGGGTACCCTGTAACAATAGAAACCTACCCTCCGGATCTCCAAATTCTTTAGTCAGGTTAAAATTACAATACCTAGAAAACAAAATGGCCACACCCTTAGTTTTGTTTTCTGCTTTAGCTAGGTAAAACAATGGAAAGTGGGCATGCATAAAGGAAGGGTTGTATCGTTTAGGGAAGTGGGTTTCTTGGAGGAAAACCACATCTACACGGAGAGACTTGTATACTTGAAAAGCTTTGCGCCTCTTAACAGGAGAATTTAACCCCTGAGTGTTGTGAGTAACAACACTAAGGGGTTTAGATACATCAGTCGATCCAGCCATAAGTCTTGTCAACATCTATGAACAGGCAGGACCGAACAGATATCATCAGTAGTTTCGTAAATACGAACAATGGCAGGCAGGCTGAAGAAATGAAGAGAGTATGAAGAAGAGAGAAAAAGAAACGAAAAGAAGAGATAAAAAGAGAAAAATAAAAAAACATATAGCACAACAAACTATTAGATCGTGCAAGGTCAATTCGTGACCCAGAATGGGGGAAGAGAATGATTCTCCTTCCCTCATTCAAACAAGAAATTTTAGTATAGTCCCAAAAAAGGACTACATTCTTACCCATTGGGTCGACAAAGTGTCGACACAAGAGGCAAGTTGAGGTTCAATACCTCACCGTCGTCAGTTGCCGACAAATTAAACATTACACCTTAAAACAAATTTTAGAAAAAAGGCATTTGAATCATAGGATGACCAAAAAAAGAGGACAAAAATCTAAATAAAAACGGCATTAAACTAGATATGTAATCCCGGAGTCTTCTTTTTTTTAAAAAAAGAATCCGGGATAAAATTCATCTGAATTAAAGAATAAGAAATACGTCCTGAGTAAGTCTATTCAATATTCAGGGTGCTTGGTCACCTCCAATTTTCCTGTATTTGACCTTGTTCCATGGATTTTGAGTCGGACTAGTAGGTGTGTTCCTCTTGGCAGATGGAAGTTGAGGTGGATTAGTGTCCATGGCAGGTTCAAGAGATATAATTTTCAGATCAAACAGAAGTCGTTCACCTTCTTGGAAACTATGTATTACATGGTTTCTACCATTATAATTGAACTTTAAGGCGAAGGGGAAAGCCCATTTATACTTGATGTCTTTGTTGATGAGGGCAGACAATAATGGTTTCATTGCTCTTCTTCTTTGAATGGTATATGGTGAAATGTCAGAAAATATTTGTATTTTAGCACCTTGGTATTGAAGATTCTCCTGTTGTCTGGACCGTTTCATAATGTCCTCTTTAGTGGAGAAATAATGAGGCTTGACCACCACATCCCTGGGCAAACCATCTCTTCTCAGTGGACCTAATGATCTATGAGCCCTATCAATTTCCAATTTTATATCAGGCATAGATGGAAGGAGGATTCTCATAATGTCTCGTATTGCTGAATGAACGTCCATAATGGACTCAGGAAGACCCCTAACCCTGAAGTTTTCTCTTCTTGACCTGTTTTCCAAATCGTCAATCTTAGCCTGAGCGGCCTCCAGTTGTTCTTGTAGGAAATGGATATGTTCATCATGTTGTTCAGTTTTAGAAACGTTAGTGTCCAATTTATGCTCCACTGAATCAATCCTGTTGCCAAGACATTGGAAGTCTGCCCTAATATCTTTAGTAATTTTCTCGGCCGTATGAGCTAAACCCCTTTCCAGCATTTCAGATATCCTGTTATAGAGATCAGCTACATTGAAAGAAACTTCTGGGGCAGTTTCAACGTCAGCTGTTACTTGTATAGGGTCATGTGAGGGAGAAACCATAGGAATCCCGTGATCAGCCATTGTAGGTATTATTTCCTCCCTTACTACAGATGAAAATAAAGCTGGAGTTGTAGTAGAACTTAAGGGTGGAGGTGATGAGGAGGGCATCAAATGAGATGAGAATTGTTCAGTAAACTTAGGATCCACTACAGACATCTGAGGGCATGTATAAGGAGGGGTACCCATATCAGAAAGACACTCTCTGATAATTGAGTTCTTATTTTTTTTGCCCTGTTTCCCCTTCATATATAAGAAGTGCTATAATGAATTTGTATCAGCAGGAGTTAAGTCGTACTATATTTTAGAATCAACAGTTCACTCCTATATAAGCTCCTATAGGTGTAACAGTCCTATAACCATCATCATTCAGCGGGTGTTAATCATGTGATCAGTCCAAACCTAGCTTTGAGTCTTTACAGTAAGTATTGTAAAAAGACCAGCACCATAAAAATGCCTCAAATTACGTATCATGCAGGTGTCATATTAGTGGATAGGTCTGCAGCTTTTGTCGACTAACATCTGACGGTGAGTAGGAACACCTCAGTAAGTTTCCATTGCAGGGATAATCATATGATAATCCGATAATGTATAACACAGGCCCTGGGCACCGTATCGAGTTGGTAACCAATCTCTGACTACTGTGATTAGTCTATTATTGCAGTCAGGCATCCAGTGTACAAAAAATTACCTCAGTTTAGAGAAGGAATAAATATAATAAAAATTCTAAAAAGTGTGATATAATGGATTATTTAGGTTGCAAGATGTTACGGTGACCTGGGGATAAAATCCATCTACACTCTATCAGATCCTCGCAGTAGTTTTGCAGGATAATGGTCACAAGTCACCACACACTGAGTTTTAGTCACTGAGGTGGATTATGAGAGAAAAGTGGTTAATTTCAGCAGTTTTCGCCTCAGAAAAGTAGTTACACTATTATTATATTATTATGAAGCACGAAGGCCGTGAGATGGCGGCGTTACCTCCTTGTATAGACTTCAAGGTGTGTCTGAGGGCTTCTGGTGGTAAGATCAGGCTCTTTTCCCGGTCGCCGATCGGAAATATTTTGCGTTCCTCTTGAGGCAGCGTTTCATCGGTGCAAGTGAACGGGTGACTTCATTCCTAGTTTCAGGCTTCAGTGTATGAATTAATTAGAAAAAAGGCCAATCCAAATCTATGCAGTCTATATCACATTAAATCAATTCCTGTGACAATATACTCTCAGGCCACAAGATGGCGACGTTTCCCCTCACAGTTTTATTATGAAGTGCGTCAGAGGGCCTCTGGTTTATTAACTGTGCTTCTCTACCAGATTCCTGTCAGATATTTGTCCTGGGCACCCCCCGTCGATCTATGCGATACAGACGGGAGTGAACTGGCAGATTGATGTGTCAACTGTCCCCGCTGTACTCGACCGCTTCGTTGTCTGCGGCACTTGAGTCCGTGGATCACGGAGGGAGCATAGGCCTCAGGAGTGAGGGATCCGGTGCGGGGGTCTAATTAATGCCTGATTCCTAACAGGTAACGTATCCCCCTCACCCCGATTGCCACCCGTGGGGGAGAAGACACTATTAGTGTGTCGGTATCCGCTGAGTCTACCTCACTGTAGCGCGCCTGTGGGGAAGGCCTCGTAGGCCCCAAGATGGCGACGAGACTTCTCCAACAGAGCTCCGTCACGGAGCACAGCACACCTCCGGGGGACCTCTTGAAGGTACAATGATGGTACCGGAGCATGCAGGGTGATATCCTAAGCAAGGATGGAGGGTTTAGGAGCATTAATCTCCGATCCTAGGTACCGGATGGCTCTTGATTAAAGTCGGCTAGACGGAGCCTTCTCAGAAAGCCTCCATTGTCCTCCGCGTCAGGCCACGCCCCTCAGATGTGCATTTCTTAGCCATGGCTTTAGCCAACACCTACTGCTGTCAGTACTAGGAATTAGAAAGGGGAAGCTAAAATGGACTTTGGTGGCATCGTATGTGCAACTGATAATCAGTCAAAATTATATTATAAAATCATTTTTATTACAAACTAGAAAAGGTTCATAACATTTACAATAAAATATTGATTGTGACAACCATGAATCAACTCATCATTGACATTCTATTACCAATGATGTATCCAATCACCAATAATTGTCTACATGTTTTGCGGTTTACTTGACTTCCTCAGGAGCCATACATAGGCACATATTTTGTTGTGTACATAGAATGTGTACATGGAATTTGTCACATAACTAAAAATAGAGAAATAGACATTAGTATATTCATACATTGTGGAAATATATTGTTACAATTTTACATATAAAAGAAAAGAGTACATACATCTGACGATATAAACCCACCACCAGGTAAATGGCCAGGGAACTGGACCAGGGAGGCAACCCACCCCGGAGGATACAGGAAATCACAGGATGACCCAAGTAAATTTGTACAACCTAGATAAAATATTTTAAATATACATATGTCAGTATGTTCAAATTTTCCCTCTGGCCCACACAAAGTGGCCAGGTGGTAAAACATATTAGAATATAAATATTGGTACTCATATATGTATGTATATAAACATATACCTTTTATAAAGAGACATCTGTTTTATCCCCTCAATGTCACCTTGGTATATTATGTTTGAATAGCCCCTCTGGGTACAGGGAGGTATGAAAATAATGATTACCAATAATTATAGTTATTCATTATATATTGTGTTTATGATTCCTTGACTTGATCCCAATGGGGTCATAAACATTATTGTAGGGATAAATAGTTTATTTAAATTTTAATTTTTTATTTTAATTTTTATTTTTCCTGGATTCTTTGCATATATTGCAACCAGATGTAGATCTGATGAACTCCTTTAGGGAATATACTGGTGCACCTGTGTGTATTAAGAAAAAATATACCTCATGTAACATAAAAGTAAAAAGAAAAATCAAAGGAAAAGGAAAGAAAAAAGGGAAAGAAAAAAGTTTTTCCATATATATATATATATATATATATACAGTGCCTTGCGAAAGTATTCGCCCCCCTTGAACTTTGCGACCTTTTGCCACATTTCAGGCTTCAAACATAAAAAAAAAAAATACAGTTTTATATCTTTAAGAATCAACAACAATCATGAAGTGGAAAGAAATTTATTGGATATTTCAAACTTTTTTAACAAATAAAAAACTGAACAATTGGGCGTGCAAAATTATTCAGCCCCTTTACTTTCAGTGCAGCAAACTCTCTCCAAAAGTTCAGTGAGGATCTCTGAATGATCCAATGTTGACCTAAATGACTAATGATGATAAATAGAATCCACCTGTGTGTAATCAAGTCTCCGTATAAATGCACCTGTACTGTGATAGTCTCAGAGGTCCGTTTAAAGCGCAGAGAGCATCATGAAGAACAACAAACACAGCAGGCAGGTCCGAGATACTGTTGTGGAGAAGTTTAAAGCCGGATTTGGATACAAAAAGATTTCCCAAGCTTTAAACATCCCAAGGAGCACTGTGCAAGCGATAATATTAAAATGGAAGGAGTATCAGACCACTGCAAATCTACGAGGACCTGGTCGTCCCTCTAAACTTTCAGATCATACAAGGAGAATACTGATCAGAGATGCAGCCAAGAGACCCATGATCACTCTGGATGAACTGCAGAGATCTACAGCTGAGGTGGGAGACTCTGTCCATAGGACAACAATCAGTCGTATACTGCACAAATCTGGCCTTTATGGAAGAGTGGCAAGAAGAAAGGAATTTCTTAAAGATATCCATAAAAAGTGTTGTTTAAAGTTTGCCACAAGCCACCTGGGAGACACACCAAACATGTGGAAGAAGGTGCTCTGGCCAGATGAAACCAAAATCGAACTTTTTGGCAACAATGCAAGACGTTATGTTTGGTGTAAAAGCAACACAGCTCATCACCCTGAACACACCATCCCCACTGTCAAACATGGTGGTGGCAGCATCATGGTTTGGGCTTGCTTTTCTTCAGCAGGGACAGGGAAGATGGTTAAAATTGATGGGAAGATGGATGGAGCCAAATACAGGACCATTCTGTAAGAAAACCTGATGGAGTCTGCAAAAGACCTGAGACTGAAACGGAGATTTGTCTTCCAACAAGACAATGATCCAAAACATAAAGCAAAATCTACAATGGAATGGTTCACAAATAAACATATCCAGGTGTTAGAATGGCCAAGTCAAAGTCCAGACCTGAATCCAATCGAGAATCTGTGGAAAGAACTGAAAACTGCTGTTCACAAAACGCTCTCCATCCAACCTCACTGAGCTCGAGCTGTTTTGCAAAGAGGAATGGGCAAAAATTTCAGTCTCTCGATGTGCAAAACTGATAGAGACATACCCCAAGCGACTTACAGCTGTAATCGCAGCAAAAGGTGGCGCTACAAAGTATTAACTTAAGGGGGCTGAATAATTTTGTACGCCCAATTTTTCAGTTTTTTATTTGTTAAAAAAGTTTGAAATATCCAATAAATTTCGTTCCACTTTATGATTGTGTCCCACTTGTTGTTGATTCTTCAAAAAAATTACAGTTTTATATCTTTATGTTTGAAGCCTGAAATGTGGCAAAAGGTCGCAAAGTTCAAAGGGGCCGAATACTTTCGCAAGGCACTATATATATATATATATATATATATATATATATATATATATATATATATATACACAGTATATATATATATATATATATATATATATATATATATATATATATATATATATATATATATAAAATAAGACATATATGTGGGGTGTATATAGAAAAAATTTATTAAAGTGAAGATAGAATGTCCTATGATACTTGTGTGTCCTAAACATATACCGTATAAGACGCACCTGACCATAAGACGCACCTAGGTTTTAGAGGTGAAAAACAAGAAAAAAAATCTGAACCAAATGGTGTACTAAAATATTTTATATTATACTACTACTATAGGTGGGTGGTGGACACACAGCAATACCACCCCACCTATCAAATCAGCTCAGCTACACTATATCTGGTGGTGGTGGTGGACACAGCAACCTCCCCCCCTTCCCAGATCAGCTCAGGGTGGCAGGGCAGACACAAACACACCTTAAGCCTCTATAACATTAGCTCAGGTGATGAGCAATGGATACCATGCCAGCTCACACCTCCCACCCCCTTATCAACAGCTCACCTCAGGCAGTGGAGGACACTGCCATTATAATCCCCTCTGGCTGGCTAGCTGGCTGCCTGGCTGGCTGCCTGGCTGGCTGGCTCTCAGATGTACCCAGGAAGCAGCTAGGAATTAGTTGTGGTGACATATTCACAGCAGCAGCTGCGGGGGAAGGAGCAGGAAGTCAGACAGGATTAGACGACGGCCCTGAAAGGGAGGGGGGTTCGGCTGGAAAAAAACCCCAGAAAAGGCTCTCACTGCCTTCAGGATGGTGTCACCTCTGGCAGGTGACACCCGATCTGGGTGCGGAGCGCACCCCCATAGCACTGCTACTGACATCCCCCATGTTTTGACACCCGGGTGCAAAACGTCTCCCCCCACTCCCTCTTGGTATGCCCCTGCTAGGAATGCATCACATGTCCTGTCCTCTCTCCTATGAGAGAGGGATTCTGACACGGCGTCGACGGAGGGGGGGGGTGTAAGTGACTGGTCAGCATTCACAATATAAGACGCAGGGACATTTCACTCCGTTTTTTGGAGTAGTAAAACTGCGTCTTATACAGCGGAAAATACGGTATTAATGAAATAAAGTGTTTACCTTTGCGGTTATTATGGTGTTTGTATGAAGAGTATAGTTCTATACCCTCTACCTGTAACAACACTGGTGAACAGAGTGAACCACAACTGCGGTTAGCAAGGACTTCAATGCAATTCTCTATGCGACAATTCAGTATTAGGCCCCAGGCGTCACTCCTCGCAACATGAGTTTGGGGGATCTATACATCATCTCTGTGTCACTTAAAGAAAGGCGTTGAGCTATTAAGCATGGACACATTACAGCATGCGACCAGAGCTTAGCGTTTAAAATTAGTTCAAGGACAATATCCCAATACACCACTACTTGCCGGTGATTGTCAGTAAGGGACCCCAGGCACCTCTCCTCTCAACAGGAGTCTGGGGGTTCTCTACATCATTTCACCTTGGCATGTAGAGATGTATTAGACCACTAAGGGAGATGCTATGAAATAGCATCAACCCCTAGCATAGAAAAGTTAGAGCGAACATGTTCAAACAATTACGACAAGGCCTATGAGGATTTGTACTTATGTCGGGCTCGTAGTAATAGAAGTTGTAGTGACAACTGTTACTTGCATATGACAGGTACTTTAGTTGAGTAATAGTGCGTGCGTATAAGAGGCAATATAGCTCAGGTAATTATAGTAGCATACTTGAGGTATTTATTTGTAGATATAATATGAGAGGCAGTATAGCTCAGGTAATTATAGTAACATACTTGAGGTGAATATTGTAGATATAAACTATTGCACATGAGAGGCAATAAAGCTCAGGTAAATATAGTTGTAGACATGAGCTGTAATTATAGATGTAGCAATGCACACTTATGAGAGGCAATATAGCTCAGGTAATTTGAGTAGCATACATGAGGTAATTATTGCTATAATGATTTAGAGGTAGCTGTCCCTTTTAGGTACTCCTTTGCAATAAGCTTTAGCACAATAGTATCTCCCAGAAGATATAATAATATCCAGATGGTATTTGTAATACTGCAATTGTAATAGATGAAACATTAGCATTAGATCTTCCTATAGAACTACAAGTGAAGGAATGACTACTCACCCGTTTGTAGATATCTATACAGGAGATGGAAGGTCCATGGTGCAAGATGTTCATGGCATGAAGGTAGTTCCCAACAATGCAGTTGTTGTAGGAAGTCTTAGCAGCTGTCACGTACCTGGTAGCGGAGCCTGACGTGCAGGGAACAGCTACTCTTGCTCCTCTGACTCCGGAGGCCCTGGTAGAGTGAACAGGGAACCCGAGAGTGCAGAGTCGCACAAGCGCCTGGCGGGAACGCTGGTGCTGGGCTGAGCAGGGATCCTGTGCACTCTGGAGAAAATTCAGCGGTGCTGAGGATGACTGGACAGCAGGTGACTGGAGCTAGGTGCAGGAAGCCAGGATCAGCAACTGAGGGAGGTGTATCGTAGTACAGACAGTAGCAGGTTCAGGCAGGCCGGGTCATACACTGGTGGGCAGATCAGGTGCAGGATCAGAGCAGAAGCGGAGTTGTGATCCAAGCCAGGTTGGCAACTGGCAGGCAGCAGACAGACCAGAGGGACAGACAAGCCGAGGTCAGGGCAGGTAGAGATCAGGGGTAGTTGGGAGCAAGCTGGTTCTCACGAACAAGCAGGTAATGGGTAACGGGTATCAGGTTTGTCTCAAAACACGCTGTAGACCGAACAGCAAGAGACCCCAGAGTCAGCTCCCTTAAATAGGCAAATCTGGCACCAAGATGGCGTCAGCACGTGCCCGCACGCCGCTGCCACTCGTGTGCGTGCCCGTGCGCATCAAAGTGCCGCGATTGCACGTGCCCGTGTGCGCCGGTGCGCCATTACTGCGATTGCGCACGCTCGTGCACGTCGATGTGCCGATATCATAATCTAGTGGGCAGAGTCGCCCATGACAGCAGCATGGCTGAGCTGACAGGCAGGCAGGCCTGAGTCTACAGCTGACAATAATAGAACGCCAGCTGTATCTCCATTGAATGCCTTTATAGGCAGGAGATCAGCTGCAGTGTATTGCAGTGAATGCAAACAGGGCACCGTGTGCGGCGCACTTCCGCGTTCCATGCTGGAACGCAGAGCGGCGCCGGGTGATGACGTCATCGCACAAGCGCCGTATGCACTCCAGCATGAAATGACTCCCCCAGGAAATGACTCCCCCAGGAATGAACAAAGTCAATTCATATAAACCTTTCCTATGATACTATAATAATGATAACGGAATGGAGAATTTAATAATATTCCCTTCAAAATCATGCAATTTTTGCTACAGAAATATTCTGATATATGGATATGGCTAATGAATTGGCTTTCTGCATAAGTAAATAAACTTTCCGTATTTATTTATGGTTGATCTATCTATTTAATTCTACATAATCTCTCTCCTTGTGTCCTTTGTTTATTTGTGTATTTCTTTCCCCTCCATCTCTTATTGTATATATGTCTGTGTATGTCTTCCTGCTTAATTTTTTCCCATTCACCTTCTGTGAACATGGAGAACATATATCGGGTTCTATTCGGCAGTATGAGCGGAATCGCATGTATCTATTTAATTTTTTTGTCATTTATTGTTTTGAAACAATGATTGTATGTTTAGTATAAAAATCTGTAAAATGATTGTATGTTTTTACAGAGTACAGCCATTTGCTGAATTCTTCTCCCAGGATGACATGGTACAGTAGCATAGTGAAAATGCAATGTGGCCGTTTCACCACTGGGGGACCCATCACTTCCACAGATGTCTTACATTGGAAAAGGGATTTTCCCTTTTCCAAAATGGTGCCCCTGGCATCGGCGCGGATCTGTGTCACAGGCTGGGAATATGGGCCAATTGTAACTCACCCGGCGGATGCATGTTTCTGGTGGTGGTTGCCCTGACGGCTTCATGCCGCCATGGGCGACCACTGTCTTTATGGTGGAGCATTCTCTATGCATCTACCGATTTGGGACTAGGGCGCATGCTTGCATGCGTGCACGCATATGTCAGGCGCCGAGCGGCATGGGTATTTCCGGATGGAAGCTCCAGGAGACACAGTATAAAAGCTCACACATCAGTACATACATCAGCTGTGTGTTGCATTGAGGAGACGCCTGCATATCCCTATCTGTCACCAATGATAAGCCTAAACCTACTCACCTTGATTTTTGAACGGATGAGGCTGTTTAACCACAACTAATTTATATATGATGATCACCCACAGAACCTTAACCTTATGTGAGGCAGTTGTCTGATTGAACGAATGGGAAACCTGGCTGGAGGGTATAGAACTATACCCTTCATACAAACACCATAATAACCGCAAACACTTTATTTCATTAATATATGTTTAGGACACACAAGTATGATAGGACATTCTATCTTCACTTTAATATTTTTTTTTATATATACACACCCCACATATATATCTCATTTTATATTTTTCTATATCAAAAGACTTTTATATATATATATATTGTAAGGGGTTAGCTCGGTAGCGGGGTGTGTGACCCCTTGGATGGGTTCACCACACACTGAATTTATACAGACAGGCAGTCGAAGACGGTTGAAAACAAAGATTTTGGTTTATTCTTCCATCTTGCTGGAAACAAGTGCAAGCATCCAAACAGCATAAACAAAATCAAACATAAAATAAACCCTGGCCACTTGGGGCGTCTATCTTCACCACACAGGAACCTATCTATGGAGTCTGGCACAGCCTAGTGCTGGGCAGACACTGCTGGTCATACCGCAGAAAAACAATAGTCTTTTGATTTTTATCACACAGAAAAATCAAACACCTCCTCAGAAGACTTTCAGTACACTGCTCTCCTTACTCACAAAGCCTCAGGATGCAGCAATTCAGTGGTAATCCTCTGGATTACTTTTAGAGGCCTTAATTGCCTCATTCTGAACAGCTGAAGTTTTCCAACGCCCTTAGACCTTTTCTGGCTACTTTTGCAGCCGACGCCTAATAACAATTGGTGTATTGTCTAAACAAGGCAGAAATGTATGTCCCATCTGTGACAACACCCACAGATTTACCTGACTTCCTGTCACATACCCCCCCCTCTTGTTTCAACCCTAGGGTTGGGACACAGGTTGCCAGGCAGGCATGCACTCGGGACAACCCATCTGCATTCCCCATTTTAGCAGCGGGGCGATGCGTTACCACAAAACTAAATTCCTGGAGGGCCAGGAACCACCTATTTATTCTCCTATTGGTCTATTTGTTCTGTGCCATCCACTTCAATGGGGCATGATCCGTCACCAGTTCAAACTGTCTACCCACAAGGTAGTACCAGAGAGAATCCAAAGCCCATTTCACCGCCAAACATTCTTTCTCAATGGTGGCATAATTCTCCTCATGTGCCTTCAACTTTTGGCTGAGGTACATAACAGGGTGTTCCTCCCCCTTGATAATCTGAGACAGTACAGCTCCTAAGCCCACATGTGACGCATCTGTCTGAACCACAAAGTCCCGTGAAAAATCAGGTGAATTTAAAACTGGCTGACTACATAAGGCCTGTTTTGAAGCCTGAAAAGCTGTTTCTGCTTTGGGAGTCCATTTGGTCATTACAGACTCCTCCCCTTTGGTCGAATTGGTCAGGGGAGCAGCCTGTGGGGCAAAATGGGGGATAAAGCAGCGATAATAGCCCGCAATCCCCAAAAATGCACAAACCTGTTTCTTGTTGGTGGGACGGGGCCAATCCTGAATAGCCTCAACTTTGTTTATTTGGGGCTTGATTAGACCTCTTCCAATGGTATACCCCAGATACTTCGCCTCTTCCCTAGACATAAACGGGGTGCCCTGGTCAGTTAGGACTTCCTTAGGAAGACCCACACGGCTGAAAACCTGAAACAACTCTTTGGCAATGGTTTTAGCAGAGGGGTTTCGGAGAGGAATCGCTTCTGGGTAACGGGTGGCATAGTCCATTATTACCAAGATGTGCTGGTGCCCTCTAGTGGACTTCAGTAAAGGGGCCAACCAAGTCCATGGCGATCCTCTCAAAAGGGACCTTGATAATGGGCAGGGGTACCAACTGACTGCGTAAATGTGGCATGGATGCAGTAATCTGACACACTGGACAGGAAGAGCAGTACAATTCTACTTCTTTAGTGATCCCAGGCCAATAAAACCTCTGGGTGATCCTCTCCCGGGTTTTTTCTGCTCCCAAATGTCCCTCGAGAATGTGCCCATGGGCCAGTTCCAAAACCATCTTGCGGTACGGTTTAGGCACTACCAGTTGCTCAATGGTGTCCTCTATCCTCTGTGGCACTCGATATAACAGGTCCCTTTCAATAATGAAGTAAGGGAGGGCAACCCTCTCGTCAGGGTTAACTAACTCCCCATCTATCTTCATTACATTCTCCCGGGCTCTTAGCAATGTGGGGTCCCTCAATTGCTCAGTGACAACATTTTCTCTGTGCACCTCGAGGTCATCAAACCCTATCGGCCGCTGTTCCTCTTCTGAGGTAGCAGGCTCCTCCCTAGGGACTGGTGTTTCCCCTGCTAATACTGAGAATGGAAACTCAGGAGAATCCTCAGGCCTCGTACACACGACCAGACAAGTCCGATGAAAACGGTCTGCGGACCGTTTTCATCGGACATGTCTGCTGGCAGAATTTGGTCTGATGTGTGTACACACCATCAGACCAAATTCCTCGCGGACAGAATACGCGGTGACGTGGCGGCGACGTAGTGGCAACGATGACGCGGTGACGTGCGCGAACCCGGAAGTTCAATGCTTCCATGCATATCTTCACCACACAGGAACCTATCTATGGAGTCTGGCACAGCCTAGTGCTGGGCAGACAATGCTGGTCATACCGCAGAAAAACAATAGTCTTTTGATTTTTATCACACAGAAAAATCAAACACCTCCTCACCTCCTCAGAAGACTTTCAGTACACTGCTCTCCTTACTCACAAAGCCTCAGGATGCAGCAATTCAGTGGTAATCCTCTGGATTACTTTTAGAGGCCTTAATTGCCTCATTCTGAACAGCTGAAGTTTTCCAACGCCCTTAGACCTTTTCTGGCTACTTTTGCAGCCGACACCTAATAACAATTGGTGTATTGTCTAAACAAGGCAGAAATGTATGTCCCGTCTGTGACAACACCCACATATTTACCTGACTTCCTGTCACAATATATGGAAAAACTTTGTCTTTTTTCTTTTCCTTTTTTTCTTTTTTTCTTTCTTTTTGCTTTGCTTTTTCTTTTTACTTTTATGTTACATAAGGTATATGTTTTCCTAATACACACAGGTGCACATTCACATAGTTCACCAGTATATTCCCAAAATGAGTTAATCAGATCTACATCTTGTTGCAATATATGCAAAGAATCCAGGAAAAATAACAATAACAATTAAAATAAACTATTTATCCATACAATAATGTTTATGACCCCATAAGGATCAAGTCAAGGAATAATAAAGACAATATATACTGAAAAACTATAATTATTGTTAATCATTATTTTCAGACCTCCGTGCACCCAGGGGCTATTCAAACATAATATACCAAGGTGACATTGAGGGGATAAAACAGACACCTCTTTATAAAAGGTATATGTTTATATACATACATATATGAGTACCAATATTTATATTCTAATATGTTTTACCACCTGGCCACTTTGTGTGGGCCAGAGGGAAAATATAAACATACTGACATATGTATATTTAAAATATTTTATCTAGGTTGTACCAATTTACTTGGGTCATCCTGTGATTTCCTGTATCCTCCGGGGTGGGTTGCCTCCCTGGTCCAGTTCCCTGGCCATTTACCTGGCACAGCATCCACGTTGAGACTTTCTTTAGTGGTGGGTTTATATCGGCAGATGGATGTACTCTTTTCTTTTATATGTAAAATTGTAACAATATATTTCCACAATGTATGAATATACTAATGTCTATTTCTCTATTTTTAGTTATGTGACAAATTCCATGTACACCTTCTAACAAAATATGTGCCGATTTATGGCTCCTGAGGAAGCGGATATTACCAAGTAAACTGCGAAACATGTGAAGTTTTTTATACGCTGCCCAATTATTGGTGGTTAGATACATCATTGGTAATAGAATGTCAATGATGAGTTGATTCATGATTGTCACAATCAAAATGTTATTGTAAATGTTATGAACCTTTTCTATTTTGTAATAAAAATTATTTTATATTATGATTTTGACTGATTATCAGTTGCACATACGATGCCACCAAAGTCTATTTTAGCCTCCCTTTTCTCTACAATACTTTGATGGGACGAAGGCATCAATTTGATTAAAGTTGATATACCTTAAAACTTCAATACGCAGTACTAGGAATCACCTTTTTTGTAGTTCATGGAAGTGAATCAATTAATACTTTTTCTTTTGCACAGCATCATCAAAACATATCATAGTGTACGTTGATGTTTGGACCAGACAGGGAAACTGATTGCTAAATAAATCATTCAGAAAAATATTTTTGTTATGCCGCGTACAGACGGTCGTTTTTTGCGATGAAAAAAAAACGACGTTTGATGTGATGAAAAAAACGACGTTTTTGAAACTTTATTTTCAAAAACTACGTAGCATACAGACCATTGTTTTTTGAAAAATCTCTAGCAATGCGCGCTGACGTCCATCACGTACGACGGGACTATAAAGGGTCATTTCCATGCGGAAGACGGCCTCTTTTGCTGATATCGTGTTGCTGCGTGTTAGTAAAAGTTTGGTGAGAGACGATTCGCGCTTTTCAGTGTTTGTGCTTTAAATTTCGTTTTCTGTCGTACAGTTTGTGTATTTGTAGTTGGATCTGTGATACAGTGCTTGTATTTAGGACGTATTTGTTTTGCAAGTGCGTTCTTGTGTGCACGTTGCTGTTTTGCAGGTCGTTCTTCAGAGGCCTTTCTGTACTTCAGGGCGTAATTTTGAGTCCGATCTGATTTGACGACCGTTTTCTAGCCATGTTGCGGGTACGTTCTCGTCGCCGAGATCGTGCTGTGCATGTTGTTATGATGTGTGCTGCATCCCGGCTCCGGTCCTTGAGGAGGGCGAGAAGGACTTTGTGGGCCAAGAACTGGTTTCTTTGCAGGGACCAGTTCTCTCATATGCCTCTGCTGCGGGAGATCCAAGAAAATAACCCTGATGATTTCAGGAATTTTCTTCGGATGTCTGACCCCGTATTCCAGCAGCTTTTGGCTTCGGTGTCGCCATATATCACCAGGCAGGACACCAATATGCGGGAAGCCATAACTGCTGAGCAGCGGCTAGTTGCTACGTTGCGATACCTTGCAACAGGGAGAAGTCTTCAGGACTTGAAGTTCTCTACGGGCATCTCCCCCCAGTCTCTGGGCGTCATAATCCCGGAGACGTGTTCTGCCATAATCCAGGTTTTGCAGGAGGACTATATTAAGGTAAGTTCTGTCCTTTAAATGCATAAACTATGTTTATTTTTTTGTTTTTTAAACAGTCCCTAATTAACCTTTTTTTAATAATATGCTGGTAATGTTACCTTTGTCTCCATGCATGCTGTTTTTTTTTGGTCCTACATGCATCTTTTATATAGCCCACATGTCCATTTTGTGTTATTTTGTTAGTGGCAAACCCACCTAGCTTGCCCTCAACATGGGGGGGTTGGGTGCTCTGGGGCAGGGGGACGCACTGCGGGCCCCCCCACCCCAGAGCACCCTGTCCCCATGTTGATGAGGACAGGACCTCTTCCCGACAACCCTTGCCGTTGGTTGTCGGGGTCTGCGGGCGGGGGCTTATCGGAATCTGGGAGTCCCCTCAAATAAGGGGGCCCCCAGATACCGGCCCCCCACCCTAAGTGAATGGATATGGGGTACATCGTACCCCTACCCATTCACCTGGAGGCAAAAAGTTAAAGTTATTAAACACACAACACAAGGGTTTTTAAAATAATTTATTAGTCTGCTCCGGAGGCCCCCCCTGTCTTCTTTATTAGCTCTAATACCAGGGGGGGCTTCTTCGTCCACTCTCCGGGGGTCTTCTCCGCTCTCCGTGGGGGGTTTCTTCTTCCGCTCTCCGGGGGGGGTCTTCTCCGCTCTCCGGGGGTCTTCTCCGCTCTCCGGGGGTCTTCTCCGCTCTCCGGGGGTCTTCTTCTATCTTCGCCGCTCTCCGCTGTTGACTCGGCGCACCCCGGTTCTTCTGCAGCTGTCCGGTGCCTTCTTCTTCAGCGCTGGCTGCCTGCTATCTTCGTGTGTTAGCTCAATTACTAACAGGCAGCCAGCGCGGTCTTCTGCGACGTCATGTTCTTCTTCTCCCTTTTTCCGATGTTGACACGTCGCCTCTTCTCACTGCAATGATGGAAGCGCGCCTTGCATCCCATTTATATAGGCATCACCATCCCATCATGCTCCGGTAGGTACCCACGTGGTGGGTGCACGTGGGTAGGCACCCACCACGTGGGTACCTACCGGAGCTGATTCCCACTCCTGTGCTTTCTGCTCTTCCTGCTCATGCTCCTTCTCCTGCTCCTGATCCTTCTCCTACTCCTGCTCCTTCTCCTGCTCCTGATCCTTCTCCTCCTCTTCCTGAGCCTGCTCTGGTTCCTGCCACAAACTTGGCTCATGAAACCCAGCCCCCGAGGAGGCAGACTGCAGGGAAGGCTGCAGGGAAGGCTGCAGGGAAGCCTGCAGGGAAGCGTGCAGGGAAGCCTCAACCAAAGAGGAAGAAGTGAGGAGATGGTGCCCCTAATCCCAAAACATTGGCATTGCCAGCCTGGATTATTTGCTTGCTGGACCCTTGCCTTGCAAAATCCAAGCAGGGTCTCCTTTACTTTATTCCTGGCTTTTTTTTTTTTTTTTATATATATTTTTGTTTGACAGATGTGTTTAAGTTTATTTTATTTATTTTATACATGAATAAATGTATTTGTTGGTTTGGGCAAAAATTTGACATGTGTATTTTTTTTACATATATAGAGATCATTAGTGAGGAGGCAAACACATTTCCCAAAAAAAAAAAAAAATACATTAACAAGGGACAACAACCTCCTTGTGGGTAATTTGCCTAAAAAGATATTATGTTGTTGTGGTGACTTCACACACTCCAAAATAACAAACATTAAGCCCTGGTTCACACTGGGTACGATTTGGAACGATTTGAGATGCGATTTGACATGTCAAATCGCATCTCAAATCGGCGGCAATTGTCGGCAATGGCACTGTCCTAATCAGTGCGACGCCGCATCTGCGATTTCAAAAAGTAGTTCCTGTACTACTTTTTGCGATTTCGGGCCGCGATTTACATTAAATTGCGGCCGAAATCGCGGCAAATCGCGGCAAAATCGCGGCCGCGAAATCGCGGTAAAATCGTGCATTTTACCGCGATTTTGAATTCGCAGCAGTGTGAACCTAGGCTAAACATGGTATTCATTTGCTCAAATACATTAAACAACCCCAAAAAAATAAAGGGACATGGAGATGTGCATAAACAAAAAAAATAAATAAAGAAAGAAAAATAATTCTAAAACAAAAAAGGTTGTCAGAACTATGTAACAAGATGAGCCACAACAAACTAGGGTTTTAGTGTAGCATTTAAATGCATTGTGTCAAATGCTGCGCAGTCTTTTCTTCATTACTATTAAAACGAACGAATGTGCTGAAGCCATTCTGGACAGTAGTTTTACCACAACAAGCGCTCCCGTATCAGAAATTGCTTCTGAGCAGGCGCGGGTTTAAAACGTCGTTTTCAACGTCGTTTTGCCCACACACTATCATTTTAATTGACACAGAAAACGACGTTTTGAAAAACGACACAAAAAATTCGAGCATGTTCGAATTTTTTTTTTGTCGTTTTTCTCAAGACATAAAACGACGTTTTCCCCACACACGGTCATTTGAAATGACGTTTTTCAAAACTTCGTGTTTTTTCATTGCAAAAAACGACCGTCTGTACGCGGCATAATGCCGCGTACAGACACCGCATAATGCCGCGTACACACCATCGCTTTCTGCGATGGAAAAAAACGTCATTTTCAAAAACGTCAATTTAATTGACTGTGTGTGGGCAAAAACGTCGTTTTATGTCTTCTAAAAAACGACAGAAAAAAATTGAAGCATGCTTCAATTTTATGTGTCGTTTTTGTCCGACGTCGTTTTCTGTGTTCTAAACATTGACCGTGTGTACGTAAAAACGTCGATTTAAGCCCGCGCATGCTCAGAAGCAAGTTAGGAGACGGCAGCGCTCATTCATGTAAAACGACTGTTCAGAATGGAATCAGCACATTCGTTAAAGGTGTTTTTCAGCTTATAGACAAGAAAAGAAAGCGCTTCTTTAACCCCTGCTTTTAACTGCTGCCCAGAAATGGACGTTTGTTGCGGCTGATCTTGTTACATAGTTATGACAAGCTTTTAATTAGTTTCTTTCTTGTTTGATAATGTTTATGTTTGTGTTCTGTTATTTAGTTGTATCTTCCATCTTAAACATTTTAAATATATATATTGGTCCACCTTTTTATTATTTTTTAAATTTTTGTCACCAATTTGATTAGTAATCTCTATTTTGTGTTTATTTAGGAGTGTGTGAAGTGTCTGCAACAACCTAATTTTTTAGTTAACTCACCCACAAGCATGTTTTTTTACCTTGTTAATGTTTGCATTATTTATTTTGTAATGGGTCTGCCCACTCAATAATGATCTCTCAAATCTACAATAAAGAAACATGGTGAAATTTGGCGGAAAAATTAACATTTATTTTAGTCTTCCTAAAAATTTCCAAAAAAAAAGGTGGCAACCCAAAAACACAACATAATAAAAACAAAGATGCCAAGGTAGGCAGCACTTTAGAGCATGCTTGATTTTTTCTGAAAACAAGGGTCCCCGAAGCCACAAATACAGCCTGTGAGTCCACATTAAAATTCCATCAGGGGCACCGTATTATTTCTTGGCCTTTTTCTTCCCAGCAGCCTTCCCTGCAGTCTTCCCTGCAGCCTTCCCTGTAGCCCGAGTCCTTGGGGGCTGGGTTCCTGGAGGAGATGAGGTGGCAGGAGCCAGAGCAGCCTCATGAAGTGGAGGAGCAGGAGCAGGTGCAGGAGCAGGAGCAGGAGCAGGAGCAGGAGCAGGAGGAGCAGCAAGGACAGGAGGAGCAATCCGCACAATGTGGGTGTCGTCATCGAGCTGCCCCAGGGATGCCATGGTTATGGCTTGGAAGATGAGGAGTTTGCAGCGCACACGCTGGCTCTGCTCCAGATTGTACAGCTTGGCTGCAATGAGCGCTGCGAACCCCTCAACTTCACTGGGTGGCTCTCGGATGGCTGCAGTAGCTTGGCGAAGCAGGCCCTGGGTCTCCTCCTCCATTTGTCGCATACTCCTGAGCCGTTTATTGGGATTGCGGAATGGAGGGATCCGGGAGATGGTATCCCGCCGGCGTGCCTCCTGGGTCCCACTGGGGCCTGCCACCTCCTGGCTCCCAGTGGGCTCTGCCACCTCCTGCCTTGCAGTTGGCCCTGGCTCCTCCTGGCTCCCTGTGGGCCCTGGCTCTTCCTGGCTCCCTGTGGGCCCTGGCTCTTCCTGGCTCCCTGTGGGCCCTGGCTCTTCCTGGCTTGGGTCTGCCTGTGTATCAAAAAAAGGAACATATGTTATTTGTGTTTGTCATTAATCACACACATTTTTACAATCATGAGTGATGCAAATTGAATGTCAATATATATTACACACAGGGTCGCCATCCCTAATTATGTGGCCCCTTAAACACCTTCAGACATGGTCACCCTGGAATTATGTGGGTTGTTGCATGCCTAATTTAGCAAATAAGTGGCCTTTTCCCCAAAAATTATTTTATTCAATTTAGTGTCAACTAGATAGTACTCAAAAAGGGTGTCTTCCATCTGGGACCCCTTGCAGGTGTATTGCGTTACTCCCCCCTACTGGCCTATCTGAAAATGCCACCCACTCCTTCATAAACATTATTAATTTGCCCATTTTGACCCCATCATGTTTTCCCACTACTGACTATTGATCCTATCCCTAAACTTACGAGATTCACATAGAATTTAGAACAATAGTAACATACATTTACCATTATTACTATACTTGTCATATACTAACTAAATTCATACAAAAAACACATACCATTCTCCATGGCTCACAATTGGGGTCCTCCAGGAACTCTTCCTCTTCCTCCGAGCTTGCCTGCTCTTGTCTGCAGGGAACACTGGAGGATTGGCTGCTGGGAAGCTGGGAGCTACCTCTTGGGGGAAGGGTAGACATGGATGCCCTGGTCTCAATGTGGTCGTCCAGGAACTGCAGCTGACTATAGTACCACAGGGTTGGTTTGTATATGGAGTCAGCTGCAGCCCCAGACCTCATTGAGGCCAGGACTTGGACCCGTTGGGCCCTGTAGGTGCCCCTGATGGAATTTAGTTTGCTTTTCACAGTGTCTGTTGTGGCGTTGGGGACCCTTGTTTTCAGAAAAACAAGCATGCTCTGTCTAGCTTTCTCCCTGGCATCTTTGTTTTTATTTATTGTGCTTTTGGTTTGCCACAGAACAGGATGTTCCTTCCATTTTTGTATGAATTCTGTCAGGAAATCAGCATCCTTGAAGGGATCCATTCTTTCTGCACATGAAACAGAAGCCAAAACATAATGTAATTAAAGCCACTAGCTTACTTCCCCTAACTAGCCCACAAACTCATTCCCTATTCACTATAATAAAGTCGGAATAAAAAACTTACGTCTCGTCGTTAGGAAAGATCGTGATTTACGCCTTCTTCCACAGACTATGCACGCCGTTTACAAACACGTCCCATCCCTTTTACACTACGCACGCGTGACGCTCCGCACGACACCCCGCCCCTGACGTTCGGTATCGTCCTTTCCACGCCCCTTTTCTGTCGTTTGGTGAGTGAGAAAAGATGGACAACATGGAGGTGTATTCGAGCTCAAGCCAGGAGGCAGGCCAGGCCCAACCACGCCGCAGATTCCGCTGCAGAGCCTCCAATATGAGTTTTCATGAAATGGTGGAGATGGTCACCATATTGAGGAGGGAGGACTATGATGCCAAGCATGGCCCCTACATGCATCCCAATAAAGTCAAAGCCCAAATTATGGAGAAGGTCATCCGTAGGCTCCAGCGGAAGTTTGGGAAAACCAGGAGCAGAGAGCACCTGCGCAAAAGGTGGTCGGATTTAAAAAAAAGGGAACCCCACCAACTTTACAAAATTAATAGGGTGATTCGAAGAAGAAGTAAGTTTTTTCCATGTGTATTAATTATTTTGGTGTGTTCTTTGTGCCATTTTATTTTTTTTTGCAGGTTGACCATAAAATGAATATTATGAATGTGGACGCATGATGCAGTCGTCGTAGTCGTCGTTCATTCGCTGACTTTCAATAATCCAATACCATATTAATGAGAAATGGCATCATGCCTAGTTTGCATGTGCAAAGGGGAGTTGAAGCACTGTATCTGAACTAAATTCGTAAATTTATGAATTGTGGGCGAATGAACGACGACTCCTATGACCAATTAGTCGACACAAATATGAAAGTTGTGACATTTTTGGGGCTTAAAAAAAAGGTGTATTCAATTCTGGAATTGATGGAAATGTGTTTCAGCTTATTTTAGAAGAAACGTAAATACCTTGAGATTCCCAAAAAGGAGCGTTTGCTACTCCTTTTTTTATTGAACATGTGTACTCAGTAGCACAATTGTTTGTCACAATCACAACCTATGTTGGGTCACACACAGGGGTGAGCAGATCCAGGGGAGACTTGGTTAGCTTACATATCTAAAAATAAAAATTTGGTCAACAGATTTGACATTACTTTGTGAATGGATTAAATACTGGTCTATTTTCTTGATAATTGTTTAAAAATCAACAATATTGCCCTTTTGTTTATAATTTAGTAATTTTTTGGTGTCATTTCAGGCCGCTCGTAATGTTTGAACCTCATGTTTTCCCTTTCTTCAATCTTGTAGGGCACAATGAAGCAGAAAGGCAGGAGGCACAAGCCAATCAAGCCACACCCCCGAGGGATGTAGAGGAAGAGGAACCTGCCTCAACATCCGGTAAAGTAACATCTACCACATTTTCTGTGAATATAGATATAGGCATACAATCTTTTAACACATGTTTTGGTTCCACATTTCAGGAGGAAATCGGGCTGGTCAGGGACTGGACACGTATAGTGCCCAGCTCCTCATCGGCGAGGTTCTCACCTGCAGGGCCCAAGTCGAGGACATACGTCTGGCCTGCCGTGAAATACGCCACAAAGCAAAGACGCTGGAACGGCAGCTTAAAAATTTTATTAATGTTTTGGGGAGGGTTTAATTGTTTGTGTATTTTATTTTTTCCTTGAATTTGAAAAACAACAAAAAAAAAAAAAAAATTTTTGTACTAATCAAAAAAAAGACAAAAAAAATATAAAAAAATTATATTTTGTACTAATCAAAAAAGACAAAAAAAATATAAAAAAATTATATTTTGTACTAATCAAAAAAAAGACAAAAAAAATATAAAAAAATTATATTTTGTACTAATCAAAAAAGACAAAAAAAATATAAAAAAATTATATTTTGTACTAATCAAAAAAGACAAAAAAAAAAAAAAACAAGATTTTGTACTAATCAAAAAATACAAATTTTTTTTTTAAAAATGATTATATTTTGTAATAATCAAAAAGAAAAAGGTAAAAAATAAATAACATTTTGGACTCCAAACAATTTGTGTGTAGTTATTGGTATCAATGCAGACTCATTCAATTACTCAGGCATATTTTTAGAGTTATTAAGATGTAACACTCATGGGAATTTATGACATCCCAAACACATGGCTGGATGAGAACCTAGGAAAAAGAAACATTACCCCCCAAAACTTACAAAGAAATAATATCTAAAAAATAAACACTGTTTCATCAAACAAAAAGTAAATTTTATTCTTTAGTCAAGATCAGGCATTTCAATGGCCCCCCTCCCCATAAAATAGTCCACATATGATTGACGCACTGCACGTGCGGTTTGGGGGGCCAAGCCTCTATGGCTAGCCTGATGTCCCGGCTCCGGAGCCACAACATCAGCCTCATCAGGCAATACCGTCAGATAAGTTTGTGAATGTCGTTTTAAAAAATGGTGTAAAATGCAACAACATAGGATGATGTAATTCCATTTGTATTCCGCAAGGTTTATTGCTGTTAAAAACAATCGGAATCGGCTGGCCATGATTCCAAAGGCATTCTCTACCACACGTCTTGCTCTGGCCAGCCGATAATTAAAAACCCTCCTCTCATGGATGAGGGTGCGTACGGGAAATGGCCTCATGAGGTGGGGACCCAAACCAAAAGCCTCATCTGCAACAAACACGAAGGGCAGACCCTCTTCGTTCTCCTCCGCAGGTGGCAATCCTAGGTCCTCCAACCGAAGCCATTGGGCGAACTCCGTCTCCGCAAAGACACCGCCGTCCGACATCCGGCCATTTTTCCCAACATCCACGTACAAGAACTCGTAATTGGCAGAGACCACCGCCATCAAAACAACGCTGTGGAACCCCTTGTAATTGAAGAAATGGGATCCACTATGGGGTGGGGGCACAATGCGGATGTGCTTGCCATCAATGGCTCCTCCGCAGTTCGGAAAGTTCCAACGCTGGGAGAAGTCCGCTGCCACAGTCTGCCATTCCTGTGGCGTGGTGGGGAACTGGATAGAAAGAAAATAAAAAATACATTAAAACAAAGATTTTGAACAGAATATAGCTAAAATTACAAGGGATCCCACCAACAATTCCACAAAAAAGGTTAGTATTAAAAAATAACATGGGAACACTAAGCATATTAATCACCCCCTCTGATGTTCAAAAAATATATTTAGGGGGAGTGGGGCTCAAGATGAGTTTCTCACATGAGAAACAACCCCACAAAAAAAAATATTAATAAGAAAAATAATTATTAGTATGTAGTTCAAAAATCTAGGGGGGGGGGTTTGGACAATGGAGGCCACAAATAAACGGGGATATAGGGACACACAAAATGCAGCACTACAATGGAGGCCACAAATAAACGGGGATATAGGGACTATGCTAGGTGGGTTTGGCCACAACATAGAATGATGGACAGGTTGGCTAAATTAAATAAACATGTAGGGCTTTACAAATTGTGTAGAACAGCATACATAGAGACAAAGTGAGCATTCTGAGCATATTAGAAAAGTTTTTTTTTTACTTTTTTTGGGACATAGTTTGACCATTGAAAGAACAACACTTACCTTAACATAGTCCTCCTGAAGAACCTGAATGATGGCCGAACAGGTCTCCGGGATTATGAGGCCCAGAGCCTGGGGGGAGATGCCCGTCGAGAACTTCAAGTCCTGCAGACTTCTCCCTGTTGCAAGGTAGCGCAACGTAGCAACTAGCCTCTGCTCAGCAGTGATGGCTTCCCGCATAACGGTGTCCTGCCTGGTGATATATGGCGACACCAAAGCCAAAAGCTGCTGAAATACGGGGTCAGACATCCTAAGAAAATTCCTGAAATCATCAGGGTTATTTTCTCGGATCTCCCGCAGCAGAGGCATATGAGAGAACTGGTCCCTGCGTAGCAACCAGTTCTTGGTCCACAACCTCCTCCTCACCCTGTTCATGGACCGTCGCTGGGATGCAGCACACATCCTAACAACAAGCACAGCACGATCTCGGCGACGAGTTCGTACCCGCAACATGGCTAGAAAACGGTCGTCAAATCAGATCAGACTAAAAATTACGCCCTGAAGTAAAGAATGGCCTTTGAAGAACGACCTGCTAAACAGCACCGTGCACACAAAACGTAATGCCAAAACAAATACGTCCTTAGTACAAGCACTGTATCACAGATCCGACAACAAATAGACAAACTGTACGACAGAAAACGAAATTTATAGCACAGTCACTGAAAATCACGAATCGTATCTCACCAAACTTTTACTAACACGCAGCAACACGATATCAGCAAAAGAGGCCGTCTTCCGCATGGAAACGACCCTTTATAGTGACGTCGTGCGTGATTGACGGAACTGCGCTGTGCTAGAGCGTTGTGAAAAAGCGATGGTGTGTATGCTACGTCGTTGTTCAAATTGAAGTTTGAAAAATGACGTTTTTTTAAAGCACATAAAGCGTCGCATTTTTCCATCGCAGAAAGCGATGGTGTGTACGCGGCATTAGAGGTAGCAAAAAAGCTTTATCCATAGGATATACCTATAAATTAAAAAACATGGATGAAGTTATAATATTTTCTGTTGATCAATTGGACCACAACATCAGATGTGTGGTACTTAGTAGATCCCTGCAACTGGCAGAGAGGCCATCAATCTGATAATGGCATTATTTTTCTTCCTGCATTCTGTGTTCTAGTTACAGCTACAAGACTGACTCCGGCTTCTGACCCTGGCTATGTTGATCGTTTATTCTGAATTTTGGAATCCCTGACTACGACTTTACTCTGACTATCCTTTGGCAAATTCCTGTCAAGCCCCCGTGTGCAGATTCACAGCCCAGATAGCTTCTTACCTTGTTACCGTGGGCTATGTGTATTTGCAAGGGTGACCATACAACTCTGCATTATGGACTCCAACTAAGGTAAGCCCTTACACTGTGTTTTGGCAGCAGCTGGAGTATGCCGTCCAGATCTGGGTACCAGTGCTCAGGAGGGATGTACTGGAACTGGAGTCTAGAGAAGGGCAACTAAACTAATTAAGGGACTGGAGGATCTCAGCTATGGGGAAAGACTAAAAGCATTGAACGTATTCTCTCTGGAGAGGAGACACTTGGGAATGGCAATGTACAAATGCCGTACTGGTGACACTAGCATAGAGAAAAGACTTTAAGTGAAAGGGAATTTAAAAAGACACACAGCCATTTACTAAAATTAGAAGTGAGGTGGTTTAACCTTAAACTGCGTAGAGGGTTCTTTACTGTTAGAGTTGTAAGAATGTGAAATTCTCTTCCACAAGCAGTGGTATCAGTGGGGAGCATTAATAATTTAAAAAAACGATAACTTGGGTACCTTAATGACCACAACATACAGGTATATACAATTTACTATTAACATAATAGCACACAAAGGTTGGACTTTGTGTCTTTTTTCAACCTCACCAACTACTGTATGTAAAGAAATATTACATTTCCCCATCAATTGGTCCTCTGAATATACCTGCCTGTGGTGAAAGCGTGTTTTACAGACATTTATTCTAAAATTACAGTTATGCTGGCCATACAATATACGAAAAATCGGCCAAACCCATTTTCGAAAAACAAACGTTTGGTCGTGAGCGCAAACGATAGTGCCATCGTGTAATGGACATAATAAAAAAAAAAATGTTTTGTTTTTTTTACATATACCTAGTGCAGAAAGTTTGGACGGGAAACACATTAACCTTACGATTTATCGTTCATTCGGCAGAAAACTTCCAAACTTTTCCTTCGTTTTTTTGGCTCAAAAACGTCCCAACGATTATCGATTTTGTGCCCATTAACTGTTCAAAAAACGAAATAACTGTCTAAACGACCGATTGTCGCCAGATTATTCGTATAGTGTATGGACAGCATTACTTCTCAATAAAAGTAGTTGGTGGCAGTTTAAAGATGTAATTGTTTGGTCAACTAAACACAGTGACAATCACTCTTAGTTGGCACCAAGACTGTTGTCTTGTATGCTGGAAAATCTTTTTGCAGGGTAAGGTTGAGCGTGTCATTGTTGCGTATCAGTGACAGTACGATTTGTCAATAGGTATGAGCCGAACACCCCCGGTTCTGTTCGCACCAGAACATGCGAACAGGCAAAAAAATGTGTTCAAGCACGCGAACACCGTTAAATTCTGAGGGACACGAACATGAAAACACAAAAGTGCTAATTTTAAAGGCTTATGCATGGCATTGTCATAAAAAGTGTTTCGGGACCTGGGTCCTGCCAAAGGGGACATGTATCAATGCAAATTTTTTTTTAAAAAATAATGTTTTTTCGGGAGCAGTGATTTTAGTAAGGCCTAAAGTGAAACAATAAAAGTATGAAATGTTCCTTCAAATATTGTGCCTGGGGGGTGTCTATAGTATGCCTGTAATGTGGCACATTTTTCTCATGTTTAGAACAGTCCTTGCAGCAAAATGACATTTCTAAAGGAAAAAAAGTAATTTAAAACTGGTCGCGGCTGTAATGAATTGTCGGGTCCCAGATAAAAAATTTTTTAAACAGCATGTATCCCCCCCCCCCCAATCCATTATCAGGCCCTTTGGGTCTGGTATGAATATTAGGGGGAACCCAAACCAAGATTTAAAAAAAATTTGGATATTAAGGGGAATCCTGCGCCATTTTTTTTTCAAAATGGCGTAGGAGTCCCCCTTAAGATCCATACCAGAACCTTCAGGTCTTCAGGTCTGGTATGGATAGAGGGAACCCTGTGCCAAAATAAAAAAAAATGGCGCAGGGCCTTATCCCCACAAACCTTGCCCGTTGGTTGTGGGGGTCTGCAGGTGGGGGGCTTATCGAAATCATTTTTTTTCAATTACTTTTTTCTGTATTGCCGATACCCGACAATTCATTACAGCCGCAAGTAATTTTAAATAACTTTTTTTCATTTAGAAATGTCATTTTGCTGCAGGGACTGTTCTAAACACGGGAAACAAGTGCAGCTCTACTCGCATACTATAGACCCCCCCCCCCCAGGTCTGAAATTTAAAGGAATATTTCACTTTTATTGTTTCACTTTAAACATTATTAAATCACTGCTCCTGAAAAAATGGCAGTATTTAAAACTTCTTTTTGCATTGATACATGTTCCCTGGGGCAGGACCATTCAGGTTAAACTCGACAAATTAGAATATTGTGCAAAAGTTCATTTACTTCACTAATGCAACTTAAAAAGTGAAACTAATATATGAGATAGACTCATTACATGCAAAGCAAGATAATTCAAGCCGTGATTTGTGATGATTATAGCTTACAGCTCATGAAAATCCCAAATCCACAATCTCAGAAAATTAGAATATTACATGCAATCAATAAAACAAGGATTGTACATAGAACGATATCAGACCTCAGAAAATTATAAGCATGCATATGTACTCAGTACTTGGTTTGGGCCCCCTTTGCAACAATTACTGCCTCAATGCGGTGTGGCATGGAAGCTATCAGCCTGTGGCAGTGCTGAGGTGTTATGGAAGATCAGGATGCTTCAATACCAGCCTTCAGCTCTTCTGCATTGTTCGGGTCTCATGTGTCTCATGTTTCTCTTGGCAATGCCCCATAGATTCTCTATGGGGTTCAGGTCAGGCGAGTTTGTTGGCCAATTAAGCACAGTAATCCCACGGTCATTGAACTAGGTTTTGGTGCTTTTGGTGGTGTGGGCAGGTGCCAAGTCCTCCTGGAAAATGAAGTCAGCATTCCCATAGAGCTCGTCTGTGGAAGGAAGCATGAAGTGCTCCAAAATCTCCTGGTAGATGGCTGTGTTGACCCCGGGACTTAATGAAGCACAGTGGACAAACACCAGCAGATGACATTGCTCCCCAAATCAACACAGACTGTGGAAACTTCACACTGGACTTCAAGCACCTTGCAGTGTGTGCCGGTCCATTCTTCCTCCATACTCTGGGTCCTTGGTTTCCAAATGAGATGCAACATTTGCTCTCATCAGAAAAGAGGACTTTGGACCACTGAGCAACAGACCAGGTCTGTTTTTCTTTAGTTAAGGTAAGACGCTTCTGACATTGTTTGTTGTTCAGGTGTGGCTTGACAAGAGGAATATGACATTTGAAGCCCATGTTAAGGATCTGTCTGTGTGTGGTGGCTCTTGATGCACTGACTCCAGCCTCAGTCCTCTGCTTGTGAAAGTCCCCAACACTTTTGAATGACCTTTTCCTGACAGTCCTCTCCAGGCTGCGGTCATCCCTGCTGCTTGTGCACCTTTTTCTTCCACACTTTTCCCTTCCACATAACTTTCTATTAATGTGCTTTGATACAGCACTTTGGGAACATCCAACGTCATTTGCAATTATCTTTTTTGAGGCGTGCCCTCCTTATGGAGGGTGTCAATGATGGTTTTCTGCAAAACAGTCAGGTCAGCAGTCTTTCCCATGATTTTGATTCCTACGGAACCAGACTGAGAGACCATTTAAAGGCTCAGGAGCCCTTTGCAGGTGTTATGGCTTATTTAGATGATTAGAGTGGGACAATTTGAGCCTAGAATATTCCACCTTTTCACAATAATTTTCTGAGATTGTGGATTTGGGGTTTTCATGAGCTGTAAACCATAATCATCACAATTATGACAAATCACATCTTGAACTATCTTGCTTTGCATGTAATGAGTCTATCTCATATATTAGTTTCACCTTTTAAGTTGCATTAGTGAGATAAATGAACTTTTGCACAATATTCACATTTTTCAAATTTCACCTGTAAAAATAGCACTTTTGATTTCTTCCATAGACTTTTAAAGGGTGCCGCGAACACCGCAAATTGTTCGCTATTCGGCGAACAGACGAACATCGGGCTCATCCCTATTTGTCACAAGTTGGTGAAGGTGATACTATATGTAGCGCCCCCTTACTTTTAGTATGGGCGTTACGTTAAAGTTCAAAAATATATAAAAAACAAGGTGCAATCAGCGCAAATATATAGATCAAAAAATTATGATATTAAAAGTGTATTTATGTGATACAGACCCCCAGGGTTCAGATCACTGGTAATGCCAGCTGAACACTAAGGGAAATTCGCAAAAATCCTAAGCAAGTAAAAAATAAAATAGAAAAAGTGCAGCGCAAAACTCAAATATATAAATGATACTGGTATACTCAAACACCAATACCATAAGTGTGAATATAAATATGCAGAAAAAAAAAAAAAAAAAAAAAAAAAATATATATATATATATATATATATATATATAAAAAATTAAATACAATTCAAACAAACAGTCCAAAAGTCCATAAGTGTCAGAAGATGAGTGAATTAAACGAAAATAAATCTCCACCACGTGACAATCCACCAAAATTTTGAAGTGATCCCTCCACCGTTGTAGATGGCTACTCTCACCTTCATATATGGACCACTGAGTTAACAGATGGTCAATAAAGCAAATCAAATAGGCAGGTCATGAACAGGAACCAGGCTGATGTATTAGATCCTCATAAGACAACCAAACCGCAAAGGACAGGTGCATGTAAAGAGATAATCACATACTAAGTGCTCACTGTTGCAATGTGTGGATTTATTCTTTAAAAGAAGCAAAAGTCAGGCTACTCACATTTGGCCAGACAAAAAACGGCATGAAGTAACAATCTTTAGGAATGAACAGCAGATGAGCGACGTGATGTTTCAGGCTCCTAAACCACCGGACGCGTTACGTTATATCAACTTCCTCAGCCCGCCCCGCTGAGGAAGTTGATATAACGTAACGCGTCCGGTGGTTTAGGAGCCTGAAACATCACGTCGCTCATCTGCTGTTCATTCCTAAAGATTGTTACTTCATGCCGTTTTTTGTCTGGCCAAATGTGAGTAGCCTGACTTTTGCTTCTTTTAAAGAATAAATCCACACATTGCAACAGTGAGCACTTAGTATGTGATTATCTCTTTACATGCACCTGTCCTTTGCGGTTTGGTTGTCTTATGAGGATCTAATACATCAGCCTGGTTCCTGTTCATGACCTGCCTATTTGATTTGCTTTATTGACCATCTGTTAACTCAGTGGTCCATATATGAAGGTGAGAGTAGCCATCTACAACGGTGGAGGGATCACTTCAAAATTTTGGTGGATTGTCACGTGGTGGAGATTTATTTTCGTTTAATTCACTCATCTTCTGACACTTATGGACTTTTGGACTGTTTGTTTGAATTGTATTTAATTTTTTATATATATATATATATATATATATATATTTTTTTTTTTTTTTTTTTTTTTTTTTTTTTTTTTTTTTTTTTTTTTTTTTTTTTTTTCTGCATATTTATATTCACACTTATGGTATTGGTGTTTGAGTATACCAGTATCATTTATATATTTGAGTTTTGCGCTGCACTTTTTCTATTTTATTTGTTACGTTAAAGTTAGTGGGGAATGGGAGAGTTATTTTGCTCCCATTCACAATTTGCTAAATTTGGGCTGCTGTCATTCCTGAACTGTCCTGTAGGTCAGTCTGCGCTTCCGGGGTGTCGTTTCCACCCCTGGGCGACAGTTGGTGCTAGAGGGGTTCTGGCAGAGCCACACACCAGCAGCCAATTAGAGGAGTTTTCCCCCGCGGGGCATGCTGGGGGAGAGTATATCTGTGGCAGACGCCATTTTGTGTGGTTCTTTTCGCGGGTTCCAGGTGCGGCACTCACCTTTAGGGTGTGCGCATCCAACGGCCCCCGACGATGGCCTACCAGGCTGGGGTCGCACGCTACGTGGAGCTCCACACTTACTGGGTCCCCCACTCTACTGAGGAGATCCCAGGCTGGATGCCGTTCGATGAGGGGTCGGCTTGAGGAGAACCCAGAGGCAGGTTGTCCAACAGGTCTTGAACGAACCATCGGGGATCTGGTGACCGGGACATTGACAGGTACACTTCAACTGTCACCTGGTGACCCTTTCCTAATCTACTGGGAGGATTTGCTCAATTTGTTCAGCTCATCAAAGTACTAGACCTGTGGTAGAGGTCCCTAGAGCTGGGTCTGTGGCAGAGGCCTGTTCCTCCCAGCAACCTAAAGTGACACTTCGGCTGCCAGGCTTGTGGCAGGAGTCTGTCCGGGGGCACTTCACCCACTCTGGCTGGAGTGGCGACGAACTGTAACTACTACTACTGTGCTACTGAGAGCATGATTGCTCTTTTCATATCCAGGCCTGATACCGCAAAGTTCTCTATCGCTTCATCAACCTTTTCTCCCTACCTTATGTTGATGTTGGCTATGTTGGGCCAAAAATAAAGCATTTTAAAACCTTCTTTTATTGACTGGACATTCGCTCACTACTCTACTCATCAACTGCACCCTTAGACAACACTGAGAGGTAACTTAATATGCCGATCCCAACAACAACCAGCGGCTCCTGAGGGGGTAGCGCTACATATACTTTTTATTTCTTGATAAAAACTACCTCATTCTTTCCCCTTCAATTGTAGCCTCGTGAAACTGGTAACATTATGCGCAGCAAGTCTGACCAATATTTTTGGCTCTGGTCCCTGACATTACGCACTGTCATTTTTATTTCCTAATAAAAACTGCCTTGTCTCATACTCATCTATTGCGGTCTAGTAAAACTGCTTATGAGTGAGCAGCATATATGTATCTGGCTCTTGTAGATGATATATTACACTGTAATATCGATTTCACAATAAAAATTGCCTGGTCTCTCCCATTTCCTTTATAGCCTAGTTAATATATTTTATTTTGTGCAGCTTGTCTGTGCAATATTACTGGATCTTGTCTCTGACAATATACATTATAATGTTTTCATAATAAAAAATCTCTTTTATTATTATCTGGTCTAACTGGAGTGGGTGGATGAGCCTCAGCTGCACATTAATATATACAAGCATATTGTTGACTGTGTGGTGTTACACTGAAAGAAGCTATGCTATGAAATATATATTTTGCAACTGTTTGGCAATTGTTATACGATTTAGGGCTTTAGTTATTTATTTATTTTGGTAGTGTAAATCTTTTAAAAGCTTTAAGATCTGCTGTTTCCATTACTTTTTTCATAATTTAGTTTTTTATTCAGAGATATTCCAAAACATAGAAAGCATAAGATATATCATTGTTGATATGAGAAAATCATACAAAGATGCAGATAATATGAAAACAATAGTGAAAATGATTCTATATGAAAACATAAAGAAGTTGACATACAATGTCAGGCCAAGCATAGTCAAAATAACGATTACCATAGCAACAAAGATAAATGGATCACTAAAACATGGGAGAGTGTGGAATAGTAAACAGATAACTATAATACTGTGATAGCATGGGGCTAGGGATTGTTCAAGAAGGGGGATAGAGATTAATCAGAACATCAGGGAGTAGAAGTAGGAGTATCAGTTCCAGTTCTAGATTCAGAAAGATCCCATAGTTCCCATATTTTGTTACATTTTGTATAGAGTCATTGGCAGAGGCAGTAAGATATTTCATTCTACGTATTTCAGTGATGGTATTTAGTAGGGAGACGGTGGGTGGGTCTCTTGATAACCAACATACAGGGATAGCTCTCCTTGCAGCTAGTAAAATGTAGGAAAGCAATCTTTAAGTAATTTTTTTGAGACCTGAGATGGGGAGACCCAGTAAGTAATGCAATGGATCTAGCTGTGAAGAGACACTAAACAGGATTTGGAAGATGGACATCACAATGGCCCAGAAAGATTGTATCTGTGGGCATTGCCAGAAAATGTGGAAGTGTGAGCTAGCGGAGGTGCCACATCGCCAACATAGTGTGGGAACTGTAGCATCATAGCGGTGTAAGATTTCTGGAGTCCTGTACCAGAACATTATAATCTTCACAGCAGTCTCTCTCTGCACCACACATCTGGATAATTTTAAAATCAGATGTTCAGATCTTCTCCCAATAATGCCCCGTACACACCATAACTTTATGTGATGAAAAAAAACGACGTTTTAAATCATGAAATAAAACAACGTTTTTGAAACTTCATTTTCAAAAACGACATTGCCTACACACCATCGTTTTTTCAAAATGCTCTAGCAAAGTGCGGTTACGTTCAGCACTCTTTTCCATTGAAGCTTGGTTGCGCGGGTTTAAAAACGTCGTTTTAAACGTCGTTTTGCCCACACACTATCATTTTAATTGACACAAAAAACGACGTTTTGAAAAACGACACGAAGCATGCTTCAATTTTTTTTGTCGTTTTTCACAAGACATAAAACGAAGTTTTCCCCCACACACGGTTATTTTAAAAACGTCGTTTTTTTCATCACATAAAGTGATGGTGTGTACGCGGCATAAGAGACAGGGATTGGCTTCTAAAAAAATTCTGCATATAGGTATGGGATACATCCGTAAGGGGGCTGGCCTCATGTAGTAATTTGTAAATGGTGGAAATTAAATGGAGTTGGTTTGGGCCCTGAGAGCAGGTAAGATCAAATTGATTGGGCCTATCCAGAATGAGGGAGGAAGATAGGGATAAACATTTTTTTAAATTTAATTTAATTTAAAGATCCTAACAATGTAGATGTTTAGAGATCTGGGGCCAGATTCACAGTGGACTTACGACGGCGTATCTCCACGTACGCCGTCGTAAGTCCGAATGTGAGCCGTCGTATCTATGCGCCTGATTCTTAGAATCAGTTACGCATAGATTTGGCCAAGATACGAGCGGCGTAAGTCTCCTACGCCGTCGTATCTTGGGTGCATATTTACGCTGGCCGCTTCCGTAGATTTACACGTCGAATATGTAAATTAGGTAGATACGCCGATTCACGAACGTACCTGCGCCCGCTACACCGTTTACATTAGGCTTACGTCTGGCGTAAAGTTACCCCTGCTATATGAGGCGCAGCCAATGCAAAGTATGGACGTCGGCAAGCGTATCTTTTTACGTTGTTTACGTAAGTCGTACGTGAATGGGGCTGTGCGTAGGTTACGTTCACGTCACAGGCATTGGGCCTGGCGTATCTTATGGAGTAAATTCAACGTGATACTGAGCATGCGCGCGCATGCGCCGTTCGTTAGGCGCGTCATTTACGTGGGGTCATGATTCATTTACAGTACATACAACACGCCCCCTACCAGCCTATTTTGAATTAGGCGGGCTTACGCCGGCCAATTTACGATACGCCGCCGCAACTTACGGAGCAAGTGCTTTGTGAATACTGCACTTTCCTGTCCAATTTGCGGAGGGGTACCGTAAATAGGATACGCTACACCCGCACAAAGATACGGCCAGATACGTGAATCTGGCCCCTGGTGTTTAGCCTGTAATTCCTTAAAAGAAAATATCTTACAGGTGATGGGATGTACAAAGTGATGAAGTTAAACAAGGTGGCCTGGGCCCATGGAGCCACATGTCCAAAGAAAGTACTGTTGGGAATTAGACAGTTGAAAAGAACATTAGAAAAGGGTGGGCATGGTAAGGAGAGTACTGTCTAGAGCAGTGGTCTCCAAACTGCGGGGGCCAGATGCGGCCCTTTGCTTGCCGGAACCCGGCCCTTGGAGCACTATTCCTCCCACTATTCTTCCAATTGATATCAACAATGGGGCACCATTTCTCCCACTGACATTAACAATGGGTCACTTTTCCTCCCAATGATACCAGCCATAGGGCACTATTCCTCCTTCTGATACCAAATGGGGTGATGTTTGCGCCCACTGATGCCAGAAAAATGTCCTCTCATTGCTGGCCCCCAATCCCGTCCCCCTAAAGTCTGAAGGAAAACAAACTGGCCCTTTGTTTGGAGACCCCTGGTCTAGAGGAAGCACACCAAACCTACAATGTGAATAATACACTCTAGACACCTATGTTTCAAAGCCCTATCATTCTGAAGAGATAGCGACCACACCAGAGAACACGGATGGACAGGGTAAAGAGCGCCCATTTCGATTTCCGTCCACCTGTTAGGAGAATAAACTGAACTATTAGACAATGGTACGTAGGTGTGTGGCATATTAATACTTTATGATATCAGAAGCTCCTAGACCTCCTCACGTACAAGGAGAGAACACTACAGGTCTAGCAATATGGTGGTCTTTTTTTTGCCAAATAAAATTTAGAAACCAGCTTTGAATGGATTTTAGCTGAGACATGGTTATATAGATAGGTAGGATTTCCAATAAATACAGCAACTTATGTAAAATGGACATTTTCAGAACGTTTATCCTGCCCAGCCATGATATTGGGTGTGGATCCCATTGTTTTAACATGCTTTGAATATCTTTGAAAAGGGAGGGGTAATTAGTGGCATAGTGGCTTAAAGTGTTTAAGGGAATAGGTGCACCATCTATATGGGTAGGTCTGCTGTAACGTAGACAAGAGATCAGGAGGGAAAAGGATAGGGAGGGCTTCATTCTTGGAATTATTAATTTCATAAACCAAGAGAGATCCAAAGAGGGATAAGAGATTATGTAATGAGGGGAGGGATATAAGGGGGTGAGTCAAGGTCTGCCTCACCAAAACCCCTTCAATGTCTGGATGCACACGGATGGCAGCGGCCAGTGGTTCCAGGCAAAAATAAAAAGGAGAGGTGATAGCGGGCCTCCCTGTCTGGTGCCATTAGACATTAGGAATGAATGTGACATGTACAATTGGTACATGTACTTCATGGCAGCTCCCCATGCCATTTTTTGACAATTTACTATATAACTTCAATGAATATTGCATAAATGGAACCCAAGCACATTTACTTATCAATAGCCATGATAGTGTAAAGTGGTAGACTAAAAATATTTGAGGAAGATTCATATATTTAAAAAGTGACAGATATACCTATAAGGCCCCGTACACACGACGAAACATGTCTGCTGAAACTGGTCCGCGGACCAGTTTCAGCAGACATGTTCGGTCGTGTGTAGTTACGAGCGTACAGAATTTCAGCGTACATTTGCCCGCCGGGCCATTTTTCAGCAGACATTTATTTCCAAACTTGTTTTAAAACCGTCCGCTGAAATCCTGTCCGCTCGGACATGTTTGGTGGTTAGTACACAAAAGCAACGTACAAAAAACCCGCGCATGCTCTGACTAAAGGAGGCCACGGGAGCGCTCGTTCAGGTAAAACTCACGTTTGTTTGGGATATGGCACATTCGTCAATAGAAAGATTAATTCTAGCAATAGACCAATGAAGAAAACGACGCAATAAACAACAGTTGATGGCGTTGTTTTATTCATTGTTCTCTTGCTAGAATAAACCCGTTATCTTGCTGATGCTATTTCAACTGAGTTGTCCCATACTGAAAAGTGACATTTGTTGCTTGGGATGTAGTAATATTTTAGCAATCTTTTATAGGCCAGATGTAGCATATTTTTTGGGGTCCTCCACATGTATATCTTATTTTAGGTTTTCTTTAATGTTCATCTTAGCCACTTTTTTTATGTGTTTATAGTTATGTCACCATTTTTAATTTTGTGTTACGTAATTTTTTTAGTTAGATTTTGTTTGAATTTTTTCCTAGATTTTATTGAAGGTTGTTTCAATTGTCTACCATGTTGGCACACCAAATGCACCCCCCCCCCAAAGGACTTTGTGTAATTTTTAAATGAAACATTGTATTTGTTTTGAATGTTTGATGCCTAAAATAATCCCCACAGTATAACAAACAATAGGCACGTTTTTAAATTAAACAAAAAGCCATTTATTTTGGCAAATGTTAAAAAGTAAATAAAACAGAATGGCAGCACTTGAACAGCTAGCAAAATACATGCAGACTTGCATTTCAAACATGGTGAAGGATAAACTAGCAAACCTCAGGAGGCACACAAACAAAAATCTGAAGCAGCAGCACATAACCAAAGGAACAGAAGCTGTGGTAGTCCAAACAAGATGCCATTTGTGGGGGATCAAATGGAAGGCAGGGAATCACCGTCTCCTCTTCCTTGCAACCTTCCCTCCAGGCTTCCTTCCAGCGGGTCTTCCCTGGCCCCTTGCAGGTGGGGATGATGTGGCAGCAGGAGGATGGTGTTCAGCAAGCCGGGCCGGGTCACATAGCCCAGTGTCTGTGGTCAGCAGCTCCCTCTCCATCCACCAAAGGGCCTGGTTAATCACGCCCTTTGCCAGTTGCTTCTGCTCCTCCGTCCCTTTGTTGAGATCGTGTGCCAGGGAGGCACTGTAGGCCTCAGTGGGGTTGAGGGGGGCCCTCATGATGGCACTCGCCTCCTGAATCATTTTGAGGCTGGCTTCCTCCACTGGCCCCAATTTCCTCTTTCAGCCTGGTGGCCTCATCTGGAGGGGAGGAGCCTGGTTGGTGGTGGTTGTCCTGGGGAGCTGCTGAACGCCACTGGGCCTGGCCTCCTCCTGGCTGCCACTGACCCCTTCGGCCTGGCTGACAGTGACGAGAGGATCTGCCACCTCCTGGCTGGTCTCTTCTTCCTGTGTAAAAAAAAGGGACATGTTTTAATATATTTCTAAATCTAATCACTCAAATTTTCATGCTTGAATGTCCTTTTTTGGGGCTAATTTAAACTTCAACAGACTCACCCTCTGACCCCTGCAGTTGTCATCCCTGACACCTATTTGTTTGCCCACGACTTTTGAATTTTTTTTCCCAGCTTGTCTTTTATTTTACAATATCAAGTCAATAATCCAACAATAATTAATATTAGTCCAGAAATATTTAGGAAACTACTATACCTCATCATCTTAGAGGCGCAGATCTGCCTCTCTGTCAGCCAGGCCCTCTTCATCTGACTCTGCAGGGCTGTGGTGATCTGGGGAAGTCCCGCTGGAAGGTAGCGTGGAGGGAAGGCTGGGAGGCAGACTTGACATTGATGGCCTGCCCTCCAGTTGATCCCGCAAAAACGACATCTGGTTAAAATACCATAGCTTGGGTTCCTTTGTTGGTCTTGCTGCTGCTCCAGATCTTAGCTGCTTTTGGTGAGCTTTGTACGCTCTCCTATATGTGCCCCTGAGGTTGGCAAGTTTATCCTTCACCATGTTGGCACTGCATTCTGGCACCCATATTCTCATGTATGCTGCTAGCTGCTCAAGTGCTGCCGCTCGTAGGTCCTTATTGTGGTAAGTGGGCTGCTTGGAATCCCACAGGATGGGCAAGTGCTGGATAATCTCTTGGGTCTGCAGTAGATCCATTCCAAATCTTTGTTGTGGCTAATTTTAGTCTAGATTCCCAAAAGAAAAAGAAACCAAAAACACGATTTAAAAAAGGCTCAGCGTTGACATTGATAGAATATGTGGCACAAAATGTAGGACCTATATAGAAATACAAACACAGTGTCTCTTGTTTCCAAAATGCTGGCCAGCTCTGCCCCATTGGTTGTACCTAACATTGTTTTTATACATGCCGCCCCTTTGGTTCCATTGCAGTAAATAAGTGGAATCTAGAACCATACCCAATTCTTACAAATGAGAGCATTCATCAAGGCACTATGTCATGTGTAGATATCCTGCCCCTCAGCATTGATTACATGAAAGACACTTCCTAATGTCCTCTGTCCAACCAACACAGAACAATACTTGGCCTGATCTGAATACACCCTACATAAATTGTAATGAGGTAGAGCATTTTTCACATCTATATTTTGTGATGTCTACAAAAGCATTTGGCTCCCAAAATCCCATTGTGGGATCCAAGAGACATAATAGCTTAATAAAAGGGTGCAACCAACAGACCAAACCCCCATCCCATGGCTCTCCATTTTGTAGGCCGCTGCTGAACCCATGTTTAAATTTCTTACCTTCCTCTCTCAAATTGCTCGTTTGTCACGCTCGATTAATGACCGCGTAACCTACGTAATCACGGCGTGCGCCTTTTATACACTCCGCGTATGTATGAAACGCCGCCCTCGTCACCTTTGCCATGCCCCTAATCAATGTGAAACGGAAATATGGCGTTAACTGTGTAGGTTCTGGAATCGCGCGAATATTCTCCGCGTAACCTACGTAAACACGTTGTTTGCATTCTCGACACTCCGCATATGCATGAATCCCCGCCCTCATCTCCGCCCATGACGGGACATTTCCTCGTTTCCACGCCCCTAATCTCTGTGGGAAGGAAAGATGGCGATGTCACACGAGCGGGCACGGAGCTCTCATGGCGCAAGTGAAGGGACAGAGGCAGGACCGTCCCGATCCAGGCCAAAAATATATAAAGCCACTAATATGGCTTTCGACGAAATGGTGGAGTTAGTTTACATCATGCGGAGGAAGGACTATGATGGTGAATTTGGGCCCTACAAGACCCCTAACCGCAGAAAGTCACACATTATGGACAAGGTGGCGAGGAGAATGAGGAAGATGTTTGGTGTCACCAGGTCCAAAGAGCAACTCAGGAAGCGTTGGTCCGACTTGAAATTGCGGGAGCCACATCACATGAAGAAGATTCTCAAAATTCTGCGGAAAAGTAAGTCCATATTTTTTTAGGGGGGGGGGGGAATTCTCAAAATTCTGCGGAAAAGTAAGTCCATATTTTTTTAGGGGGAGGGGAAATGTCTGCAAGAATGTGTTGACATGTAGCTTTTGACATCTGCCTCCTTGGCCTGCTTGTACTTTTGAACATGTGTAGATACTGTATTGTGTTTATGTTAAATACCAACCTTTACCAAATATCGTGAAATAGTAACCCGCGTAATATGACATCGTTTCGCAGAAATGCAAGGTTAGTCCAGGAACAACACACCTGGACATGGCTGACTGGCCCCAAACTTTGTTTGCAAACATTGTTCAAAAGCTAAATCCGAGAAATTAAATTGAGTGAATGTGACAGCCAAACAAGATTCATTCTCAACAGTGCTAATAAAGCAGATGTTTTCCCATCTGGAAATGCAAAGCACCTGTGTCTCAACAATAAAAGCAGATTTTTTTGTAGGGTCTCCGAGAATTAATGTTTTGGGGGGACATCCATGTGTGTCACTTCTTAGCAAAAAAGGGGCAGGATCAGAGCTTGGCCTAGAACTCCGCCAAAAATGTAGGTTTGCTGAAAGAAGAAAATAAAACAAAATAAAAAAGGCCTCTTCTAAGCAATGTGTGCAAGTTCTGCTCTACAATATCTGTGTGCTGATGAGTATACCTTTTGTTTTTTCTTATTTCTTATAGGGGAAAGAAGACGCCAGCAATTGGAGGAGGCAGAGAGGGCCAGACACCCCCAAAATCACACACCTCCGCATGTGGAGGAGGAGGAGGATGTGGAAGTAAGAGAGGAGGATGTGGAAGTAAGACAGGAGGAAGGAAGAGAGGAGGAAGACTTAAATTTGGATTTATAATTCAGGGAAGATGAGGCGGAACTTGACGAAGCAGAATTGAGTGATTTTGAAGGGGTATTGATGGATAAAGAAGGAGTTCTGGAAGAAGAAGGAGGAGTCGTGGAAGATGAGGGGGAGGTGGTGGAAGAAGGAGGAGTGATAGAAGATGGCGAAATTGTGGATGTTGAAATTAGCAGGCCATCAGGTCAGTGTCACCCCAACTTTAATAGGGCAAAACATATGCAGATAGGCCGAAAACTCTTTACATATTTTGAATGCCAATTTGTTTGTTTTTAGGGGATGAAGATGGTGTAGCACATTTTTCACGTGCAAGTGCTTCAATAATTGTACAGCAGGTAATGGAGTGCAGCACGGAGATGGACAATATGCGGGAAAGGATGGTCGTCATGGAGCAGAATGTTCGAAATGTCATTTTGGAGTGCAGCACGGAAATGGACAACATGCGCCAAAGGATGATAGTCATCGAACAGAATTACAAAAATATCATTGACATGATGGGCCGTGTCAAAGACTGAAACACCCCCCGCCCATCCCCCGCCCCCCCAACCATTTTAATTTTTTGTATTTAACAATACGCCAAAATTTCAAGATGCACACACAGTGTGCCAATATGTGCTATCTGCCATCACATAATATCTATTGTCTGTGCAACCCCCTCCTCGATCCTCAAGTAGTTGAGAGGAAGGGTTTGCTCCCACAAAACACAGACATTGATCACCCATGATGGCAGATAGCACATGTGGCCATTTGTCTGTAGAACCAATGACATTTGGCGAATTGACACTGAATGTGTGCATCTTGAAATTTTGGCGTGTTCCAGTGTGAAAGCACACCATCCATGACTGACTGCTGTTTTGAAAAGATATTTATTTTTGGTGGTGATCTTGTTTTGGTTGTAAATGTTTACAGTTTCAGATCCCAAAAATGACAAGAAATCAACAAAACCAAAAAAAGGAAAATAAATCTAAGAAAAAAAAAGATATATTAATAGAAAAAAATTAAAATAAGGACCCAAAAAAATATATGTAAATAGATATATTTTTCTAAAAGATAAATATCACATTTTTGTTGGGTTAAAAAAATTAAAAAAAAAAAAAAAAATAATACAAAAAGCTAATTTTTCCGAAAAACACAACCAAAAAAAAAAATTAAGTAAAAAATGTTTTTACCAAAACAAAACGAAAAAAAAAAATATTTTAAAAAATGTTTTTGAAAAACACCAAAAAAATATGATCAAAAAAATAAATCTTGTTTACAGAAAACCACAAAAATAAAAAATATCTAAAGATTATTTTGATGCTAAAAATAAAGATTTGTACATTTTGAAGTGTGTGTATATATATATATATATATATATATATATATATATATATATATATATATATATATATATATATATATATATAGACAAGCCAGAAAAGTATTATCTAGATTTGCCAAAAATATATCTGACATTGTGTTTCTATCAGTATTCTTGCTAATCACTGTAAAAATTTTTGAAAAAAATGTGAAAAAATATAATAACCAAAACATTTTTGACTCCAAATTCAAAAAACATGTTTGACTCCAAAAATGCATCCTTTTTTGTGGAGTAAGGAAAAAACTAAAAATAAAAATGGTGACATCAAAAGATGAAAAATGAGTGGCTTCGTATTTCTCGACTCAATACCCAGTTTGTAGATGAGTGAATAATGTGCAATTGTGGTTATTTACTAAATCTGCCTACCTTAAATTGGCACTAGAAGTGCACTAGTTAGTTTGAGAACCAGGAAGACAGAAAAAAAGAGAAAAAGCAGTTATGACAAACAACTGTATAAAGTCCAATGGTCTAATTATTTATTAGTTCTGTGAATATTTCTTTCTTTTGGGGGCCGAATTAGAAAGAAATATGATCTGGCATAGCAATGGCCCCCCCACCCATGAAGTACTCAACATATTTGTCGCGTACCTCACGAGCAGATAGGGGGGCCAAGCCAGCGCGACCAGTGTCCAGCCCAGGAATGTTATCTGAGGGTAGTCCTGCCTCAGAGCCCATGGGGGGTAGGTACGACTGGGAGTGCCTGCGTAGAAAATTGTGCAAAATGCAGCAGGCAAATACAATGGTGTTCAATTTATATTCCGCCAGATGTATCGCTGTCAGGAACAGGCGGAACCGGTTGGTGAGGATCCCAAAGGCATTCTCGACTACCCTCCGAGCCCTGGCCAACCGATAATTGAACACCCTCCTCTCTGAGGTGAGGGTCCTCTGGGGAAACGGCCGCATGAAGTTAGGTCCAAGCCCGAAAGCTTCGTCCGCTAGAAACACAAACGGAAGTCCTTCAACATTATCTTCATCTGGTGGCAATGCCAGACCACCAGCTTGGAGACGACTGTAGAATTCTGTCCGCGCGAATACTCCCCCATCTGACAGCCGGCCGTTCTTCCCCACGTCCACATAGAGAAACTCATACTGTGCCGACACCACCGCCATCAACACAATACTATGATAACCCTTGTAGTTATAATAGTAGGACCCCGAGTGGGGTGGGGGCACTATGCGGACGTGTTTCCCATCTATTGCTCCACCGCAGTTAGGTAAATCACACCGCTGGGCAAATTGGGAAGCCACAGACTGCCATTCCTGTGGTGTGGAGGGTAGCTGTGGGGACAAACAAAAAAAGAGATTTAGTACTTTGGCACATAAACATTGCAAACATAATCCTACAAGCATCCTTGTGCAACTTCACAGTTTTCAAATAGCATTTTAAAATTGTGAACGGAGAATTTCGGGGCACAAATATATAGGCCCACTTAATTAATAAGAGACTCCACAGCCCTCTGATGGGGACAAAAAAACTTTTAAGGGGGGGTGGGGGTGTTTAAACTGTTTAAAAATCAAAAATATTAACTACAAATAGGCAAGGTGGGGGTTGGCCCTAGGATAGCATGCTGGACAGGTTAATATTGGGTAAGGTACAAATATGCATGTAGGCCAAAATAAAAAGAACATGGAAAGCTTATATCAACATGCATAGGGAGAAAAGGGAACGTTAGTTAAACACACAGCATATCTGGGAAATAAAATAAAAAGTTAGTTGCCCACATTATTAAAGACACATTGTGAGGTTAAAATGAGGAAACTTACCTTAATATACTCCTCCTGCAGAACTTTGATGATGGCAGCACACGTGTCCGGTATGATGACCCCAAGCGCCTGCGGAGAGATGCCTGTCGAGAACTTGAGGTCCTGCAGGCTTCTCCCAGTCGCCAGGTACCGCAACGTGGCAATAAGCCTCTGCTCGGCCGTGATGGCTTGGCGCATCACAGTGTCCTGCCTCGTGATATAGGGGGACAGAAGATCCAGCAGACGGTTGAATACGGGGTCCGTCATGCGGAGAAAGTTCCTATAGTCATTAGGATTATTCTCCTGGATTTCCCTAAGCAGAGGCATATGAGAGAACTGGTCACGCTGGCGCAACCAATTCTTGGTCCAGGAACGCCTCCGCCCCCTGTTCCTGGCCAAAGTACTGGAATGATGAACATATCCAGCAGCCATCCCATAAACAGCACCAACTCGTGAAAATTGACGCTGCTGCTCCATCATGGTTTCAAACCGGCCGGCTGGTCAGTCAAGAACACACTCCAACAGAAAGCACAATCAAATCCAGCGGTACCTGCAAAGAACGCGCGACAAACAGATACGAGCGCACAGTACGAAACTGCAAAGCAGAACGAACTGCACGCCTGTACCCGAATGCCAACTACGAACCCACAAGCACACGCACTGAACCAGAAAATACGACCTGCTAAAGCACGGAGACCGAGAAGCGCGAATCAGCTCTAACAAAACCTTCACTAACACGAGCAAAGCCGTAACTAGCAAAAGCGGAACAGAGGGCGTCGCCATTGACTTTGGCATTTCCCTTTATAGTGACGTCAAACGTGGTTTACGTGCACGCGTTCTGGTCCGCCGGGAAATATGGTCCGCTGGTGTGTACAAGCCAGCGGGCCAAAAGACAAAACAGCCTTGTACGCCGGAAACTGCCCGTCGGACACTTTCCAGCGAACATGTTTGGTCGTTGGTACCCGGCCTAAGAAGCACACAGAAATTGATGACAAACTATGTAACAGCAAGCATTATTGAAGTAAACTGATTTGGGTTCAAAATACGGTGCATAGCTGGAAACATACCAACCTGTTGAGGACTATGCATTCACTGTTAAGCACACTTGGCAATTGCAGTAAATGAGGGGTGTCTGCCAGGAAGCAAACAGTGTATTGAGATGAGCTGTATAAGGCCATTATTTTGGAATTTGTACAAAGATCTGGCTATTTTTGGAGTGTGAGACAATTTCCTGACATGGATCACAGCTTCAAAAAAAGAAAACTAAAGATACAGGGCCAGATCCACAAAGAGTTATGTCGGCGTATCTATTGATACGCCGGCTAAGTTCCTTGATGCGCCGTCGTATCTTTGTTTTGTATCCACAAAACAAGATACGCCTGAATGTGGTCTAGATCCTAACGACGTACGTCTTAGTACGCCGTTGGATCTTAGGTGCATATTTACACTGGCCGCTAGGTGGCGCTTCCGCTGATTTCCGCGTAAAGTATGCAAATTAGCTAGATACGCCGATTCTCAAACGTACGTCCGCCCGGCACAATTTTTTTACCTCGTTTACGTAAGGCTTTTTTCGGCGTAACGTTACCCCTGGCTCTATGAGGCGTACACAATGTTAAGTATGGACGTCTGGACAGCGTCAAATTTTCCGTCGTTTACGTCGTTTGCAAAAATCGTTCGCGAATAGGGCTTTGCGTAAGTTACGTTCACGTCGAAAACATATTTGCGACGTGATTTTGCGCATGCACACTGGGATACGTCCATGGACGGCGCATGCGCCATTCGTAAAAAGAGTCAATTATGTGGGGTCATACTAGATTAACATACAACACGCCCACTCCAAGCCTACTTTGAATTACGCGGGCTTACGCCGGCAGATTTACGTTACGCCGGCCCGCATATGGGAGCAAGTTCTTTGTGGATACCCTACGAGCCACTCTGATTTACAGCGGCGTAGCGCATATGAGATGCGCTACGCCCGCCTAAATATACGCCCGTTTTTGTGGATCTGGCCCACACAGTGCAGTAATACAGATGCAGCCTCAGATATTCACTTGGAGCTCTGCAGTCAACTTGGGGATTGAACCATTAGCTGTATATATTGAAATGTCTAGTGGTTGAATATGCTGCTTATACTATTTAATTTATATATAGTTGGAAGTAGTGATTCCTGTATGATAATTCCATAAGTAAATAAAAGTCATGTTCCCCTACCTTTCATACTAAACAAGAGTTCAACATCCTCATTCTCTACCATATGTCACCCTTAAGATAGAAATAACATCTAGGGATGGCACATACACTGCATGTGTGTATGTATATAAAACCATAGTTTGGTATACCCCAAAAGATAACAAATAAAAACATTTGAGATTCAATCATGTTCCCCCTGGGGTTATATTGAGCAGAAATATACACAAATATACATGTAGTGAAAACAATAGCTATTGTACTATATGAGACAAGTGGGGAACATTTGTGAACCACCTGAAACCTTTTGGAGATGTAATAGCCATCAAGCTTCTGCAGAAAATGTATGTTCTCCTATGCTAAACTGAGAATCATACACTGGTAATTAGAGATGGCCTGGCGGTTCGCCCGGCGGTCGGTTTGCGGCGAACTTTGCTCGTTCGCGGTTCGCCAAACAGGCGGACATCTGGCGATCTTCGCAGCCGGCCGCAATTTTACATTGAGAAGAACTTTGAACCATGACACATCCATCAGGTGGTACAGGACAGCCAATTGAGACATTTCAGCACATGGACATACCCCCTACCTTATAAATAGACCTGATCTGGTGGCCATTTTACATACTGCTTTTTGTTAGTGTAGGGAGAGGTTGCTGTGTGGAGCAGGGACAGGCTGTATTGAGACAAATCGCTAGCTAAAAGGTCCACAAAAGTCCTTTTAAGGACTGGTATAGGTATACTATTGTTTGGTGTTCAGTATATAGGGGTGTAATACACTTATAATATACTTTCTAACATAGAAAGCATATTATAGTGGATTTGCATCGTGCACTGTGCAGCATTGTGACTGGTGTATTTGGGTACTGCAGAATTTTTTTTTCTGTTTTGCTGCTTTACCTCTTGCTACACACAGTGACAAACGATACTGGAAAAAAGTTTTAAAACTGGTGTGATACATTCTGCTTTTTGTCAGTGTAGGGAGAGGTTGCTGTGTGGAGCAGGGACAGACTGTAGTGACACAAATCGTTAGCTAACAGGTCCACAAAAGTCCTTTTAAGGGCTGGTATAGGTGTACTATTGTTTGGTGTGCAGTATATAGGGGTGTAATACACTATAATATACTTTCTAATATAGAAAGCATATTATAGTGGATTTGTATTGTGCAGCATTGTAGCTGGTGGTGTATTTGGGTACTGCAGAATTTTCTTTTCTGTTTTGATGCATTACCTCTGCTACACACAGTGACACACGTTACTGGAAAAAGAGTTTTATAACTGGTGCGATAAACCAGTGGCCCCCCAAAACAACAGATTGAAGCAGGGTGTTTTATAAACATATTCTTTCATAATAGTGTATTTGAGTACTGCAGAATTTTTTTTTCTGTTTTGCTGCTTTAACTCTGCTACACACAGTGACAAACGTTACTGGTAAAAAGTTTTTATAACTGGTGCGAAAAACCAGTGGTCCCCCAAAACAACAGATTGAAGCGGGGTGTTATATAAAAATATTCTTTCATAATAGTGTATTTGGGTACTGCAGATTTTTTTTTCTGTTTTGCTGCTTTAACTCTGTTACACACAGTGACAAAAGTTACTGAATTTTTTTTATAACTGGTGCGATAAACCAGTGGCCCCCCAAAACGACAGATTGAAGTGGGGTGTTTTATACCTTCTTCCACATATACTGCGCTTCTCTAGAGACTTTTGTCACAGGGTCATTTAAAAAATTACAGGCAGAGGAAAAGGCAGGCCCTTCCGCAGGGCCAAAGTGGGAAGTGGCACAAGGTGCATTTGATTACGTCAAAGGACGCACCAGACTTGGTTGAGTGGCTCACCACCAACACCACTACCACCACCACCATATACCCTCCGCTTGAGTCACAGGAATTATTTTCCTAAACATCAGAAGACATTTCCGATGCGCAGCCATTCTTGGCATTGGATCAGTAAGAGGAGGTAGCAACAGCCGCCACTCAGAAGTCTGATGACACTACCCAGATCAGCCCAAGGAGGTTGGTCTCTGCTGTTGCTGCCTACTCCAAGATCTCTAATGTTAGTGGTGGGGAAGGTTACGTAGATGATGACGTGTCTACAGACGTCACGTGGGTGCCCACAAGAGAGAAAGAGAAGGGGAGTTTAGAGGGAGAGATGGACCAGCAGATAGGGAGGAGAAGCAGGCCGAACTTACATTGCACAGGAGGGACAAACCAGACTGCTAATGTATCAGGAGCAAGCCATCAACCATGTACGGTCACATCTGGCGCTCCCAGGACGCCGGCCCATGTCTTCGCAGTGTGGGATTTTTTTAACGTGTTCGCTGCTGACAATAGTGTTGCCAACTGCAGCCTTTGCAGTCAACGCATAAGTCGCGGTAAGCCCAACACTCACCTAGGGACGACCGCCTTAAGAAGGCACCTGGCCTCCCATCACCGAGCCCAGTGGGAGCAACACCATCAGAACCCACAAAGCCACACTCCAGGCTCTCACCGTCCAGCCTCTTCTCCTTCACCTTCACCTTCACCTCTATACTCACAATTGTCCTTCACTCCACTTTCCATCATGCCGTCCTCACGTTTTTCTGCAAAAAGGCAGGCTTCCGTGGCCCAAATGTTCGATCATAAAAAAACGATGACGCCGTATAACCCTCTTGCCCAACGGTTGACTGCTGGCTTGTCGGGAACTGATAGCCCGCCAACTACTGCCATATAAACTGGTGGACTCGGAGGCCTTTCAAAAATTTGTGGCCATTGGAACACCACAATAGAAGGTCCCAGGAAGGAAATATTTCTCACAGAAGGGCATCCTAGGGCAAAATGGCCATGTTCAGCGGCAAGTGAATGTATCTCTGGCACACAGTGTCAGTACCAAGATACATCTGACTAAAGACATGTGGTCTAGCAAACACGGGCAGGGAAGGTATATAACTTTCACTGCCCACTGGGTGAACCTTCTGATGGCCGTCAACCTTTTTACCTGTGGCACCCATGTAGATTTGGTTTTACCGCTTCAGATTGCATGCAGGTCTGCCTCTTCTTCTCCTCCTCCTCCTACTCCATCCTCCCTCTCCTTCTCGACTGACTCCTCCTTTTCCGATGCCACCGTCTTTTCCGCTGCGCTGCCCAAGATCCCCAGAACCTATTCGACATGCCAGGTGAGACGTTGCCAAGCTCTGCTGCGTCTGTTGTGCCTGGAAGACAAGAGCCACACTGGTCCTGCACTCCTTTCAGCTTTGCGTTCACAGGCAGATCAGTGGCTAACACCGCTCAATTTGACAGTTGGTAAAGTGGTGTGCGACAACGGTGCCAATCTGCTGAGCGTGCTGAAACAGGACAAAATTACACATGTGCCATGCATGGTAAAGGGTTCTGAACTTGGTCGTGCAACGAATTGTTGCCAAATACCCTGGGCTTCGTGCAACGAATCGTTGCCAAATACCCTGGGCTCCAGGATGTCTTGCGGCAAGCCAGGAAAATCTTGGCTCGCCTTGCTGACATTCAGTGGCGACACAACCTGCCCATTAGATGTCTTATTTGTGACTGCCTGACACGATGGAACTCAACATTGTATATGCTTGATAGGCTGCTCCAGCAGAAATGGGCAGTTACTGACTACCTGTACTAACTCTGCGGCAGGACAGGTTCTGGGGAGCTTGGTTTTTTCGCACCGCGCCAGTGGCTGCACATGCGCGACTCATGCAGACTTCTGCGGCCATTTGATGAGATCACCAAACTGGTCAGTCGCAGCCAGGGTGCCATCAGTGACATCGTACCTTACGCCTTCTTTCTGGAGCGTGCATTGCGTCGTGTCATTGATCAAACCGTTGAGGAGCAGGAAGATGAGGAAGTCGCAATGCTGGATGAATTGCCAGGGGGGCTACTCCACCTGAGACAAGTCAACAACGTGAGTCTGAAGAGGAGTAAGGCCCCGTACTCGCGACCAAACATGTTTGCTGAAACTGGTCCGCGGACCAGTTTCAGCAGACATGTTTGGTCGTGTGTAGGCACGAGAGGACCATTTTCGGGCGGATCGGACAGGTTTCCAGCGGACAACTGTTTCCTGGACTTGCTTTAAAACAGTCCCCCCGACATGTACGGTCGTCTGTACAGACCTACCGTACATGTCCGGCCACCCGCCATCCCTCGCATGCGTCGAATGACTTTGACGCATGCGTGGAAGCATTTAAAAGGCAGGCCCGCCCACGTCGCCGCGTCATTGTCGCGGCGACACCGCATCATCGACGCGGCGACACCGCGGACACGCCCCGCGTATTGTTTACGCGCGGAGTTCTGTTCGATGGTGTGTACAGCCATCGAACAGAAGTCCCCGGGCAGACATGTCCGATGAAAACGGTCCGATGAAAACGGTTCAATTCGCGTCCAGGGATCCCAGAAAGGTTTAAAGCATGCTCTTCTTGCTCCTCATCATCCGCCCCAGCACCATCCTCCTCTTAGGCTGAGTACTCACGAGCAGACATGTCCGATGAAACCGGTCCGCGGACCGTTTTCATCGGACATGTCTGCTCGTGAGTACTCGGCCTAAGAGGAGGATGGTGCCGGGGCGGATGAGGAGGAGCAAGAAGAGCATGCTTTAAACCTTTCTGGGATCCCTGGTGTTGTCCGTGGATGGGGGGAGGAGAACAAGGATGACATTATCCTGAAAGATGAGCAGGAGCCAGGCCAGTACAGCGCTTCCAGTTTAGTGCAAATGGGGGCCTTCATGCTCCAGTGTTTTAAGAGGGACCCCTGTATAAAAAGCATAAAGGGAAAGGACCAGTCCTGGGTGGCAACGTACTTAGACCCCCGGTACAAACAAAACATGGCAGAAATGTTACCACCATCACAGAGGGCTCTCAGAATGCAGCACTTCCAGGCCTTGCTTCAAAAAATGCTGCATTCTGCTTTTGCGTCCGCTGGCAGAGGAATTTCCAATTACAGAGAAACAGTTTCGGGTACCAATCCAACAGCGCCTGCAAGAAGAGGGCGGTTTGAAGATGTCTTAGTCACTAATGATATGAGATCATTCTTTCAGCCGACCCATCGACAGCTGTCCTCCGGATCCAGCATCAGGGAACGCCTAGACCGACAGGTGTCCAACTTCATCGGGTTAACGGCCGATTTGGACGCACTGAGAAGTGATGAACCCCTGGACTACTGGGTGGGCAGGCTTGACCTCTGGCCAGAGCTTGCACAATTTGCAATGGAACTGATGGCTTGCCCCTCATCCAGTGTCCTATCCGAAAGGACGTTCAGTGCAGCAGGGGGGGTCGTGACCGATAAGCACACTCGCCTAGCTCACAACAGTGTTGACTGCCTCACATTTATAAAAATGAATGAAGCATGGATCTCGGAGGAATTCAACACATGTGACCAGTAGACCATGTTTCATTCATATTCTGGTGATCGCCTGTGGGCTAATTTTTTGGGCCTGTACTGGCCGACACTTTATTCTGTATCCGGTGAAAGCCTAATGTACCACCAGCCACAGAATACAAAGTTGTTTGTTGTCTGGTGAACGCCTGTGGCCGTGGGCTAATTTTTGGGGCAGGAATCTCCTGTCAGGTAACCCCAAGGGGAAGAGGGGATCGCCAATCACTGGTCTCAGGGGTGAATTGCGAGTCGAGAGGCGCGACTCAGTTAGCAGTTGCACGCAGATTCGGGTGGTCATGCCTATAAGGGGGCGTCGTCGCAGGTCAGGGGGTAGATTTGGTTGGCACCATGGGGCCCTGTGGAGCGGTATTAGGCTCTGGGACTGTTCAATTCGCGTCCAAAGCTTAGTGTCTGAGTGACGGCACCAGTCCAACAGTCTGTTAAGATGGGCCGCCCGGTAGTACGTGCAAATTTCCAGCATAGCTATACCACCATGGAGCTTTGGACGTGCGAGCATACAGCCGCTTAAGCGTGGGGTTTTCCCTGCCCAAAGAAACTGTGTAAAGGCGGAGTGTGTCTGGAATAGCTATCGGGAGGGCCTGCAGAAGGTACAAGAATTTAGGCAGGATCGTCATCTTCAATATGTTACAGCGACCCAGCCACGAGTGTAGGCCGCTGCCCCATTGGTCTAATAGCTTCTGCACCTTCCTCAAAAGCAGATGAAAGTTTTGCTGGAAAATCCAGGAGAGGGACGCCGGTATATACGTGCCCAAGTACTTTAGGGCCGTGTCCGTCCATTTTAATTTAAATTTGCTTTTGAGTCTTGTCAGTTGGGCAGTAGGGACTCCCACCCCCATGGCTTCCGACTTGGAAAAGTTAATCTTTAAGTTGGAAAGTTGGCCGTACTTCTCAAATTCCCTCAAGAGGTTCTCGAGTGAGGTGAAGGGCTTTGTGAGTGTGAACATCAAGTCATCTGCATACGCAGATATCTTGTGTTGTGATCCCCCCACCTGCACCCCAGAAATCCCAGGGTGCAGGCGTACATGGCACAGGAATGGTTCCAAGGTCAGAGCGAAGAGTAGGGGCGAAAGCGGGCACCCCTGCCTAGTCCCATTAGAGATCGTTCAGACAGCAATCCGTTCGCCCTGACCCTGGCCGATGGATTAGAGTATGCCACCTCCACCCAACGTAACATCCGAGCCCCAAGACCTATATATTTCAATGTCGCGAATAGAAACCCCCAGTCCACTCGATCGAATGCCTTCTCGGCGTCTGTCCCCAAGAGGACACACAGGGGCTGATTTACTATTGTCAGTGCACTGCGCTGGTTCATGCCTTAATTAGTGCGCCGGGTGAAGCCTTAATTAGGCGCATGAACCAGCGTAGCAGCCGGCGCATTGCAAGTAATATGTAAAGCCGCGCCAAACTCCCTATAGAAGTCTATGGGAGAAATCAAAAGTGTTCATTTTAAAGGCTAATATGCAAGTTTTGTCCTAAAAAGTGTTTGGGGACCTCAGTCCTGCCCCAGGAAACATGTATCAATGTTTTTTTTATTTTTTAAAACGGCCGTTTTTTCGGGAGCAGTGAAATTAATAATGCTTAAAGTGAAACAATAAAAGTGAAATATTCCTTTAAATTTCGTACCTAGGGGGGGTGTAAAGTCAGCATGTGAAATAGCGCATTTTTCCCGTACTTAGAACTGTACCTGCACAAAATGACATTCAGAAGGAAAAAAAGTCATTTAAAATTCACACGCGGCTATAATGAATTGTTGGCTCTGACAATTCAGAGAGGATTCATTTATAAAACAAACAAAAAATGTATGGGGGTCCCCCAAATTAAATTACCAGGCCCTTCAGGTCTGGAATGGATATTAAGGGGAACCCCGCCGTAAAAAAAAAAAAAAAAGGCGTGCGGTTCCCCGCAAATATCCATACCAGGCCCTTCAGGTCTGGTGTGGATTTTAAGGGGAACTCCACCCCAAATTTAAAAAAAAATGGCGTGGAATCCCCCTAAAAATCCACACCAGACCCTTATCCGAGCACGTTAACCTGGCCGGCCGCAGAAAAGAGGGGGGGGTCAGAGTGCACCCCCCCTCTCTTGAACCGCACCAGGCCACATGCCCTCAACATGGGGAGGATGTCCCCATGTTGATGGGGACAAGGGCCTCATCCCCACAACCCTTGCCCGGTGGTTGTGGGGGTCTGCGGGCGGGGGGGCTTATCAGAATCTGGAAGACCCCTTTAACAAAGGGGACCCCCAGATCCTGCCCCCCCTATGTGAAATGGTAATGGGGTACATTGTACCTCTACCATTTCACCCCAAAAAAAAAATTAAAAGTGTTAAAAATGACAGTAGCCGGTTTTTGACAAATCTTTTAATAAAATCTTCTTTTCTTCTTTCATTCGGGTTTCTTCCTCTGCTTCTTTCTTGGGTCTTCTCATCCACATCTTGCCCGAAGAGTTCTTCTATCTTCTCCGTCCGTCCTTCAGCCTTCTCGTCCACATCTTTTTCTTCCCCGGACGCAGCGATTGAAATTGAATTAGCCGCTCCTGGGACCCGCCCCCCTCTGACGCCACAAGTAAACTCCTTATAAAGTCATGTGCGTCAGAGGGGGGCGAGGTCACAGAGCGTCACACGGCGGGGGAATTCAATTTCAAGCGCGCCGTCCGGAGAAGAAGAAGCTGCCGCACTATGCGGACGAGCTTCCAATTGAAGTTCCCGCCGTGTGACGCTCATGTGACCCCGCCCCCCTCTGACGCACATATACCACACGCGGACTTTCATATGAGTTTACCTGTGGCGTCAGAGGGGGGCGGGTCCCAGGAGCGGGAACACGGCGGGGTCTTCAATTTCAAGCTCAGCGCCCAGAAGATCAAGAAGATGCGGGACGAGAAGGTCGACGGACAGAGAAGAAGATGGGAGACGTCGGGCAAGATGTGGACGAGAAGACCCAAGAAAGAAGCAGAGGAAGAAACCCGAATGAAAGAAGAAGAAGGAACCGCGGAAAGAATATTTTATTAAAAGATTTGTCAAAAACCGGCTACTGTAATTTTTCACACTTTTGTCACTTTTTTTGGGTGAAATGGTTAGGGGTACAATCTACCCCATTACCATTTCACATAGGGGGGGGCCGGGATCTGGGGGTCCCCTTTGTTAAAGGGGTCTTCCAGATTCTGATAAGCCCCCCGCCCGCAGACCCCCACAACCACCGGGCAAGGGTTGTGGGGATGAGGCCCTTGTCCCCATCAACATGGGGACATCCTCCCCATGTTGAGGGCATGTGGCCTGGTGCGGTTCAGGAGAGGGGGGGCGCACTCTGTCCCCCCGTCTTTTCTGCGGCCGGCCAGGTTAACGTGTTCGGATAAGGGTCTGGTGTGGATTTTTAGGGGGACTCCACGCCATTTTTTTTTATTTGGGGTGGAGTTCCCCTTAAAATCCACACCAGACCTGAAGGGCCTGGTATGGATATTTGGGGGGACCCCACACCATTTTTTTTGTTTTTACGACGGGGTTCCCCTTAATATCCATTCCAGACCTGAAGGGCCTGGTAATTTAATTTGGGGGGACCCCCATACATTGTTTTATTTTTTTAGTTTTAATGAGCAATGACTGTATTCTTTATAGCCATGAGTACTTTAAAATTACTTTTTTTTCACTTCAGAAATGACATCTTGTACAGGGACAGTTCTAAGCATGATTTCCAACGGTATTTGCGCAATAATTTTTTAAATGCCTTTTTTTTTTGGCCCAAAAAAAAACACGGTTCATGAATTAAAAAATAACAAAACAGTAAAGTTAGCCCAATTTTTCTGGATAATGTGAAAGATGATGTTACACTGAGTAAATAGATACCAACTTGTCACGCTTTAATATTGCACACACTCATGGAATGGCGCCAAACCTCGGGACATAAAAGTATCCATAGGCAATGCTTGATTTTTTTTTACAGGTGACCAGTTCAGAGTTACAGAGGAGGTCTAGGGCTAGAATTATTTCTCTCGCTCTAATGCACGCGTCAATACCTCACATGTGTGGTTTGAATGGTGTTTACATATGTGGGCGGGACTTACATGCATATTCGCTTCTGAGTGCGAGCTACTAGGGACAGGGACGTTTATTTTTTTTTTTTTTTACCTAATATTTTTATTTTTGCACTTTTTTGTCCCTTTTTTTTATTTTGGATCACTTTTCTTCCTATTACAAGGAATGTAAACATCCCTTGTAATAGGACTAGTGTGTGACAGGTCCTCTTTATGGAGAGAGGCGGGGTCAATAAGGCTGGAAAGCATGGTATTGCAAAAAAAAAAGAAAAGATCTCATGCTTTCAGCTGCAATCATGTTCGTTCAGCACAGTGGTGTAGTGTATAGCACTTTGACCTAGCAGCAAAAGGGTCACTGGTTCGAAATCCCGCCCGTGACACCATCTGCCTGGAGTTTGCATGTTCTCCCTGTGCCTGCGTGGGTTTCCTCCCACAATATAAAAACATTCTGTTAATCGGATCCAGTATAAATAAGCCCTAATATGCAGTAGTATATTTAGGTTTTGTGCTGCCCTAGGCCTGACTACATTTCTGCACCTCCTAATAGAAAAATGACCCACCCCTTCCTGTCAAGGCCACACCCTGTTTTTTTATGACCCGCCCAGGAATTTTCAGGGGACCCACACACTAGTTCTGGGGGGAGGGGGTTACTGGATTCCCTTAATTTGCATAGTTTTTCTCTCACTTCCTGTTTGGCTATGGGGCAGGAAGTGAAGGCAAATCTCCCCAATTGGACACAGATAATACAAAATAAACTGACAGGGCCTATAACCCTCCCTCACTCTATCCAAAATTAAAGAAAATAAAAAGTGTTGATTATAGTTCTAGTTGAAGTACAAATTTCAGAGAGTTTTATTGAGAGGCCTAAGAAAATATAACCATGCCAATAGGCCAGGATACAGCGTTGCTAATATGCATGAATGTGTGTGTTAGGGCCCCCAACAAACACCACCCAATCTATATATATAAAACTCAACGTGTGTGTGTGTGTGTATGTATGTATGTATGTTCCAGCATCACGTCCAAACGGCTAAAGATATTAACATGAAACTTGGCACACATGTTACTTATATGTCAGTAACAAACATAGGATAGGTGGTTTAACCCTTACCCACCCCCATTTGCCATGGTCGGGGTTTTTCTTTAAAGTCCCATTCAACTCTATGGGAAATACATGTTACTTCATACCTTCCAAACGGCTGTACATATTTCGATAACACTTGGTCACATGTTACTTATATGTCCACTTAAACTATAGGATAGTTAATTTATCCCTTAACTACCCCCATTTGTGAGGGTCGGGGTTTTTGTTTAAAGTCCCATGCAAATGTAGCACTGACCCCCGAAGGAGCTGCTGGTTTAATTTGGGCCTGCACTCTACCAATAAACCCCACTAACTTGGCTCAATCACCTTGGCACAGCTGTGATGCAATGCAATACAATACAATGTAAGACAATACAAAATACCTGTATTATAACCCCAGGATCCACTGACTGCACTTGGAGTGAGAAAAACTGTACGCCACAACAACTGGATACTTAACCAGAGATATATTTTACTGTGAAATATGCAAAGAAGTGATTACAGTAATTGTGCTGTCATCCCAACGTAAGACGACAGCACAATTGATTTAAACATAAGCTATTTGAAAACAGTATACATAAACATTTTATACCTGGGAGCTCCCCCTACTTTATTAGCTATGCGTGAGATCTCACTTAAAGTACTTGGTCTTGGATCTTCTTTTCTTCGCTAGCTAAAGTGATTTGTAATCCACAGTTTTGATGAGTCAAATTGAAGTGAAAATGCTCCTGGTGTAACTGCAACAACTATTTTAAAATCGCTTGAAACTTCAAATTAGATAGGCCTCAAGCCTTCTCAGTTTCAGTTCCTCTGTGGAACTATAAATCCCAGTGAGGCCTGTATATGAGTCTAAATGCGTGTAAACTTAGCAAACTGTGGGTCGTGACCCGCTCACCCACTGGATCGGAGCTCCGGGTAGTAACTTTTGTTCAGGGTCCTGTGACTGCAACTTGCTTCTCCGTCAGCTCTGTTCAGCTCCGCTGGATGGATCCGGTTCTCCGATGCTCGGATGAGTGTCTCCCGGTCTCTGCAATCCGGCCACTGTCCTCTAGCTCTCCGAGCTCAGCCTTCGCTCCCCAGCAGCTCGGCATCAGCATCCAGAAGGCTTTTTGTTTACACTCCTGTCTCCCCTCGTCTCCAAGGCAACCCAAAATCCTCAACCAAACATCTCTCTGCATTACCAGTATTTGGTCACTAGATGGCTCCAAATACTTAAACATAGCAATGTCCATAGACGTTGTATTAAAGTATGCAAACACACATCAATATACAAGAATGTCAGCGCTACACAAATCAATGGGAAATGTATGTTCCCACATAACTTCTGTACGCCTGGAGATATTTCAATAATACCTGCTACACATATTACTTATATGCCAAATACAAATATATGACAGTTAAATTAACCCTTACCTACACCCTTATATAAAAGATGGGTATATTTATATTACTATGATTTTCCTCCCCAAAAGTTTAAGATAGGAAGACCGGGCAACGCCGGGTATTCAGCTAGTGTTAAATAAAAAAGTATTAATTTGCAAATAAGTATTATCTGCTCATTTTTTGGGGATGTCTGCAACCTCTGATAGTAACATTTGTGAGGTGTCTTCACCCTTTCTAATTCAAATTCATTCACTTCCTGTCACATAGCCAAACAGGAAGTGAGGGTAAATCCTTACTAATATCTTTTCTTGGGGACACAGAGATCAATCTAAATAGTTTCCCATAATATAAATTGCACTCTAACATTGGGCTGTGTACACCCCAAATTATTAGGGATCTTGGACTTTGGGGGTCCATTTACTAAAGGCAAATCCACTTTGCACTACAAGTGGACAAGTAAGGAAGAAAACAAAAAAACTTTGCTTCTACAGGATTGGATGTTAAAACCATCAGTGCTTCCTCTCTGATTTTCAGCGACTACGCTTGTACTGCAGAGTGGCTTTGCCTTTACTAAACCCCAAACGAAATAATCCTTTGGGGCAGGGATCCTCAAACTACAGCCCTCCAGCTGTTGTAGAACTACACATCCCATGAGGCCTTGTAATGCACTGACATTCACAGACATGACTAGGCATGATGGGAATTGTAGTTCCTGAACAACTGGAGGGCCGTAGTTTGAAGACCCATGATTTGGGGTGTACACAGCAGTGCTGGAGTGCAATTTGCTTAATGGGGACACTAGTTAGATTGACCTGTGTCCCCAAGAAAAGACACTGGTAGGGTTTTAACCTCACTTCCTGTTCAGCTGTGTGACAGGAAGTGAAACCAATTTTAAGAAAAGGGACACAAAGCTCAACCCAAAAAAAACACAAGCAGGGGTTCTAACACTCACTTGGCTTCCCTCAAACACCCACAATTAGAATAGGATTGCCTTGCGCTAGATTTAAGCACAGTGCTGTAAATCAGCACTTCAAGCCTGTCTACCAATAGCCCCCCCCCCCCCCCCCCACAGGCCATGTTTGCAGGTTTTCATTCATCTTGCACATGTGCTTTAAAAGACAGTCTGGACAGCAATTCTTGATAAGAGAAATCCACAAAACATGTCCTGTCGAGGGAACTTGAGGGCTGAGGACCACTGCAGTAAAAAGAAAATACTTACCAGTTTGTCTTTAATTTCATCGAGATTAAACATGGCAAACATTTCATGATTACACACCAGGAAAGAAGCTTAGACAAAAAACACACCTAATGTGTTAGGCCCAAACCTATTTCAGCTGCAGCTGACTGTAGCATGAAAAAGTAACAAAAAACAAACTTCAAAATTTTAAAGTAATTTTTATTGGTCAACAAAACAAGGAAAGCAAAAAAGACAAACAAACACACACACACACAAACAAAAATAAATTTCAAAAATCAAAATAAACATAGGTTAACCGTCCCAACATCTTCAGAATTTTTTTTAAAAATAAGGCAGCAGAGACAAATACATCAAAGTGAACATCATTTAAAAATAAACAAAAAACATTGGCAAAATAAAAATAAACATGCTCCAACCCACATTTCTGTTTAGAAGCAACATGCCTGCCCCTCTGAGAGCAGCTGAGGACTGCTCTGTCCACGCTTTTTATAACATGTGTGCTAATTTAGCAATTGAAATCACATGAACAAATTTCAGTCTCTAGTTTGGGTGAGCTTGTAAGTGCTTACACCTGGTAATAACCCACCCACGCTCTATGAGCATCCAAGTGATTTTCACCTTTTAAAAATAAAGGAATTTTTTTTTCTAAGTGTCTGAGCAGGCTCAGTTCATCTCACATGCAGGAACAAAGCTGCAATGGCTGCTGAAAGCATGAGAGCTTTTTTTTTTCCTGAACTCATGCTTTCCAGGCTGAAGGGGAGGTCTTAGTGAATTATTACGTAACAAAAATAAATAATAATAATTAAAATACAAAGGGGGGAACTGAAGCGCTAGCCAATACCCCAAAAGTGAGGGGTGGAAAATTAAACAATACAAAGTGAAGTGAAAAATTAATGCTGCTCAAATCTAAATTGCAATAACAACAAACAAAAGATATGAATAAGGTGAATGATGAGCGCAAAAAATTGATGAATGGTGCACATAGAAAATGAAAAATAAATATAAATGTGAAACGTCCACTGTGAAAAAGATCTCTTATATAAAGAGAAAAATACACCAAAGTGATACATTCATCAGTGACCCTGTGATAATTAAATGAATGATACAAAATATAAATCAACAATCCTCTATGGTCAGAGGAAGTGAATAACCAAATGAGGCAAAATCCCTATGATGATAAGGGATGTGATCAAAAATGTCCCAAATGATGACAATCCATCCGTGCACATGTGATGAAAAAATTCTTGTGTACAGCTGGGCTCACAGAGCGCTTACCTCCATATCATGAAAAACCAGCAGAGTATATCCTCGGATGGGGTCAGCCGGATTGCTGTTTTTATCGTTGTTTGGTTAAAGCTTCTGTTAAGCTTAAACCATTGTTTATACCCCTTTTTTATTATAATAAAACCTGCATGGACATACTTCACCATTGGAAGTCTTTTTTATCCATTTGGAGACACCTTTAGTGGATGTGCAAAACGGAGCCGCCATTTTGGTGAAGACCGCAACTGCAAACACAGGGAGAAGGATGCTGTCGGGCTGGCTACTGATCCAGCGAGGAGGAAGTCGGGGAGACACTCGCCTCTGGGACTGACCCCATCCGAGGATATACTGGTTTTTCATGATATGGAGGTAAGCGCTCTGTGAGCCCAGCTGTACACAAGAATTTTTTCATCACATGTGCACGGATGGATTGTCATCATTTGGGACATTTTTTAACACATCGCTTATCATCATAGGGATTTTGCCTCATTTGGTTATTCACTTCCTCTGACCATAGAGGATTGTTGATTTATATTTTGTATCATTCATTTAATTATCACAGGGTCACTGATGAATGTATCACTTTGGTGTATTTTTCTCTTTATATAAGAGATCTTTTTCACAGTGGACGTTTCACATTTATATTTATTTTTCATTTTCTATGTGCACCATTCATCAATTTTTTGCGCTCATCATTCACCTTATTCATAATAATTAAAATGCCCCTGTCCTCCCAGTCAGAAGCGAACACGCACATTTTTTTTCCTTCAGGTTAACAGTTTAGAGTTACAGAGGAGGTCTAGTGCTAAAAGTATTGCTCTCGCTCTAACGCACGCGTCAATACCTCACATGTGTGGTTTGAACAATGTTTACATATGTGGGCGGGACTTGCATAAGTCCCGCCCACATATGTAAACACCGTTCAAACCACACAGGTGAGGTATTGACGCATGCGTTAGAGCGAGAGTAATACTTTTAGCACTAGACCTTCTCTGTAGCTATAAACTGGTAACCTGAAAAAAAATAAAAAAAGGTTGCCTATGGGGATTTTAAAGTACTGATGTTTGGGGCCATTCCATGAGTGTTTGCAATAGTAAAGCGTGACATGTTAGGTATCTATTTACTCGGTGTAACATCATCTTTCACATTATCACCAAAAATTGGGCTAACTTTAGTGTTTTGTTAATTTTTAACCACTTGAGCCCCAGACCATATTACTGGTCAATGACCGGGCCAGTTTTTGTGATTCGGCACTGCATCGTTTTAACTGACAATTGCACGGTCGTGCGACGTGGTTCCCAATCAAAATTGGCGTCCTTTTTTTCCCACAAATATTTTTTTTTTTTTGGTGGTATTTGATCACCTCTGCGTTTTTTTTTTTTTTGCTATAAACAAAAATAGAGCGACTTTTTTTTTTTACCAAAAAAAATAATTTTTACTGTTTGCTATAATAAATATCCCCCAAATTATCTAAAATTAATCTTATTTTCCCTCAGTTTAGGCCGATACGTATTCTTCGACATATTTTTGGTTCCAATAAATCGCAATAAGCGTTTGATTGGTTTGCGCAAAAGTTATAGCTCTACAAAATAGTGTTTAGTTTTATGGCTTTTTTATTGTTTTTTTTTTTTACTAGTAATGGCGGCGAACATCGATTTTTATCGGTACTGCGACATTATGGCGGACACATTTTTGGGACCATTGGCATTTTTCTAGCGACCAATGTTCTAAAAATGCATTGCTTACTATGAAAATGTCACTGGCAAGGAAAGGGGTTAACACTAGGGGCGAGGGAGGGGTTAATTATGTTCCCTGGGTGTGTTCTAACTGTAAGAGGGGGTGGGACTGACTAGGGAAAATGACAGATCGCTGTTCATACATTGTATGAACAGACGATCAGGCATTTCCCCCCCTGACAGGACCGGGATAAAGGGGAACTCTGCGCCAAATTTCAAACAAGAAACCGGCGCGGGTCCCCCTCCAGGGGTACATTAGGCTCTTCGGCTTGGTCCGGAACGTGAGGGGTTAAACCCACGCCGAAAACCAGCGTGGGGTCCCCCCCCAGATCCAGACCAAGCGCTTATCCCAGGCACGCAGTCTGGCCGGACAGGAATGGGGGTGGGGACGAGCGAGCGCCCCCTCCCCTCCTGAGCCGTACCAGACCGCATGCCCTCAACATGGGGGAGTGTGTGCTGTGGGGGAGGGGGGCACTGCCCCCCCACCCCAAAGCACTCTTGTCCCCATGTCGATAGGGACAAGAGCCTCTTCCCGACAACCCTGCCCATTGGTTGTCGGGGGTATGCGGGCGGGGGGCTTATCACAATCTGAGAGGCCCCTTTAATAAGGTGGCCCCCAGATTCCGGCCCCCCCACCCTATGTGAATGAGTATGGGGTACATTGTACCCCTACCCATTCACCTGGGGAAAAAAATGTAAAAAAAATAATACACCACACACATTTATAAATTAATTTATTAGTCAGCTGGGGGTCTTCTGACGGGGGGCCCCACCACCACCCCATTGGGCCCGGGCTTCGCCGTCTTCCACCATAAGGCTCTTTTGCATTCGGGGGGGGGCAGGCTTCGCTGATTTCTGCCGGGGGGTACACCTACCCCGGTCTTCTGCGCCGTCTTCCGCCGGGCCCCCTTCACCATGAAGCTCCTTGCTTATGGGGGAGGGCTCCGGACTTCGTCGATTTCTGCCGGGGGGGTGCTGTAGCCCCCCCCCCCCCGGGCTTCTACGCTGTTTTCTGCCGGAGCCCCCTTCACCATGAAGCTCCTTGCTTATGGGGGAGGGCTCCGGGCTTCATCGATTTCTGCCGGGGGGGGTGCTGTAGCCCCCCCCGGGCTGTTTTCTGCCGGAGCCCCCTTCACCATGAAGCTCCTTGCTTATGGGGGAGGGCTCCGGGCTTTGTCGATTTCTGCCGGGGGGGTGCTGTAGCCCCCCCCTGGGCTGTTTTCTGCCGGAGCCCCCTTCACCATGAAGCACCTTGCTTATGGGGGAGGGCTCCGGGCTTCGTCGCTTTCTGCCGGGGGGGCTGTAGCCCCCCCCCCGGGCTTCTACTCTGCTTCTGCCTGGCTCCTCCGCGGAGCCCAGGGCTTGTCTCTGCTGTCTTCCGCCGGAGGGCGCCACCCTCCGGGCTTCTGCGGTGCCTTCCGCTTCTACCTGGCTCCTCCGCGGAGCACAGGGCTTGTCTCTGCTGTCTTCTCCCTTCTCTTCCATTCGATGTTGACACGGCGAGGTCTCGCGCTGGAATGCCGTCTGAGCAGTGGGCATTGACTTATATAGGGCAATGCCACCATGTGACCTCAACCCATGTGTCATCACATTCCCATCATGCCCAGGGAATGTGATGTCACATGGGTTGAGGTCACATGGTGGCATTGCCCTATATAAGTCGATGCCCGCCGCTCACACGGCATGTCAGCGCGGGACCTCGTCGTGTCAACATCGAATGGAAGAGAAGGGAGAAGACAGCGGAAAGAAAGCCCTGGGCTCCCGGAGGAGTCAGGCAGAAGAGGGAACAGAGAAGAAAGAAGCGGAAAGAAAGCCCTGGCTCCGCGGGGGAGCCAGGCAGAAGAGGGAACAGAGAAGACAGCAGAAAGAAAGCCCTGGGCTCCCGGAGGAGACAGGCAGAAGAGGGAAGAAAGCCCTGGCTCCACGGGGGAGACAGGCAGAAGAGGGAACGCCAAGACAGCAGAGAAAAGACCAGGGATTTGGCGCACCCCTGGCAGAAGACAAACAAGACCGGAGCCCTGGCGGAAGGCACCGGAAAGACCGGGGGATAGGCGCCATCCCCCGGCAGAAGTCACCGAAGTCTGGATGCCCCCCCCTAATGAAAAAGAGCTTAAATGGGTTGGGGGCCCCGGCGGAAGGCTCCGGAGAGGACAGAGGGATGGCGCCCTCCCCCAGCAGAATTCGCCGAAGCCCAGGGTCCCGGCGGAAGATCGGGAGAGAAGAAACTTTAGTAACTAAGGAAATACACTGCACTAGCAGCGTATTACTTTAGTAAATGTCAAAACGGCTGCTACTCCTGCTTTTGCTCCATGAGTCATGGAGTAAAGGCTTGGTAAATCAGCCCCAAGGTGTCCCTCCCTTGGACGCGACATGCAGCAAATTAAGGACTTTGGTGGTATTGTACCCTGCCTCCCTAGCCGGGACAAACCCCACCTGGTCAAGGTGTACCAGGCCAGGCAAATGTTGCTGCAACCTGGAGGCCAGGATCTTTGTAAAGAGCTTCAGGTCCGTATTAAGGAGGGAGATTGGCCGATAACTCCCACACTGGGATGGGTCTTTGCCCTCTTTAGGTATAACAGCAATCTGTTCTTGTAGGGTCGCCGTATGAAACAGCTGCCCATTGTCCCGGGTGTTATACAGTTTAACCAAATGTGTGCCCAGGGAGGAGAAAAGGGTTTTGTAGTAAGTAGTCGTCAATCCGTCCGGTCCCAGGGCTTTGCCCGGTTTGGTGCCTTTCAGTGCAAGCTGCAGTTCAGTTAGGGTGATAGGCTCTTCCAGAGCCTGTCGTGTCTCCTCTGACAGAGTCGGCAGGTGCTGCCTCACTCGGCCATGTCCAGGCCACGCCCCCACCAGTACATTTTTGAGTCTCATTAAGATACCCCCAATGCTGTCAGTTTCAGGACTGGTGCGGTCAAACACCCCATCAGGGTAAATTTTCCTATTTTTCTGATACTCAAAAATATCCATAAGTGCCACAACAGTGATGTATAAATGAATAAATAAATATATATATAGGGTAGCAGCTAGATAATGGTATTATAAAATATGTCAGTGTCAAAGGAAAAAAATCTGGGCTAAACCCTATAAAACTAAATAAATAAATGAACAAGTGAACAAATGTGTTGCAAATTAATGATGATCAAAATGGTATAAAATAACAAACATAAGTGAAGTGGCGCAGCAACTAAAAAACCTTAAATATTCAGTCCATAAAATGGTAAAACAAAAATAGTGCGCTACCACATAAATGAGGTGAAAATGTGTTAAAGCGGAGCTCCACCCTAAAGTGGAACTCCCGCTGATCAGAACCCTGCCCCCTCCGATGTCACATTTGACAGCTTTCAGGGGGGAGGGGGGTGCAGATACCTGTCTAAAGACAGGCATTTGCACCCACTTCTGGCCACACAGTCTGCGGGTAGACTGCGGGCAAAACGTCAGTTCCCGCCCCCCCCCCGTTGTGTTCTGGGAACACTCGGCTCCCAGAACACAGCGGGAGCCAGTCAGACGGCGCATGCACTGTAGGGAACCGGGCAGTGAAGCCAGAGCCCTTCACTTCCTGGTTCCCTCACCGAGGATGGCGGGGGGGGCAGCAGAGTGACGAGCGATCGCTCATCCTCTGCTGCGGACGGCGCTGGACTCCAGGACAGGTAAGTGTGCTGATATTAAAAGTCAGCAGCTGCAGTATTTGTAGCTGCTGGCTTTTAATATTTTTTTTGTTCAGCTTTAATGAGTGAAAAACCTTAAATGAGAGAATATCTAGAAAAATAGATACAATGTCCTAAACAAGCAATTAGGGATCCCAAAAACGATCAGAGGAGCTGTTGGGTCTACTTGTCTTTATTAACAAGCTTGCAGTCGCTGTGCTGTCATATGTTGCGTAGTCATGTTTTGGAGGAGGGACAATACCGTATGGGTGGTGGAAAGTTCCATCACATTACCATGGACTATTTTGGTTGCATCTTTTACTGCAATGAGGCATGCCAAGAACTACGGGAGGTAACTTCTTTGACAGGTATGAAACTGGCCTATTCCTTTCCTTTCCCCATGTCTCTGTGTCAAAACCGCTGTATAGGTTCCTCCCGATACCACACAGTACAACTGAAATGACTTTTCATAATTCGCGAGGGCTAAAGCCGGAGCCTGGGTCAGAGCCCGGATCAGTCTCTCAAAGGCTTCTACTCTATCCTCTGTCCATTCCACTATCTTTGGTGCTTCTGCAAATGTAGTTTTTCTTAGGATGCTATCCCAATGAGAACAATCGGGAATCCACTGCCTGCAGTATACGATTGACCCCAGAAAGGACAGCATGGCTGCTTTGTCTATTGGCCTGCTTAAAGCGGAGGTTCACCGTTAGAGAGCACATTTTCCCCTTAGATTAATGCTCGTTTTGTCTAGGGGAATCGGCTATTGGTTTTAAAATATGATCCGTACTTACCCGTTTACGAGATGCATCCTCTCCGTCGCTTCCGGGTATGGGCTGCGGGAATGGGCGTTCCTTCTTGATTGACAGTCTTCCGAGAGGCTTCCGACGGTCGCATCCTTCGCGTCACGATTTTCCGAAAGAAGCCGAACGTCGGTGCGCAGGCGCAGTATAGAGCCGCACCGACTTTTGGCTTCTTTTGGCTATGAGTGACGCGATGGATGCGACCGTCGGAAGCCTTTCGGAAGACTGTCAATCAAGAAGGAACGCCCGCTCCCGAAGACCCATACCCGGAAGCGATGGAAGAAGATGCATCTCGAAAACGGGTAAGTACTGCTCATATTTTAAAACAAATAGCCGACTCCCCTAGACCAAACGAGCAGGAATCTAAGGGGAAAAGGGCAACAATTAAATAAATGGGTGAACTCCCGCTTTAAGGAGGTTACTGCCTTGACTCTGGCGGGTGAGACCTTTCATTCTCCTGCCTCTATGATGCACCCCAAATATTCCACTTGGGTACTTGCATACTGGATTTTCTTCTTCGAGGCCAGGTGTCCTTTGCTTGCTAAGTGGTCTAATAAACGCTGTGAGTCTACTTCACAGGCTTCTAATTCTGCATTGGAGAGCAAGAGGTCATCGGTATACTGGATTAAGGTGGATCCCCGCTTTGGTTCCCAGTCCTCCAATGTTGCCTTTAATACAATTTAAAAGGCTGCTGGACTATCCACAAAGCCTTGCGGGAGACGAGTCCAGGTCAATTGACCACTAGACTGATCACTAGAATGTCCACTAGACTGACCACTAGCCCACTGAAAAGCGAAAAGGCTTTGCGCTTCCCAAATAATTGGGACGGACCAAAATGAATTAGACAGGTCCACTACTGTGTAGTATCTGGATTCTGCGGGAATAGTTCCAAATACAGCTGTAATATCTGCTACCAAGGGGGAAGTGGAATAATTGCCTTGTTTACCTTCCTTAGATCCTGTACTAACCTCCATGTGCCATTGGCTTTCTTTACAGGGTTTATCGGGGTATTCCAGGGACTGAAATCTCCCTTAGGCCCCGTACACACGACCGGATCTATCCGCTGGGATCTATCTGCTGGGATTTATCCGCGGATCATTTCCAGCGTATAGATCCGGTCGTGTGTAGGCCCGAGCGGACAATTTTCGGCGGATAAAAATCCAGCCGATGGATTCCCAGCGGATAAAAATTTTGTAGCATGCTACAAAATCTATCCGCTGGAATCCAGTCCAGCAGACTGATCCGGTCGTCTGTACAGACTCACCGGATCAGTCCGTCCGCTCCCATACCTCGCATGCGTCGTAATGATTCGACGCATGCGTGGAAGTATTTACCTTCCAGGGTCTCGCACGTCGCCGCGTCATCGTCGCGGCGACGGCGCGGCCACGTCACCGCGGATGTATTCCGCGGGGATTTCGATCTGATGGTGTGTACAGCCATCAGTTCCAAATCCGCCAGAGGATTTATCCGCTGGAAACGGTCCGGCGGACCGTTTCCAGCGGATATCCTCTCGTCTGTATGAGGCCTTAGAATCCCCATTTCCAGGTATGCCTCAATCTGGGGTCTTATGCCCACCAACTTTTCCTCACTCAAAGGGTATTGTTTATTGTATTTGTTAGCCCATATAGGATGATTTTCCAAAGATATTGGCAAGTTCAAAAAGAACCCACCCATGTCACGTCTTCTTGGGTTCGTCAAGTCACATTTCATTGAAGTTGCAGTCAGTCTCCCCCTTTTGTCAAAAGTCAACGTTTTCTGCAATGCTACCATTAAGTCTCTTCCCAGTAAGCAGACTGGACACTCTAAACAAAACTGCAAAAGACATGTGTGTCACCAGTTCTCCCGCAAGAGTGCATACTGGGAGTGGTGCTGTCACCTTATGTATCACTGTTGTGCCATTTATACCCATAGAGCTTCTTTCGGTACATTTGTCATTTATGAAGTCTGTCTTATTAATACACAAGGTCGTGGTGGCTCCACTTATCAAGTAATAAACGTGTTTTTATGCTGTCAATTTGTAATATCACTTGTAGTAGGACTTTCCAATCGGTCGGAACAAAATGCATGATGATGGAAGGGATTTGTTCTGGGCACCCTTAGTAGAAACTGTTTCCCCGTGAGGATGGGTACTGTGGATGCTCAGACTACCTCTGCAAGTCTGACTGTGTAAGTCCGTGTTTTCTTTTTTTTTTCCTTTTTTTTTTCTGTAGAGTTTCTAATTCTAGTTGTTCCTTTAAAGCGTCTGCACTATAACGGCTGTACTCACTAACGGTCTTCATCCCCTAAATTTGGATACAATCTAGCTCTCTTTTGACTCTCCCCAAAAAATAGTAATAAATCTGATTCTGCTGTTTGTTTCAAACAGGGATATGTAAGTGTGTAACCTCTCTGATGAACTCCATAAAAAAACACCCCCAAAACTCTATATACATATACAAAGTTTACCTAGCAATATAAACAATACAAATAATAAATACACAAGTTCCTTTGTAATATTGCAACATATTCCATCACCCACTCACACAGAATACTTTTAATCCATTCACAGAGAGCTCTGGGGAACTTCTCGAAACCTCACTCACTCTTGACATTTTCCAAATGCTTTATTTTATTGGCCAACGAACTCCAGACACCGATTCGTTATTAACCGCTGGTAACAAAATGTTATGACAAAATGTTTGTCATTGCGGGCCGCTCTTTTGTCAAAAGCGGGGTTCACTTATCTTCTCGGTCTAGATCCATCAAGATCTATATAAGTTTTCACAGTAACCCATAAAACACCTTGGCTCGTGGAGGCACAAGACTTTTTATGTATCTTCATATATTTACAAACAATCACTTCATTTACTTCAAATCAATACCACCCTTACAAACAAACAAAAGTTTTTCCTTAGTTCTATATATATATAATACAGTCTATGCTTAACTCCTTCTAGGGTAGACCTGTCCCTAATCAGGTTGACCCTCAAATCATCTTTTCCAGACAATTTATTCAAAATGTATGTCCTCCACTCCTAACTGTTTATGTACTCTTAAGTATAACTTGTAAATCTGTCAAAGGCATAAAAATCTTCCCCTGGGGCTTGTTTACATGATAACAGTATGAATTATATGGACTCCTGTCCTTCCTATGTTAATGAGAGGCATCTTAGCATCAGGAACTGAAAAACTTTCCTGGTAATTCTTCCTGTGTCTCTTGCTGCACTATCTCTCTGTCTTGTTTGGTATATGTGATGAGTTTTCATATACTTTTCATCCCAGGCACCGGGGGGCATAATTGTATTTTGGGTGAACCCCTATTATTCTTTTGACTTCTTCCCAATCTCCTTCATTCAGGGGGCCGATAGCGCTAAGCCGTGCGACCCCCAATTGCAGGCTGCGCTCATATATGTTCACCCCGAATGGATCAGTGACTATAATCCCACAAGTGCCTGATACAAATTGTAAAGGTGTGTCAACATTAGGATCCTTTCCCAAATCGTTACCCATGACTAAATGAAATCCAAAATAAACTCTATATATTCCTTCAAGCAGTAGCACAATGCGTGTTATAAATAGCAGCAATTGTATTATTAGTGTTATATATTATTAGTGTTATATTAACGATAAGCTTCAGCAGGCACAATAACATTAATTTCTTAAAATACTCTTACTCTATGTCTAGAACGTCTTTGACAGTGTGGACACCACAACTGATGAGAAGAACTCACAAATATCACTATTACCTTTCAACCAACACAGATTACCATTCAACCAACACAGATCATTTTTACTATTCGTACCGTTCAAACAACACAGAACAACACAGATCAACAGATCTGACTGTACAGTTTTTTTCTTTCACTTTCGGTTCGTTACACAGATCAAACAACGTAAGAAGAAACAGACATATACATCTCGATATGCCAGTTTCCTTACTATACTTATATTCTTTTATTCCTTTTTCCTTTATGCTCTTTTATCACTTATATTCCTTATACCGTATACCTTATTCCTTGTACTTTTCCCTTGTACTTGTTTCCTTGTACTAATTTCCTTGTACCTATCTCCTTAAGCGAAATAAATTTTCACTTAAAGGGTCCCTGCCATCCACAAGCGCAGACTACAACTACACTATTCTTACGCTTGTAAAGTCCCTGCCATCCAAAAACAAACAAGACTATTTCTATGTTTGAAAATCTTCCTGCCAACATATGACGCGTGTTATTACCAACACTGTGTCAGTTCACTGTGTGTCTCCGAAGTCGCCGCTCCTGTCGAGAACCACGACGCCGCGTGTCACAACAGTCTATTTGAAACTAACCTGTCTGCCCTGCCAACCACTGTGTGTCCCCGGAGCCCGCCCCTCCTATTGGGGAACCACGTAACCTCGTGTTCGTCACAACAGTGTATTTGAAACTAAACTAACCTGCCAACATCTAATATTACTTTATTATCGGATCGGCTTACTGTATTCAGGAGAGCAACACATCGCAACCAGCATAAAAAAATGGGAGAACCGGGTACTCACCTAAATAATCAGTAACCATCCTCTGCTACCAGTTCTGTTAGGTGGACTGTCCACTCTGTCCACTCTCGGGTGCACCCTCTTTGGTTGATCTGTGTATGAACCTTCGGCTAGCCGGACAATCAAATAAACCAATGACGCACTGATGGGTTCAATAGATTGTTTATTGTAATCAGACATCGTTGACAATTTAAACCACAAAATTTCCCAAAACCTCCCAAAACCTCCCCTAAGCTTAATACCCTCCCACACATCTTTTACCCAATGACCTATCGAGCTTATAAAAATCCCCCAGTTACAGAGGTTATACAAAGGTGATACAAAACATGTTACATTTGTGACGCAAACAATAGCTCCTTAACAAGACCACATCTATCACAACTCTTGCTACAGCGAGTGTCAGCAAATGTCAGTTTATCATGTGGCCTAACCTGGCAGGTGTTTGTACAATGTACAGACATTGCTATCTTGATATAAACTTGTGGTTACATAACATCTGCAAACATCGGCAAAAACATCTCTCTTACTTGTCTAAGCAACTTCTCCTAATTATAGAGGAACCCTAACTATTGCTGCATGAAAACATTTGCTCAAGATAAGCTATATATATGTGTAACCATCATGCTGTATCAATGTATATCAATGTATATATTGTGGCTGATATATTAGACTATATATGTGTATACATATTGGCAATTTCCCCACAGTAGCTTCACAATTCCCGGTATCCAGAATTACAACAGAATGACAAATTGTCTGCAGGTAAGATTTTCTGTTCTTCAAAGAAAATAAGGCAATCACTGCCGCTTACCAAATCTGTTGGATCTCAGGTAATTGAGATCAAATAGGCATGTCAGAACACCATCAGCCAGATAGGGATCAGCATCTGAAGTTTCCAATGAAGGTGCAGATATCCCGTTCGAGCTATAGCGGTGCGGAGTTCCCTTTAAAATCCATACCAGACCTGAAGGGCCTGGTAATGGAATTTGGGGGGACCCCCACGCATTTTTATTTTCATTTTTCAATGACTTTCAATGACTTTTATCTGTATTTCAGGGACCCGACAATTCATTATAGCTGCGAGTAGTTTTAAATAATTTTTTTTCCTTTAGAAATGTCATTTTGTGCAAAGATTGTTATAAACAAGGGAAACATGCGCTACTTTACAGGCATACTATAGACACCCCCAGGTACGGAATTTAAATTAATATTTCACTTTAAATTCTTTCACTTTTAGGCTCCATTCACACCTAGGCGTTTTTACGCCCGACGCTATTGCAGTCTGAAATACGCAGGAGGGGTGATTTAACATTGTCGGCTATGGAGATGGTTCACATCTCCACGCCAAACGCCGAAACGCTGTACGCCTGAAGCTCAAAACAAGTCCCGGACCCTTTTTTTCAGGCGGCTTCCGCGTTCGGCATAGCCGACAATGTTTAATCACCCCTCCCTCGTATTTTAGGCTATAAAACTATGCGTTTTGTCACGGCAAATCGCGGGACAAAACGCCGCAATTTGTCGCTGCAAATCGCGGTACAATACGCCGCGTTCAGGTATGAATGCAGCCTAAGCATTATTAAAATCACTGCTCCCAGAAAAATGTCAGTTTTTAAAACTTTTTTTTGCATTGATACATGTCCCCTTGGGCAGGACCCAGGTCCCCAAACACTTTTTATGACAATAACTTGCATATTAACCTTTAAAATTAGCACTTTTGATTTTTCATGGTCGTGTCCCATAGACTTTAACGGTGTTCGCGTCTTCGAACAAATTTTATGCCTGTTCGCATGTATCCTGAAAATCACTTCTTAGTTTTATATGTATTTTATGTTTTTAACATAATTACCATTACATAAAATAATCAATCAACAGATAAATCCATAAGAGACTTGGGTTTTTTGATACTATAGTATTATTATTGCTATTTTGTAAATTAGTCTTTCATGGTTGAATAAATTTATAGTCCTGTAAACATGTCTGAGTGAAGAAATCATTTGAGGAGTCTCACAAAAAAGATAAGTAAGTCCTCTAATTGTTTGCTTTGTTAATGGATTTACAACTGTCTTTCATATACCTCTACGGTAATCCCCATTGTCTAAGCATACTGTAACCTTAAAGGATTTCACAGAGGTCACATTTAACTTAAGCTCTCCTGAAAAGTGTGATAAGAGTAATTATGCTGCATTGACAAAGTACATTATGTCTTTCCTGCCTGTGCTGCTTTAAAGGGGCCCTAAAGGACACATAATGGTCACACTTAATGATTTACAAAATGAAAGCTGAGATAGTCAGCATGATGTTGGTCTTTGATAAGTCAGTGCACAAAATGATAGCTGTTCATAGATTAGTGTAGACAGCGCTGTATCTTGGGTGGCACTTTGCAGGAGGGGGCAAAAAAACAACCCCCTGCATGAAAAAACAGCCTCCTTCTGGCTCCGTATGAAAAAAGTCCCAGCTGGCTTGCGCTACACCTTTGGTGTAGTGCCAGTTTATGGGGTGGACTGGGCAATGGGGCAGGTCCAGGAGGCAAATCAGTCTGGCACCCTCATAAAGTGGCCGCACTGCTGCCCGTTTGATAATACCGTCCGGCGGCCGGTTAATGGCCTGACGTTCAGACCGGGGGCCACACTAAAAAAACTGGCGGTCGCCAATACTAGTAAGTGTGGCACTGGCAGCAGGTCTTAGCAGCTTCTAAGGCGCTTTGCACCAGTAAGAAAGTAGCCTTAGTTCTGATTTTTCAGATTTTTTTAGTGATCACTCAGAATTCATTGACAGGTGCATTTCTGACCTGCATTTACCTGTGCTTCATGCAGATTTTGCATTCCAATAAACATGCATAGGTATGGAAAACCTACTTGAAGCAAACAAAAGCTTAAAGTCCATTCACATCAGCAGCTGCGTTGGTGGAGCCAAAATAGGGAGGGATGTGGATTACAGATGGCAGGGCTGGTCTCAAACGTGAATGGGTGTGGCCTTGACAGGAAGGGATGGGTCATATTTAAATTAGAGTGGGCACGAGTTTAGTCAGGCCTAGGGCAGCACAAAACCTAAATACACCACTGAGTGTAGATCCCCAGATTGCTCTCAGCAAAATTGTACATTGATCAGTTCCTAGATAAAGGAGCAGGTATGAATGGGGACCATAAGAAATGATCATTGAGGTAGGCCAATATACTCTCCTACTAAGTATACTGTATGGATTTAGCAGAAATTGGTAATGTCTAAAATGTTTAAGCCAGCTCCAATTTCCTAAATCATATGTGTCCAAAATGAATGTATGACTAGACCCTGCTGTTATAAAGCACCTACACCACTTCATCCAGGTGTGGTGTCTCACTGTCATAACCTTGTGTCACTTGGCATCCACAGCCTTAGATATGATACTGATAGGTACAAATAGTGGTTAAACAGGATCCATTACGGGGGCGTGGCCTGGAGCGGCATTCGATAGGACGCAAGTGAGCTGAGCTCCACCGGCCGAAAATCCTGCACGGATATCCTGTGACCCTAAACTTCACAAACCACCCACTTTGGACACCTCCCGGACCGGGCACCCCTGGGGACCATGTCGTCGCCTAAAAAATCCTCTGGAGCGATTGCTAAGTTGGCACAATACCACCATGCGGAGGCTGATCCTGTGGACCAAGATGGCGCCGTCGCACAGGGGGAAGAGGTAGCTCAGGGCACAGACCCGGCCAGACTCCTTCAAGCCATAACAGCCTGCCAGGAGGCAGTTACATCCTGCCAGACAACCCTTACAGCAAGGATTGAAGAGGTGAATTAGGACATATAGGACTTCGAGAAGCTGTAGCCCCAATAGACACCCCCTAGCGACGCCACTGCCATACACACAGGTGGAATATCAGGCGGCATCGGATGGTTTAATAGGAACTGGCTGACATTCAGCCCGTGTGTATGGCAGCTGGTTTGACAGAAGCTGGACATTTGGCTGGCTTCTGTTAAAGGAACATGACTGAAAAAGGTTTGCCGATCGACTCCCGATCAGCACTCTCTGTCAATGGCTGAGAGTGCTGAAGGGTGTGTTCAGGCGGGGGCCACCCTCATGTCGCAACACATTAGTTCAGCAGGGAAGATCGCTGTACTAACATCGAATTACAGCAGCTACTCCTGAGATCTTTAGCTTTTTTTTCATTCAGTCCACTGGGTTGAATGAAAAAAAAATACTTGTGTGTACCAGGCATTAGGAGTCTAAGCAGGCTTTTTTATTATTATTATTATTATTATTATTATTGTTTCCAGGGCTAGCAAATATATTTTTTTTATATTTGTTACTCAAAATGAAATATTACAATCAAATAGTGCAGTGCAATGTAACAATTCAATGCCAGAAATCCTCAGCAAGAAAAAGCAAAGTTCATAACATAGGAGTATGAATTAGAAACCAAAATGGTGTAAGCCTGTGCATCCAGGTGGCGGATCCAGGGGGGGCAACGGGGAATTTGCCACCCCCGAGCAACTATTTACAGGTAAGTGCCGTGGGTGGGTGAGAGAGCGCTCCGCGGGCAGCTGGTGAGGGAGGGCAGGTGACAGAACGTGCGGCTCCACCATCGGGCAGCTAAAAAGGAAGGGCGGCTCCGCTGCGGCTGAAGGGTGCCGGGTGAGAGAGTGTGCGGGCCGGGCAGTTGTTCGGCTTGGTGAGTGCTGAGTGAGTGCTGGCCAATTAGCAAGCAGGAGAGCGGGGGGAGCAGAGAGATGACATCCTCTCTCACCGCCCGCCCTGCATCTCTGCCGTTTCTTCCCTCACTGTGTAGCCTACATCATCTCTCTGCTGCCTGATAGCCCTGAATCTGGGACACAGCAAGGAGCAATTGTGTGACAGGTCCGCAACATGTGACAGGTGACGTGGCAAGTGACAATCCGCAACTTGTGGCAGGTGACGTAGCAGGTGATGTGGCAAGTGACAATCTGCAACGTGTGACAGGTGACATGGTAAGTGACAATTCGCAACTTGTGGCAGGTGACATGGCAAGTAAAAATCCGCAACATGTGACAGGTAACGTGGCAAGTGATAATCCGCAACTTGTGGCAAGTTATAAACATGTGGCAGGTGACGTGGCAAGTGACAATCCACAACTTGTGGCAAGTGACAATCCCCAAAGCGTGGCAGGAGATGGTGGCACTTGGGGCTCCCACTAATTCGGCATTATGGTGAGCTAAACCATTTAATTTTATACAACAATGTAATAATAGAAATAATGAGCTTTAATCATTTTGACACCATAACAACCATGATGCCGGGATGATTGAAGCTCCAACACCAGCCATTTCCCCCAAATATTGCCCGCAAAAAAAACATATTTTCTGGCAGTGCCCCTCTCAAAACTAGACTCTTGATCTGCCCCTGTGGGCATCAGGTAACATTCAAGTGACAGAAACCTTGTATCGCCTCCACCAGAGACACCTAAAGCCACTCCCCTTATAAATATGACCCCTAATTAAACAGGATGGTCAAATCATGCATTCACCTATGGGGTCTGTTAACCATCATGCAGCCAATGCAAGTCTGGAGAGATAATTCCTCCATGATGATACCGATATATAAAAGCAGGGAGATATATTGTGCTGTCTACTAATATTTTCTTTATTGTATAATAGGTAAAAACACTTATAAAACTGTCACTTATCATAATTGCAAATGAAAAGTGTTTAATGAATACAACATGATGAGAAAGATGGATCTTTTCCCTGTTGACGAAGTCCTGCCCAGGACGTATTGCGTACGGGAGAGAACAAGGCCGCTTCTACCACTGGGCAAACTAGGCAGCCGCCGAGGGCGCACACTGCTGGCTAAGGCCCCCAGCCAATGGTGTTCCTACTCTCTTCTCTCTGCAGCAAGCAACTAAGTCTAAGCATCAGAATGAAGGTGACGCTCTATTCACACATAGGGGTTGATTTACTATGGAGAGTGCAACATCTGGTGCAGCTGTGCATGGTAGCCAATCAGCTTCTAACCTCAGCTCGTTCAATTAAGCTTTGACAGAAAAACCTGGAATCTAATTGGTTTCTATGCAGAGCTGCACCAGATTTTGCACTCTCCAGTGTTAGTAAATCTCCCCCATATTGTCAGAGGCACAGCGGCGATGGAGGACTGTGCCTGTGTCCAAACTCCTGAATGAATTGAAGCAAGAAAACATTAATTGATGGGCACTGGTAGGCTGCATTGATGGACGCTGGTGAGGCTGCATTTGATGGGCACTTCATTAAAAAGGTGGGCTATACATGGGCAGGACAAATGGGGTGGAGTCAGGGGTGGAGCCAAATGTGTCAAAAACCCTTGCACCAGCCCTGGGGAGAAGCAATGATATTCTCCTGAAATGGATCGCCCCTTTCCCTCCATCCATCTCCTCTTGGGAGGCACAGATTGATGCAGCCCTGCCAATGTATAGGATCACTTACATTATTCGGGGTTGTCAGTGGAAATACAATAAGGTGTGGGTCCCTTGGACCTCTTCCTAGTGTCTCCTGGCGATTAGCTCCCTGTGGTCACTGTGGCATATGAGACTGAAACTGGCATATGAGACCTGCTAGTTACCCTATTCTATACACTTTATTACTGTATTATTAATACTGAATAATTACTGTATATATTGGTCAACCAACATCTACTTTATGTATGAGTATGTCTCTAATTTGCCCGAAGTGTTCTGTACTGTGTCAATTGGTATGCTGTACTTACCCTAATTGACAACAAAAAAGCACCTTTTGTTTGTTAAAAAAAAAATCCAAAAAATATTGTTATCATCGCGTTTTCAGTTTTTTTCTATGCAGTTAATATTCTGCATTGTCACCTAAATATCAAGATATCTGTATACAAACACAGCTGTGACCCCCCCTTCCCACTCACTTTTATCAGAGATGGGGCCTTATAGGTTTTCCATTGGCAGAAGAAGTCATCAAGTGCAGAGCATTTCCTAATAGAAAACTCTGCATGCTTATTTGTAAAATAAAGATCATAAACAAATAGAAAAACATTATGCAAAAAAATGATTTATAAATTGTTAAACTAGTGATGTTTAGAAACATAAAATTGACCAAACGTTAATATTGTTCCTTCTTAGTACTCCTTACTGAAATGTAAATCCCAGTTTTTGGGCTTTATTGTAGTCTCTGTGTGATAATTTTCTTCACAATAAGATTGAGTGGTATATGAAGATACAAGCTAGAGGCCCTGGCATCTTCTGAGAGGCTCTCAGGGCCAGATTTCACACTAGAGTACCTAGACCGTTGCCCAGAGTGCTATGGTTGTTGTTTGATCTGACATTCTTGCCTGTCACTGTTATTTACTTATAGGTTTGCAGTGTGCAGTCTGCCATGCAGTGTCAACAGTGCACAATGTGCCACTGGGGAGTGATGGAGTATGTTTCCCAGGCCTAGCTTCACAACACAGATGGTGCCTCCATGAAAGCCAGCTGTGTGTGCCTGCTGGGCTGGGGTCATTTGTCTGAGGTCTGTAACTTTTTTATATATATATATATATATATATATATATATATTATTATTATTTTTTACTGTAATGAGGCCTGTAACTTTAATAATAAAAATAGGAGTTGTAGCAATTATGTCAAGTGGACAGCCATATGTATTTTAAGTATGAACCTGTAAATATTAATTATAGCTTATAATAAACTTTATAAATCAAAATAAATATCAACATGTTGCATTTAAAATAAATAAACAAATAGGTTAATGCCTTAAAAGTCAGCTGCCAATCTTAGTACTGCATTTATTTGGTCTATTTCTGTTGCTACAATATTGAATGTATCTCTTTGGAAATAATGTATCTTAATGCATTCTACCTCCCCAGCATCCCCTAATTTCTTACCTGAGCCCCATTTCTCTCCAGCGATGTCCACAAGTGTCTTAGCCATTCAAGACTCTCATCTTGATTGGCTGAGACACAGCAGCGGCACCACTGGCTCCCGCAGCTGTCAATCAAAATCAATTAGCCAATCAGGGGAGAGAGGGGGTGGGGCCAGGTCAGGGCTCCGTGTCTGAATGGACACACAGAGCTATGACTCGGCTCGGGTGCCCCATAGCAAGCTGCTGCCTGTGGGGGCATTCAACAGGAGGGAGCGGTCAGGAGAAATGAAGAGGGACCCGAGAAGAGGAGGATCCAGACTGCTCTGTGCAAAACCAACTGAACAGAGCAGGTAAGTATAACATGTTTCTTTTTTTTTTTAAACGAGAATTTCTCTTTCGTTCATGGACGGACACAGCACTCTCTTGACAAAGTGGGTATTCAGCCTTCAACTAGGAGAGCACTAGGCAGAAACTAGTTCATGGTTAAACATATCAAACAAACTGTACAGTACCGCCCTGGGGGCGGTTCCCTTTAGGTACAATACCTCTCCCTGCACCATGCAGCTCAGTTTTTTTCTGCCTAGTATAGGGGAAGGACATGGCTCCCTTCGGGCCCATGGCTCTTGGAGTTTTTTCTATTTTGTTCTTCTTTTTTATTTTTCCTTTTTGTTCCTGGGATCTGCTAGCAACTGCCGACTGGGCGACAGGCTGGATCCCAGATCCTTGGAGTCTCCCCAGTTTTGGCCAGCGAGCGTGTGCTCTGGGGTATGCATATGACCGGGCTCCATGCCTGATTCACAGTGTGTCGGGCCGACAGTCACCTTCATCGCCATGCGGAAGATGACCTGTCAGGGATGCTTCCAGCGAGTCCACGCGGGACAGGTAAGTAGCTGTTTTTCCCTACTTCGGTGGGGGGGACATGGCTGGGCATTCCTGGGAGGCTGTTTTGGGGGGTTGTACACCTCATTGCTCCTCTCTTTCTCTCCCTCCTTCCTGAACTGGGTTAGCTGCATGCTCGTGGGCCACCTAGGGGGGCGTCATCCAGCACGGGGGGCTACACTGTCCAACTACCGGGGGTAATTTGGCTGTCCCTAGTGGGGGGGCCTTTGTGTGGGTCCCCGTGGGCTTACTTCCTGCTGCGTGTCTTGTTCACTTGCCTACCTCTGTGTTTTTACACGGCCAGCCACCATTTTGGCGGCGCCCGGTGCCTCTTTGGCCTTCAGTGTCACTCGGCGGCCATTTTCTTGTGGCTGCTCGCCATTTTTGCCGAAAGGTTTTTGGCCTCTAGTGTCTGGCTTTTGGCGTGATCGCCTGGTGCACACCACGGAGGGACAGCGTGACTCTCTCTATAGGCGCTGGGAGATTTCTCAGGCGGGAGGCGGATGACAACTGTGCGATATCCGTGGCTGGGTGGTGAGTCCTCTGTGGGATCCCTCATTCTCTGCAGCAACTGGGAGGGTGGACAACGTGCTGGGCCTTGATCCTTGTGTCACATGTGTGGGTCGGCATGGCGTCGGAAACCGGCGCCTCCTCCCCATAAACACCTGAGTTAGCGTCTGGGGCCCATGCACCTGATGTGTCAGTGGATGCTATGTCGGCAGGGCTGGAGGCCTTTGTTGCCAGGGTGGAAGCCATCTTCCGGGGACAATTCTGATGCTGAGTCGGGCCCGACTGCGGCTCATGGCCAGGATTCTGATGCGTCAGAGACAGCGGACCACGGCCATTCAGATAGTGAGGATGACTCTGGGTCTGGATCAGCACTTGAAAAGGCTCTGGTCAGTGAGCAGATCACCGCAGTGCGGGACACACTGAAGATGGAGAATTCTGCAAAAGCAGCGGAGGCGTTGGTCCCCTTTGGGTTCTGTAAGCCGACCCGCACTGCAAAAGTGTTTTATTGTGTCTCTTATCTTGATAAGCTTTTGTACAAGGACTGGGAAAAACCACAAAAGGTTTTTGCTGCCCCCAAAAATTTGGCGGTACGGTATCCCCTTGAGGAGAGCTTCCTGAAGAAGTGGACCTCTTTTCCGGTAGTGGACCCCCCTGTGTCCAGGCTCAATAAAGTGACCACGATTTCGGTGGAAGGGACTCCTGCTTTCAGGGACCCTGTTGACAAGAAGGCTGAGGCGTCGCACGCTATCTATTTATGGTGGTGGGCTCGGCTGTGCGCCCAGCGGTGGCTGGGGCTGTAGTGTCTCAAACGCTGATGGAGTGGGCAAAGATACTGCTCCAGGGGCTAAAAGCTCGTCAGGCGCCTCCGGATGAGGTGGCTTTGGCCAACCAGCTAGTGCAAGGCCTTAAGTTCATTTTCGAGTCTGACCTGGATACTATTACCTTGCTGTCCAGGGCCTCGGTCTATGCGGTGGTGTTGCGTCGCCTGATCTGGCTTAAGTGTTGGTCCACAGACCAATCTTCTAAGAAGGCCCTAATGGATTTGCCCTTTAAGGGCGACAGACTGGTGCCTCTCTTGATGATATTATCAAGGATGCCACGGGGGGCAAAAGCACGCTGCTCCCGCAATCCAAGAGAAGTTAGGAGCCACGCCATAGGCAAGGCCCCCTCTTTCACTGTGAAAAAACAATTTTTTTCGTCCACCCTGTGCTGCAGGTAAACACTCCCAGGCTGACAAAGCACCTGCTGAGGGTCAGAAGCGACCTTGGTTTCGCAAACCCAACAAGCCTGCGCCAAAACCACAGTCTGCATGAAGGTTTGCAAAGATGCAAAGGGTGCAAAGATTCAGGATGGAGTCGGTTCGCTCTGTTATTTCGGCTCTCCATCCGAGGGACTTTCTGGTGTCCTTGGACATCAAGGACACATACTTGCATGTTCCCATCTACTCCGGCCATCAGAGATTCCTGTGTTTTGCAGTCGGGTAGGATCACTATTAGTTTGTGGCTCTCCCCTTTGGCTTGGCGTCGGCGCCAAGAGTGTTCACCAAGGTGCTGGCTCCGATTCTGGCCCTGCTACGACAGCGTGGCATCGCTATTGTGGGCTACTTGGACGACCTTCTTCTGAGGACCATTTCAAGCTCAGAATTAGAGGAGAGCGTGTCTATAGCCTGTCAGACCCTCCGAGAATTTGGTTGGGTGCTAAACACCCAGAAGTCGATCTTGGCCCCGTCTCAACGCCTGGAATACCTGGGGTTGGTCCTGGACTCTTCAGTGGCGAGAGTATTTCTTCCGGTGGAAAAGCTGCAGTCGCTTCGGGCGACGGTACAGCGGTTGACATCCCAAAGCTGGTCGTCACTCCTTTTTGCATGCAGGTGCTGGGTCTCATGGTAGCCTCCTTCAAGGCGGTGCCATTTGCTCGATTTCACACTCGAGTGCTACAGAAGGAGATTCTGCTCAGATGGGACAAGTGCCTATCGTCCCTGGATCGCCAAATCCGAGTGAGCCACTGGGTCAGGGACTCCCTGGTTTGGTGGCTGATGTCACCAGCTCTTCTGTCCAGGAAGTCGTTCCTCCCCTCTCCCTGGACAGTGATCACAACGGACGCCAGTCTTTCCGGCTGGGGGGGTGTCTGGGGGGTTCAGTCGGCCCAGGGTCGCTGGACTCCTGAGGAATCCTGTCTGCCGATCAATGTATTGGAACTCCGGGCGATCAAGCTTTGCCTCTTCACATGGTCTCTGAGGTTACAGGGACACTCAGTCAGGATCCAGTCGGTCACAGCGGTGGCGTATGTCAATCATCAAGGAGGAAAAGGAAGCATGGCAGCAGCTTTGGAGGTCGCTCACATCCTGAGGTGGGCAGAACGCATCGTGCCTGCTCTGTCGGCCGTCTACATTCCGGGTGCGGAAAACTGGCAGTCGTCAGATGCTGGACCAGGAAGAATGGTCTCTACATCCGGATGTGTTCCACCTCATCTGCCAGAAATGGGGCACGCCGGACGTGGATCTCATGGCATCTCGTCTCAACCGGAAGGTAATGAGGTTCGCGGCCAGATCAAGGGACCCCTGGACAGATGCGACAGATGCATTGGTGGCACCATGGGGTCGGTATCGGCTGCTTTATGCTTTTCCTCCTCTGAAGCTTCTTCCTCATCTGCTTCGCAGAGTGGAGGCCAAAGGGATCCCAATAATCATAGTCGCTTCGGATTGGCCTCAACGTTCCTGGTACGCCGACCTAGTGTGTCTGGTGGCAGACGTTCCCTGGCGTCTGCCACTGCGGGAGGACCCTTCTGTCGCAAGGCCCTATACTTCATCCTGCTTTATGGTCGCTGGTTTTAATGGCCTGGCTGTTGAAAGCCAGGTGTTGAAAGACCGAGGCCTGTCAGATTCTGTGATTTCTACCATGTTGAGGATGCGGAAATCAGCTTCCAGGAAGATCTACCATCGCACATGGAAGGCTTACATATCTCTGAGAATGGAAGAGCTGACAATCAGCAGAAACGTTCTCACCATGTGAATTGGAGGTTTGAGCCTGGCACTCTGCGTCTGGTACTTATATAGCGCTGTCAGTTTACACAGTGCTGCAGCTGTCCTGCAAGAGAGGAGAAAGATCACAGATCTGTGCTCTGTAAACAAGACGGTGTATGTGCACTAAGGATCCAGCTGATGCGGGGGAGCGTGCAGTGTTTCCTGGAGAGGTGAAATTTTTTTTCTGCTGGGGATTGACTTCCACGTCCGGAGCCTGATGAACCAATCCTTGTGTGCATTATCTCCGTGAGTCGGTAAGCGGCCATTTATCTACCTTTGATGGAAGCTTTAAACTGAAGATTCATATCCCTGCTCCTGTGTGTTTTGATTGAATACCTGGAGTTTTTTTGCTACATCTTTTTTTGCTACTTTTTGGACTTCCAATTTGTTACTTTTTGGACTCCCAAGTTGTTATATTTCATATATTTTTTGTTTGGACTTGAATGACCATTCATAACTACTGTTGAGGGTTTGCTAATTAACACTGCTGCTTGCTTTCCTTCATTACATGTGTTTATATTGAGATCGCTTCCACCTCAATTTTTAAAAATTTTATATGATTATATTTACACACATATTTTCACTTCACTTTATTAGTCGCTGATCATTTATTCGCTGATTTATGCGATTTTTCAGGTTGCGCGTGATCTGAATGGTCCCTGTTGTCATCTGGGACCTGTGTGTCTTCCAGAAAACAGCGGGGGGACAGAGGAGGCAGCGGGCGTGGCGTAGATATCTGTGGAGCAAATACCTGTATTAGACATGTATCTGCTCCCCCCTGAAAGTTGCCAAATGTGACACCGGAGGGAGGGGTTTCCGAAAAGCGGAAGTTCCATTTTTGGGTGGAACTCCACTTTAAGTATCTCAGGAGTTAAGCCTCTTAGAAGTTGTATCAAGGTGTGACTAAACCTCTCTCGTGCCCTATAGTCTTGTGGGTGGTATGGGGTAGTGTATGACTTTCTTTTTGGAAGAACCCACTTTTGAAACAGGGTCCCTGGTCCTAATGTTTTTTTTGAGGACAGTCATTAGGAATTCAGAATTGCTTCCACATTCTGGGCATCGGTAATGGCAGTCTGTTTGCGTATAAGGCCCCATGCACACGAGACGCTGGTAAAAGCGTGTTCAGAGGCAATTGGACAGATTTTTCAACTGCCCCTGAACACATTTAATGTTAACCTATGTGTCAATGCACACAGTCCCGTTAATTGCCGTTTTTAAGCAGTTGCGTTTAACCTCGTTTATTCAGAAGCAAAAAAACGGATTCAGACGCAAACGTTTTCGCGTTTCAGACGCAAAACGTGGCAAAATGCAGTACCAGCGTTTTGCCGCAATTTTGTTTATAGGCGTTTTTAAAGGTGACCTATTTTTTTACATTAGAAATCTCAAAAATGATGGCAAATGATGAAAAAACATTAAAAAAACATAAAAAACTGTAATTGCTTGCATTGTGGACAATCCATAACTTGTGGTAGGTGACGTGGCCAGGTGACGTGGCCAGTGGACAATCCACAACTTGTGGCTGGTGACATGGCCAGGTTACGTGGCAAGTGGACAATCCACAACTTGTGGTAGGTGACATGGCCAGGTGACATGGCAGGTGACGTGGCCAGGTGACGTGGCCAGGTCATGTGGCAAGTGGACAATTCACAACTTGTGGCAGGTGATGTGGCCAGGTCATGTGGCAAGTGGACAATCCACAACTTGTGGCAGGTGATGTGGCCAGGTGACATGGCCAGGTGACATGGCCTGGTGACGTGGCAAGTGGACAATCCACAACTTGTGGCAGGTGATGTGGCAAGTAATGTGGCCAGGTGATGTGGCAAGTGAACAATCCACAACTTGTGGCAGGTGACGTGGCCAGTGGACAATCAACAACTTGTGGCCAGGTAAATTGCTAGGTGATGTGAACAGGTGACGTGGCAGGTGACATGGCCAGGTGACATGGCCAGGTGACATGGCAAGTGGACAATCTGCAACTTGTGGCAGGTGACATGGCAAGTGGACAATCCACAACTTGTGGCAGGTGTCGTGGCCAGATGACATTGCCAGGTGACGTGGCCAGTGGACAATCCACAACTTGTGGCCAGGTGACGTGGCCAGGTGACATGGCCAGGTGACACGTCCAGGTGACATGGCAAGTGGTAAATCCACAACTTGTGGCAGGTGACGTGGCCAGGTGACATGGCAGGTGACGTGGCCAGTGGACAAGCCACAACTTGTGGCAGGTTACGTGGTCAGTGGACAATCCTAAACTTGTGGCCAGGTGTTGTGCCAGGTGATGTGAACAGGTGATGTGGCAAGTGACGTGGCCAGGTGACATGGCAAGTGGACAATCCGCAACTTGTGGCAGGTGACGTGGCAAGTGGACAATCCACAACTTGTGTCAGGTGACGTGGCCAGATGACATTGCCAGCTGACGTGGCCAGTGGACAATCCACAACTTGTGGCCAGGTGACATGGCCAGGTGACATGGCAAGTGGACAATCCACAACTTGTGGCAGGTGACATGGCAGGTGATGTGGCCAGTGGACAATCCACAACTTGTGGCAGGTGACGTGGCCAGGTGACATGGCCAGGTGACGTGGCAAGTGGACAATCCACAGCTTGTGGCCGGGTGACGTGGCCAGGTGACATGGCCAGTGGACAATCCACAACTTGTGGCAGGTGTTGTGGTCAGGTGACTTGGCAAATGAACAATCCACAACTTGTGGCAGGTGACGTGCCAGTTGATGTGGCAGGTGACGTGGCCAGGTGGTGTGGCAGGTGACGTGGCCAGGTGATGTGGCAAGTGGACAATCCACAACTTGTGGCAGGTGACATGGCCAGGTGACATGGCAGGTGACGTGCCCAGGTGACGTGGCCAGTGGACAATCCACAACTTGTGGCAGGTGGCGTGGCCAGGTGATGTGGCAGATGACGTGGCAAGTGGACAATCCGCAGCTTGTGGGGTCCCTCAGGGTTCGGCATTATCGCCCATCCTGTTTAATATCTACATGAGACCATTGTTGTACATCATACGCCGCCATAACCTTCTCTTCCACGTCTACGCAGATGACACCCAGATATACTTCCGCCTTCCCAGGACCAACGAGAGGCAAGTTAATCTTGCCTCTTGTTTGGAGGAGATTAGAACCTGGATGGGAGCCAATTACCTTAAGCTTAATGGCTCCAAAACTGAAACTATGATCTTCAGTAACCATGATTGCCCTAGTTAGATGCCCGACTGGCCAGACTCGTTTAAACCGAGTCCGGTACCAGTCTCTAAGGTCAGGGACCTGGGGGTTATCCTTGATTCTAAGTTGGCATTGCGTAGCCAGGTGAATCAGGTGGTAAGTGTATGCCACTTCCACTTGAGACTCCTGAGATCTACGTTTCGCTTTATCGAGGACTCTGACAAAATCTCTATGGTCAATGCAATGGTTGGTAGTCGACTTGATTATTGCAATGCCCTGTATATGGGTGTGTCTAAGAACATCTTGCACAAGCTTCAGCTGGTGCAGAATGCGGCTGCCAGGCTACTCACGGGCGTGGGCCGGTACGATCACATCACTCCATCCCTACAAGCCTTTCACTGGCTGCCCGTGGCACAACGGGCTCAGTTCAAGACGGGGTGTCTTGTGCATAAGGCCATCCATGGTTTTGGACCGGGCTATCTCAGAGAAAAATTCATGTGCCTACCAGATCGCTGCGGTCTGAGAATTTGGCTTTGTTGAACATCCCCAAATTTGCTAAAAACAAATGTGGTGGGAGGACCCTGGAAGTTCAAGGAGCTCAGTTCTGGAACTCCTTGCCCCTTCACATAAGGCTGGAAAATGATCTCCTAAAGTTTAGGAGATTGTTAAAAACATGGGTATATATCCAGGCTTTCGGGGTGACTTAAATATTATGTATTCTAATAGCTCTAAATTTTATATATTTAACTTTGTATGTTTTATATTTTCTTGTTCGCTGATTGTTATTGTTTTATTGTCACTTGTTTGGTCGATGTAGTTTTTGCCCCTTTTCTGTTCTGTTTTTATCCCGCCAGCGCATCGAGTCACGTGTGTAAGACTGCGCTGTTGTTTTATAAGCATTTTAATAAATAAATAAATAAAATTGTGGCAGGTGATGTGGCAAGTGACACGCTAAATACAAGTACACTTCTGCTCTCTTAGCTGCTACTCACTCTGGTCTCACAAAATGGCTGAAATTGTTAAATAATACTGTTTTTTGAGCTTAGGGAGGGTCTTATAATGTTTCTTAACTAAACGCTTATAAACGCAAACGCGGTAAAACGCCGCGAAATTCGCGGCAAAACAGGCATTTTGTAAACGCCAGTTTTAGCCTTTAAAAACGTGTGTTTAGATGAGTTTGCACCAGCGTCCCGTGTGCATGGGGCCTAAGCGCTGCCACCAAAAACTTGGTAAAGTGGTCCACCATAGATAGAATGTGATGGTATCTATCCTCTGACATGTCAAGGGTCTAGAGTGGAAGTTGATGGTCAGTAATTCCAGTGGGGCAGACGTGTCAAGTCAGAGGTGGGATCCAGGTCTCAGCCACCTTCAACACCAAATGAACCACACAGTCCTGACAGGCTTTTAAACCAACTAGAACAGACAGATAAACATTGTTTGCCTCTTGAATCAGGTGATAATTTTGTGGACACACCAGTGTCCTCCTACATGGGTTCACTCTCACAGAGAGTGCCTGGGCCCTTGACAGGACAGCCTGCACAGTTGACTGACAAATCATGGGAAACATTATTCTACAGTACAGTATATCATTCCTTGGGATGAGATGGGACCACTCACTCAGAATTTTGTTGGTTTAATAGTAGATGTGATCTTTCTCTAGGATCCTCTATCTGTCTCTGTGCAGTACATGGGTGAGGTTCATCTTAGGTTTGCTCCAAGGCCTTTCTTCAGTCAAGTCAGGAAATTCTAAGTTTTCAGCTTCATCATCCAGAGGGTACTGTGTCAGGGCATACAGTATGTCATGTTGTTGCTTGTTCCAGCATATTAATGCAAGGAGAATTCAATATTGGCCTCAGTTGCTCCAGTGTAGCAAGTTTAGCTGTTTGGAGATGTCCAGACTGCCCAAACTTGAACATGACAGATATTCTTAAAAGCATTCAATGTCAAGCATGCATGACATTTAGTCCTGTCAAACAGGTAAATGTTCAGGCATTTGTTGGACTGAACCTTAAGCTCATTCCTAATCTAGACAGATCAGGATGCTATCCAGGTTCATGACTCCAAGGTAGTCTTCATCATGCTCTGGATGTGGTAGGCATGTTGTTCAGTCCTTTTGAACTGGTACAACTCCACGGGAGTAGTGAAAGCAGTGTTCAGCCAGTTCGCCTTGGTGACAGAGATCTGTCAATACCCATTGGAGAGATCAAGTGCATAGAACAGCTTGGCAAGTCCTAGGGCATCAAGGGATTCCTAAATCCATGGAAGAGGATAGGTATCCCTCATTGTAATGGCATTCAGAATCCTATAGTCCACACAAAAGTGGAGGGTGGTATCTTTTTTTACCAAGTTGATTGGATCTACCGATGAGGTTTTCACTCTCCTCAATCACCCCTGTGAGGTGTGGAGGTTTGGTTCGATATCTCTCAGATTGGAGGGTTATCTTCTGTGGGTATCTTTTGTTCAGTCCCACTACTACAGCATACTTCTGCAGTATTCAAAAAAGAGAGAAAGTACACCACACACAGGATGGAACTGTGGGTGTCTTATAGTAGTGCAGTGCCACGTCCTACATATATTAAAAAAGTAATTGTTGGAGAGGAACAAGAATAGACTTTATAGGCACCAATTGTGACATTAAAATACGTTTATTGATGCAATTTCTCAAAGGGGTTATTGGACCAACATTACAGAAAATGCATATAAAAAACACATTAAAAACAAAGAAAAATTAACACAGAAAACTGTATTAAACAACAAAGGATCAGATTAAACCAATAATGATCCAGGAAAGGCATCAAAGAAATATGAAGGCTAGTATATATAGTAGTAGATCACAATCAAGCTCGACATGTTTCGCGGAGACCGCTTCTTCGGGAGCTAATAATATTTCTAAAGAGAGAACAGACTGTTATTGGTTTATACATGTATATTGGTATATATCTATAAATCATATATATGAAAAAAAAACATATATAATATGTGCACTGAAGCACCGTATCACAGGGCATGCGAATATGACCATAACCACCATAGTGCCACCAAAGTAAGGGACAGCGTGCTGTGGGTCCCATAAGAAGGAAATGTAGGGACACATCAGGAAGAAAGTGGTATAGCGAACAAATAATACGAAAAATGGTAAATTGGTACATGCAAGGATATGGGTTAATTGAATGCTATATTCAAGTATTATAACCAATCCAAATCATCATACAGGACCACTGCAGGAAGTAGGGGTGTGCACTAGGGCAGGGAAAATGACAACAGCACCAGAGAAGGGAAGTGCAGTAGTAAAGAGAAGTAATAATTGAAAATTATTATTATGCCTACCATCCAGGGTACTGGATAGAATCTTTTAAAAACCTGTAAGGATTTATGGATAGAAGAATAGTAATTATGGTAATAGATATGATATTCGGAGCTTGTCGGTAGGTCCTGGTGTCAGTGAAGATGGAGGTGCATCTAACATGGAAATATTCCATGAGAAAACAACAACAGAAAAAATGATGAATAGAGTTAGACCTTGTTAATGGGGACTAATTAGAGTAATAATGTGCAAAAATCTGCAAGGTAGGCAATAGTCACTGCAATGATCTATTGCTAAGTGTGTATATAAGTGTAATGCACCATAGTTCATACCCAATAAACAGCCGAGGAAGGGATGAACACGCTGGCCCGGTAACTTAGTATGTAAGAATGGTGAGACCACCAAAAACATAAGAGGGATCGTTATCCCATAAGATTCAGATAATGCTTCTAAAATTAGTGTGGGCCACAGAGCACCTGGTTGGCTGTATCATGGGTGGATATCTATGAGAGAAGAAACCAAGCAAGAAGGCAAAGAAACAGGGGTTAAAATTGGGCCTATTAGCGGGACAGGGTCCGGCTAAACAATAAGAACATCAAGAGTAAAGATGTGGCAAAGTTACCTACCAGCAGGACCGCCTGTGATGGTCAGGAGATGTCATCTGCCTTGCTGGGCTGCACACGCCCATATTTATATGTGTCTCCAATCACGTGTGCGGCCGGGACTTCCGCATCACGTGACTCGGCCAAAATACAGACGGACCAATCGGAACGCACGTCCCATGGCAACAGCGTCAGATGACGCTGCGCCGCAAGAGGTGGGCGTGAGAGAGGCGTCGTTGGGAAGGGGAGGGAGGATGGAGATCATCCCAACCAATTGGGGCCAGTGGGGCGTGGCGGTAAAACACGTCCATTGCCAGGTGATATGAGGAGACTGGTTCAAAGGGAGGGAAAGGATCAATCCATCTCCCCATTCCCCAAACCGCAGAGTGAAATAGCAATTGCACTCTGCGGTTACCTGGCCATACATGACCAACTAGGGCAGGGATATGCAATTAGCGGGCCTCCAGCTGTTGCAGAACTACAAACCCCATGAGGCATAGCAAGACTCTGACAGCCACAAGCATGACACCCAGAGGCATAGGCATGATGGGACTTGTAGTTTTGCAACAGCTGGAGGTCCGCTAATTGCATATCCCTGAACTAGGGGATACAAAAGTGCACGCTAATCCCGAGAGGGAAAATGGGGCCATGTCACACTTGCATACCAAAAACAAAAAGTAAATAAACAAAGATAAATTGATATACGGTACAACATTGCACAAGTATATCTGTAATATAAATAGTAATAAGATTAGTTGTACATAAAAATAGAAAAAAGGAGACATTAATATTATATGCATATTCATAATGTAAGCAAACAAAAGGGGAGGGGGGAGGGGGGGAGAGAAAAGGGGAAAAAGAAAAGGACAAAATATGTGAAAAAGGGTATTGAGTCTGGATAATAAGAACGAGCAAGACAATTGCACAAAGCAGACGCTCTGGAATCATAATCCCATATAGAAACAGGGAACATTATATTATATGACTAAATGGAGAAGCTTATCACCACCTCAAGTCACCCTTTCCCTATAGGAAAGATTTGTAGGTTTGTAGCTCATTGATTCCGGGTGGTTGTGTGGCATTCAGTCTTTCGATCCATTTAGTCTCATGTTGGAGTATTTTTTATTTTTTTTCCCAATCGCCTCCCCTTGGGTCCTGCTGGATCACAGCCAGGACCAGGAAGAAAACTGATGACGTGTCAAAGCGATGGTACAGGTCCAAATGTCGGCTTATTGGTGTCAGAATTTTACCATTGCAAGAATAATAGATATGATCTTTAATGCGTTGGCGGAGTTGGCGGATGGTCTTGCCAACATAGTATGCGCCACACGAGCATGTCATCAAGTATACAACACCTAGAGTGTTGCAGTCTGCTCTAAATTTTGGTTGGAAAAGTTCACCATTGGGTAGTGTGAACTTAGACCCTGTGGCTATGCAACGACAGAATCCACAGTGTCCACATTTAAACATTCCTCTACTTAGATTGGACTGTTGTTTGTTAGGGGCATAATGACTACATGTTAGTTGGTCTCGTAAAGATGTAGAGCGTTTAAACACCATTTCTGATCGTTCGCCCACATACTTCCTCAGGATGGAATCCTCTGATAGAATGTGCCAATGTTTCGTAAGTACACTCCTAATTTGATCCTGTTGGTCAGAGTATTTGGTAATAAATTTAACGGTACCATTGGGGTCCTGTTGAGTTTTTGTTTTGTACAACAATGAGTTTCTGGGTTGTTGTAACGCCTTGTTGTACGCTTTACGAAGGAGGGACTTGGAATAACCTTATTCTAGCAAACGTTCCCTGAGAAGATTGGAATGATGTTTGAAGTCTCTGTCATGTGTACAGTTCCTTCTGAGTCTCACATATTGCGCATAAGGTATGCTTCGAATTAGAGGGATGGCATGCGCACTAGAGGAGTGCAGAATGGTATTTCCCGCAGTTTCTTTGCGGTATAGTGTTGAAGCTAGACAGTTGTCATTGTCTATGAAGATTTCCACATCCAAAAAGGAAATACGTTGAGGATGACTATTAATGGTGAAATTTAAGCTGTAGTTGTTCTTGTTAAGTGCATTGACAAATTGTGTCAAAGCAGGTTGGGTATCAGTCCAGACTATAAAGATATCGTCGATGTATCTGAGCCATACCAACACATGGTTGGCATGGTCAGACAGCTGTTCGTTGGAAAAAATGTCCCGCTCCCACCCCCCCAGGTACAGGTTTCCGTAGGCCGGTGCTTCGTCAATTAGCGGACACCAAAACATACCAGCAATTGAGATCAGATCCCACTATTCCCTTTAAGAAAGAACTCATCTCTCTATTAGATAGAGCAGTACGGTCAGGCATTTTTTCCAAGAAAGAGAGGGATCCATTCATCCCAGCCACTCCTATTATGCCAATATTTCATCATTTACCAAAGGTCCATAAAGGTTTGGACCCAATAACCGGTAGACCCATAGTGGCAGGGATTGGTTATTTGAATGAACGATTGGGTGAGTGGCTCGATGGCCAACTGCAGCCGATGGTGACACAACTTCCTAGCTATCTCCGAGATACTAAACAGTTATTAAACAAATTAGATGGATTTACATGGGATGATAGCTATAGGTGGGTCAGTTGTGATGTAACTTGTTTATATTCCAGCATTCCACATCATTTAGGCATCTTAGCTGTGGCCAGTTTTTTGAAAGAGTCAGGTAGTTTTTCCTTGGTTTTACAGGAATTTATTTTACAAGTATTGGAGTATCTTTTAACACACAATTTCTTCATGTTCGACGGGGTCTACTATCTCCAGAGATGAGGGGCCTCAATGGGAGCCAAGTTTCCCCCCTCCCTGGCCAATCTCTACATGGGATGGTGGGAGAGGTCCAGCATCTTTGGACATAGTAGCCCCCGCCGTGCAGACACTTTATTTTTCTGTCGCTACATCAATGACCTCTTGTTAGTTACCTCTGAGGCCGCGTACACACGGTCGTTCCAAACCGATGAGAATGGTCCGACGGACCATTTCCATCGGTTCACCGCTGAAGTGGCCTGATGGTCTGATGTGCGTACACACCATTGTTCCAAAAACCGATCGGGTCAGAACGCGGTGACGTCAAACACACAACGTGCTGAATAAAACGGAGTTCAATGCTTCCAAGCATGCTTCGACTTGATTCTGAGCATGCGCGGGTTTTGAACCTATGCTTTTGTGTACTAACCATCGGTTTGGACCGATCGGTCAGTGGTCCATCGGTTCGATTTTGAAGCATGTTTTAAAATTATGGACCGAAGGAAAACAGACCGATGGGCTATACACATCGTCAGTTTGGACCGATGAAACTGAACCTCAGTCCATTCTCATCGGTTTTGTCCGACCGTGTGTACGTGGCCTGACAAGTCAGCCAGTCTAGACAATTGGCTTTTTTTCTTAAATGATAATGACCCTAATTTAAAATTTACCAGCAACCTGCAGATCACCGCCATTGATTTCCTGGACGTTAAAATCACTGGAATCAATGGGCAGGTGTCCACAGGTCTTCATCGGAAAAGTACAGCAGGGAACGTTCTTCTTAGGGCTGATTCAGCACATCCGAATCACACCATCAGGGGCATACCCTTTGGCCAATTTTTACGGCTCAAACGCCTCTGCAGTGTCCCGGAAGAATTTGCTGAAGAAGCCAAAAAGATGACACTTAGATTTCAAGATAGAGGTTACCCAAGGTGTATCATAAATAGGGCCCTTTCCAAAGTATACACCATTCCCAGATCCTCGTTGTTACAGGATAAGAAAAAAGGAGATATTACATGTGACCAACTAGATGTATCTTTTAGTACTGTACCAATTTTCTCAACACCATACAGTTTAGAATTTGATAAAATCGGGAACATTGGGCCAGATTCACGTAGAGCGGCGCAAATTAAGTTACTCCAAACGTATGTCATTTAAGTTACGGCACCTTAATTTTGTGTCGTAAGTGCCGTATCCACAGCGCATTTGCGCCCAAATTTGCGCCATCGTAACTTAAATCCTGAGGCGTAAGGCGGGGTTATTGCAAGTGGGAAGGAGGTGGGCGTGCTCCATTGTAATGAGCCGTGACCCCATGCAAATGAAGGACCGGCCGTACTGCGCATGCGCGCACGAATCTGCACCTCACAGGGCATGCTCAGAACTCGGCTTGGCGCAATCAGTGAGATAGGTAAAAGGCCAAGCGTACTTAGTTTGAGAATCGCCCTGTGTATAAATAGCCCCAGACAAACACACTTCCCTTGCAAAAGTACATCCCTGTTGCTTTTGCTCTGTCGTCTGTTGGTGTGTGTTGGTGAGTGTAGTGTTAGATAAAAGATTTGGAGGAGTAGTAGATTGTAGTAGCTGTGTTTTTTTCTGAGTGTTTTTTCTGGGTTTTTTTTCGGTGTTTGTTTTTCTGATTGTTTTTTCGGTGTTTGTTTTTGAATTTGTATTAGCTGTCTGCTTGTGTGGTTTGATTTTTGTGTTTGTTTGTTCTGTGAGTATTTGTGTTTGTTTGTTGTGTTTGGTTTTTGTGTTTGGTGCTGAGTGTTGGGTGTTATGGCACCGAAGCGCAGGAAGTTAAATTTTTCTGTGAGAGAAAAGCAGATACTTGCTAGGGCCATCACCCGTTTCTGGCGTTATTTGCATGGCCCTGAGAGCCGGGACACCACCCCGGCCAGGAGGAAAGAAGATTGTTCAGCAAATTACTAATCAGATCAATGCGGAGGGGGGGGAGACGAGGACCCCCAGTGGGATTCAGCAAAAGATCAACGATCTTAGGAGCCTGGTCCGGGAGAAGATGGCCAAGATAAGTGCCCATGCCAGGGGCACTGGAGGAGGACCACCCTGCCCCGTCAGGCTGACTGAGGAGGAACTTGCGGTGGCCCGGTGCTTCCATAGCCAGCAGGTGGTGGGCCTGGCTTTGAATCTGATGCTCCTGTGAGGACAGGTAATTTTTGGGTTTTTCTATCTGGTGAGTAGCATGTGTGGGTGGGGGAAGGGAATACGTGCCAAGTAGTGTTGAGCAGAATATGCCATATTCGATTTCGCGATATATCTCGAATATATATTCGAATATTCGAGATATATTCGCTAAATTCGAATATTCGTGATATTTTATCGAAATTAATTGAATGCGATTTTTCGCTATTGCGAATGCGAAAATAATTGCGATTTTTTAATAACTGCGGTAGGAGCGCTCTGATTGGCTTAGAATATTCGTGATATTTTATCGAAATATCGCAACATGCGAATGCGATATTTATTGCGCAATTTCGAGATATGCTGGAGGAGCGCTCTGATTGGCTCAGAATATTCGTGATATTTTATCGAAATATCGCAACATGCGAATGCGATATTTATTGCGCAATTTCGAGATATGCTGGAGGAGCGCTCTGATTGGCTCAGAATATTCGTGATATTTTATCGAAATATCGCAACATGCGATTGCGATATTTATTGCGCAATTTCGAGATATGCTGGAGGAGTGCTCTGATTGGCTCAGAATATTCCTGATATTTTATCGAAATATCGCAACATGCGAATGCGATATTTATTGCGCAATTTCGAGATATGCTGGAGGAGCGCTCTGATTGGCTCAGAATATTCCTGATATTTTATCGAAATATCGCAACATGCGAATGCGAAATTTATTGCAGATATTTCGAAAACTGCTGTAGCAGCACTCTGAAATCGAATATGTATGATATTTTAACCAAAATACATATTGCGATTGCGATTTTTCGATCGCGCATGCGCAATTGCGCGAACAACACGCGACCATTTCCTGGAGCCTTGCCAGTTTCCCAATATTACAGCAACATGGTGGGAAGCAATTTCTCAAAGTCTGAGGAAAAGTTGCTGATTTGTGTAAGTATTTTGACCACTGTTATTTCATCATCTTCAACTGCATTTAAGTCTAGTTTAAAAGTTAGTATATATGATCAGATATTAGTATTTAACCAAAAATGTGTCTCCTGCTTTTACAAAACTACAAGTCCCAGCATGCCTGGACAGCTGCAGACACCCTGGTTGGCAAATGTGTATTTAGGCACTTTTCCTTGTTATTTAGCATAATGAATTTAAAATTTTTTTGGACATAGGACGTATGCGAACGTCCTGACTTCAGTGTCCTCAAGGCCCAAGGACGTTCGAATACATATTGCCCTTTAGATGTTGCAGAACTACAACTTCCAGCATGCCTGGGAATGCTGGCACTTCTAGTATTGTAAGTTCTGCAGGCCCACATTTTTCAGGCCTTTATGCACGGGTCTCTAAACTGTGGCACCCTAGATGCAGCAAAAGTAAAATTCTTAGCATGCACTGACAGACCGTGGCTGATGGGAGTAGTAGTTTTGCAACAGCTGGAGGTGGACTGGTCTTGAAACCCAGAGTTAGGTAACAAACCCGTAGTGTTTTGCAACCATTCTGCCTCCAGCTGGTTATTTTCTGTTGAAAAGCCTGTGGCGTGCAAAACACAACCCAAAAACTCCACCCGGTGCAAGGAAAAATTTGCACACACCTAAAGAGTGACATCACAAAAAACTGCGACGGTTGCATACGTCAGTGGTCCTCCGAAAAGGTCCCGTCTCTGACCCCCCGGGGCGTTAGGCTCCTGACAGGGAAAAGAGTTACTGTGGTCCATACAGCCGAAGCCATATGGACCCATCTCGGTCCAAGCAGCGCAATCAACACGCGAACAACACGCGACCATTTCCTGGACCCTTGCCAGTTTCCAACTTTATGATCGCAACGCAATCGCAGAGCAAGATGGTTGGAAGTAATTTCACTGTATCTGAGGAAAAGTTGCTGATTTGTGTAAGTATTTTGACCACTGTTATTTCATTATCTTCAACTGCATTTTAGTCTAGTTTAAAAGTTAGTATATATTCATAATTATGCAAATGATAATGGCTGCTATATTTATGTAAAAAAGGTGGCGACGGAAATGGCAGTATATAAAATCTGTCATGTTACCCCTGTCATTGATTAATAAGGCGAGAATGCTTCCAATTGTTGAATAGCATACATTTATGTCATATATCCATAAGGCTGTCAACAAAAGTATTACAATATACTTTGTTCTTCATCTTGCAGAAGTTCCTGGAAACAGGATACGATGAGCTGCGGAGGCAGCAAGAAAAACAGGGAGTTATAAGCTCCCTGATTGAGGAACTAGGCGAAGAACACACTCGCATGGCGATCCTCAAAAAGTGGTCCGACCTGAAGAGGCGCCAGATGAACCGGGTCAGGCGTATCCGGAATAAATATCATCCTGGTAAGTTATTGGTCACAGTTATGTTTTTTTTTCCCTAAAGTGTATTTTGTGCGTGTACTCGAGAGAGGAGCCGGACTGCAGGAGTTGGGAGTAGGCAGGCCTCCCCCAGAGGTAATCTGCCACCTTTCTCCATGCCCCGGGTGGCAATGGCGGGTGTGAGGGGGTCCTCCCACACAGACCGTCCTACCTGCTCCGCTTCGAAGCCCCACGGGGCAGAGGGACTCCCTATAAGGGAGTGAGAGGATTTGCCCGCTCAACCAGCCCCGTTAGTCCTTCGCCTCTCTTTTTAGAGACCGCATGGTCAGAGTGCGTGCATGTTAACCCAATTGCGAGTGCGTGTGTAAGTGTGGTGGTTTTTGTGGGAGGGAGGTGGGCATACTAAGCGCAGGCTTACCTCGCATAGCACACCCACCGGGGGCCGAGCTGAGACCACCAAACTCAATTCACATGTAGCCGAGAGCGGGATCCGAACCCCTAGCTGCAGAGGTGAATGGCTTGTCAGCGCAGTGGCAATCGCGTTGAGCCAGCCCGGGTCCCTTGGGGACAGTTATGGAAGGTCATATGTAATTAATGTAAGGTCAGATGTTGTTAACCAAGACGCCATGTTGTTGTAACATATATCACCACCAGCCAAGGTATTCATAGTACTGTTGGAAAAAAACATGGGACAGCAGACAGGAACACAGAAGTTATGTGGGAACATACTTTTCCCATTGCTTTGCATGGGACTTTAAACAAAAAGCCCGACCCTCACCAATGGGGTTAGTTAAGGGATAAATTAACGATCCTATACTTTAAGTGGACGTATAGATAACATGTGACCAAGTGTTATCGAAATATCTACAGCTGTTATGAAATAACATGTATTTCCCATAGAGTTGAATGGGACTTTAAAGAAAAACCCTGACCAAGGCAAATGGGGGTGGGTATGGGTTAAACCACCAATCCTATATTTGTGGCTGACATATAAGTAACCTGTGTGCCAAGTTTCATGTAAATATCTTTAGCCGTTTGGACGTGATGGTGGAACATACATACATACATGCACACACACGTTGAGTTTTATATATATAGATTCCCACTAAATTCCTGTGTTAGGCGTGGGGTTGTTATAGTAATCCTGTGTACTCCATCAAGTACTTTTTTTTAACATGAGATCGTCTGAACAAAACAAAGGAGACAAAAACAGCTCATTTTACCATGGTGGCAGCCCAGCTCACGCTCAGTCCCCTGTAGTGCCCACAAGACCCTTTAATATAACATTGTCCCATTGGTTAACTGTCTATATAAATTAATTTGTATTCATATACAATACAGTAGAGTACACAGAATTTGCATACGTCATTAGAAAACATTTTTATAATATATGAACATTGTGTTATTATAGGAGCTCCGCTACCAACTGTGCGCCCCAAGCGCACAAGGCGACAGGCCGCAGAGGAGGAGCAGGAGGAGGATGTGGAAGAGGAGGAGAGGGATGAGGAGGAGCAGCCAGGGCCATCCACATCACCACCCCCAGTTCCTGTGGAGGAGCAAGAGGAGGAGCTGCACCCCCCCCCCGAAACTTCTGGTGGAGTAGTGGGTGACGAGGAAGAGGAGCAGGATGAGACGGTTAATTATACCGTCAATCAGGAGGGTAAATATGTGCACATATATTAATAAAATTTCAACAATAAAATGTAGCTCTAAAAATGGACAGCATTTAAAGCAGGGCTGTGGAGTCGGTAGATAAATTTTTCGACTCCGACTCCTCAGTTTTATGTACTTCAGACTCCGACTCCCCGACTCCCCGACTCCGACTCCTCTGTATTAATATGCGAATGTATTTTATAGATTCCTTGAGGGAAAGAAACGCAAACTACCACAGGACTACTGGCTGGGAAGCCAACAGTCTACTGTATTGCACAGTTTAAGCAAAAGACAAACACAATGAAAACAATCAAGTGACTGGATAGTAGCAGCAGGCTTAAACATCAGGAACATGATCTTTAACAGTTCAAAAATACAGACCACATTATTTGGCTGTTTTAGAACCAAAACAAAGCTTATCTATAATGAACCCAAAAAAAAAAATATGAAAAACCTAGAAATGGTTTATATTAATCTTGAAATGTAGTTCTAGGCTTAGCAAATGCAAATAAATGCAATGTAGAGTTCTAAGGAAGAGAATTGCCTCTGCCAGATCCTCTTTCATAGAGTCTCTTAAGTCAGACTTTATTATTTTTATGGCTGAAAATAATCTTTCGTAACGGTCTTTGAAATCCAAATGTTTTTTTCTTATATCCTAACAGTTCTAAAAAAGCTAGAGGTGAAGCAAGCTGCCATGAAAAACCTCACGAAGAGAGTAATGGCAAATGAGCAGCAGATACTGTTTTTGATGCGCCAAAATCAACAACTGGTGCAACAACTGGCGAAAAACATGGATGAGGTGACAGAGCTTCAGAAGTTAATGTCCTAATTTTTTTTTTTTTTTTTTAATAAAAAATGTTATATTTTGCAAAGGTTTCATTTCTTATTGAAATTGTTAGTTTTTTAAACACATCTAACTTCACATCTAACTTCACATCTAACACATCAACATCAACATCAACACATCTAGCTTAATAATAACCGAAAACATTTTATACTATTACTAGCTGAATACCCGGCGTTGCCCGGTCTTCCTATCTTAACCTTTTGGGGAGGAAAATCATAGTAATATAAATATACCCATCTTTTATATAAGGGTGTTGGTAAGGGTTAATTTAACTGTTATATATTTTTATTTGGCATATAAGTAATATGTATAGCGGGTATTATTGAAATATCTCCAGGCGTACAGAAGTTATGTGGGAACATACATTTTCCATTGATTTGCATGGGACTTTAAAGGAAAACCCCGACCCTCACAAATGGGGGTAGTTAAGGGATAAATTAACTATCAGTGGTATCAGTGAACAGCAGTGGTAATAGGAGTATATATAGAGTGGGAATTAACTTTTTACATAGGTGTCTTGACAGAGCAGCAGCAGCAGCAGTAGTAGTAGTAGTAGTAGATACAGAGTCATATCACTTGGGCAGGAGGTGCCATGATGAACAGCAGTGGTAATAGGAGTATATAGAGTGGGAAATTACTTTTGACATAGTTGTCTTGACTGAGCAGCAGCAGCAGCAGCAGCAGCAGTAGTAGTATTAGCAGTAGTAGTTGATACAGAGTCATATCACTTGGGCAGGAGTTGCCATGATGAACAGCAGTAGGAATAAGAGTATATAGAGTGTGAAACAACTGCTGACATAGGTGTATTGACTGGGCGGCAGCAGCAACAGCAGAAGCAGCAGTAGTAGTATTAACAGTAGTAGTTGATACAGAGTCATATCACATGGGCAGGAGTTGCCATGATGTACAGCAGTCTTAATAAGAGTATATAGAGTGTGAAATAACTGCTGACATAGGTGTATTGACTGGGCGGCAGCAGCAGCAGAAGCAGCAGTAGTAGTATTAACAGTAGTAGTTGATACAGAGTCATATCACATGGGCAGGAGTTGCCATGATGTACAGCAGTCTTAATAAGAGTATATAGAGTGTGAAATAACTGCTGACATAGGTGTATTGACTGGGCGGCAGCAGCAGAAGCAGCAGTAGTAGTATTAACAGTAGTAGTTGATACAGAGTCATATCACATGGGCAGGAGTTGCCATGATGTACAGCAGTCTTAATAAGAGTATATAGAGTGTGAAATAACTGCTGACATAGGTGTATTGACTGGGCGGCAGCAGCAGCAGAAGCATCAGTAGTAGTATTAACAGTAGTAGTTGATACAGAGTCATATCACATGGGCAGGAGTTGCCATGATGTACAGCAGTCTTAATAAGAGTATATAGAGTGTGAAATAACTGCTGACATAGGTGTATTGACTGGGCGGCAGCAGCAGCAGCAGAAGCAGCAGTAGTAGTATTAACAGTAGTAGTTGATACAGAGTCATATCACATGGGCAGGAGTTGCCATGATGTACAGCAGTAGGAATAGGAGTACATAGAGTGTCAAATAACTGCTGACATAGGTGTCTTGACTGGGCAGCAGCAGCAGCAGAAGCAGCAGCAGTAGTATTAACAGTAGTAGTTGATACAGAGTCATATCACATGGGCAGGAGGTGCCATCATGAACAGCAGTAGGAATAGGAGTATATAGAGTGTCAAATAACTGCTGACATAGGTGTCTTGACTGGGCAGCAGCAGCAGAAGCAGCAGTAGTATTAACAGTAGTAGTTGATACAGAGTCATATCACATGGGCAGGAGGTGCCATCATGAACAGCAGTAGGAATAGGAGTATATAGAGTGTCAAATAACTGCTGACATAGGTGTCTTGACTGGGCAGCAGCAGCAGCAGAAGCAGCAGCAGTAGTATTAACAGTAGTAGTTGATACAGAGTCATATCACATGGGCAGGAGGTGCCATGATGAACAGCAGTAGGAATAGGAGTATATAGAGTGTCAAATAACTGCTGACATAGGTGTATTGACTGGGCAGCAGCAGCAGAAGCAGCAGTAGTATTAACAGTAGTAGTTGATACAGAGTCATATCACATGGGCAGGAGGTGCCATCATGAACAGCAGTAGGAATAGGAGTATATAGAGTGTCAAATAACTGCTGACATAGGTGTCTTGACTGGGCAGCAGCAGCAGCAGAAGCAGCAGCAGTAGTATTAACAGTAGTAGTTGATACAGAGTCATATCACATGGGCAGGAGGTGCCATGATGAACAGCAGTAGGAATAGGAGTATATAGAGTGTCAAATAACTGCTGACATAGGTGTATTGACTGGGCAGCAGCAGCAGAAGCAGCAGTAGTATTAACAGTAGTAGTTGATACAGAGTCATATCACATGGGCAGGAGGTGCCATCATGAACAGCAGTAGGAATAGGAGTATATAGAGTGTCAAATAACTGCTGACATAGGTGTCTTGACTGGGCAGCAGCAGCAGCAGAAGCAGCAGCAGTAGTATTAACAGTAGTAGTTGATACAGAGTCATATCACATGGGCAGGAGGTGCCATGATGAACAGCAGTAGGAATAGGAGTATATAGAGTGTCAAATAACTGCTGACATAGGTGTATTGACTGGGCAGCAGCAGCAGAAGCAGCAGTAGTATTAACAGTAGTAGTTGATACAGAGTCATATCACATGGGCAGGAGGTGCCATCATGAACAGCAGTAGGAATAGGAGTATATAGAGTGTCAAATAACTGCTGACATAGGTGTATTGACTGGGCAGCAGCAGCAGAAGCAGCAGTAGTATTAACAGTAGTAGTTGATACAGAGTCATATCACATGGGCAGGAGGTGCCATCATGAACAGCAGTAGGAATAGGAGTATATAGAGTGTCAAATAACTGCTGACATAGGTGTCTTGACTGGGCAGCAGCAGCAGCAGAAGCAGCAGCAGTAGTATTAACAGTAGTAGTTGATACAGAGTCATATCACATGGGCAGGAGGTGCCATGATGAACAGCAGTAGGAATAGGAGTATATAGAGTGTCAAATAACTGCTGACATAGGTGTCTTGACTGGGCAGCAGCAGCAGAAGCAGCAGTAGTATTAACAGTAGTAGTTGATACAGAGTCATATCACATGGGCAGGAGGTGCCATGATGAACAGCAGTAGGAATAGGAGTATATAGAGTGTCAAATAACTGCTGACATAGGTGTCTTGACTGGGCAGCAGCAGCAGCAGAAGCAGCAGTAGTAGTATTAACAGTAGTAGTTGATACAGAGTCATATCACATGGGCAGGAGTTGCCATGATGTACAGCAGTCTTAATAAGAGTATATAGGGTGTGAAATAACTGCTGACATAATTGTCTTGACTGATCCAAAGGAGTCATGGGAGAAAATCATGTGGTCAGATGAGACTATAATATAATTTTTTGATCATAATTTCACTAACCGTGTTCGGAGGAAGAATAATGATGAGTACCATGCCAAGAACGCCATCCCTAATGTGAAGCATGGGGGTGGTAGCATCATGCTTTGGTGGTGTTTTTCTGCACATGGGACAGGGTGACTGCACTGTATTAAGGAGAGGATGACCGGGGCCATGTATTGCAAGATTTTGGGCAACAACCTCCTTCCCTGAGTTAGAGCTTTGAAGATGGGTCGAGGCTGGGTCTTCCAACATGAGAATGACCCAAAGCACACAGCCAGGATAACCAAGGATTGGCTCTGTAAGGAGCATATCAAGGTTCTGGCGTGGCCTAGCCAGTCTCCAGACCTAAACCCAATAGAGAATCTTTGGAGGGAGCTCAAACTCCGTGTTTCTCAGCGATAGCCCAGAAACATGACTGATGTAGAGAAGATCTGTGTGGAGGAGTGGGCCAAAATCCCTCCTCCAGTGTGTGCAAAGCTGGTGTAAAAATAAAAGAAATTTTTGACCGCTGTAATTGCAAAGAAAGCCTACTGTACCAAATATTAACATTGATTTTCTCTGATGTTGAAATAGTTATATTCAGCACTGTAAATACATCAGGTCCGGGGCTTCATCAGGGAATGCATGGCAAGGGACCCTTCAGCGCCCTGAACCGACGACGGGTGCCAGAAAGTCACCGCCGATCCAGGACTCATTCATCTTTATGAATGTGAGTCTGTCCACGGACTCTGTGGACAGACGGGTCCTCTTGTCCGTGACCACCCCACCTGCCGCGCTGAATGTCCGCTCAGATAGTACGCTGGAGGGGGGGCAAGACAATAACTCCAGCGCATACTGAGCGAGCTCGCGGCAGGTGTCCAATCTGGCAACCCAGTACTCCATGGGGTCGTCGGTGCTCATACTGTCAGAAGCACCGACGGACGCCATGTAGTCTGCCACCATGTGGGCCAGCCGCTGGTGGTGACTGCTGCTGCTGCTGCTGGTGGTGGTACTGGGTCGCTCGGTTTGGAAGAACATCCTCATCTCTTCCATTAGGTCCCCTGCTCGGCTGCAGCTGGGTGCAGCCACCTGCTGGGTGAGATGAGGGGGGACAACTGGAGGCCGGGGAGTTGCCTGCTCCAACCGTCTGACAATGGCTGCCTGCAGTTCCTCCATCCGGTGCTGCCTCCGGCTGGCTGGGATGAACTGCTCCAGTTTCCCCTTGCACCTGGGATCCAAAAGGGTGGCCATCCAGAAATCATCCCTCGTCTTGATGGTCTTAACCCGGGGGTCCCTCCTGAGGCATCTGAGCATGTGGGCAGCCATGGGGAAGAGCACAGCCCGCTGTGACTCCTCAATGCTGGCCAGGTGAATGAGGTGCGACTCTTCTTCCCTGAGGCGCTGCTGGTCAAACTCAGACATGCCCAACCCCCGGACTATCGGTGCCCCCAACACCGGCTCTCCCTCCTGACCAGGCCCTGACTCCGGGACGACACCAGCAACCACCTCCTCCTCCTCTTCATCATCATCCTCCTCCTCCTCCTCCTGGTCCTGGCCCTGGTCTCGGTGGAGCATTGCTGACTCCTCCTGCTCCACCAAGGCACTCTCCCCAGCCTCGAGCAGGCGATCTAGTGTCCTCTCCAGCATGAACAGTATTGGCAGCACGCTATTGAGGCCAATTTGCTCACTGCTGACCATCTTGGTCGCCTGCTCGAAGGAGGACAACACTTGGCAGACCTGGTTTATCTGCCCCCACTGCGCACAGGCGATGAAAGGGAGTTGTGGTGAAGCCCTCTGAGTGCCTAGTTCCATCAGGTACTCCCTCACCGCCCTTTGCTGCTCCCACAACCTCTTCAGCATGTGGAGGGTGGAGTTCCACCGCGTCACACTGTCCACAATCAGCCTGTGAAGGGGCAGATTGTACTTCCGCTGCAATTTGGACAGGGACGCGGTAGCGGTTGGGGAGCGCCTGAAGTGGCTGGCAATCCTACGCGCCTTTGCCACAATGTCACTCAACCCTGGATAAGTGCGCAGGAACTTCTGCACCACCAGGTTGAGGACATGTGCCAGACAGGGCACGTGCGTCAGACTGCCAGCATGGAGGGCGGCGAGTAGGTTGCTGCCGTTATCGCAGACAACCATACCTGGCTGGAGCCTTCGGGGTGTCAGCCACTTCTGGACCTGAGCTTGAAGTGCTTTCAGCACTTCTTCTGCAGTGTGTCTCCGGTCCCCTAAACTAACAAGCTGGAGCACGGCCTGACAGCGCACGTGCCCCACACTTGAGTAGCTACGGGGGCGCTTGCTGGGAGGCTCAGCAGCTGCGGAGACAGTGGCTTGAGGGAGACCAGCAGTTCTCCCCTGGACACCCCGGGGCGGCACCACAAGATCGGTTGCCGACGATCCCTCACCGACGCCTCGGAGGGAAACCCAATGGGCCGTGAAGCTGATGTAGCGTCCCTGCCCATGCCTGCTGGTCCAGCCATCCATTGTCAGATGAACCCTGTCGCTGACAGCGTGATCCAGCGACAGGGTTACATTCTGAACAATGTGCTGGTGTAGGGCAGGGACACCAGTCCTGGCAAAGAAATGGCGGCTGGGGACACGCCATTGGGGTTGGGCCTGCTCCAACATCTGCCTGAAGGGGTTGCTGTCAACTATGTTGAAGGGCAGCAGATGTTGGGCAATAACCCTTGCCAGGAGCCCATTGAGGGAACGCACACGTCGGTCTCCAGGGGGGAAGGGAGTGGTGCGGTCAAAGGCGTCTGAAATCGACGCCTGGCGCCGGACGGCAGTGCGGGACACAGACGTGGAGGGTGCTGTGGAAGTAGAGGTCTGGCTGCCGGTACCAGTACCTCTACTAGAGGGAGCGGGGGGGCATGACCTGCTGGAAACAGATGAAGATGTGGCAGGGGCTGCTGTACCCTGCTCACTTGTGGTGGTGGCGCTGCTACCACCACCACGCTTCATCTCCTCATACAACGCCCAGTGGTTTATCCTGAGGTGCTGGTTCAGGGCTGTGGTACCCACCCGAGCCAAACACTTCCCTCTCTTCACCCTCACTTTACAAATCCGGCAGATGGCCACGGTAGGGTTGTCTGCCACCAGGGTAAAGAAATTCCAGACAGGTGACTTCAGCACCGCCCTCCTGTCAGATGGGGTGACGCTTACTTGCACCTGCTGGGATTCGGTGCGCACAGGTGGAGCTGCCTGCTGCTGCTGCTGCTGCTGCTGCTCCTCCTCCTGACACCTCCTGCTGCCATCACCAGTGGAGACCCTGACGATGGTCTCCCTGGTGGTGACCTGGCGCACCGTTTCACCAGGGTGCCTACCTTCCCCGTCGTCACTGACGTAGTGAGCCGACGCGTCAGATGGCAACCATGATGGGTCACCCTCTTCGCCCCCAGAGATGTCAGACCAAGGGCTGAGATGTGTTGGTCTGAGGGAACCACGTGACATGGAGCCTCTAGCCTGGCTCCGCTGTCCCCTCACCCACGCCTGGGTCTGACTAGGTGCTGCTGTTTCCTGCACCAAAACAGCAGCACCAGTTTGAAGGGATGTCTCTGGGATACTGCCAGCAGGTATCCCATCCTCCTCATCCATCCCTTCAAAAAGGTCCTGACCATCAGGACAGAGCTGGAGGTCTGCCTGATGCATGGCCTCCCCCAAGAGATCCCTATCACTGTCGCTGTCGAACAGTAAGATGCTGGACTCTTGGGGGCTGGGGGGGGGTAGTACAGGCAACGGTGTAATGGTGGTACTACTGTGAGTCGGGACCGACGACTCAGTGGCACTGCTGTGCCCCATGTAGTCCACCACTACTTGAGCCTGAGATGGCAATATCGGGCGGCTGCCCGATGGGAAGAACTCCCGGATCAGGCGTACTCCCCTTGCACCCGATCCTCTACCACTAGTAGGGGCACGAGAGGTACCCCGTGCTGGCAGCGATCCAGCACTGGGAGTAACTCCCCTACCCCTACTGCCACGGCCACGGATGCCGCTCATAATTGCTGATATGTGTGTGGGGGGGTTAAACTTTATTGGGGGGGAAAATGTGAACAAAATGTGTTTTTGTGTTTTTTTTACAAGACAGGCACGCAGACAAAGACGTACACAGACAGCTACTAAACTATAAGAAAAGTAGTACACCAGACAAGGACTACAAAATTAAAAAAAAAAAAAAAAAAGCACTAAACAAACACTAACTTTTTTTTTTTTTTTTTTTTTAAACACAAAACACAGACACTAAACACACACTAAGCTAAGCTAGATGAAATAAATGTACACTAACAGTGTGTACACTTACTACACAAAATTTAACTAAACTGAACACAAAACTTAGCTTTTATAAAAGCTCTTTAGGGAAAACTAAACAAAATTTGAACTGAGATGCCTATCAAATATCACTGAACAGTGAACCTGCAAGATCTGACAGTAACACAAGATGAACAAAACTTAGCTTTTAGAAAAGCTCTTTTATAAAGCTCAGATCAATATGTGTTCTGAAATCTCTTGCAAATATAACTGAACAGGGAGGATTGCAGGATCAAACAGTAACACAAATGAAAAAAACAGCACAAAACAGCACAAAACGTAGCTTTGAAAAAAGCTCTTGGGTCTATTGCTTTGAAAAAAGCAGTTGATATACTGGAAAAGATCCACTGGAATCACTAAATAGCAATGCTGGTGATGATCTAAATCAATCAAGAACAAAGACACAGGAAACCAGGAAACCAGGAACACAGAAACAGCCTCCACACTCTATAGCAAGCTTCTGAATCTGCAATGAAATGGTGCTGGGAGTGAGCTTATATAATGTCCATGCAGGCAGGTTCCTATTGGTTGCTAACCTGTGACGAGTGTGGAAGGAGAACTCTGATTGGCTCTGATGCAAAAGGGCGGAGCAAATAATCGCGCAATATTCCTATTGCCGAATATTCGCATTGCGATTATTCGGCAATATAAAATGATCGCTTCAGCTACTCGGCCCAATGGCTCTAATCATACCAGCAATGCTTTCAGACGTCTATGGAGATCACTAGGATGTGATCTGTTTTAAAAATGAAACTGTAAAAATCGCTCTGATGCGGAAGATCGGGGCGAGGAAAATAATCGCGCGATATTGCGTTTGCCGAATAATCGCATTGCGATCTTTCTGGAAAATTCAATGAACGCTTCAGCTACTCGGCCCAGGGTCTCTAATTATACCAGCAATGCTTTTAGACGTCGATGGAGATATCTAGGATGTGATCTGATTCAAAAAAAAAATTGTAAAAAATCGAATATTCGGAATTGCGAATATTCACCGCGAATTTCGAAATATAGCGCGATTTCTCGAATATGCTATATTCGAGTCGAATATTCGCAATGCGAATATTCGTGAGCAACACTAGTGCCAAGTGTGTGGATCCTCCAACCTGTGAATGTTTTGTGTCCTCCACAGATGGCCAGGAGATTGCTGGGCCATCAGGCCAAGAGGTTGCTGGGCCATCAGGCCAGGCTGCTGCACCATCCCCAGGACAACAGGCTGCAGAAGAGCCCCAAGAATGGCAGGAGTCCCCAGGGGAGGGGAGTGGCCACACCTCACCTCAGGAGGAGGTTGAGGGGGAGGAGGATGAGGGGGGGAGGATGAGGATGAAGATATGGACATTGCCAGGGAAATCCTTTTGGCTTCGGATGTGGATCCCCCTGAGGCTACCCCTGAGGCTTGCAGCAGTCAGGCCACCATCAGGGGTAGCCCCTCCCACTCCTCCCCCAACAGGCCTCCCCCACAAGGGTCTCTCTCTCCCCTCCTCCCAGGCCACAAGACTCAGCTGCAGGCAGGAAGGCTACCCATAAGACCAGGGGGTGGCCGAGTGTCTGCCGGCCAGTCTGCGGAGGGACAATGCCCTTCAGACCCGCCATCTGGGTCAGATCAACCGGACTTTGACCCAGATGGAGGACAGCCTGGGCTCAATTAAGGAATCACTCACTGATGTGGCCACAAACTCCTTGGCGGTCATCACATGCATGTGTGATCTGCAGACCGCAACAACAGGCGTGGCCCAGGAGGTGAGTGCCCTGACCCAGGCTGTCCAGGACAACACCCGGGCTGTCCAGGCCAATATGGCTGCCCTCACACTGAGTCTGAACAGAATCGCCGTGGCCTTGGAGGGCAGGCCAGCAGGAGGACAGTCACCAGGGGAGGCTCCTCCTTCCCCTGCTCACCCCCCCATGAGTCTCCTCCTTCCCCTGCTTCCCCCCCCCCCAGGAGTCTCCCCTGGTTGGCCGTGGCCGTGGCCGGCCCAGGCGTAGCTCACGCCGCCGCCGTTAAGTTTGGGGGTACTTTTGATTTTTTTTTTATTATACTGTGCTTATGATTTGTTTTATGTGTGTGAATGATGTATGAATGTGGGGGTGGCATTCCTGATTAAATAGGGGTGTCACCCTCAGTTTTGGTGGATTAGGGATCCCCAGGACCAGGGAGAAGTGATCCCAGGTCCATGTGAATGGTGTATGAATGCACAGTGACATAATTGGAGCCGTGGCGTGACGTTACTGCTCCCAAGTACCATTGGGGGTACTTGGATCTAATCCAATTACATGTGCATGTGATGTGTCTGTGACCACAGTGGGTGTGCATGCATGCATTCTCATTGTGCCATGATTAATGTGTGTGTTTACTGTGCAAAGATGCATTCTGCGAGGCGTCTCCTGGCTGCTGTTCCCTCAGAAGAGGGGGTACCCTCGGTTACTAAAGTCACTAGTATAGTTATGAGCATGGATGCCCCTGGCATGTTGGCATACAGATTGTTGTCCTGCAAGTGTGTGTGCTCAGCTCTTCCTTAATGGTGTTGCTTTAGCTGACCTTTACACGGCTGGTGCAAAGTTAGGGCACCTTTTATAAAGTGTAATTTTACACCATGAAACTAGCAGATGCGCACAGGGCGTAATCTACGCTGCACACACTTAATTTTGTGGATCGCCTTATCTCCCTCATTTGCATCTTTGCCTATCAAAACAGTGGTGTGTCTAGCGTATTTTGCGCGCGAAGAAGCGCCGGTGTAATTCTTTTAGGTAGGACGGAAAAAACTGGATTTCAGGCGTAACTCGTTTTGAGGATACTGTGCAAAGATACGCGCGGCGCATTTTTCAATTACGCCGCGCATCTCGAGATAAGTCGGCGTAAGTGCTTTGTGAATCTGGCCCATTGTCACAAAATATCTCCCTATCTTGTACATCGACACAGCCTACCTAGAAATATTATCCAAAGGCATAAAAACAGTGTCCCGCAGGGCACCAACATTGGGAGGCACCCTTTCTCCGAGTCTATTTCAGACCAAACTAACCAAAACCAATTGGTTACACTTTAAGGGTACCTTCAAATGTGGGACAAATGGATGTAACTACTGTCGTTATATTAAATTGGGGCCACATGTACATTCGCAAGCCAATGACAAAAATTTTGAAATACAGCAATTTATTAATTGCAACACTAAATACGTTGTATATGTGATCAATTGTGATTCATGCAAAATACAATATGTGGGTCGTACTATAAGAAGACTCAGGGACAGACTATACGATTCACCTATATGATATAGAAAAGAATCACAAAACCAATGTAGCACATCATTGGAACGCTGTACATTTAAAGGATACATCCAGCCCATCCATTAAAGGCATGGAAAAAATGATTGTTCCTACAAGAGGAGGGGACAGGTTCAGGAGTCTGTGCAGGCGCGAGGTCTATTGGATATTCTCCTTGGATACTCGTACACCGAGGGGGTTGAACTTTGATTGGGATGTCTTCCACTATTATGACTAAGGATCACATGCACCTCGCGCCTCGTCTGCCTCATGGGACCTTCCCCTCCTCTCCATACAGTTTTCCTGTTTTTTCCCAAAAACTTTTTTCCATTTGCCGATCTGTCCTTGTATATTCTCTTTCATGTCTTTTCGTCTTCTGAACATAGGGTTGTTTTCAAATATAGATACGTGTATCTTTAACTTATCAATACAAACCAACCATGTTGCGAGTACCATTAATAACATATAACAAACAACCAAACATAAAGAAATATATTTTTATATTTCTTTTTTTTTCTCGGATCATTTTATTTATTATTTTTTACTTTTCATCTTTTGTTTAGGGTCATTGAGCCAGCACTGTTCTCCGCACAGACATATCATCCCATATAGGTCACACAATATCAATACATTGCATATATTTGGGCTCTGGTCTGTGCGTTTGTTCATTTGCAGTCTCAATGATCTCATAAAATAAAATAAAACAATAATAAAAATACTAACATTGAGGGCCTTGTTCTCAGAATAGAAACAACACTGAGTAAAAATAAGTGTTATTAAGTCCTTTTTTCTGTTCTGTTTCCTATTATAGTTTTCACATTCTTTATAATGGAACAGAAAAGACTAGCCACATTGGACATTGAGGGGCAGATCCACAAAGATATTACGCCGGCGTATCTCTTGATACGCCGCGTAATTTCAAATTTTGTGCGTTGTATCTTTGTTTTGTATCCACAAAACAAGATACGATGGCATCTCGGCTAGATCCGACAGGCGTACGTCTTAGTACACCGTCGGATCTAAGCTGCAATTTTTCGGCGGCCACTAGGTGGCGTTTCCGTCGAATTCCGCGTCGAGTATGCAAATTAGCTATTTTCGGCGATCCACGAACGTCCGTTCGGCCAGTGCATTTTTTTACATCGTTTGCGTTCGGCTTTTTCCGGCGTATAGTTAAAGCTGCTATTATGAGGCGTACTCAATGTTAAGTATGGCCGGCGTTCCCGCGTACAATTTTGAATTTTTTAAGTTGTTTGCGTAAGTCGTTCGCGAATAGGGATTTGCATAGAATGACGTCACCGCCGTGAGTATTGGCTTGTTCCGGGTTAATTTCGAGCATGCGCACTGGGATACCCCCACGGACGGCGCATGCGCAGTTAAAAAAAACGTTGTTTACGTCGGGTCATGACGTATCAACATAAAACACTCCCCCATTACATCCATTTGAATTCCGCGCCATTACGCCACCAAAGATACACTACGCCGCCGTAACTTACGGCGCAAATTCTTTCAGGATTCGAAAAAAAAAAAAGGTTGCGGCGTAGTGTATCTTAGATACACTGCGCCCAGCGTATTAATGCGCCGAGGTACGTGGATCTACCCCTATATATATATATGTCGGGATATTTATATCATATAGCTAGATCATCGAGCATCTTGACTTGTATCCATACGAGTATGAGGCCATTACACTAAACACAATGGGCCAGATCCACGAAGCGTGGCACTTCTTTACGGCCGGCGTAGTGTATCTCAGATACACTACGCCGTCGTAACTTTTAGCGTATTTCCCGTATTCTCAAAGAATTTGCGCCGTAAGTTACGGCGGCGTAGTGAAACTGTGTTGGCGTAAGGGCACGCAATTCAAATGGATGTGATGGGGGCGTGTTTTATGGCAATACGTCTTGACCCGACGTAAATAATGTTTTTTCTGAATGGTGCATGCGCCGTCCGTGGGGGTATTCTAGTGTGCATGCTCGAAATTAACCCGCAACAAGCCAATGCTAATGACGTGAACGTCATTCTATGCAAAGCCCTATTCGCGAACGACTTACGCAAACAACAAAACATTTTCAAAATTCAACGCCGGAACGACGTCCATACTTAACATAGGATACGCCTCATATAGCAGGGGTAACTATACGCCGAAATAAGCCTTACGGAAACGACGTAAAAAAATGTGCCGGCCGGACGTACATTCGTGGATCGCCGTATCTAGCTAATTTGCATACTCGACACGGAAATCGACGGAAACGCCACCTAGCGGCCAGCGTAAATATGCATCTTAGATCTGACGGCATACTAAGACGTACGCCAGTCGGATCTAGCACAGCTTCAGGCGTATCTTGTTTTGTGGATACAAAACAAAGATACGCCGGAGCAAACTAGAAGTTACGCGGCGTATCAATAGATACGCCAGCGTAACTTCTTTGTGGATCTGGCCCAATATGTTGTTTCTCTATGCACTTTTATCCATATGTGCAGGAATATGCATTATGCTATACACATTAAGATAACGAATATATTTATTTTTTGTATTTGATGTATTTTCTTTTAACTGATGGGATTGACATATATATTATTGATATTTGGCTAATATCCCATAGGTAATCCCAAAGTTGGGATGCAAATGGAGAATTTTATGGTTATAATGAAATTACACCATGATCATTGATACCCACCTTAATGGGGCTATTTGATCATACAGAGATTGATATATTGGTAACATCTTACTCCTTTGTACCTATTTTAATTTCATGTATGAATTTTATGTATGAATTATATACCAGTGTTTATGACTAAAAGCAATTATATTTTAGAAATTATGTCCATACCACACATAATATAATATAATGCATTGCATATAGCAAACATACACAGGGGAAACAGAGCCATCTAATCAATTTCAAGCCAATCTCTCTCACACAATACATCATGAATTTGTTCATTTCTCATGTAAACATATATCTCTTTATAAGTTTAGTTCACGAATTGACACGCCTATTGTATTTATAGAGGCTTTTGATGACACTTATATATAAACTATAGCGGCACTGTCGCCAATTGCCACACACAGATATATAAATTTCCTCACATTCTCACCATCACTATTTATATTTATATTGTTATACATGTCTTTTTGGATAATAAAACACATATATAGATTTCTCACAAGTATCACCTCTCCAAGTATTAGTGTGTCTATATTGTCCCTATTGTCCCGCATACACACCATCACTTTATGTGATGAAAAAAAACGACATTTTCTGTGAAGTAAAAAACTACCTTTTTGAAACTTAAATTTTCAAAGACGAAGTTGCCTACACACCATCGTTTTTCTCACAATGTTCTAGCAAAGCGAGGTTATGTTCCACCACGTTTTTCCATTGAAGCTCGCTTCATAGCTAGCTTCTGGGCATGCGCGGGTGTAAAAACGTCTTTTTAAACGACGTTTTTTGCTACACACGGTCAATTTCTGTGAAGTAAAAAACAACGTTTTGAAAAACGACACATAAAATTGAAGCATGCTTCAATTTTTTTTGGTCGTTTTTTACAAGACATAAAACGACGTTTTCCCCCACACACGGTCAATTAAAGTGACGTTTTTAAAAACGTTGTTTTTTTTCATCACATAAAGTGATGGTGTGTACGGGGCATAAGGGACAGACCTCCATTTTCACATATATATACTTTACTCTTTTTGTATAAATTTACAATCACATATATTTGGTTTTAATCTAATTTCATTCAACAGAATTTAATTTTATTTTATTACACTATGTCACCATAACAGCATCACAGTTTATTTATTTTCATTTCACCACTTTATTTTCACATTCTATTCATTTCCCATGCACACATTAAAAGGATTTTCCTTTCTTTTCACATCTAGTTCACAGTCCTTTATTTCAAAGGGTTAAGCTGGTGTAGTATGGTTTCCAAGTGTGTCCACACCCATAAGTGTGTCTACACCCATCATTCAATTGGGAAGTCTGTATTATTGGTTGATGTTGATCACATGGTGTTTTGTTTGATACTATATATTTTTTGTGCATTTTCTTACATGCTAGCTATGAGTAAGCACTGATTGATAGTGCGAAACGTCAGCTGTATGCCCCTGTCTTTGCTGTGATGTGTGGTGTTTGAATACTTTTACCAATAAAAGGCAACCGAGAAGGTTTTTCCAGAGGGCGGCTGTCCAAACATTTCTTTCTACAATCACTTTTTATTTCTCCCATAGACTTTTAAAGGGCGTTCAAATTTGCCGCGAACACCCCGGATTGTTCGCTATTCGGCGAACAGCCAATGTTCGAGTCGAACTCAAGTTCGACCCGAATATAAAGCTCATCCCTAATAAGGACCTTGACTGCTTTGGCCACCTCCAAGGTGGTGTTTGCCTTTTCCATGAGGGGCATCCCCTTTTTGCTACCCAGAGGAGTGTTCCTGTATGTGGTTCTGTACCCATCACCCTAGCCAGCCATCATACTCTGCCCATTTCCTTGCATTGTATCTTTGCTCCTATGTCTTGCAGTTCCAGTGCATAATGCAAAATTAAATTTCTAATTTTCTGTTGACTGAGCCTTGATGTTTCCTAACACTACAAATTGGCCATACACTGGTTCTAAGTGGCTAATAATCTTGTCAAGGCATTCCTGGTGCAGGAATAACCCTCTTGCTTCACTCGTCTCTTGACCAAATCACCCAAGTTCTGACTTGATTCTGTGGTTATTGTTGGGGCAGGAATCCTGCCAGGAACAAGTAGGTCTTTACAGCAGGGGCTATAGGTTGCCTGCTTTCCTTAGGAGTAGTACTGCTGGATGCTGCTGCTGCTGCTTCACCACTCCCATCGCCATTATCTGACAAGGCCAATACTGTTTATAGATGGAAATTACAGTATAGGTAATCAGCTAAATGATCAGACGCAGAGTAACTGTAACTTGCAATGTACTAGCCAGGTGTAAAGTTAGAGGCATAAATTCAAAACAATTGAGGAGGGCAAAAAGAAAAAAAATTATATGCTGCAAAATAATTGAAAAACAGGCTATAAAAGCACTTACACGGACTCTTCCCACCCATGTCTCTGTGACTCAGTCAGAATAATATTTGGCTCCATAAAATAGCCTCTATAACAGGGATATGCAATTAGCGGACCTCCAGCTGTTGCAAAACTACAAGTCCCATCATGCTCTGCCTCTAGGTGTCATGCTTGTGGCTGTCAGAGTCTTGCTATGCCTAATGGAACTTGAAGTTCTGCAACAGCTGGAGGTCCGCTAATTGCATATCCCTGCTCTATAAGAATTTTAAACAATATAAGGTCAGGTTGAGAATCACTACTGTAATAAATTATACACAACTACCTGCAATTATCCTCCTAAATACAGTCAATCGCAGTTGGGCCAGGATAGAACTGGTAACACAGGCTAACAGCTAAGGGCCCTTTCACACGTACGGACCGTATGTCCGCATTTTCATCCGTCCGTTTGCGGATGAAAACGGGACATACATGGGTCCCTATGCGATTACGGGTGTCAACGGATGAACATCTGCTGACACCCGTAATTTGTCCGCCTCCGCAAACATCCGCATTTGCAGACGGAAGAAATCCTATTTTTCCTCCGTCTGCCGGATCGGATGAACACGGACATACGGGGACCGCCCTGTCAGCTGCCAGCTCAGCGGGGATTTTATGGAGGATCCCCGCTGAGCTTTGCGGACACAAGGAGCGGATCATTACTGATCTGCTCCCTGTGAAAGGGCCCTAACAGAGAGTTCCAAGGCCCAAAAAAAGGGCCACCCCACTGAAAATGCTTCTCCAGTAAAAATTAGGTAGGGGAAATCCGGGGATGGGTCTTCTGGAGAAGCTGCATGCTAGGCTTTGGCCCAGGTGCCTGAACGCTGGTTCTGACCATGGAAGGCCTCTCACAGCTGCAGATCATTCGTCCATTTCCCTCTGCTTCATCAGGTTTGACTGCTCTGAGCTACTAATAAAGGGAAGCTGAGGAATTATACTCCCTGAGGGGGAAAATTAAGATAAAGGGGCCTGCACCTGCACCAGAGCATGATGAGTAAATAGTCTCTCTGCCACAACACTATGATAAATGAAGAAATAGTAATCTGTCTATTAATTGGGAAAGCAACACATTGCTGTGTTACTGAAAGTGCTGTCACAGCCCAGTGAACAGTCTGCAGACTAGCTATGCCCAAAGAAATATGCCATATGGCTGATAACAAACATAAATTTCTAAACAAATACAGGCATGCTGCAATAGCACAACCATAGCTGCAAGCTTCTTGTTAATTTTTAAATTATAGCTGGTTCACTGAAAATTGAAAATTAGTCAGTGCTGTTCTCTCTTTTGTTATGTCATGACGGTGATAATCATTCAATACATTCACTGGATTTCATTGTCGGTAATGATTAAAAATGACTTCCGGTCTGATTTTCCCAGTCACAAAGGTGTTTATTGTGCGCTTCTTATTCAGAGATTGCAGCCGAGATCTGTTCTACTGTTTATTTCCCATCAGCTTGTCATAGCTGCAACACTAGAATGAGAACTGACAAACAATTTATGGCATTCATTTAAAAACAATGTGGTGCAGTCCACCACCAGGCCCCAAGGGCCAAATTTGGAATAGACAACAATTTTACTTACTGACCTAAAGCACCGGTTATAAAATTACTATAACTGTCAGATGTCATGAGATCATAGTCTTCGAGGTCTGAGCAGAAGCCAAAAGCACTGATATTACCTAACAGCGATTTATTACAGTTAAAGATACACTCCAGTTGAAATTAAAGATTAAACCTTGAGTGCCTACAGAAACCACAACTTACCAGCAGAACTGATTGTGTATTTATTGCTGTTCTCTACCAGTGTTCCCCATTCACTTTGTAAACTGGTGATCCTGGAACATATCTTCTGATGATGCTGAAAGACTTTGCTTGCTGCTAATCACACATAGATGTTTTTCATAGCCACCAACCAGATTCAAACTTGCTTTGCAGGTTTTCAATGTCATTTGAGGAAGAAAGCAGAGAAAGAGGAACTTGCACAGCCCAGGCTTCTGAACCTCTATGGAGCTTTGTAAACTTGGTCTGCAAGGAATTACACAGAACCAGGGCTTACATCTTTCCTAGGAGAAAAGTGCCGGCTGTATGTGTAGCTTATTGTGGGCAGGGCTTAGACAGTAAAAACATTGCAGGCTAGCTGCGCTGCTGTCTACTGCTACATCCCTAATATTACATGTTCAAAATCCCAGTACGTTGAGGCATAAGGTGGGAGGGACCATGTGAAACACCCCTGTCCTCCCAGAATGCAATGCTCAGTGCCTGAGAGCCAATTACTAGGCATGTCCAGACACTGGGGATGTGGGCATGATGGGTTGTGTTCAGCAGTGTTTGCAATGACAGCAACAGAAATGGTTAGTGATGGTGCTCCTAGTGGGTAGGGTGAGGCTGTTTTTTATAGCATCCCATACAGGTTTGTTTTAAAAATGCATTTATTTACTGATTTTATATATTTAAAGAAACCTATATGAAAGCGGTTGTCCCCAGAACTTATTTTGTGGCTCTATGCACTGTAATGTAATGTACCATGTCTATCAGTGAAGACCTCCTTCACTCTGCTGGGCAGGCATCACACCAGTAAAAAATTACATGGTGAACAAACATACTTTACTATATGGCCCAAATTCATCTCTGTTGGGTGCGAAGCTGCTGATTATTCAGCACCCAGGATTTGTCCTGTAACAGCTCGTAATGAGGCGTTAAACTATTTTTACTGGTACCAGCTGTAGCTATAGTTTAACTTGTTAAATTGTATATTGAATGAGAACTTTACACAAAAGTCAAATTAAAGAAAATGAATAATAGTTGGGTTTATGTGCAAGTTTGAACATGTGGTGTTAATTTATTTTAATTTTGCAGACGTACCTACAATTTAATTTCAAACTGTTATTGAACTATACTTAGTTTGTCTGAGAATCTGTCAGGGGAAAAAATGCTGTGAGAATAAAGTGCCAGCACATAGCGATGTCAGCATGTATCAGCATCAACCCTCAAAACTCTGCAAGTCTGGGCAGAGCTTGCCCACCCTTTCCTGCCTCTTACACATTCTATTGGCTAGTGAGGTGGCCTATCATAGTGATGAGTCAATAGGATTGTTTGGGGGCAGGAAGTAGTGGCAAGAATAGCGTATTAGAACAGACCATTATTCAACCTTAACTGCAGGCTTTTAGACGGTCTCACCTTTAGATACATGCACTATAAAGCAGTTTTTTTTTCCATCTGATGGAGACTCTTTACGTAACCATATCAGAATCAAACACTGGATTTGCAGCCCCTTATATTCCTCTTACACTCTGTTATGGGTACTTCTGTGAGCATTCAAGAAACACTGTGTGCGATCATCGTGTTGGCAGTGCAACAAGTATCAGTCTTTAGATGACCTCTTCCTCTTTCTCCCAGGGCCTGGAGTCACCCTCATACATAGTAAAAAAAGACAAATGAGAGGGATATTTATTTTTCATATGTAAGTCTAAAAATCCACGATAGTTCAAGACTGAGCATTAAATTTTTTTTACAAGTCCAACAGTGGTGTGTACATTGAGTCAAATTTCTAGTTTAAGCACATTTGCCAAGTTTACTTGGTAACTCAGTTGATACTTGGGAAGCATACAGCAAGCACAACCAAGTAGTTAACTAAGTAGTTAGGTTTTTCATTCAGACCTTGCTGTAATGTAAAGTCCTCAACATTCTCTCATTGTGTGTATATATATATATATATATATATATATATATATATATATATATATATTTCTTAAAGCCAAAAATCAGATGTAGACTTGTCTTAAATGTTTGGGTGTGATTGGTAATACAAAAAGCAGAAAGGGATCAGAATGGAATGAGCAACCTCCTCAATAAATTCTGTACAGAGAGTGAGCATTATTACCCTAGCACAGGAAGTGTGTTACTGGCAGGATCACTGATGAAAATAAAGGGTAAAAAACCCTGAAAGAAATAGAAATGAATGTAACCCCCACATCTAATGCCGTGTACACACGATTATTTTTCGGCATTAAAAAAACGTTTAAAAAAAATGTAATTTAAAATGATCGTGTGTGGGCTTCACATCATTTTTCAGGTTCTGAAAAACGACAAATTTCTTTTTCGAACATGCTGCATTTTGTAATGACGTTTTAAACAATGTAGTTTTTCGGGTTGTGGGTTGTGGGCTAAAACGACGTTAAAAACCCGCGCATGCTCAGAAGCAAGTTATGAGACGGGAGCGCTCTTTCTGGTAAAACTACCGTTCATGATGGAGTAAGCAAATTCATCACGCTGTAACAGACAGAAAAGCGTGAATTGTCTTTTACTAACACAGAATCAGCTAAAGCAGCCCCAAGGGTGGCGTCATCCGCATGGAACTTCCCCTTTACTTCCCCTGTATGTTTTGCACGTCACCACGCTTTGCTAGAGCATTTTTTTAAAACGATGGTGTGTGGGCAACGTCGTTTTAATGACGAAGTTGGAAAAATTTTGTTTTTTCTACATGCCGAAAAACTTCATTTTTTTTCATGCCGAAAAATGATCATGTGTACGCGGCATAAGGCTTGGTAAACTGCAATATAGTATGCTTTTACTCATTAGTCTTCTCTCTTTAGTATTATTTTTTTAACCTTAGCACAATCACTGACTTACTGGATGGCATTCATTTCTCAATGATTTCATTTCTTGACTGCAATTGCTCTTTAGGTTAAATAAAGATGTTTTCTGACTGCTGACTCCATATACTAGTGATCATTAAGCAGTAGTACGAAGCTCAGCAAGTGCTAATGTTTGAATAAATGTCTGTCTGAACACCTGCACTTCCCATTACACTTTTATTAAAAGCTTATCTAAGTGTGCTGAAACAGGTTGAGAACCCCTGGTGTACTCTGCTCTCCCATCTGTGTGAGTCAGGAACCCAGCTGGAGTACAGTTATCAGCACACATGCACACATAATAAGAGAAAAAGTATAACATGATACAATCTGCTAGATCATGGTTTTCATTTTTTTTTTTATTATTTGTAACTGACAGATGTATCGAAGATAAGTTGTTAGATCCTACAAATACATGTTAGTGCATCAGCTTTATAATACTGTTTCAACATGAATTACGCCCAATATTTTTTAAATGTTTGGATGAATTGCGTAATTATGTATCAGCATAACTGATATATTATTTTTATTTACATATTTGTTCTGCTATTAGAAGGTTTCTAATACCCTACCTACATTAAAAGAAGCAGATGATGACTAATAATACTGCTAAATCTCAGCGTATCCTCATTAATCACATGTACGTTTATACAACATTTTTATTTTAAACCCTTGAAATAAATGTGATTATAAATATTAAGATTTAAAAAAAACCAGACTGTGACTTACTAAATACTTAGTAAATCAAATCTGCAGTGGTTAATGTATTTAAGCAGCAAATATTGTTGCACAAAAAAATAAAGAAAAATATACTTTTTCTGAACAACAATAACCTGGAATATGCTAAAGGAATCAAAGATTTTTGAATGCCTTTGATCAAAACATTTGATTCTGGCAAAGCTGTGTTTAATTCTGGAAAAGTCACCATATCAAACGGAATGAAGGTGCTTGATCTCTGCATTCGGAAGAGCATTGTGCTGTATTACATTTCTTTAATAAAATCAAAATGACTTTATCAGGGAATGGATCTATGTCTATAGAATGTAAGGGATCCAGGCACTAAGAGTTATTATTGTCCAGAGAAAACACATAAAATATCAGTTACATTAAATATTCCTGTATATAGAAAAGACAGGCAAAAAGTAGATGTCAAACCCTCCTAAGCATTCAGTAGTCATTCCTAAAATGTCACTTCTGCCTCTTCTGACAGCAATCTGTGAATATTTCTGAGTTTATGAATAATATAAATTGAGATAAATGCATGGACGTCAGCGTCACATTATACATAATATACAGAATATAAGGTTATAAACCTTTCCTAAAAATTGCTCAATCCACATCATCCCTTGACAGCTTAGTATCCTCTGTGGCACAAATGAATAATTTTCTGAACATCACAATAAAATGACATTCAAACAGTGGTGATATATGAAACAAATCCTAGCTTGCCTTAGTTTGTATAGCTATAAAAAGTGAATTAAGAAATACATCTCAGATGCTGCCTATGCTGGTCCCTTCAGACAGACTGTGTTTTCCAGGGGCTCCTGGCTTCCCTTAGGGATCTGTCATAGGGGAAACCTGCAAAGAAGGAATTTCTCAGCTGACAGTTAATGAAAAGGACAATCAGAGTCACTGACAGAAAAAGGAGGACAAAGAGGACAATGTAAGTCATTAGGTCAGGTTTGTTTATCTCCCCTTCCTTGAGCACCCTGGCCGTGGACATGTAGAAGGCTGAAGAGCTGACAGGTCTTTGGGTGCTGCTCAGGTAAGGAGTGTTGGTCTGTAGCATGATCTGGGCTTCTGTAGCACTGCTGGAGTTGAGCAGCATCACTCCATACATGATCATGATGATTTTTTTTCCCTCTCACAGCCCTTTATACATAAGAGACTCCAAGAAGTCACATTTTTTTATCCAAAGTGTCTTGCCAGTTTTTGAATCCAGAATACACAATTTATTTAGGCTAGGGCAGTTGTGTAATGCACACAAATCCATTACTGCCTCTGCCTATAATCTCAACTATTGCAAATAAATCTGTTACTCCAAAACCATAGGTGGATCTGTCTTCTCCTTAAAAACTCTTTCAAACTGCTGTTCCCTCATCTCCAACGGCAACATGCACATCAGTCTAAAAATCCTGGCACAAAGCAATAATGTAATCCTCCTCCGTCTCTCAGTTTGAATGAGAGGGCAGGTATTTGTACTCACAACAGTCACAGAACAGTTTAACTGCTAATTATAACAAAAGCAGACAACGGGAGGTCACATCCTTGGTTTCCACATCTTTGTAGCACATTAGATCCATGTCACAGGGAAAAATGTGAACATATTTTTCCTATGATTCTTCAATAATACTTGCAGTCTTGAGAGCATCAAATGATTGTAGATATCCTTTTAAGAGAGATCAGCCCCCCCCCCCTTTAAATCCTTGTAATCTGTTTGTGCTGTTGAACTAAAATCTGATCTGCCTTTTTAATACACTCCAAAGTTCCTTTCGCCTCGGAGTCTTGATGGTTTCCAACGCGGCTTTCCAGCACACAGCCAGTCTGATCTGTGCCTGTACATACACTAAACATGTGACCAGATTTGCTCAAACTCCAGCCGAGCCTTATTTGATGCAGCAGGGGAGCTTTTTACGCTGTGATGCTGAATATTCCTGGACACTGTGATATCTCACAGCTTCCTGTTATTAAAATTAAATCATTGTGGGCATTTAATCTTCCTGAGTGTATATTGCTGAGCTGCAGACAAGTCCTTGCTTTCCTTTCTAGATTCGCATCTCATATTTGGTATTAGAACTAGAAGCAGGTATTCATTGTCTGTAAATTCTCCAACAACATCTACAGACTGGCAAATAGCATGTTAGTTCTATTTAATCAAACTGCCTTTAAATGGCCATTAAGTCTTGGCTTGCTGCCAGACATTTTTAAATCTCTTAAACTCCTTAGCACTTTATAATACGGAAAATGGAAATATTTTCGAGCTTTACTTCCTAGGATTGCAACGACGCTGGTGATTTTGGATGAGGACGAGTCACCTGTGAATGATCGCTTATTCTTTGATCCATATGTACATGGCAGAGCTGTTTTCAAACCTCAGCAACAGGTAATCTTAGACACGTGAGTAATTGGGGTCTCTGCAATATTATAATATACTGTATGCAGAAATTATTTTATAATCATTTATTATAGCAACCATGAGCCACACTACACTGATGATTTTGTATAGGACAAGTCACCTTTGAATGATTGCTTATTTTTTGATCCATATGTACATGGCAGATCTGTTTTCCAATCCCATCAACAGGTAACCTTACATACCTGAGTAATTTGGGGTCTCAGCAATACTTTTATTATACTATACTAGGAAAAACAGACCCTAATTAAGAGAACTAATTAGGATTTTCACGGTACCACAGCCCAATGTAGATAGAAATATAAAAAAAAAAATATTAGTACATATTTAAAACATAATCATTTAAAATGCCACCTATACTGTACATCTTAAAGGGGTTGTAAAGTAAAAAATAAATTCTTAAATAGCTTCCTTTACTTTAGTGCAGTCCTCCTTCACTTACCTCATCCTTCGATTTTGCTTTTCAATGTCCTTATTTCTTCTGAGAAATCCTCACTTCCTGTTCTTCTGTCTGTAACTCCACACAGTAATGCAACACTTTTCTCCCTGGTGTGGAGTGTCATGCTTGCCCCTTCCCTTGTACTACAGGAGAGTCAGGACGCCCTCTAACACACAGCTCCTCCTGTCGTCCAAGGGAGGGGGCGAGCACGACACTCCACACCAGGGAGAAAGCCTTGCATTACTGTGTTGAGTTACAGACAGAAGAACAGGAATTGAGGATTTCTCAGAAAAAATAAGGACATTTAACAGCAAAATCGAAGGATGAGGTAAGTGAAGGAGGACTGCACTAAGGTAAAGGAAGCTATTTAGGAAAAAAAAATTGTACCTTTACAACCCCTTTAACCTAATACAGATGTATCCACTGCATGTTACAAGCCCGAAGCCTTGTACACATGCTCGGTTTTCTCGGCAACAACCAGCAAGAAAATTGCTGGCAGAGATTTCTTGCCCAGTAAACTGAGAGTGTGTACGAGGCTTTCAGGTTTCTTGTCAAGAAAACTGCATAGAATCTAGACGAGAAAAATAGAGAACATGTTCTCTATTTTCTCGTCGTGAGAATCTCGGCAGTCTTTTCCTGCCGAGAAAACCGAGCGTGTGTATACTTACCTCTCCATGGAAACCCGTGCATCCTCGAAATGACTTTGATGCATGCACGGTAGCTTCCTAGGCATAGGTAGGGTACAGCCAGATGGCGGCGACGACATTGAATGTGACAAGCGCATGCTCGTCGTATGCAATGACGTCACCGCGTTCTTGCCATTCAAAAGAACGACAGTTCTTTTGAATCGAGTGTCTGTACACTCGGGCGGCAAGAGATTCTAGCCAAGAATCTTGTCAGGAAAAACGTTTTTTTTCCTGACGAGATTCTGGTCCGTGTGTACAGGGCTTTAAAGAAGAAGCATTCAATTATGTCTTCCCCACATTTAAAGTGGACCTTCAGTCATTTTTTCATCTTTCCATCTATTAAATCTTCTGCCCGTGTTGTTTTAACTTTGGATAGTAAATCATTTTTTTTCTGCCAGTCAATACCTTATACAGCCCATTTCCTCTTTCTTGTCTGGTCATTAGCCTTGGCCTTCTGACATCATGCACAGCTCTCTCTCACGCTCGTGAGTGTTTGCCAGGAAGAGAGGGGGGTGATCATAAGAGGGACAATGAAAGCTGCAGGGCTGCAGAGCTGGAGGTGTGGCTCTGTGTGTCTGTGCAAATCCAGGAAGTGAACAGGCAACAGCTTCAGCTGCCCACAGTTAAAATGGATGCAGCCAGACTCAGTGGAGGGAGATTTCTGCAGCATATTTGGCAAGTACAGAATCACAGTATATATAAAATAATATGCAAAGTGATTGGAGGGAAGCTTTAGAATAGCAAAGATGTTTTTATTATAAATTATGTGAGCAGACTGCAGTTCCTCTTTAAGATCGAGTCACCTGTGAACGATCACTTATTTTTTGATCCATATTTATATGGCAAAACTGTTTTCAAACCCCATCAACAGGTAACCTTACATATGTGAGTAATTGGGGTCTCAGCAATACTATAATATACTATATACAGTAATACCATAACAATAATTAACAATAGCAACCCAGGGCTAAACTACACTGGTGATATTAATCTCTTGTTACTAAGCAATATAATCACGTATTGGCAAATGCCTCATTAGTAGCACATTGATTTGTGTAGGCTGCAAATAAAATGACAGCCAGCAAATAATTTGTGAAACACTGTTAGAAGACCGTGTTTATGGAGAGATGGAGATGACACAGCTGTAGGGACAGAAAGGTTGCAAACATTGGCAAACTAAGTGAGCAGGACAAACAGACTGCTAAGAAATTTTAATGTAGCCAATAGAATCAATAGCTAGACGTGACACTAAAGTCTGGTTTAAAAATATATATTCTATTTAAAGTATGTATTTCTAACTCAAAACAAGGTACTTTCTATTGTTTTCCGCCTCCAAATCTCCAAAATTATTATGTTCATTCTCTCTGGTCCCATTGTAAGTAAAACCAATGTCTCACTCTTTTTCTCACTCCTGAGATGGACCAGGGATCATGGACTATGGAGTAGGTAGTGTGCATTGGCCTGGATTCAGTAAGATTTGCGCATTAATTACGGAGGCACAGGGCAACGATTTTGCCCTGCGCCCCCGCAAATTTGCGCCGCTGCCCTCGATTCACGGAGCAGTAGCTCCGTAAATTGCAAGGACGCGCCGGCAAAATTGCCCGGCGTAAGCGCGCGCAATTTAAATGATCCCATAGGGGGCGGGAATCATTTAAATTAGGCGCGTTCCCACGCCGATCGTAAAGCGCATGCGCCGTCGGGAAACTTTCCCGACGTGCATTGCGGCAAATGACGTCGCAAGGACGTCATTTGCTTCAAAGTGAACGTGAATGGCGTCCAGCGCCATTCACGAATCACTTACGCAAACGACGTTAAATTCAAATTTCACGACGCGGGAACGGCGGGTATACTTTACGCTAAAGACGCCGTACGGAAACTCGGTAACTTGCGTACGCAGGGCCCGCGCAACATTGTGAATCGGTGTTAGTATGCAATTTGCATACTATACACTGAGCACAATGGGAGCGCCCCCTAGCGGTCATCGCAAGAATGCAGCCTAAAATCTGCGTGGCATAAGAGCCTTTTAGGCTGCAGTCGGCGTTACGATGTTCCTGAATCAGGAGCATTCGTAACACCGGAGCAAGTATGGTTACGCAGGCGCAATTGCTCTCTGAATCCGGGTCATTGACTGCAACTGGTGCGCACTGCTCATTTCAAACAAAAAACGGAGGTTGAGGTGGAAAGGAAAGGTTCAAGAGCTCAGCAAGGACTTTTCAAGGAGGCAGAAAAACACAGTAAGAAAAGATTTAATGAAAAAGAAATTACAAGGCCATTAAAAGGTGGATGTGTAAGGATTATTTTTGAAAAAGAAGGATATTGTTTAGTGGCACTTTAAGCTAACAATCTATAATTTTCTTTGACCTTAAAGATGCTAGTAATTTGACAAAAAAGGCTTTCAGCAATAATGCATCTGAAGCGCAATTTAAAGTATAATAGAAATATGTTTACCATAATTAGGATAATTGATCAGTTAATAGAGCTTGAAATGTCTTCTAAGAACAAAAAAATATCTGAATGAGCTTAGTTGTACTCGCCAAAGTACATCACATAGATGGAAACAGGCCTGAAACAACACATAGTAATAGTCACCATGGGGCAGATCCACAAAAGAATTACGTCTGCGTGTCTATTGATACGCCGCGTAATTTCAAAATTCCCGCGTGATATCTTTGTTTTGTATCTACAAAACAAGATACGACGGCATCTGGGATTGATCCGACAGGCGTACGTCTTAGTACGCCGTCGGATCTTAGGTGCATTTTTTCCGCCGGCCGCTAGGTGGCGTTTCCGTCGAATTCCGCTTCGAGTATGCAAATTAGCTAGTTACGGCGATCCACGAACGTACGTCCAGCCGGCGCATTTTTTTACGTCGTTTGCGTTCGGCTTTTTCCGGCGTATAGTTAAAGCTGCTACATGGTGGCGTACTCAATGTTAAGTATGGCCGTCGTTCCCGTGTCGAAATTTTAATTATTTACGTCGTTTGCGTAAGTCGTTCGTGAATTGGGATTTGCGTAGAATGACGTCACCGTCTGAAGCATTGGCTTGTTCCGGTTTAATTTTGAGCATGCGCACTGGGATACCCCCACGGATGGCGCATGCGCAGTTAAAAAAAACGTTGTTTACGTCGGGTCACGACGTATTTACATAAAACACGCCCCTATCACAGCCATTTGAATTCCGCGCCCTTACGCCGCCAAAGATACACTACGCCGCCGTAACTTACGGCGCAGATTCTTTCAGGATTCAAAAAAAAAGTAAGTTACGGCGGCGTAGTGTATCTTAGATACGCTACGCCCTGGTGCAAATATGTGCCACTGTACGTGGATCTGCCCCCATGATTCTAATGGTTGCCACGCACTCACCAAAAATGGAATGTATTGCAACTCATTAGATGTGGTGGCTGCATTTGTTTTTGTTTTTTCTTGTTTTTTTCTTTACGCTTTTTTCCCTCTATTTTTACCTAATGATCTGGCCAGTAACACACTGCCTGTATAATAGTGGCCCCACTCTGGATGAAGAAGCACAGAGGGGAGGGGAGGGGAGTGTTATATGAACTAGCGGTTTTAGATACACTAATGAATTAAAGACAAAATCCAGCTAATACTTACAAGTTACAGCAACAGTTTTTTTTTTCCCTTTGGATTTTTGGTTTTACATAAATAAACACAATCTGACCATTGTAGCTATCCCTGTCAGTGGTAAATGGTTTGTTTTAACACGCTAACTGCTACATCTCCAGGTGAAAATACAAGAAAGAAAGCCTAAAATTAAAACAAATACAGCCACCACATATATGAATTGGTAGGTACTTTTAAATGCAAGTGCAATATAATTTATTCTTTTATATATATTTTAAAAATAAACAATGAATGTTCTTCCTCTCTGTATCTTCTCCAGAGACTTGTAGAAAGGAAATAGAGGCAAGCAACTGTTTTTTTTAAAGCTTAACAGAAAATTCCACAGCAATTGTATTGCATATCATATGGTAGTTTCCTTTGCTTGTTGGCATGAAGAGAAGTAAGCTGAGTGAAATCAGTTATTGCAGAAATCATCTTCAAAGCACATATTGACCTACTTATTCTTAAAAAAAGATCACCCGAATACAGTGGAGTGTGCATTTGGATAGGGAGGGGCACCAGTTATGACCAACTACACAGAAAAGTTGGACACTTGTGTGCAGTGTTTCGCACTACCCCCGTAGGAGTCGCTTAATATTTGTTTGGTTCTGCACTCTGCCGCTTAATCCCAAGAACTGTCTCAACCCCTCTGGCACACCTGCTTAACAATGTTAGTGTGACACAATAATGAAAGAGCATATAGTATATTTACAGAGACCCTGGGTTCCGGCTTCATCAGTTGTGGCAGTAAATAGAGACTCACACAAGATGTCAATGAACAACTTGTAAAAGTTTTCTATGATGAAAAAATTGTGAAGAATAACATAAATAAATGGTGTGAATAACAGATAAATAACACAAGTATTGATTGTCAGAAATATTTGTTCAAAGCAATAACGTCACATCGCTGTATCCAATAGCAACCTTATAAGGGTATATGTGAACAGATGCACAGTGGAATAGATCCTTAATACTTTAATACCTGTATTGAAGCACCTCCCCACTGAGGCCCCAGCCCAAAGACCACTACACGCAGAATGCACAACAGTGAACACAGTAATAAAAGTACAAGTTCCAACTATGTGTTGCTAAATGGCTCCCTCTAGAGTGCAGGTCAGAGTGATACAAAATTGTATAGCAGTAAAGCCTTGTGATAGAATAAAGTATTGAAAGTTCCTCCAGTTCCAGTTTTCTTGTCTTCAGCTAGCTTAATTATATTGCAGTGTGAGGTGGTGCACGTATTTTTAATCCAAAATAGCAAAGGAAACAGTAACTTGCAGCATGGGGGAAAAGAAAACAGAAAATCTCAGGACCCAGCTATAGAATACTCAGGTGCAATAGATCCACAGCCGTGGAACTACAGGTCTCAGCGGGAGTCTGTATAGCAGACAATCACTTAAGAATAGTGATAAAGATGAGACCCCTGACACAATTCTCAGGGCGAACCCCATTCTGCCGTTTGACCCAAATCATGAAAGCCTGCAGAAAACAGAACTGCTTTTTTCAGTGTCCAGCCAGAGAGAGACTGGGTGGAGCCTGTGCGGCTCCTTTTATTAACAACATGACATCACAAACATAAGCATACAGATTGGTCAGTTCATATAGTTCAGTCCCTTATTACACGCCCCTGTGACGTCTGTTCCTGGCACACTGCACACGTTTCAAAACTCTTTAATTAGCACAAATGCCTTTGTGTCATACAGGGATCTTAAACCCACGTTTGCAGGGGTATAAACAGTTCTCTTGTCGCGAGGCACAAAAGTTCCTTCCACAATCGCCATATTTGTTTTACTTGACGGAGGGGCTTTGGAATGAGGAGCGAGGGGGGATGACCGCTGAATAGCTCTTTGTCTCCTTTCAAGCTGATATGTACTGTGTCTTTAAAACATTATCTGTTTCTTCATGTAAGGATAATAACAGTATTGTAGTATATACCCATACATAATAACTCTATATATCTTATATAGATCAAGCAATAAAAGGAAATAGAACAAATAAACGATATAATGAAAGAAAGGCAACATTTGAGTAACTCAAGAGAAAAGTAACATAACACAAAAATATTAATTTTAGTGCATTCCATCACAATAGTACAGTCACTACATGGATAGGCAAATGCCTTCTCACCACTCAGGATCCCCCCTAGCTGTGGACTCCGTCTGTGTAGATGGCACCTCCGTGACATGCTGCTCCTCCCGGTATGCTGGAACGCCGGTGGCTTCAAAAGCTCTGAAGCGCTGGCTGGTTCTCCTGCTCAATCAGCAGGGATGCTCACAAGGATCCCTCTGAGGCAGGCGATCCGCTCTCTGCTGTAGGCTGCAGGCTCTCCCAGCCCTGGGCACACACACAGGCCTCTTGCTGGTTGTTGAATGGCGTCCAGAGAGGCAGAAACAGGCCACGCCTGTCCTTTTATCTGCTTACCCAGCAGGTTGTTCTCTGAGCTTGGCATTGTGGGTTTGTAGCTTGGCATTGTGGGTTTCTAGTTGCCAGCCTGAGTTAACAACATGAGTACTTCCTAATTGTCCTAAATATCCCACAATGCATAACTGTTTATCTTAACCAGAAAGAACTATCCTGATAAAGTTTCAATGGCCACCAGAGGGAGCCAAACCCTTTCTAAAGAAGCAATACATTTCTCAAATGATAACTTTGGTAATAGACCTGTGCTACAAGTGTATGTGTGAAACACACTGCCAATTTATATACATGTAGTGCTTACCCCACTGGAAACAAACTGGGCCTCTCTTAACTGTTTAGAGGCTGTCAGGCCCAGATACCAGTTCCAGAGTAAACTAACAAACACAGGGTAAGGCCTCGTAACACGACAGAGTTTCTCGGCAGAATTCACCGAGAAACTCGGTCAAAACCCGGATTCTGCCGAGAATCTCTGTCGTGTGTACACTTTTGGCTCGATGGAGCCGCCGAGGAGCTCGTCGAGAAAATAGAGAACATGTTCTCTATTTTCTCGTTGTTCTATGGGAGAAGGCGTCCCGCCAAGCTCCTCGGCGGCTTCATCCCAGAACTCGACGAGGAACTCAACGTGCCAAGCACGTCGAGTTCCTCGGCCGTGTGTACGGGGCCTCAGAGATACTCCAAAACACACGCAGGCATTAGAGGACAGATTCTCAGGTCCTCAGTCCTTCTGGAGCATCCCTAAGTATTGCTGGAGGTAGAAGGGACAGCTAGTCTAAAACCTTGTAAGAGCAGTCACAGTCCTTATAGAATCCTCCAGCATCTAACCCTCAAAGCATAGGAACACCTGAAGCTCTAGGACTAAGCAATATGTTATATTAACAATATCTAGAAACAGTTCCTCAACTAGCTTCCCTGTGACACTCTTCTATGAAAATGGTCCTTCTCTAGCCCAGCTTCCTAAGGTGTCCTCTAGCAAATTTCTTTCAGTCCAATCCCTCAGCCAAGCACATGCTGAGACCTGACAACAAGTGCTCTTCAGTAACACAGGCTGCATCTTAGAGGCAGAGGCCCCAAGAAAGAGAGAGCTCTAATCAGACACTCCCAAATATTTATCTTCTTCCCAGCAACACCTTCTAGACCTACCCCCTTGCCCAGAGATTGGCTGATTTCAGGTACATTTTCATAACCCAGTGGCGTACCCTCCTACTCTATTTCTGGAAATGTCTTTGAGAGACAAGGCAGAAAAGATCAACTACCAGGCTGGCCAGACCTAGAAAATAAATTGCTGCTCAGCAGAGCCAAAAACGAAACATATCCAACCTAGGGCAGGGGGTTATATACAATTTTGGAGTAGAATATTGATTTCTGAGTTGGACTAACATTCACAAATGGGTTTTTGCACTTATTTCTGTCAACAAAGCTTACAGACACATTTTGACAACTTATTTGCTTAAGCACTTTAAGTTTGCGTTTTTTTAAATATAATTTTATGTATATATTTTTTTATGTAAAGTATAATATATTTATTTGCCAATGCATATGCTGCATACAAGGGCCCAGATTCACGTAGGGAGCGCGTATTTGTGAGCGGGCGTAACGTATCCTATTTACGCTACGCCTCCGCAACTTTGACAGGCAAGTGCAGTATTCACAATGCAAAGTTGCGGCGGCGTAGCGTAAATAGGCCGGCGTAAGCCCGCCTAATTCAAATGTGGAACATGTAGGCGTGTTTTATGGTAATTTATTGTGACCCCACGTAAATGACGCTTTTTACGAACGGCGCATGCACCATCCGTGAAAGTATCCCAGTGCGTATGCTTCAAATTAACCTGCAAAAAGCCAATGCTTTCGACGTGAACAGAAATGACGCACAGCCCTATTCGCGAACGACTTACGCAAACGACGTAATCGACGGAAAATTTGCGCCTCATATAGCAGGGGTAACTTTACGCCAGAAAAAGCCTAACGTAAACGGCGTATCTGTACTGCGATGGCCGGGCGTACGTTCGTGAATAGGCGTATCTAGCTGATTTACATATTCTAGGAGTAAATCAGCGTACACGCCCCTAGCGGCCAGCGTAAATATGCAGTTAAGATACGACGGCGTAGGCGACTTACGCTGGTCGTATCTTAGACAAATTCTGGCGTATCTGATTCTTTGAATCAGGCGCCAAGATACGACGCCTCAGACTCAGAGATACGACGGCGTATCTGGAGATACGCCGTCGTATCTGGAGATACGCCGTCGTATCTCCTACGTGAATCTGGGCCAAGGTATGTATTATTTAACACATTTGCACTTTATATGATTAGTTAGGCTAAGATATATATAACAAGTTTACATGTTTGTATGTATAAGGTTATATGCTTTATATTAATTATTAGCTCAAGGTCCATTTACTTGTTTACATGTACAGTATAAGGTGTCATAAGGTAGCATATATTTATTTGCACATTTTTTTGAGCATTTGGATTGCTAAAATGTTACATGTCTCTTAATCTTCAAGGTAAGTAAAGCAAAAATGATGGCAAATTTACATGTTTCATCAGTAGGCTTTATGCTGGCCAAGTGGCCATACATACACATAGGGCCAGATTCACAAAGCACTTACGCCGACGTATCTAGAGATGCGCGGCGTAATTGAAAAATGTGCCGCGCCTGATCCTCAAAACTAGATACGCCCGAAAACCATTTTTTTCCGTCCGACGTTAAATGATTACACCGGCGCATCTTGGAGCGCAAAATACGCCTGACACACCATTGTTTTGATAGGCAAAGATGCAAATGAGGGAGATACTGCGATCCACAAAATTAAGTTTGTGCGGCGTAGGCTACGCCCTGTGGGCATCTGTTAGTTTCCCGGCCGGAAGTTACACTTTATAAAAGGTGCCCTAACTTTGCTCCAGCCGTGTAAAGGTCAGCTACAGCAACACCATTAAGGAAGAGCTGAGCACACACACTTGCCGGACTACAATCTGTATGCCAACATGCCAGGGGCATCCATGCTCATAATTATACTAGTGACTTTAGAGGCGCAAAGAAGGAGGAGGGAACAGAGGAGGAGGAGGGCAGTGGGCACAGGAGAGGATATACTGCAGACGCCTAGATGTCTTTGGCATGACTGCTTCTGAGGTGTATCCCAACTTCAGATTCAACTGTGAAGCCATCCTGGAAATAACAACAATCCTGCAGGATGACCTCACCAGCCCAACACACCGCTCACATGCAGTGGAGCCACTGATCAAGGTCCTGGCAACACTGCATTTCCTTGCCACTGGCTCTTTTCAGCGCACAAGTGGAGGTGTGGCTGGGATGTCACAATCCTCCATTAGCAGATGTGTGCACCAGGTTGTCCCTGCAATCCTGAGACGCATGGCCAACCAAATCATCAAACCCACCCAGGAGGTCCAGCGAATGAAGACAATTACAGATTTTTACAAAATTGCCAGATTCCCACGCACCATCGGGGCCATTGATTGCACACATGTGGCACTACAGCCCCCCCGTGAAACAGAGCACATGTACTGCAATAGGAAGCATTGGCATTCAATCAATGTACAGGTGATAGTGGATGCCCAATACCTCATATGGCACGTCCGTGCCAAACACCCCGGGTCCAGCCATGACAGCTTCATATACCGTCAAAGCGACATCCCAAGACAATTTGAACAGAACGTGTATGGGGACAGCTGGCTGGTTGGTGAGTGACATGGGTGTCAGGTATGACTGCCCCCCCCCATGATGCAGACATCACGAGGGGCACATGCATGACTAACATCCTCCTGTCTTTTCCCTTCCAGGTGACTCTGCATATGCACTGGGACCCCATCTCATGACTCCATTCCAGAACCCCCAAACCCCAGGAGAGGAAAACTACAATGCTGCACACATACGTACCCGTGCAGTGGTGGAACGCACCTTTGGCCTCCTGAAGTCCCATTTCCGATGCCTGGATAAGTCTGGGGGTACCCTGTTGTATTCCCCAGACTTTGTGTGCCAGATCATCGGTGCATGTTGCATGCTGCACAACTTCGCAATGAGAAGGGGCCTGGAGATTGACATACGTGATGACCTGCCCCTGAACCAGACATTCCCCCCCTAACCCAGGGTACCCCCTCTTCTGAGGGAAGAGCAGTCAGGAGACGCCTCGCAGAAGGCATCTTTGGACGTTAAACACACACATTAAACATGGCACAATGAGAATGCATGCATGCACACCCACTGTGGTCCCTAGCACACACATCCCACATGCACATCGAATTGGATTAGACCCAAGTAAACCAAATGGTATTAGGGAGCAGCAACGCCACACCACGGCTCCAATTATGTCACTGTGCATTCATACACCTTTCACATGGACCTGGGATCACTTCTCCCTGGTTCTGGGGATCCCTACTTCACCAAAACTGAGGGTGACACCCTTTTTTCACCCCCACATTCATACATCATTCACACACATAAAACAAATCATAATCACAGTATAAAATCATAAAAAAAAAAAGAACATCCCAAAAGATCAATGTCGGCATGAGCTACGCCTGGGCCGGCCACGGCCCCTCAGGGGAGACTCATGGGGGGGAGCAGGGGAAGGAGGAGCCTCCCCGGGTGGCTGCCCACCTGCTGGCCTGCCCTCCAAGGCCACGGCTATCCTGTTGAGGCCCAACGTAAGGGCTGCCGTATTGGCCTGGACAGCCTGGGTGTTGTCCTGGACAGCCTGGGTTAGGGCAGTCACCTCCAGGGCCACGCCTGTTGTGGCAGACTGCAGCTCACAAAAGCAATTTATAAGTGCCAAAGAATTTGTGCCCACCTTGCTGACCGTCTCCTTCTCCTCCATCTGGGCCAAAGTCCGGGTGACCTGACCCAGATGGTGTGTCTGATGGGCCTGGTCCCTCTGCAGATTTGCAGGCAGGAACTCGGCCACCCCCCTGGTCTTCTGGGTGGCCTTCCTGCCTGCAGTTGAGTCTTGTGGCCTGGGAGCAGGGGAGCCCCCTGGGGGGGGCCTGTTGGTGGAGGAGTGGGAGGGACTACCCATGATGGTGGCCTGACTGCTGTCAGCCACAAGGGAATCCTGATCCCAACACAACATAACTTCTCTGGCAATGTCCATCCGGTCATCCACAACCTCCCCCCATCCTCCTCCCCCTGAACCTCCTCATGAGGGGAGTTGTGGCCACTCCCCTGCCCTGGGGACTCCGGCCTTTCTGGGGGCTCCTCAGCAGCCTGATGTCCTTGGGGTGGTGCAGCCTGGCCTGATGGCCCAGCAATCTCCTGCCCATCTGTGGATGACACAAAACATACACAGGTTGGAGGATCCACACACTTGGCACATATTCCCTTCCCCCACCCACACATGCTACTCACCATATATAAAAAAACGTACCTGTCCTCACAGCAACATCAGAGTCAAAGCCAGGCAGGCCCACCACTTGCTGGCTATGGAAGCACCGGGCCACCGCACGTTCCTCCTCTGTCCACCTTACGGTGCAAGGTGGACCTCCTCCAGTGCCCGTGGCATGGGCATTTACCTTGGCCAACTTAACACGGACCAGGCTCCTAAGATCATTGATCTTCTTGTTAATCCCACTGGGGGTCATTGTCTCCCCCCCCCTCCGCATTGATCCGATATCTCCTGGATTATTGCCCTCTTCCTGGTCGGGGTGACGTCCCGGCTGTCAGGGCCATGCAAAAATCCCCCAAATTGGGTCATCGCCCTGGCAAGTAAGTGCTTCTCACGCACCGAGAAGTTCAGCTTCCTTCTCTTAGGTGCCATCTCACCACACAGCACTCAGCAACAAACAGACACAAAATTCAAACAAAACAAACAAACACAAAAACACACAGAACAAACAAAAAAAGACACAGAACAAACACACACAAAAACACAGAACAAACAAAAAAGACACAGAACAAACATACACAAAAATCAGACAGCAAAAACCAGAGCACGCCCACTTCCTTCCCACTTGCAATTACCCCGCCTTACGCCTTGGTATTTACGTTACGCTGGCGCTAATTTGGGCGCAAATGCGCTGTGGATACAGCGCTTACGTCACAAAATTGAGGCGCTGTAACTTAAATGACATACGTTACGACTAACTAAATATGCGCCGCTCTACGGGAATCTGGCCCAATGTTCTTATTCAATTTCATTTAAATTTACCTTCAATTACGTAGTGCAAGGGTCTGCCTGATTGCATACAAATTGAAAGTGTTTAGTTTTGACCTCATATTATATGGTTTTGGTAAATCTAAAGAAATTTTTTTTACAAGAAAATTGTATAATGTATAGCCAGCGCTTAGACTGCATATTCACATTCTTGCATTAGTCCACTGGTGACTGTATGGGGCAGATCCACAGAGATGTATGGGAGATACGCTACGGCGCTGTAACTTACTTTTTTAAACTTCGAATTCACAAAGAATTTGCGCCGTAAGTTACGGCGGCGTAGTCTATCTCTCACGGCGTAAGGGCGCCTAATTCAAATCGGCGAGTAGGGGGCGTGTTTAATTTAAATGAAGCGCGTCCCCGCGCCGAATGAACTGCGCATGCGCCGTCCCTAAATTTCCCGCCGTGCATTGTGCTAAATGACGTCGCAAGGACGTCATATTTTTTAACATAGACGTGAATTACGTCCATCCCGATTCACGAACGACTTACGCAAAAAAAAATAAAAAATTCAAAATAAACGCAGGAACGACGGCCATACTTAACATGGCAGGTCTAACTATACGCGACGAAATACCAGCTTTAACTATATGCCGGAAAAAGCCGACTAGAGACGACGTAAGAGAATGCGACGGCCGCGTGTACGTTCGCGGATCGTCGGAAATAGCTAATTTGCATACTCGACGCGGAAAATGACGAGAACTCCACCCAGCGGACGCCGAAGTATTGCATCTAAGATCCGAAGGCGTACAAAGCCATACGCCTGTCGGATCTAACCCAGATGCCGTCGTATCTTGGTTTGAGGATTCAAACCAAAGATACGACGCAGGAAATTTGAAAGTACACCGGCGTACTCGCTCTGTGGATCTGCCCCTTTCTCTTTAAATCGTTGACTTATCTTCAGGATAGGTGTGACACATGTAACTCAGAGAGCCAAGAATGAGTGCACAAAACAATTTTAAATGTAAGCATTCGGGTTTAAAATACTTTATATAAACATTTAGATGGACTGGAGTTTCTCTTTAATATGGCATACTCCCCCGCACACTTAAATGCTGCATGTTAATTTTTAAAACAAAGCTGTTCTGCCTGAAGATACATATGTTCATTGGCAATATAATTCTTACTGTATGTTTGTACGTAACAGATTACTCACACTGCAATCTTTTTTTTTTTTTTTTAATTGATGAATATTTTATTAGTATTCCCATAACTGATTTCCAATATTAAAATTCAAAATTTACAGTCAAGAAATTAATACATGGCTCTCCTGGGCACAAAAGGACTGGAACGTAGTTTGTAGGTTGCAGATCTAGTGATAAAGCCAGACCAAGAATTCTTTTCCAGATTTATCGCCTCACAGCATTCCATTTCTGTCAACAAACAAGGTTCCCCCTTGATAAACGATGTGTAATGTTTATGTTATAAGGCTAAATGGGAGACTTTGGAAAGAAACTGTGCTTTTCATTTATCAAAGACATTTAACATACAAACACAGATGAAAAGGTTGCATAGATTCATATGTCTAATCCTGGGAAAAGTTTTATTAAATTTTAAAATAATAACAGTATTATAAACTTAAAAAATATTATGTGTGTTAAGGTTTTTGATCTTACAGTTATCTCTCTTACCTTCACTTGTGAAGGCCTTTCAATGACATCATTGTCATCTTGAGACAAATGGCTATATTCCGTAAAATGTTCATAAAGAAGAACTTAAAGCGGTATTAAACCCCACAACTAAAATAATATACACTATATTACCAAAATTACTGGGACGCCTGCCTTTACACACACATGAACTTTAATGGCATCCCAGTCTTAGTCCGTAGGGTTCCATATTGATTTGGCCCACCCTTTGCAGCTATAACAGCTTCAACTCTTCTGGGAAACTGTCCACAAGGTTTAGGAATGTATCTATGGGAATGTTTGACCATTCTTTCAGAAGCTCATTTGTGAGGTCAGGCACTGATGTGGATTGAGAAGGCCCGGTTCGCAGTCTCTGCTCTAATTCATCCTAAAGATGTTCTATCGGGTTGAGGTCAGCACTGTGCAGCACTGCGCAGGCCAGTCAAGTTCCTCCACCCCAAACTCACTCATCCATGTTTTTTTGGACCTTGCTTTGTGAACTGGTCCAAATCATTTGGTGGGGGGGGGGTTATAATGTGGGGCTGTTTTTCAGGGATTGGGCCTGGCCCCCTAGTTCCAGTGAAGGGAACTCTAAGGCCCCATACACACGAGAGAATTTATCCGCGAATACGGTCCAGCGGACCGTTTCCGCGGATAAATCCTCTCAAAGATTTGTGCGGATTTCCATGCGATGGAGTGTACTCACCATCACATTGAAATCCGCGCCGAAATCCTCTGGCGATGACGTGTCGCGCCGTCGCCGTGATTATGACGCGGCGACGTGCACGACGCTGTCATATAAGGAATTCCACGCATGCGTCGAATCATTACGACGCATGCGGGGGATCCCTTCGGACGGATGGATCCGGTGAGTCTATACAGACCAGCGGATCCATCCGTTGGGATGGATTCCAGCGGATAGATTTGTTTAGCATGTCAGCAAATATTTATCTGCTGGAATCCATCCCAGGGGATAAATATCCGCGGAAAAAGATCCGCTGGAGTGTACACACCATAGGATCTATTCGCTGAAACCCATTCGCTGGGATTTTTCAGCGGATGGATTCTATCGTGTGTATGGGGCCTTAGGCCTCGTACACACGATAGGTTAACCAGCGGACAACGATCTGATGGACCATTTTCATCGGTCAAAACCGATCGTGTGTGGGCCCCATGGGTTATTTAACCATCGGTTTAAAAAAAGCCAACTTGCTTTAAATTTAATCTATGGATTCCTAACCGATGGGAAAAAAATTATCGTTAGTAGGCACAACCATCAGTTAAAAATCCACGCATGCTCAGAATCAAGTCGACGCATGCTTGGAAGCATTAAACTTAGTTTTTTTCAGCATGTCGTTGTGTTTTACGTCACCGTGTTCTGACACGATAGTTTTTTTTAACCGATGGTGTGTAGGCGCGACAGACCATCAGTCAGCTTCATCGGTTAACCGACGACAACGGTCCATCAGACCATTCTCATCGGATGGACTGATCGTGTGTACGAGGCTTTAAGGTGTCAGCATACCAATACATTTTGGACAATTTCATGCTCCCAACATTGTGGGAACAGTTTGTGCTCTGGTGCGCACTCATGTTGGAACAGGAAGGGTCCCCAAACAAGGGGAAGCTCAATATTTTTTCTTTAAATGCATGGGGGTACCCATGCATCATGAGAAGGCTACAATTGGTGATGGAGTTATAATGAGGGACGTTTTTTAAATTCTTATAATTAAAAATGTGGGTATCTACTGTAGATTTCTGTTCTACAACTACAGCATTTTTATTTTTTATTTTTTTACATTTGAAAAGAAAAAGAATGATACAGCTTAAATTGCCCAGAAATGATATCTCATTGCTGGTTTCCTAAAAAAAAGGGCACAGATCAGGCCCTTCCAAAAATCCCTTAGCTCTGTGTGCTGATTTTTTATTATTTTTTTTAAAACAGGGAAGCTGATTTTAAACACTTTTTCTTTGTAAATGTCAGTGCTGCTTCTTTACATCTCGGAAACGCACCCCTTCACATACATGATTAAGGCACTCTCCATGCACGTTTATTTAAAAGGAATTGGGCATTTTTGATATTCTACTTTAAACATTTAAAAAATGTATTCCTCCTGGCTGAATAGAATTTTCTTTAAAATATTTTTTTTGCATTAGTATATGTTCTCCAGAGCAGTGCTAGCCCCCATGCTATTTTTGGCACCCCGTTGCCTATTGGCTCATCGTAGATTTGACAAATTTGGCTCACATTGACTACTTCTTTGAAGTTCACCAAACCCTGCTCGATCCGAGTCCAGGACAGTTTTGCTCAGTGCTAGTGATAAGATGTTTGCCTCTAGACAGGATTAATTATGGTAATGACAGCTTCCCAATGTATGATAAGGGTGTTTTTTCTTCATTATTTTTATCTGGGGCCCTCTTATTCTAAAGGGGATTCCAGATTTTAATAAGACCTTCCCCTGCAAACCCTCACATATAATTTGAGAGATAGGATGCAGAGATGAGATCATTGTCCACATCAGCATGGAGCCAAGGTGCATTGCAAAGGGGAGGCTTTAGCACCCCCCTTACAAGGTACCCTTGCAATGTTGAAGGCATGTGGCCTGATATGGTTCAAAAGGATGGGGGGGGCTGCAAATTTGCTGCGCAATATTTTCTGACTGGCCAGACTACATGCCTGGATAAGTGTATTTTAATTTCTAATGGAAACCCACACCATTGTTTTCCTCTTAAAGGACACCATTTAATATTGGGGTCATCGTAAAACTAAAAAATAAATTAAAAAAATGTCATAAAATTTAGCAACCTGGGTGTGCTGTTTGTTATGTATTAATCTCAACAGTTATATAGAAATAGCCAAGCAGTTATGCCCAGTTACAGACCACAGCTGTGTGCAAATGTTCTACTTTGAACTTGTACCAGCAGAGCCTGAAAGAACAATGTAGAAGAAAACGGACAGCAGAGAGCTGAGGTCATAATCACATAAAAATTACTTTATTAAAATAAGCAGCACACTTACTGTACATTAAAGCTAGCAGTTATGCAACAGCATGGATAGGAACACCTGAGACCAATCAGCTGTTATCTGTGTGAGGCTGTAGGTATCACTGAGCACACAGAGACCAAGGATGACAGGGGGCAGCCAGTTCAAAGTATGATAGCTATCAAAATTATTATTTTTATACAGGATTTATATAGCACCAACAGTTTGCGCAGCGCTTTACAACATGGGGGCAGACAGTACAGTAACAATACAATTCAATACAGGAGGAATCAGAGGGCACTGCTCGTTAGAGCTTACAAAATGCTTGGTGGATGTCGGGAGAAGGGGTGTGCATATCCAGGGACTTCGCCCTCTTTTTCAAATGCATGGACAGTAAAGGAAAGTGATGTGGTGGTCTTATAAAGCCAAAAGGGCAGGAAGGGGAGCAACATGGGAGGGGAAGGATGGAGAAAGATGAGCTGCTGCATAGAGCCAGAAGTGCGGAAGACTGAGGAAACTGGAGGGGGAAAAAAAGCACAGAAGACATAGCTGAGCTATTAACCGTTGGCTTACAGACTGCCAGTATCAGGAAATTCAATTTTACTATTGGAGGCAGGGAGTGTAACAAGAAAATACAAAGCAGATAAAACAAAATACTGTAGCTGCACTGTAAATATAAGGATCGAGTATTACACCAGGTGAAAGACTTGAATGAATGACTTGTATAGAAGCTACACATGCGAACTTAATCGCCTCTAGGCGCTTTTTGCAGCCAGTGTCTTCCTGGCTGTTGCGCTCATTTACCCCGTAGGATCTTGACATGCTTGGGACACACAGTCGTACACACATATATATACTGGGCCAATTTGCCAGGATCCAATTAACCTACCAGCATGTCTTTGGAGTGTGGGAGGAAACGGAAGGACCCAGAGGAAACCCACGCAGACACAGGGAGAACATGCAAACTCCAAGCATAAGGTGTCGTGGTCGGGATTCAAACCCTTTTGCTGCTAGGTTAAAGTGCTAACCACTAAACCGCTGTGCTGCCATGAATATTCCTGAATCAAATATTACCCCAAAATAAAAGATTTGGATAAAAAGCTATATGCAGTGGAAACACTGGGCCAGATTCACGTAGCCCGGGCGCAGCGTAACGTAACCGATTTAGGTTACACCGCCGCAAATTTTCTGTCTAAGTGCCCGATCCACAAAGCACTTACCTGGAAATTTGCGGCGGTGTATCCTAAATCCGTCTGGCGCAAGGCGGGCCAATTCAAATGGGGCGGGTACCATTTAAATTAGGCGTGCTCCCGCGCCGGACGTACTGCGCATGCTCCCGACGTAAATTTCCTGACGTGCTTTGCGCGGAATTACGACGCGCCGACGTTTTGTGAATCGTGACGTGAAAAAAAGACTTGCGCAAGGAAAAAATGTTTTAAAAAAAAAATTCAAAAGCGACGCGGGAAAGACGGGTATACTTTTACATGGTGGAGTAATTTTCCACTTTGTAAAAGGTGCCCTATCTTTGCGACGGCAAACTAACACTTGCGGCGACGTAACAACGGGAAAAAGTTTCGTGGATCGCCGTAACTGCTAATTTGCATACCCAACGCAGGTTTACGACGCAAACTCCCCCCCAGCGGCGGCCGCGGTACTGCATCCTAAGATCCGACAGTGTAAAACTATTACACCTGACGGATCTTAGGGATATCTATGCGTAACTGATTCTATGAATCTGTCGCATAGATAGAAACAGGGGGCCAAATTCTCAAAAGAGATACGCAGACTTAACTGCTGTTCAGCCTGCGTATCTCTGTGCCTAACTTTGGAAACGATTCTCAAAAGGCTTTTTCCAAAGTTAGGCAGAAAATCCGGCATGTGTAAGACACTTACACGGTCAGATTTTAGGATGCAGTACCGCATCCGCCACTGGGGGCATTTCTCATTGAAATCCAGCTTTGCGTATGCAAATGAGGACTTAAGTAGATTTTCAAAGCATTTCAGCACTTTGATTTCTGCCTAAGTTCCGAATTTGCCGGCGCAAAATTAGGGCTGGGTTTACAATGTGGAAAGTTAGCCAAACCTTGTAAAGGCCCATTTCAGCGACGGCATTTGGTATGCATTCCTGAGGGAGAACTCCACGGCAATTTTTAAATTCAAAACCGGCATGGGTTCCCCCCCAGGAGCATACCAGGCCCTTAGGTCTGGTATGGGTTGTAAGGAGACCCCCCCACGCCGAAAAATTGACGTAGGGGGTCCCCCTACAATCCATACCAGACCCGTATCCAAAGCACGCTACCCGGCCGGCCAGGAATGGGAGTGGGGACGAGCGAGCGTCCCCCCCCCTCCTGAGCCGTGCCAGGCCGCATGCCCTCAACATGGGGGGGTTGGGTGCTCTGGGGCAGGGGGGCGCACTGCGGGCCCCCCCACCCCAGAGCACCCTGTCCCCATGTTGATGAGGACAGGACCTCTTCCCGACAACCCTTGCCATTGGTTGTCGGGGTATGCGGGCGGAGGCTTATCGGAATCTGGGAGTCCCCTCAAATAAGGGGGCCCCCAGATACCGGCCCCCCACCCTAAGTGAATGGATATGGGGTACATCGTACCCCTATCCATTTACCTGGAGGCAAAAAGTAAAATGTAGTAAACACACAACACAAGGCTTTTTAAAATAATTTATTATTCTGCTCCGGATGCCCCCCCTGTCTTCGTTATTAGCTCAATTACCAGGGGGGGCTTCTTCTTCCACTCTCCGGGGGTCTTCCGCTCTCCGGGGGTCTTCTCCGCTCTCCGGGGGGGGCTTCTCCGGACTCCGGGGGGCTTCTTCCATCTTCTCCCCTCTTCCGCTCTTGACTCGGCGAACCCCGGTTCTTCTGCAGATGTCCGGTGCCTTCTTCTTCAGCGCTGGCTGCCTGCTATGTTTGTGTGTTAGCTCGATTTCAAACAGGCAGCCAGCGCGGTCTTCTGTGGCGTCAGGGTCTTCTGTTCTTCTCTCTTCGGATGTTGCCTCGTCGCCTCTTGTCACTGTAATGATGGAAGCGCGCCTTGCATCCCATTTATATAGGCATCACCGTCCCATCATGCTCCGGTAGGTACCCACGTGGTGGGTGCACGTGGGTAGGCACCCACCACGTGGGTACCTGCCGGAGCATGATGGGACGGTGATGCCTATATAAATGGGATGCAAGGCGCGCTTCCATCATTACAGTGACAAGAGGCGACGAGGCAACATCCGAAGAGAGAAGAACAGAAGACCCTGACGCCACAGAAGACCGCGCTGGCTGCCTGTTTGAAATCGAGCTAACACACAAACATAGCAGGCAGCCAGCGCTGAAGAAGAAGGCACCGGACATCTGCAGAAGAACCGGGGTTCGCCGAGTCAAGAGCGGAAGAGGGGAGAAGATGGAAGAAGCCCCCCGGAGTCCGGAGAAGCCCCCCCCGGAGAGCGGAGAAGACCCCCGGAGAGCGGAAGACCCCCGGAGAGCGGAAGACCCCCGGAGAGTGGAAGAAGAAGCCCCCCCTGGTAATTGAGATAATAACGAAGACAGGGGGGGCATCCGGAGCAGAATAATAAATTATTTTAAAAAGCCTTGTGTTGTGTGTTTACTACATTTTACTTTTTGCCTCCAGGTAAATGGATAGGGGTACGATGTACCCCATATCCATTCACTTAGGGTGGGGGGCCGGTATCTGGGGGCCCCCTTATTTGAGGGGACTCCCAGATTCCGATAAGCCTCCGCCCGCATACCCCGACAACCAATGGCAAGGGTTGTCGGGAAGAGGTCCTGTCCTCATCAACATGGGGACAGGGTGCTCTGGGGTGGGGGGGCCCGCAGTGCGCCCCCCTGCCCCAGAGCACCCAACCCCCCCATGTTGAGGGCATGCGGCCTGGCACGGCTCAGGAGGGGGGGGGACGCTCGCTCGTCCCCACTCCCATTCCTGGCCGGCCGGATAGCGTGCTTTGGATACGGGTCTGGTATGGATTGTAGGGGGACCCCCTACGTCAATTTTTCGGCGTGGGGGGGTCTCCTTACAACCCATACCAGACCTAAGGGCCTGGTATGCTCCTGGGGGGGAACCCATGCCGGTTTTGAATTTAAAAATTGCCGTGGAGTTCTCCCTCAGGAATGCATACCAAATGCCGTCGCTGGAATGGGCCTTTACAAGGTTTGGCTAACTTTCCACATTGTAAAACCAGCCCTAATTTTGCGCCGGCAAATTCGGAACTTAGGCAGAAATCAAAGTGCTGAAATGCTTTGAAAATCTGCTTAAGTCCTCATTTGCATACGCAAAGCTGGATTTCAATGAGAAATGCCCCCAGTGGCGGATGCGGTACTGCATCCTAAAATCTGACCGTGTAAGTGTCTTACACATGTCAGATTTTCTGCCTAACTTTGGAAAAAGCCTTTTGAGAATCGTTTCCAAAGTTAGGCACAGGGATACGCAGGCTGAACAGCAGTTAAGTCTGCGTATCTCTTTTGAGAATTTGGCCCAGGGAGTCCAGTCTACTCCACACATTTCATTTTAGGACTTTTTTTGCCCACTTTTATTGAAGAAAGTAAAGATTCACGACAGAATAATTTCCCTCTCAGGGGTTCTTACAGTCAATGTGTCAAAACAAACAGTACTCCACCTTGTGGCTCTTCTCTGCAGTATCTCTGCATAGGCCTCCTGCCTTGGTCCTCCAGACCGTCAAACACACAGTCACTGGGACTACACGCTGAAATTTCCTCAGCTCTGACTGTTTCTCCTGCAGCTCCCTGCTGCTACTTCCTTACTGGCTTGGCCTTTCACTGTCCCACTGTGGACATTACAGAGCAATGTGCTCCTAACATCTCACTTGCACAGACTGACCCCCTTGGGAGGATGGAGCCACTAACCTCTTCTCCAGCTCTAACATAAGACCAATGCACACCTGGCTCATGAGTGTGCCTGTTTTCTGCAAAACTTGGCCTAAACTGCCAAAATAAACCATGGCACTGGCTTGCCTCTTTAAATAATATATTTAAAAAATGATATATATGAGAATAATGATGTATATAAGACAAATATATAATAAAAATAGTGATGTATGAAAATAAATAAATATGTCTAGAAAATTAAATATATGCACTTATGAAAAAGGAAAGAAGAAAAAAATTGCACAACTGATATCCATTTCTAGTCCAATGAGAACGAATGGTATGCAGCAAAAATATAAAATAACAGAAAATGGGATTATTTACCAAAATTGAAAAATGTATAACAGAGAGGGAACCGGCTGCTCACTACAAAAGAGTACAGACCTCAAGTTCGTCATTAAGACCTCCTGGTGACAGAGTTTTAAAATCATGCACACTGGACATTTTTACAGCTGCTATTTTTCTGCAGCCAGTAAACTCCCCAGCATGTTATCCTATGTGCCCATGCACACATAGGCTTTTATCAGCGTTTTTTGACATGGGCATTTTCTGGTTGGAAAAAAAAACAGAACTAGTGGGTTTGAAGGGGAGTTATTCAGCTGTAAAAACTATCTAACTCTGAAAAAAAACTTTACAATTTTCACAGGATCCCCCTTAATATCCATACCAGACCTGAAGGACCTTATATGGATTTTTTTTGCATTTTTTTTATTTTGGTTCGGGGTTCCTTTTAATATTCATACCAGACTCAAAGGGCCTGGTAATGGACTAAGAAGGGAACCCATGCTGTTTTTTTTTCAATTACTTTTATCTGTATTACCGGGACCCGACAATTCATTATAGGCGCGAGTAGTCTTAAATTACTTTTTTTCCTTTAGAAATGTCATTTTGTGCAGGGACTATTCTAAGCATGGGGAAAATGCACTACTTTACAGGCATACTATAGACACCCCCAAGTACGAAATGTAACCACTTCCCTACTGTGCCAATTCTGGCACTTCTTTCCTTCATGTAAAAATCATAATTTTACTCAGAACCCCCAAACATTATATATAATTTTTTAGCAGACACCCTAGGGAATAAAGTGGCGGTCATTGCAACTTTTTATCTCGCACCGTATTTGCGCAATCATTTTTCAAACACCATTTTTTTGGGAGAAAAAAACGGTTTCATTAATTAAATAATAACAAAACAGTAAGGTTAGCCCAATTTTTCTGTATAATTTGAAAGATGATGTTACGCCGAGTAAATAGATACCTAACTTGTCACGCTTTAAAATTGTGCACACTCATGGCTGCAAACTTTGGTCCAGTGCTAGAATTGTTGCATGTGCTTTAACGCACGCGGCCATACCTCACATGTGTGGTTTGAACACCATTTACATATGTGGGCAAGACTTACATGTGTGTTCGCTTCTGAGCGCGAGCTACCGGGGACAGGGGCGTTTAAACTTTTAATTTTTTAATTTTATTTTTAATTTTACTTAATTTTTGTTTTACATTTACATTTTTTTGATCACTTTTATTTCTATTACAAGGAATGTAAACATCCCTTGTAATAGGAATTGTTAGTGACAGGTCCTCTTTATGGAGAGATGTGGGGTCAATAAGACCCAAAAATCTCTCCTTAACCACTTAAGCCCCGGACCAATATGCTGCTAAATGCCCAAAGGCGTTTTTACAATTCGGCACTGCGTCGCTTTAACAGACAATTGCGCGCTCGTGCGACGTGGCTCCCAAACAAAATTGGCGTCCTTTTTTCCCCACAAATAGAGCTTTCTTTTGGTGGTATTTGATCACCTCTGCGTTTTTTTTTTTGCGCTATAAACAAAAATAGAGTGACAATTTTAAAAAAAATGCAATATTTTTTACTTTTTGCTGTAATAAATATCCCCCAAAAACATATATAATTTTTTTTTTCCCTCAGTTTAGGCCAATACGTATTCTTCTACCTATTTTTGGTAAAAAAAAATCGCAATAAGCGTTTATCGATTGGTTTGCGCAAAATTTATAGCGTTTACAAAATAGGGGATATTTTTATTGCATTTTTATTTTATTTTAATTGTTTTACTACTAATGGAGGCGATCAGCGATTTTTTTTCGTGACTGCGACATTATGGCGGACACTTCAGACAATTTTGACACATTTTTGGGACTATTGCCATTTTCACAGCAAAAAATGCATTTAAATTGCATTCTTTATTGTGAAAATGACAGTTGCAGTTTGGGAGTTAACCACAGGGGGCGCTGAACGTGTTAGGATTCACCTAGTGTGTGTTTACAACAGTAGGGGGGTGTGGCTGTAGGTCTGACGTCATCGATTGTGTCTCCCCTATAAAGGGGATGACACGATCAATGCGCCGTCACAGTGAAGCACGGGGAAGCCGTGTTTACATACGGCTCTCCCCGTTGTTCAGCTCCGGGGAGCGATCGCGACGGAGCGGCTATAAACGAATAGCCGCACCGTCCTCCCGGATCGCTCCCCGAGGGAATACGCCCGCCGCGGGGGGGGTCCCGATCGGACCCCCCACCCGCTAGAAGGCAAGGACCTATATATATGCCCTTCTGCCTGTCCGTGCCATTTTGCAGACGTAAATAGTCGTGCGGCGGGTGTTAAGTGGAAAGAAAGAGATCAGGAAAAAAAATCACAGATCTCATGCTGACAGCCGCGATTGTGGCTTTGTTTACTTCCGGGTACCCGGGCGTGAAGTCATAGCGTTGTGCCCGGGCCTCCGATGGTCATACAGATGACCGGTGATGATCTGGTCACCGGAAATCTCTATGTTCCTCATCCGGCGCCGGCTGATTCGTTCTCCGGGCCCCCGATGGCACGGGAGAGCCCAGAAAAGCACCGGATGACACACCCTATAAGAGCGATCAAGCGGCGGCTATGATCATTCTTATGGTGTGCAGAATCGCAAACAGAAAAGAAGGATATCCGAATGATGCCTGTAACTGCAGGCATCATTCAGATATCCACCCTAAAGTCCAGAGCGTCATATGTCATATGTCTCTATGACAATTGGATAGTAGTAGTTACTAGTGAATCTGGAGCTGAGTTCAAGGAGCCGTCCCAGCGGGCTTGCAGCAGAGCGTTAGCAAAGGAATGTAAGGAGATGGTGGCCTGTTCATTCCTGCTGTGGCGGCGTTCGTACCAGCGTGGAGGACTCGGAACCAGAAGTGACGTCAGGGTGTGTCAGATGATGCACCCTGAATTCACCAGTGACTATTCACTTGTCTAAAGACACCCAATGCCTGTTTCTCATAGATGTCATGTGAGTAGCCATTTGGCTGATTATTTTAATGAATTCAGCTTATACTAATATACTGCACTTAGTTTGGCATAAGATTAAAAGTAGGATTGGCGCTACATTAAATAATACATATATGTAAAAGTGCAATGTCCGTAAATATGGGTAATGTTTTTACCCTATGTGATAAAGTGCACCTGTGCTAGTTAGTGAAAAATCATAAATACAGTGAAAATTCAGATAAATACAATAGTGCACGTTAATAAAGAACTTTTGTGCTAAATAAAAATCTTAAGTGCCGCGTGTGGATTATAATTCCTCAATCCAAACGTATACAAATAATCAATTGCAGACTAAAGAATATAAATATATAAATAAATAAAAAAAATAGAAATAAATTAAAAACAGGAGTAAAAATAAATGAAGTGAAAGTGCTTTGTGCTTGGTGAACTTCTAATTTCTTATTTCACACAGTGACCACTTCAAACTGTGCTCCAATGTGGCCCGCACTCACCGGATTTGCACTCCCTCTTGGGGTCTACAGCATTCACAGTGTATGCACTGTGCAGTACTCTGGCAGTGGTATGTCCTGTTGTAATCCTGGTGGTTGCTCCCAATGATTATCTCACTAGATGTCAGTGCACTTTATACACATATATATGGTAATGACTTTGTTATTTCTCAAAATATGTTATTCATTCCTGCTGTGATTGATACAATGTTGAAGCAGTTGCTAATGTTTAACTGTTCACTTGCTGTTTTTTTAACAGGATCATAGTAAATTATACTGAATTAATGGAAATATTACATTTGACCTGTTTTTGATGGAAATATGGGTAGAATTATTCCTGACAATTAACATATTTAACCCATTACCGACATGAATATGCATATAATTATTTTTCTACAAAGGGGATTATGGTGGAATATTGGTTATAAATATACATAGGAATATATTCAACCCATTTCTGATATGAATATGCATATAATTATTTTTCTACAAGAGGATTATGGTGGAATATTGGTTATAAATATACATAGGGATATATTAAACTAATTTCTGATAATAATATGCATATAATTATTTTTCTATAAGGGGATTATGGTGGAATATTGGTTATAAATATACATAGGGATATATTAAACGAATTTCTGATAATAATATGCATATAACTATTTTTCTATAAGGGGATTATGGTGGAATATTGGTTATAAATATACATAGGGATATATTAAACGAATTTCTGATAATAATATGCATATATTATTTTTTTATAAGGGGATTATGGTGGAATATTGGTTATAAATATACATATGAATATATTCAACCCATTTCTGATAATAATATGCACATAATTATTTTTCTATAAGGGGATTATGGTGGAATATTGGTTATAAATATACATAGGGATATATTAAACTAATTTCTGATAATAATATGCATATAATTATTTTTCTATAAGGGGATTATGGTGGAATATTGGTTATAAATATACATAGGGATATATTAAACTAATTTCTGATAATAATATGCATATAATTATTTTTCTATATGGGGATTATGGTGGAATATTGGTTATAAATATACATAGGGATATATTGAACTAATTTCTGATAATAATATGCATATAATTATTTTTCTATAAGGGGATTATGGCGGAATATTGGTTATAAATATACATAGGGATATATTAAACTAATTTCTCATAATATTATGCATATAATTATTTTTCTACAAAGGGATTATGGTGGAATATTGGTTATAAACATACATAGGGATATATTAAACTAATTTCTGATAATAATATGCATATAATTATTTTTCTATAAGGGGATTATGGTGGAATATTGGTTATAAATATACATAGGGATATATTAAACAAATTTCTGATAATAATATGCATATAACTATTTTTCTATAAGGGGATTATGGTGGAATATTGGTTATAAATATACATAGGGATATATTAAACGAATTTCTGATAATAATATGCATATATTATTTTTCTATAAGGGGATTATGGTGGAATATTGGTTATAAATATACATATGAATATATTCAACCCATTTCTGATAATAATATGCACATAATTATTTTTCTATAAGGGGATTATGGTGGAATATTGGTTATAAATATACATAGGGATATATTAAACTAATTTCTGATAATAATATGCATATAATTATTTTTCTATAAGGGGATTATGGTGGAATATTGGTTATAAATATACATAGGGATATATTAAACTAATTTCTGATAATAATATGTATATAATTATTTTTCTATATGGGGATTATGGTGGAATATTGGTTATAAATATACATAGGGATATATTGAACTAATTTCTGATAATAATATGCATATAATTATTTTTCTATAAGGGGATTATGGCGGAATATTGGTTATAAATATACATAGGGATATATTAAACTAATTTCTCATAATATTATGCATATAATTATTTTTCTACAAAGGGATTATGGTGGAATATTGGTTATAAACATACATAGGGATATATTAAACTAATTTCTGATAATAATATGCATATAATTATTTTTCTATAAGGGGATTATGGTAGAATATTGGTTATAAATATACATAGGGATATATTAAACTAATTTCTGATAATAATATGCATATAATTATTTTTCTATAAGGGTATTATGGTGGAATATTGGTTATAAATATACATAGGGATAAATTAAACTAATTTCTCATAATATTATGCATATAATTCTTTTTCTACAAAGGGATTATGGTGGAATATTGGTTATAAATATACATAGGGATATATTAAACTAATTTCTGATAATAATATGCATATAATTATTTTTCTATAAGGGGATTATGGTGGAATATTGGTTATAAATATACATAGGGATATATTAAACTAATTTCTCATAATATTATGCATATAATTATTTTTCTACAAAGGGATTATGGTGGAATATTGGTTATAAATATACATAGGGATATATTAAACGAATTTCTGATAATAATATGTATATAATTATTTTTCTATAAGGGGATTATGGTGGAATATTGGTTATAAATATACATAGGGATATATTAAACGAATTTCTGATAATAATATGCATATAATTAGTTTTCTATAAGGGGATTATGGCGGAATATTGGTTATAAATATACATAGGGATATATTAAACAAATTTCTCATAATATTATGCATATAATTATTTTTCTACAAAGGGATTATGGTGGAATATTGGTTATAAATATACATAGGGATATATTAAACTAATTTCTGATAATAATATGCTTATAATTATTTTTCTATAAGGGGATTATGGTGGAATATTGGTTATAAATATACATAGGGATATATTAAACGAATTTCTGATAATAATATGCATATAACTATTTTTCTATAAGGGGATTATGGTGGAATATTGGTTATAAATATACATAGGGATATATTAAACGAATTTCTGATAATAATATGCATATATTATTTTTCTATAAGGGGATTATGGTGGAATATTGGTTATAAATATACATATGAATATATTCAACCCATTTCTGATAATAATATGCACATAATTATTTTTCTATAAGGGGATTATGGTGGAATATTGGTTATAAATATACATAGGGATATATTAAACTAATTTCTGATAATAATATGCATATAATTATTTTTCTATAAGGGGATTATGGTGGAATATTGGTTATAAATATACATAGGGATATATTAAACTAATTTCTGATAATAATATGTATATAATTATTTTTCTATAAGGGGATTATGGTGGAATATTGGTTATAAATATACATAGGGATATATTGAACTAATTTCTGATAATAATATGCATATAATTATTTTTCTATAAGGGGATTATGGCGGAATATTGGTTATAAATATACATAGGGATATATTAAACTAATTTCTCATAATATTATGCATATAATTATTTTTCTACAAAGGGATTATGGTGGAATATTGGTTATAAACATACATAGGGATATATTAAACTAATTTCTGATAATAATATGCATATAATTATTTTTCTATAAGGGGATTATGGTGGAATATTGGTTATAAATATACATAGGGATATATTAAACGAATTTCTGATAATAATATGCATATAACTATTTTTCTATAAGGGGATTATGGTGGAATATTGGTTATAAATATACATAGGGATATATTAAACGAATTTCTGATAATAATATGCATATATTATTTTTCTATAAAGGGATTATGGTGGAATATTGGTTATAAATATACATATGAATATATTCAACCCATTTCTGATAATAATATGCACATAATTATTTTTCTATAAGGGGATTATGGTGGAATATTGATTATAAATATACATAGGGATATATTAAACTAATTTCTGATAATAATATGCATATAATTATTTTTCTATAAGGGGATTATGGTGGAATATTGGTTATAAATATACATAGGGATATATTAAACTAATTTCTGATAATAATATGTATATAATTATTTTTCTATATGGGGATTATGGTGGAATATTGGTTATAAATATACATAGGGATATATTGAACTAATTTCTGATAATAATATGCATATAATTATTTTTCTATAAGGGGATTATGGTGGAATATTGGTTATAAATATACATAGGGATATATTAAACTAATTTCTCATAATATTATGCATATAATTATTTTTCTACAAAGGGATTATGGTGGAATATTGGTTATAAACATACATAGGGATATATTAAACTAATTTCTGATAATAATATGCATATAATTATTTTTCTATAAGGGGATTATGGTAGAATATTGGTTATAAATATACATAGGGATATATTAAACTAATTTCTGATAATAATATGCATATAATTATTTTTCTATAAGGGGATTATGGTGGAATATTGGTTATAAATATACATAGGGATAAATTAAACTAATTTCTCATAATATTATGCATATAATTCTTTTTCTACAAAGGGATTATGGTGGAATATTGGTTATAAATATACATAGGGATATATTAAACTAATTTCTGATAATAATATGCATATAATTATTTTTCTATAAGGGGATTATGGTGGAATATTGGTTATAAATATACATAGGGATATATTAAACGAATTTCTCATAATATTATGCATATAATTATTTTTCTACAAAGGGATTATGGTGGAATATTGGTTATAAATATACATAGGGATATATTAAACGAATTTCTGATAATAATATGTATATAATTATTTTTCTATAAGGGGATTATGGTGGAATATTGGTTATAAATATACATAGGGATATATTAAACGAATTTCTGATAATAATATGCATATAATTATTTTTCTATAAGGGGATTATGGCGGAATATTGGTTATAAATATACATAGGGATATATTAAACAAATTTCTCATAATATTATGCATATAATTATTTTTCTACAAAGGGATTATGGTGGAATATTGGTTATAAATATACATAGGGATATATTAAACTAATTTCTGATAATAATATGCTTATAATTATTTTTCTATAAGGGGATTATGGTGGAATATTGGTTATAAATATACATAGGGATATATTAAACGAATTTCTGATAATAATATGCATATAACTATTTTTCTATAAGGGGATTATGGTGGAATATTGGTTATAAATATACATAGGGATATATTAAACGAATTTCTGATAATAATATGCATATATTATTTTTCTATAAGGGGATTATGGTGGAATATTGGTTATAAATATACATATGAATATATTCAACCCATTTCTGATAATAATATGCACATAATTATTTTTCTATAAGGGGATTATGGTGGAATATTGGTTATAAATATACATAGGGATATATTAAACTAATTTCTGATAATAATATGCATATAATTATTTTTCTATAAGGGGATTATGGTGGAATATTGGTTATAAATATACATAGGGATATATTAAACTAATTTCTGATAATAATATGCATATAATTATTTTTCTATATGGGGATTATGGTGGAATATTGGTTATAAATATACATAGGGATATATTGAACTAATTTCTGATAATAATATGCATATAATTATTTTTCTATAAGGGGATTATGGCGGAATATTGGTTATAAATATACATAGGGATATATTAAACTAATTTCTCATAATATTATGCATATAATTATTTTTCTACAAAGGGATTATGGTGGAATATTGGTTATAAACATACATAGGGATATATTAAACTAATTTCTGATAATAATATGCATATAATTATTTTTCTATAAGGGGATTATGGTGGAATATTGGTTATAAATATACATAGGGATATATTAAACGAATTTCTGATAATAATATGCATATAACTATTTTTCTATAAGGGGATTATGGTGGAATATTGGTTATAAATATACATAGGGATATATTAAACGAATTTCTGATAATAATATGCATATATTATTTTTCTATAAGGGGATTATGGTGGAATATTGGTTATAAATATACATATGAATATATTCAACCCATTTCTGATAATAATATGCACATAATTATTTTTCTATAAGGGGATTATGGTGGAATATTGATTATAAATATACATAGGGATATATTAAACTAATTTCTGATAATAATATGCATATAATTATTTTTCTATAAGGGGATTATGGTGGAATATTGGTTATAAATATACATAGGGATATATTAAACTAATTTCTGATAATAATATGTATATAATTATTTTTCTATATGGGGATTATGGTGGAATATTGGTTATAAATATACATAGGGATATATTGAACTAATTTCTGATAATAATATGCATATAATTATTTTTCTATAAGGGGATTATGGCGGAATATTGGTTATAAATATACATAGGGATATATTAAACTAATTTCTCATAATATTATGCATATAATTATTTTTCTACAAAGGGATTATGGTGGAATATTGGTTATAAACATACATAGGGATATATTAAACTAATTTCTGATAATAATATGCATATAATTATTTTTCTATAAGGGGATTATGGTAGAATATTGGTTATAAATATACATAGGGATATATTAAACTAATTTCTGATAATAATATGCATATAATTATTTTTCTATAAGGGGATTATGGTGGAATATTGGTTATAAATATACATAGGGATAAATTAAACTAATTTCTCATAATATTATGCATATAATTCTTTTTCTACAAAGGGATTATGGTGGAATATTGGTTATAAATATACATAGGGATATATTAAACTAATTTCTGATAATAATATGCATATAATTATTTTTCTATAAGGGGATTATGGTGAAATATTGGTTATAAATATACATAGGGATATATTAAACGAATTTCTCATAATATTATGCATATAATTATTTTTCTACAAAGGGATTATGGTGGAATATTGGTTATAAATATACATAGGGATATATTAAACGAATTTCTGATAATAATATGTATATAATTATTTTTCTATAAGGGGATTATGGTGGAATATTGGTTATAAATATACATAGGGATATATTAAACGAATTTCTGATAATAATATGCATATAATTATTTTTCTATAAGGGGATTATGGCGGAATATTGGTTATAAATATACATAGGGATATATTAAACAAATTTCTCATAATATTATGCATATAATTATTTTTCTACAAAGGGATTATGGTGGAATATTGGTTATAAATATACATAGGGATATATTAAACTAATTTCTGATAATAATATGCTTATAATTATTTTTCTATAAGGGGATTATGGTGGAATATTGGTTATAAATATACATAGGAATATATTCAACCCATTTCTGATATGAATATGCATATAATTATGTTTCTACAAGAGCATTATGGTGGAATGTTGGTTATAAATATACATAGGGATATATTAAACTAATTTCTGATAATAATATGCATATAATTATTTTTCTATAAGGGGATTATGGCGGAATATTGGTTATAAATATACATAGGGATATATTAAACAAATTTCTCATAATATTATGCATATAATTATTTTTCTACAAAGGGATTATGGTGGAAAATTGGTTATAAATATACATAGGGATATATTAAACTAATTTCTGATAATAATATGCTTATAATTATTTTTCTATAAGGGGATTATGGTGGAATATTGGTTATAAATATACATAGGGATATATTAAACGAATTTCTGATAATAATATGCATATAACTATTTTTCTATAAGGGGATTATGGTGGAATATTGGTTATAAATATACATAGGGATATATTAAACGAATTTCTGATAATAATATGCATATATTATTTTTCTATAAGGGGATTATGGTGGAATATTGGTTATAAATATACATATGAATATATTCAACCCATTTCTGATAATAATATGCATATAATTATTTTTCTATAAGGGGATTATGGTGGAATATTGGTTATAAATATACATAGGGATATATTAAACTAATTTCTGATAATAATATGCATATAATTATTTTTCTATAAGGGGATTATGGTGGAATATTGGTTATAAATATACATAGGGATATATTAAACTAATTTCTGATAATAATATGCATATAATTATTTTTCTATATGGGGATTATGGTGGAATATTGGTTATAAATATACATAGGGATATATTGAACTAATTTCTGATAATAATATGCATATAATTATTTTTCTATAAGGGGATTATGGCGGAATATTGGTTATAAATATACATAGGGATATATTAAACTAATTTCTCATAATATTATGCATATAATTATTTTTCTACAAAGGGATTATGGTGGAATATTGGTTATAAACATACATAGGGATATATTAAACTAATTTCTGATAATAATATGCATATAATTATTTTTCTATAAGGGGATTATGGTGGAATATTGGTTATAAATATACATAGGGATATATTAAACGAATTTCTGATAATAATATGCATATAACTATTTTTCTATAAGGGGATTATGGTGGAATATTGGTTATAAATATACATAGGGATATATTAAACGAATTTCTGATAATAATATGCATATATTATTTTTTTATAAGGGGATTATGGTGGAATATTGGTTATAAATATACATATGAATATATTCAACCCATTTCTGATAATAATATGCACATAATTATTTTTCTATAAGGGGATTATGGTGGAATATTGATTATAAATATACATAGGGATATATTAAACTAATTTCTGATAATAATATGCATATAATTATTTTTCTATAAGGGGATTATGGTGGAATATTGGTTATAAATATACATAGGGATATATTAAACTAATTTCTGATAATAATATGCATATAATTATTTTTCTATATGGGGATTATGGTGGAATATTGGTTATAAATATACATAGGGATATATTGAACTAATTTCTGATAATAATATGCATATAATTATTTTTCTATAAGGGGATTATGGCGGAATATTGGTTATAAATATACATAGGGATATATTAAACTAATTTCTCATAATATTATGCATATAATTATTTTTCTACAAAGGGATTATGGTGGAATATTGGTTATAAACATACATAGGGATATATTAAACTAATTTCTGATAATAATATGCATATAATTATTTTTCTATAAGGGGATTATGGTAGAATATTGGTTATAAATATACATAGGGATATATTAAACTAATTTCTGATAACAATATGCATATAATTATTTTTCTATAAGGGGATTATGGTGGAATATTGGTTATAAATATACATAGGGATAAATTAAACTAATTTCTCAAATTATTATGCATATAATTCTTTTTCTACAAAGGGATTATGGTGGAATATTGGTTATAAATATACATAGGGATATATTAAACTAATTTCTGATAATAATATGCATATAATTATTTTTCTATAAGGGGATTATGGTGGAATATTGGTTATAAATATACATAGGGATATATTAAACTAATTTCTCATAATATTATGCATATAATTATTTTTCTACAAAGGGATTATGGTGGAATATTGGTTATAAATATACATAGGGATATATTAAACGAATTTCTGATAATAATATGTATATAATTATTTTTCTATAAGGGGATTATGGTGGAATATTGGTTATAAATATACATAGGGATATATTAAACGAATTTCTGATAATAATATGCATATAATTATTTTTCTATAAGGGGATTATGGCGGAATATTGGTTATAAATATACATAGGGATATATTAAACAAATTTCTCATAATATTATGCATATAATTATTTTTCTACAAAGGGATTATGGTGGAATATTGGTTATAAATATACATAGGGATATATTAAACTAATTTCTGATAATAATATGCTTATAATTATTTTTCTATAAGGGGATTATGGTGGAATATTGGTTATAAATATACATAGGAATATATTCAACCCATTTCTGATATGAATATGCATATAATTATGTTTCTACAAGAGCATTATGGTGGAATATTGGTTATAAATATACATAGGGATATATTAAACTAATTTCTGGTAATAATATGCATATAATTATTTTTCTACAGGGGGATTATGGTGGAATATTGGTTATAAATATACATAGGGATATTTTAAACCCATTTCTGATATGAATATGCATATAATTATTTTTCTACAAAGGGGATTATGGTGGAATATTGGTTATAAATATACATAGGGATATATTAAACTAATTTCTGATAATAATATGCATATAATTATTTTTCTACAAGGGGATTATGGTGGAATATTGGTTATAAATATACATAGGGATATATTAAACCCATTTCTCATATGAATATGCATATAATTATTTTTCTACAAAGGGGATTATGGTGGAATATTGGTTATAAATATACATAGGGATATATTAAACCAATTTCTGATAATAATATGCATATAATTATTTTTCTACAAGGGGATTATGGTGGAACATTGGTTATAAATATACATAGGTTTATATTAAACCCATTTCTGATAATATTATCGCAGACCTCCTCAAGACCCGTAAGGGAGGAGTAGGTTGGACCGCTACCCCTCTATCAGGTAATAACTGAGGCAACCGCCTAAGAGGCTGACCAACTACTACCCCCGAGTGGGGATCCGGCTCACACGCAGTTGCAGAGGGAGGTGCACTACGTCTGCTCCTGTCCCTCAGACCGCCTATTATGGCTTTGTAGCAGGGGGGTCCTGCCATATAAAACAATTTGTTATCATCGTAAGAAAAAAAACACCCCCCAGGGGTTGCTCGTCTCCCAGGAGATCCTACAGGGAAAGACCTGCCCCTAACTTGGACGACGTCTGTCCCCCAAGCCCCCTGGGCGCGTAGCATCCAAATTAGTAAGGTAACAATTTGGAGCTCAATAATGTTTATACAATATGTTATAAGCTATTAATTATATCAACAGAAACTATTCAACACAAAAAAGTAGCAGAGAAGAAGAAAAAAAGCAAACTGGAAATAATGTAAGACCGGAATGGCCAGGAAGGGTGCACGGCATAGGTCTTCACTGCCCGGGCCCTCCCCCTGATTCGGACAACTGATGTTCCATATTCATTTGTATCAATAAGGAGGTGATCATTGCCAAATGTTGGCCCATCTATAGGTACTGTTATATCCTGGAAATGCCGTTGTCTGATATCCAAATATATAATTATAATCTGAGAACAGTGGGCCAGATTCACGTAGAGCGGCGCAAAATTAGTTTGTCCTAACGTATGTCAGTTAAGTTAAGGCGGCTGAATTTTGTGACGTAAGTGCCGTATCCACAGAGCATTTGCGCCCAAATGTGCGCCAGCGTAACGTAAATACTGAGGCGTAAGGCGGGGTTATTGCAAGTGGGAAGGAAGTGGGCGTGCTCCATTGAAATGAGCCGTGACCCCATGCATTTGAAGGGCCAGCCGTACTGCGCATGCGCGCACGAATCTGCACCTCACTGGGCATGCTCAGAACTCGGCTCGGCGCAATCAGTGAGATAGGAAAAAGGCCAAGCGTACTTAGTTTGAGAATCGCCCTGTGTATAAATGGCCCCAGACAAACGCACTTCCATTGCAAAAGTACATCCCTGTGTTCCCTTCCTAAAGCAAGTGTCTTTTGCTCTGTTGTCTGTTGCCGTTTGTTGGTGAGTGAGTGTATTGTTAGATTAAAGAGTTGTATAAGTAGGAGATTGTAGTAGGTGTTTGTTTTTGCTGTGTTTGTTTTTGAGTTTGTATTAGCTGTCTGCTTGTTTTGTTTGATTTTGGTGTCTTGGGTTTGCTGTTTGATTTTTGTGTGTGTTTGTTCTGTGTGTATCTGTGTCTGTTTGTTCTGTGTTTTTGTGTGTGTTTGTTCTGTGTGTATTTGTGTTTGTTTGTTGTGTTTGTTTTTGGTGTGTGTTTGGTGTTGAGTGTTGGGTGAGATGGCACCAAAGAGACGTAAGTTAAATTTTTCTGTGAGAGAAAAGCAAATACTTGCAAGGGCCATCACCCGATATGGGCGTTATGTGCATGGCCCTGAGAGCTGGAACATCACCCCGGCCAGGAAGAAGGCGATCCTTCAGCAAATTACTGACGAGATCAATGCGGGGGGGGAGACGAGGACCCCCAGTGGGATAGCTAAGAAGATCAATGATCTCAGGAGCCTGGTCCGTGACAAGATGGCCAAGATAAATGCCCATGCCACGGGCACTGGAGGAGGACCACCCTGCTCCGTCAGGCTGACTGAGGAGGAGTGGGCAGTGGCCCGGTGCTTCCATAGCCAGCAGGTGGTTGGCCTGCCTGGCTTTGATTCCGAGGAGGCTGTGAGGACAGGTAATTTATTTTCCTATCTGGTGAGTAGCATGTGTGGGTGGGGGAAGGGAATATGTGCCAAGTGTGTGGATCCTCCAACCTGTGTATGTTTTGTGTCCTCCACAGATGGCCAGGAGATTGCTGGTCCATCAGGCCAGTCTGCACCAACCCCTGGACAACAGGCTGCAGAAGAGCCCCAAGAAGGGCAGGAGTCCTCAGGGGAGGGGAGTGGCCACACCTCACCTCAGGAGGAGGTTGAGGGGGGAGGATGAGGATGATCGGATGGACCTTGCCAGGGAAATCCTTTTGGCTTCGGATGTGGTTCCCCCTGAGGCTACCCCTGAGGCTACCCCTGAGGCTGGCAGCAGTCAGGCCTCCATCAGGGGTAGCCCCTCCCACTCCTCCCCCAACAGGGCTCCCGCCCCAAGGGTCTCTCTCTCCCCTCCTCCCAGGCCACAAGCCTCAGCTGCAGGCAGGAAGGCTACCCAGAAGACCAGGGGGGTGGCCGAGTGTCTGCCGGCCAATCTGCAGAGGGACCAGGCCCGGCAGACCCAACATCTGGGTCAGGTCAACCGGACTTTGGCCCAGATGGAGGACAGCCTGGCCTCAATTAAGGACTCGGTCAGTGAAATGGGCACAAACTCCTTGGCGGTCATAACATGCATTTGTGACCTGCAGACCGCCACAGCAGGCGTGGCCCTGGAGATGAGTGCCCTGACCCAGGCAGTCCACGCAAACACCCAGGCTGTCCAGGCAAATACGGCTGCCCTCACTGTGGGTCTGAACAGAATTGCAGTGGCCTTGGAGGGCAGGCCAGCAGAAGGACAGTCACCAGGGGAGGCTCCTCCTTCCCCTGGTTGGCCGTGGCCATGGCATTCCCAGGCGTAGCTCACGCTGCCGCTGTTAATTTTGGTTGTACGTTTGTTTTTTATTTTTATTATTTTTTAAATTATACTGTGATTATGATTTGTTTTATGTGTGTGAATGATGTATGAATGTGGGGGTGACATTCCTGGTGAAAAAGGGTGTCACCCTCAGTTTTGGTGGAGTAGGGATCCCAGGACCAGGGAGAAGTGATCCCAGGTCCGTGTGAAAGGTGTATGAATGTACAGTAACATAATTGGAGCCGTGGCGGGGCGTTACTGCTCCCTAATACCATGTGGTTTTCTTGGGTCTAATCCAATTAGATGTGCATGTGATGTGTCTGTGATCACAGTGGGTGTGCATGCATGCATTCTCATTGTGACATGATTAATGTGTGTGTTTACTGTGCAAAGATGCATTCTGCGAGGCGTCTCCTGGCTGCTGTTCCCTCAGAAGACGGGGTACCCTGGGTTCCTAAAGTCACTAGTATAGCTCTGAGCATGGATGCCCCTGGCATGTTGGCATACAGATTGTTGTCCTGCAAGTGTGTGTGCTCAGCTCTTCCCTAACGGTGTTGCTTTAGCTGACATTTACACGGCTGGTGTAAAGTTAGGGCAGCTTTTATAAGGTGTAATTTTACACCATGAAACTAGCAGATGCGCACAGGGCGTAGCCTACGCCGCACAAGCGTACTTTTGTGGATCGCCGTATCTCCCTCATTTGCATATTAGCATAGAAAAACAATGGTGTGTCTAGCGTATTTTGCGCTATAAAATGCGCCGGTGTAATCGTTTTACGTCGGACGGAAAAATCTGGTTTTCAGGCGTATCTCGTTTTGAAGATGTGTTCCCAGTATATGGAAGCAGCAATACCCACCAGTGGTGTCAGTGGTTTGCAAGGGTGTGCGATATACAGCGGATGGAACATCTTACAGCTGCCTTAGGGCAAAGGGAGGAGGAACACAACACTCGCAGGACACATTGGGATCTGGTCTGATTCTCGGACGAATGTAAGTTCTACATTTGAGGAACTCGTCTCAGGAAAATTTGATACCTAGGGCCGTCGACCTCGCCAGAGCTTCTCACCCCCCCCTCCACTCTCATTTACCCTTTACTGTTCCCCCTTTACCATTCTATTCCCCACCGACACCATTGGTGTCGACCACTTCTTCCTTTTTCCCTTTACAGATAAAAATTCCCTCAGTTTGCATAATCCTTTGGTACTGTTCCTGGGAAACCAGGGCCGAGAGCAACACCCTACAAGAGCCACACTGTTTAGGCATAGTCTGCTAAATTACAATGGCTCAGTACCTGCCAATAGGGATTAAGTTTGCTTTACCCATTAGGTTATATTACTTTTTCTCTATCAATCTCATTTACATATGTTCTATAAAACTAACCATCTTCCTGGTTTGGAGGTTCCCCCCATTATTCAGGTTGAAATGAAGGATGTGCTGTTGTGGAGTCTTTAAACCACAGTCTACACTACTGCTCTCTCATAACCACTGTAAAGGAACCTTACCGATTGTCTCATTAATGTACATAGACCTTTTTGACAAGTTATAACATTATAAGATGTTGGTTGACATTTGTGATGCCATACTATTTTGTACAATTTGCTTATCTTAAATAAAGATTAAAAAAAAAATGTGTCTTGTCAAGTGTAACCCCCGATATTCCACCCATAATACCAATGCAGAAAAACAATTATACACATAATCTTTTCAGAAACAGGTTAACTATATTGTTTGTTGAATTTAAAGGATGTTTGAAGGTTTGTTAAAAAAAAAAACACACATGTCATACTAACCTCCTATATGCAGTTATTTTTGCAAAGAGTGGTCCCGATCCTCCTCTTCTTGGGTCCTTCAGTAGTGCTGCTGGCTCCCACTCTTCTTGAGGGCCCCATTGGAGAAGCGCTCTCCTCTTGGGACACTCGTGCGGGCGCGCTCCCGTGTCCTGCTGCTGCGTCCATTGTCACAGACGGCAGGACTCGACAACATCCCCTGGCTCTAGCGTCATTAGATTTGAAAGACAACAGCGGGAGCCAATGGCTGCGCTGCTATCAATCTATCAAATCATGACCGAGACACTGGCTGGAGCTGGTGTGCTCGTCCCTGTCGCTGGAAAGACCAGGTCCAGGTATGTAAAAGAGGGGCTATGGGGGGCAGCTGCATCACAGACGGTTTTTCACCTTAATGCATAGAATGCAAACCTTGAGGGTTTACAATCCCTTTAAGCATGAGATTTCCCTCCACAATAGATAAATATATATATATATATATATATATATATATATATATATATATATATATATATATATATATATAAAAAGTATATGAACCCATATTCTTATCAAAGTCCGGTCAAATTTATTTTTTGTAGGGAAGTTCAATTTCTATCACCCGACACCCAGGACATGCAGTTCTGGGCGCCAGGCAAGCATTTTTATTTTTCCACTTAGCCTGCTGCGGGCAAGGTTTATAGCCAAAGGTCAACTCTCTTGTAAAAGCAATCCAAGCAGCTAACTAGCCACTTGATCTCTTTTACAAGCAACAGGATTTTGTTAGGATCAAATGCTGTCAAGGGCAGAGGAGAGTTCTGGGGTCTCCAAAAAGAGTATCTGTCACTGCCTATGATTGTCAAATGGTATGTTTACATTATTTGTGACAGCAATAAAAGTGATTAAAAAAAATTGAAATTTTATTTAAAGTGACAGTGTAAAAGAAAAACAAATAATGAATAACATTTTAAAAGCACTCCAATCCTGCATGCTCATGAGCAAAGACAAATACATGCGTCAGCACAGCACACACGCAAAGAACGATTAACTTACACATCTGAGGTATCACTACGAACGTCAAATCACGGACGGTAATTCTAGGACCGGACATTCTGTGTAAACCTAAAGTGGTAAACTGTAAAGGCATTTAAAGCGCTCCCTATGGCTAATAACATTAACATGCAAAAAATTATTATATGCATATTCATATCGGAAATGGGTTTAATATATTTCTATGTATATTTATAACCAATATTCCACCCATAATCCCCTTGTAGAAAAAAAATTATATGCATATTCATATCCGAAATGGGTTTAACATATTCCTATGTATAACCAATATTCCACCATAATCCCCTTGTAGAAAAATAATTATATGCATATTATTATCAGAAATTAGTTTATTATATCCCTATGTATATTTATAACCAATATTCCACCATAATCCCCTTGTAGAAAACGAATTATATGCATATTCATATCAGAAATGGGTTGAATATATTCCTATGTATATTTATAACCAATATTCCACCATAATCCCCTTATAGAAAAATAATTATATGCATATTATTATCAGAAATTAGTTTAATATATCCCTATGTATATTTATAACCAATATTCCACCATAATCCCCTTATAGAAAAATAATTATATGCATATTATTATAAGAAATTAGTTTAATATATCCCTATGTATATTTATAACCAATGTTCCACCATAATCCCCTTATAGAAAAAATTATTATATGCATATTATTATCAGAAATTAGTTTAATATATCCCTATGTATATTTATAACCAATATTCCACCATAATCCCCTTATAGAAAACTAATTATATGCATATTATTATCAGAAATTAGTTTAATATATCCCTATGTATATTTATAACCAATATTCCACCATAATCCCTTTGTAGAAAAATAATTATATGCATAATATTATGAGAAATTAGTTTAATATATCCCTATGTATATTTATAACCAATATTCCACCATAATCCCCTTATAGAAAAATAATTATATGCATATTATTATCAGAAATTAGTTTAATATATCCCTATGTATATTTATAACCAATGTTCCACCATAATCCCTTTATAGAAAAATAATTGTATGCATATTATTATCAGAAATTAGTTTAATATATCCCTATGTATATTTATAACCAATATTCCACCATTAATATGTTAATTGTCAGGAGTTAACATAATAATTCTACCCATATTTCCATCAAAAACAGGTCAAATGTAATTTTTCCATTAATTCAGTATAATTTACTATGATCCTGTTAAAAAAACAGCAAGTGAACAGTTAAACATTAGCAACTGCTTCAACAATGTATCAATCACAGCAGGAATGAATAACATATTTTGAGAAATAAGAAAGTCATTACCATATATATGTGTATAAAGTGCACTGACATCTAGTGAGAGTTCTCAGTATTGCAGCCAATAATCCAATCATCCCATCATCCCAATATGCAGTTTAGTACGTCCCAAAAAAGGGGTCCCAGATAGTGTAGTACCATTTTAAAATGTTTAACTTTTATTTTAGTCAAATGAGTACTCACAATTCAGCAGTTTTTTCAGAGTATATCATTTATATATAAAACCAGGAAGTGTTGTGGCGTTCTGTCGGATCGCTCGACCGGTTTTGTCGACCTGACGTCATCAAGGAGCGTCCTGAATGACCACAACCACCTCCCTTTTATCACAACATTGCGTCCTGTGTGTCGGCAGTCATTTTTGGTGTGATTTGAAGACAGGAGCTTATCCACTCTAGTGGATGTGACCGGCTGCCATGTTTGGTAAACGAATGGGGACCGAAGTCCATATATTACAGCAGATGCGATACAGACACCGCTGCCATTTTGCCTTGGTCATAAAAGACTGTAGCCTGATTTCCCTTGTTCTTAGGATCATATTTACCCTCAGGACGCAATGTGTTTCTTATTTACTTGCAGCTTCTAAAAACATCGCATTAAATGGGGAGAACAATTTATATCATATATGTATAAAATTATGTATTTAAAAAGGAGAATATATGTGTTTAAAAACGGAGCATATGTATTTAAAAACGGAAAGAAGTGTTGCTGGAATGACATCTTACTAGAAGGGATTACTGGCAGTGAAAATAGATAAAAGTGCAATAATGTTTGCACAATGTATTTGGGGGCACCACTTAACTAACATTATTGGTGATATAAAATATAAATAAAGAATTGGGAAATTCGTCTGTTTATGTATCCTGTACATGAAATTAGGATTAGCATTAGTATGGTCCCCCTAGTGGTAGAATATATGTATGTTATGCCTATTCTAGGAAAATGAAGTAAACCTATATAAAATAGAGGGGCAGATCCACATAGAATTACATCCGCGCAGCGTATCAGAGATACGCTACGCCGCCGTACCTTACCTGGCTTTAGTTCGAATCCTCAGCGATTTTGCGCCGTAAGTTACGGCGGCGTAGTGTATTTCTGGCGGCGGAATTCAAATCGGCGATTAGGGGGCGCGACTGCGCATGTGTCGTCCTGAAATTTCCCGCCGTGCATTGCGCTAAATGGCGTCGCTAGGACGTCATTTTTTTAACTTAGACGTGAGTTACGTCCATCCCTATTCACGGACGACTTACGCAAAAAAAAAAAATTCAAATTTTTACGCGGGAACGACGGCCATACTTAACATGGCAAGTCTATCTATACGCCGCAAAATACCAGCTTTAACTATACGCCGGAAAAAGCAGACTACAGACAACGTTAGAAAATGCGACGGCCGCGCGTACGTTCGTGGATAGACGGAATTAGCTAATTTGCATACCCAATGCGGAAAACGACGCAAACTCCACCCAGCGGGCGCCGAAGTATTGCATCTAAGATCCGAAGGCGTACGAAGCCGTACGCCTGTCGGATCTTACCCAAATGCAGTTGTATCTTGGTTTAAAGATTCAAACTAAAGATACGACGCGGGTAATTCGAAAGTACGCCGGCGTATCAGTTGATACGCCGGCGTACTTGCTCTGTGGATCTGGCCCAGAATGCCTATAGATAGACAATATAGATTTTTTAGAAATGTGTATGTGTATTAAAACATATGGAGGATATTAGGCATGTAAGGAGATATTAGGAAAAATAGGAAAAATATATTTGAAAGTTAAGGCTTGATTTTAAAACGTAGTTTTAAAAATAAGGATATCATTTTTTATTTTATTTTTTAGGTCTATGTTCAAGCCTGAGGGCTGGAGGGTCTCTTATTATCTCCCCTCCAGTGTCCCTTGATCTTGTCTATTCCGTAGAATGTCATACATGTGGGATCTCTATTGTGATAGTCTCTAAAATGTCTCGAGACACTGTGTTTATTGAATCCCTTTTTTATATTGAAGATATGTTCCCGGATCCTGACATGTAACTCTCTAGTTGTTCTTCCAACATATTGTTTCTGACATGGGCACTCTAGGGCCCCGTACACACGAGAGGATCGATCCGCTGAAATTTATCCGGGCCGATGGATTTCCAGCGGATCAAAATTTCTTAGCATGCTAAGAAATCTATCCGCTGGAATCCAGTCCAGCGGATTGATCCGCTGGTCTGTACAGACTCAGCGGATCAATCCGTCCGATTCCATCCCTCGCATGCGTCGTAATGATTCGACGCATGCGTGGAAGTCCTTATATTACAGCGTCGCGCACTTTGCCGCATCATCATCGTGGCGACGGCGCGACACGTCACCGCGGAGGGAATTCCGCAGGGATTTTGATCTCATGGTTAGTACAACCATGAGATCAAAATCCGCCAGAGGACCGTTTCCGCGGATCGATCCTCTCGTGTGTACTAGGCATTGGACATACGTTAGAGATAGCATTTGGACTTCCCATTATCCCAAGCATAGGCCTGAACATACCCTAATCACCCTGTGCTACGCAGATTCCCCCTGCTGCATGGCTGCAGAGAAAGGGACTGGGAAATCTTTGTCCTCAGTCTCTTTCTCAAAAGAAAGACATCAGGGGTCTATTTAGATATTTCACCAAAGCCCCCCAATAGGGCTCCTAAATTTAAAAAAATGCTGTAAAAAATAATAAAAAATGAAATTGGAAAAAAGTTAAAAAATAAAATAAAAATAAACTACTGACACCAATCTCTGCCCTACTGACACCATCCACTGCTCTACAGACACCAACCTCTGCCCTATACTGACATCGTCCACTGCTCTACTGACACTGTGCATCGCCCTACTGCTACACGCATGTGTGTTTAAGCTTTGGGGTGCATACCCTAATGCAATCGGCTGCACACACCTATGATCCCAAGTGCTCTGCATTACAGCATATGAAATTGTTCTCCTGCTCCCTGATTGGTCCTCTCCTCTGCTGATAGGAAGGGGGGGTTGAGTGGGGAGAGAAGTCTCACACAGAGCTGCAGCACAGCCAGCATGAGCATATCCGGGGGAGAGGGAGGCAGAGGAATCGGCAGCTACATGAAACAGCCGGCAGTTGCTTATACATGTTTTTTATTTTCAAAATTTGTCTTTAACTCATTAGATTGACTACAAGAGATGCGTTATGTTTTGCCCTTAAGTATTGTTATGTCCTATAAATTCAGTTTGTTATTGTTATACAGCAGTTGTTTGCTATATATGATAAATTCTAGCTATGAAAAAATATACTACTAATATATATCCCTATACTATTTCTAAGTGCAGAAGCTCGACTTCCAGGACCAATACCTGAGATTTGCAATTACTTTGTCAAAAATATATTAAAGGTGAAATGATGTATCCCAAGCTTTTGGTTGCCAATACAAGCACTTTAAATGAAAATGTGGATCATATTAATACTGGTCTGATTTTAACAGATTTCATTCAACTGTATTTGGAGGAATTTAATTTTAAATAGATGTCATATTGAAGTGGTATACTAGATGGTGACTTTCAGCTGTATAAACAAAGCTTTCCGGAATCAAGTTTTATGACATATGGAATGAATCCAGGCAATCATTTGCTAGTAAAATATGAATAAGCAAAATAAATACCATACAATTGTTATTTTTATTTATTTGTTTATTTTATTTTAAAAAGAGGGTGAACTGCTCTACATTTTGCTTGTTAGTGAGATTTTCCCTTACTTTCTGTCCTGTGGACTCAACAGCAGGTGAAAGTATATCTTTCCAATGGGATATACCCTTTTAGACAGTAGTGAACAGTAGTGGACAAATCTGGATGGAATCGATTTGCCAAGAAATCAGTTAGGCTCCGTACACACGACCGAGTTTCTCGGCAGAATTCAGCCAGAAACTCGGTCGGAGCTGGATTCTGCCGAGAAACTCGGTCGTGTGTACACTTTTCAGCGAGGAACCCGTCGAGGAACTCGTCGGGCCGAAAAGAGAACATGTTCTCTATTTCCTCGTTGTTCAATGAGGAAAGTCGGCCCGCCGAGCTCCTCGGCGGCTTCCACACTGAACTCGACGAGGAACTCGATGTGTTTGGCACGTCGAGTTCCTCGGTCGTGTGTACGGGGCCTTAAAGGATAAGTAAGAGCAACAATTCTAGGGCCATAGTTCATGGTTAACTCTAAACTGATAATATGATATAATATGATAATATGAAAAGGCTTTTTAAAGTGTAACCTATGGATAATTGTAGGTGCTTGAAACAACTCCATCTTTTGTATTTGACCAAAAACAGGTGTAATATTGTGGGGTTCAGTTACTAATCATGGAGAGTGCAAATACTGATGTAGCTGTGCATTGTAGCCCATCAGCTTCTAACTTCAGCTGGTTCAATGAAGCTTTGACAAAAAGAAAAAAACAACCTGGAAGCTGATTGGTTTCTACTGTATGCAGAGATGCACAAGATATTACATGCTCCAGTTTTAGTAAATTAACCCCTGTGTTTGTTTGCAATCAAACTCATTTTAGGTGCATTTTTTCCTGAAAATTTGTGTTTGATAAATAACTGCACAAATGTTGTGTGACACAAAATTACAGCTACCACCATCGTATTCTCCAGGGTCTCTGCTTTTATAAAATATATTATTTTTGGGAGGTTTACAGTAATCTCTAGCAAAAAACTGAGATTTTAACATGTGTGCCAAAAATGAAAAGAACAATGGGTAGACAAGTGGCTAAAGGCTGCTTAAAAATTACTGTCAGTCACTGGAAGGTCACATGGGATGCCAAATAATTTTGGGTGAAATAAAAAATAATAGAAAACACTGTAGGCTGAAATAAAGCATGCATGCAGTAAGAATGATGGGATGGAAACAAGTTCAGTTTGCAGGAAATTCAGCAAACCCAGCAGAAAGTCCACAAACCCTAAGCATAGTGCCAAATCCAAGTCTTTTTTAAATTCTTAAAGTGGAGGTTCACCCGGAAATGTTAATTTTTAACCTTAGATTGATGCTCATTTTGTCTAGGGGAATCGGGTAGTTTTTTTTAAATCAAAGCCGTACTTACCGTTTTAGAGATGCATCTTCTCCGCCGCTTCCGGGTATGGGCTGCGGGACTGGGCGTTCCTACTTGACAGGCTTGACAGGCTTCCGACGGTCACATCTATCGCGTCACGATTTTCCGAAAGTAGCCGAACGTCGGTGCGCAGGCGCCGTATAGAGCCGCACCGACATTCGGCTTCTTTCGGCTACTCGTGGCGCGATAGATGCGACCGTCGGAAGCCTGTCAATTGAGTAGGAACGCCCAGCCCCGAAGACCATACCCGGAAGCGGCGGAGAAGATGCATCTCTAAAACGGTAAGTACGGCTTCGATTTTAAAAAAACTACCCGATTCCCCTAGACAAAATGAGCATCAATCTAAGGTTAAAAATTTTTTTTGGGGTGAACTCCCACTTTAAGCTGGCCATACACTTTACCATTTGATTGCACAATTATCTTTAGATCTACCAAAATTATATAATATAAGTATCTATTCTAACAGTTCAATTTGAATTTGTACCCAATCCGGTGGGCCTTAATCATAGGTGTGCACAGCCTATTGCATTAGGAGATGCACCCCAAAGCTCAAACACACGCTACTGATCACTCACTGTGACCATTTAGAAAAGGAAGGGGTCAGTAAATTACATATTTACCGCCCTCTTTCCCCCCTCATCCTAAACAATCCCCCTGTGTGTGCCCACAGCAGCCAGTGGGAGAGGAGAAGAGGAAAGCTGGCAGCGCTGTGGGGGAAATGGGGGGGGGGCATATAGTGGGAACCTGTGCTGCACAGAGTGATTAGGATGTGCCTGGGTGCACGCCTATGGCCTTACTACATGGCAGCTCATCAGATTTGAATGTGTATTGCCAGCCTTAGGGCCTTAGTTATGCTTCAAAAGTGCACATATGAAATACTCTCAAACGTCATTACTTTATATTATGAGCAATTGTACAGGTTTGGGGATTTAATAAAAGCATACATTTTATAGCTGCTTAGATACAGATTTTTAAATCCATTACTGTGTTCCTTTAAATTTTCTCTCTTTTTTTTGCAGCATTGCAAGAAGCATTTCAAACAAGGGTCAAATGTGTTAATTTAAGGAAAACATTATTGTTTTAATTAACCAGTAGCTGACACTAATTAGAGAATAATAAGAAAAAAAACGACATTAATTGCAATGAGGAGGAGGAAGTCTCTCTGCAATAGTGAAGTGTTTGGTGTTGCATACAAAATAAATAATATACTGAAATGGTAACAAATATTATCATGAATGTCTCATTTGCATAAATAAAACAACATAAATGTAACACTCATGTAAAGAATATGCAGTGACTTAGTTCTATGTATGAATGTAATTTCTTCCTGGCCATATAGTGCTTGCTTAACTATGGGATTGAAGACAATGAGGCTTTACAAATTTATACCAAATTAATACCTAAAACTACAATTTTCCACCCCAAACAATGACCAGACAACTACTTTTTTCTTAAATTACAATTGCCACAGCAACCATTAATTATAAACAACAAATATAAAAATGATTACAAAATACATTATGCATGGTAAAAAAACATAACAAAATATGTCTGATCTACTTACAGGTCTAAGGTCTTTGAAGGCCCATTTTATGATTAAACCATCTGTATCTTTCTCAGACATCCATGTCAATGCCTCCAAAGACCACTAAACTTCCTTGGGAAAAATTTACTAGCAGTGTACCCTAGATACAGCCTAATAATCACTACCACTGTTACCAATATAATCTATTTTGGGAAGGGACATCCATATCTGGTATATGCCAACCCACTATTTTTCTAATTTTAGCACAAAGACTGCCTTTAAAATACATCAATATATCTGCATAACTGCTATGACAGTCAAAACAACAGAACATGTAGCATCAGTTTTAAAAAGATACAGCAGTTTGATAAAATTAACAATGAGATCAAAAGAAACAAAGAAAAAAAACTATTGGGGATGGGAGAATTAAGAATTAGCAGAGGGAGGATAGAGAAATGTGTCCAACGCTGGCAAAGCTGTGACTGAATTCCAAAAAAGAGCTCCCTCTGCCAAGCTTGCCCACCCAGTGTGTCTCCATACTTCCAGTCAGATAAGTGCCTTCCCCTTATTTAACATAAACAGTCATTTAAAGGAGATCTAAGGTCACAGAAACATTATTAGAACATCATCATTGCAATAGCACTACAAATTAGTATTTTTGACATTCCTATATAAGCTTACTTGAAAATGTCCTTTCATGTTATTAATCCTACCTGTCTGCAAGCCATTTTTTCCCACAACTTCCTGGATTGAACTGCATGGTATGCAGCTTTTCCTCTTCCTTTGGTTTACGTTCACTTTCTAAGAAATACATATCCCATGATACCTTGCTGCCTGCAAGCTGTGATTCCTGTACTGACTGCACCTTCTGAAACTCCTCCTATCAACACCTCTGAAGTTCAAAGGGCATGCTCTGTGAAATGTGTGACACAGTGATGTCTTCTCACATGGCATAGTAAATATGTATCATAGAGTTCAAGTAAAGTGTGGGATTCATTAAAAAGTATGTTTTCAAACTTCAAGATCATTCAGATTATAAGTAATAGGCTAGAAATAATTGAAATGCAATGTGAACGATGACCATGAATACACTTTAACCTTGCAGCCTCTCCTGCAAAACCACAGTAGTTGGCATTCCATTTTGTTTTACTTTCAGTTCCAGACCTAACTCTGGAAAAACAAACTCTTTATCACTAGAAATTAAAAACGATGAACAGTCAATGACTAAGAATCATCCAGTTGCAAAAGTGTTTACTGGCTACAGGGTAAATACAACATAAATACACTTACGTATTTCAGCCATGAGGCCTTAATCATAGCTTTTTTACTCTGGATAACATGTGGTTTTATACAACCCTCCACCCATGGAATTTAGGCGAGTGTAATTAAAACCAATTAAATCAAATGAGAAAGGTCAATATGGGGTGGGGGGGGCGGGGTGTAATTGAAAATACAGATAATACAGCACATACAAAAAACTTGATTATTTTAACCATAACATGTTATGCAAAAAAAATATATATATATGTATATAAAACTAATACCTGCAGTATTTTATCAAGGCATGCAAATGCCACTAGAAAAAAAGGAGAAAAATTCATTATAAACACATAAAGGATTAAGACGTTTCTGATTATAACAGTCCTAGAGATGGACATGAAGATCAACATTGAAATGTATTAGATGTATAAATGTTCATGCTTTTTTGTAGAATTATTTATGTGTACATACACTAAGCCACTATGAGAAATGCAGACAGGAGATGCCGATCTATCCCAAGAAAAAAAATGATATATGAAAAGGATAAATGTATCAGTATAAATTATAATGTTATCTTGAAGGTGGATCAACATCTCCTCCATGATCGAAAATAATTCATAAGCTGTTGTTGGCTAAGAGCTGGAGCTAGCAAATGTCATATACTTATATTAAAAAATGCATCCAATAAATAAAGAAAATGTTAATTTCAACAAATAAGTATAAAAAGTGAATTGTAATTAAAATATACATAAAGGTGCAATAAATATATGAGATTCTCCGTTTGTGTGGGAATATTGGGCCAAATTCTCAAAAAAGCTGCCTAACTTAACTTTCAGCAGTTAAGTTACACTGACTTAAAATTTCTACCTAAGTGCCTGATCCACAAAGCACTTACCTAGAAATTACACGCCGTGTAACTTAAGTGCCTCCGTCGCAAGGTGGTCCTCCTCTCCGGGGGGCATTTAAAATTTAAATGAGGCGCGCTCCCGCGCCGGCCGTAATGCGCATGCGTGTGACGTAATTTTCCCGACGTGCAGCGCGCAAACGTAATTTACGCCGGGCTTTGTGGATTGCGACGGGACACTAAAGTTGCGACGGGTGAAAAAAAATATACGCGCCGGGAAAACAAATAATTATAAAAAAAATTGACAGCGTCGCTCGGCATTTATTGCTGAGAGGGAGAACTCCATGCCAATTTTCAAAGAAAAAACCGGCATGGGTTCCCCCCCCAGGAGCATACCAGGCCCTTAGGTCTGGTATGGGTTGTAAGGAGACCCCCCCTACGCCGAAAATTCGACGTAGGGGGTCCCCCTACAATCCATACCAGACCCGTATCCAAAGCACGCTACCTGGCCAGTCAGGAAAGGGAGTGGGGATGAGCGAGCGCCCCCCCCCCTGAGCCGTGCCAGGCCGCATGCCCTCAACATGGGGGGGTTGGGTGCTCTGGGGCAGGGGGGCGCACTGCGGGCCCCCCCACCCCAGAGCACCCTGTCCCCATGTTGATGAGGACAGGACCTCTTCCCGACAACCCTTGCCGTTGGTTGTCGGGGTCTGCGGGCGGGGGCTTATCGGAATCTGGGAGTCCCCTCAAATAAGGGGGCCCCCAGATACCGGCCCCCCACCCTAAGTGAATGGATATGGGGTACATCGTACCCCTACCCATTCACCTGGAGGCAAAAAGTTAAAGTTATTAAACACACAACACAAGGGTTTTTAAAATAATTTATTAGTCTGCTCCGGAGGCCCCCTGTCTTCTTTATTAGCTCTAATACCAGGGGGGGCTTCTTCTTCCACTCTCCAGGGGTCTTCTCCGCTCTCCGGGGGGGGTTTCTTCTTCCACTCTCCGGGGGGGTCTTCTCCGCTCTCCGGGGGTCTTCTCCGCTCTCCGGGGGTCTTCTTCTATCTTCGCCGCTCTCCGCTGTTGACTCGGCGCACCCGGTTCTTCTGCAGCTGTCCGGTGCCTTCTTCTTCAGCGCTGGCTGCCTGCTATCTTCGTGTGTTAGCTCAATTACTAACAGGCAGCCAGCGCGGTCTTCTGTGACGTCATGTTCTTCTTCTCCCTTCTTCCGATGTTGACACGTCGCCTCTTCTCACTGCAATGATGGAAGCGCGCCTTGCATCCCATTTATATAGGCATCACCGTCCCATCATGCTCCGGTAGGTACCCACGTGGTGGGTGCACGTGGGTAGGCAAACTTTAACTTTTTGCCTCCAGGTGAATGGGTAGGGGTACGATGTACCCCATATCCATTCACTTAGGGTGGGGGGCCGGTATCTGGGGGCCCCCTTATTTGAGGGGACTCCCAGATTCCGATAAGCCCCCGCCCGCAGACCCCGACAACCAACGGCAAGGGTTGTCGGGAAGAGGTCCTGTCCTCATCAACATGGGGACAGGGTGCTCTGGGGTGGGGGGGCCCGCAGTGCGCCCCCCTGCCCCAGAGCACCCAACCCCCCCATGTTGAGGGCATGCGGCCTGGCACGGCTCAGGGGGGGCGCTCGCTCGTCCCCACTCCCTTTCCTGACCGGCCGGGTAGCGTGCTTTGGATACGGGTCTGGTATGGATTGTAGGGGGACCCCCTATGTCGAATTTTCGGCGTAGGGGGGGTCTCCTTACAACCCATACCAGACCTAAGGGCCTGGTATGCTCCTGGGGGGGGAACCCATGCCGGTTTTGATTTTACAAATTGCCGTGGAGTTCTCCCTCGGGAATGCATACCAAATGCCGTCGCTTGAATGGGCTTTTACATGGTGTGACTAATTTTCCACATTGTAAAACCAGCCCTAGTTTTGCGCAAGCAAATCGGAACTTACGCAGAAATCACAATGCTGAAAAGCGTTGTGGATCTGCTTAAGTCCTCATTTGCATACTCAAAGCGGCATTTCAATGAGAAATGCCCCCAGCGGCGGATGCGGTACTGCATCCTAAGATCTGACCGTGTAAGTGTCTTAAACATGTCAGATTTCCTGCCTAACTTTGGAAAAAGCCTTTTGAGGATCGTTTCCAAAGTTAGGCACAGAGATAAGCAGGCTGAACAGCAGTTCCGCCTGCGTATCTCTTTTGAGAATTTGGCCCATTAAGTCCCCTTTCACACTTATACGACTTGTCTCATGATTTTGTACTGCAAAATCGTATGACAAGTCATGGGAATGTGGGCTATACAAAAAAGAAGTAAATAAAAACACCAAACCAGAAACTATTCAAAATGGTGGTAAAAATGGCCGCGGCACCTTTATTGGTATATTATAATATAAACATTAATTTAATTTCAAACTTATCTTTATTAAATATATCAAATACATAAATTCTATTACTTCAAATATTTATCAAACTCAAAAATCTCACTCAGTTATAGAACTCAAGAGAGTATCATAAATAAAATATTCAATAAATATTCAATAAAGTCCCCCCTTGATTCAAGGGTGACAAACCACATAACAGGTGCTGCGACAGGGTGGGAGGGAAGGGGAGCTCACAGGTCAATCCAGGATAATTGTGACTAAAACCAGTCAGAGGGGGGTCTTATATACCCTTCTCCTCACATGTATCCAAGCCCTAATCCACGTGACAATACCGCCTAAATTCACATGTTTCCCGCTTACACTACCTGTGCCTGATAGCTACCTTCTTAAAGTGATACTAACCTAAAAAAAAAAAATTGCCAGCCACAATCCCATGCTGTGGGCACTATACTATTGCCCCCTTATTCATGGGAATGTAGGCTATACAAAAAAGAAGTAAATAAAAACACCAAACCAGAAACCATTCAAAATGGTGGTAAAAATGGCCGCGGCACCTTTATTGGTATATTATAATATAAACATTAATTTCATTTCAAACTTATCTTTATTAATTATATCAAATACATAAATTCTATTATTTCAAATATTTATCAAACTCAAAAATCGCATTCAGTTATAGAATTCAAGCAAGTATCATAAATAAAATATTCAATAAATATTCAATAAAGTCCCCTACCAGCCGATTTTTGTTAATGCGAAAAAACAAAAAACGGCCTACCCCACTACCGTGGCCTTTTCGATCATGGTTTGGAGTCCAAGATTAAATATATCCAGGCCTATATCCGATAAGTGATCTCCATCTCGTCTGTATAGGCCTGGAAAACCACCCTCCAACTCAAAATGCCTAAAAGAAAAACTATCCAAACTAGGCATATATTTTTCAATCGAATGATTTACACGCTGATTTTTTCCAACGTTTAACCTTCGCTGAGGACAACCAAATTAAACGCGGAATTATTTCAGAGAAAATTATCTTTACACCCGGAAAAGATAGATAAATCATATGTTAATCTCTCTTTATCATAAAAATGAGATCTAAAGTAGACTGCTTATCAACATCATTACCACCGAAATGGATTATTAAAATGTCAAGGGACTGCCACCATTGAGCCAACTTAAACAGGTGAAACAACAAATTATCCCACTGAAGCCCACGAATACCTTTCCATAATACTTGAAAAGATTCAGGAGATAAGGTTAAATTAGAAGTGTAGCATCGTTGAACAGCTCTTTTATGAGCCCAATGAACAAACGAATGTCCAACAATCCATATAGCTGACTTGTAACCTGAGGAATTAAATAGATAAATTAGGACGGATATAAAGGTTAAACCTTTTTGATTCCCATCTTCCTAATCTTTTTATCACAGAGTCATTAAGGCCCATTCTAGCTGCCTCTGTGGCGGCCCCGATTCGAAAGGAGTGAGAGGAGAATTTAAACTGAGAAAGGCCTATATTAGCTAAACACCGATGCAAAATGGCCGAAAATTGAAATTTTGTCATTGGGGTAAGATCACAATGGACCAAAAACTTACCTGGGCCAGGGGGCCTAACAGAAATATATTTAGAAAGAACAGCAACCGGGCAAAGGAATGAGTCGCCACAAGCATTTAAAGTGAGCCAATGACCCTTACCATTAACATCTGTTTTTGATTTACTGATGAAAATTTCTACCTTATCTGAAGTAACTACTACCTCATCACATTTTAAACCTGACATACCCTGTTTGTTCTGAGGCACTAACTCTGATATGCGAAGTGCCGCAAAGAAGATTAAAACAAAGGCTGAATGAAATAATAATGCTTCATATTCAGACCTGCATATCTTTGAAGTGGCTTCGCAAATTTTCTTTAAAATATCTATAGAGATAGGTCTCCGTGTGTCAGGAATACATGTTTTTTTCTTGTATCCCTTTAATGCCTGGCGTACAGAGAAAAACTGTTACACGCTGGTAATTTAAACATTTTAAAGAAAAAGGAAATTCCAACTAGACTTTTATTAATATATGTAAAATAAATTTTTCTTTCCATCAGAGAAACCAGAAATGCTAAAATTGTGTGTTCCGTAGAAGCTAATCCAGAACAACCTAATTTATTATTGAACAACAGCCAATTCCTCCATGCAATCGAATAATCGATCCATGTTTTAGAGGCCAAAGAATTCTTTATAGATTCCGCTATTGGGGTCAAATCAAGTCCAATAGTTGACTTGGGCACTTGTAACCAATCAAGTCCGCTTCCGGGAAAAGTTGTCTGAAACGTGTCATCTGCAAACGAGATAATGCGTCAGCTACTGTGTTCTGCTTACCTGGTACATGCTTCGCGTTAACCCAAATGTTCAATTTCAAGCATAAAAGCACAAAATAGCGGGGCAGCTTTATCACACTTTCCGATTTCGATGACAAACAATTTACAGCGAACAAAACGCCTCTATTGTCTGAATGAATTAATATTCTCTTGTTGGAAAAATATTCTCCCCACAATTCGAATGCTACTATTATCGGGAATAATTCCAACAGGACAATATTTTTTGCTTTGTTATCAATCCAGAATTGAGGCCATGACCCACAGCACCAATGTGTGCGCCAGCCTGCGGCGAAACCCACTGAACCCGCCGCATCCGTATATAGCTCCATTTTAGATGAAAAAACAAAATCCTCCTGAAACATTGTTCTACCATTATAATCACACAAAAATTGAGACCAGACTAAAAGGTCATCCTTTAGGGCAGTCGTGAGACGTATGTGAGAAGATGTCAATTTTAAACCGGACATGGCCATTGACAATCTCCGTGAGAAGATTCTGCCAACAGGCATGATACGCGACGCAAAGGCCAACAAACCCGAAAAGGATTGAAGCTCTTTTAAAACCACTTTTTTCTTACGTAAGAAACAGCAAATTGTATTCTGGATACGCGCATTTTTTAAATCCGGGAGCTGATAATGAAACAACTTGGTGTCAATACCAATTCCTAAAAATTCTATCTCTGTTGCAGGTAAAAAAAGTTTTTTCCAAAGCAATGGGAATACCAAAATTCTTAGCCATAGCCATGAATAATCTTAATAATAGTTCACATACCCTCGAATCCAGAGGACCTATAAATAAAAAGTCATCTAGATAATGAATAATACTTTCACATCCTGACTCATAAATGACTACCCACTGGAAGAAGGTTGCAAATGTCTCAAAATATTGACAAGACAAAGAGCAACCCATTGGCAGGCACATATCATATCATAAAATAAATAATTATCAAAACAAAAACCTAATGAGTTGAACGATTCAGGGGCAATTGGTAGCAACCTAAAAGCAGATTCTATGTCCGATTTAGCTAATAAAGCGCCAATCCCAAATTTTTTAATTAAATTAACTGCGTCATCGAAACTGGCGTATGAAACCGAAGCCAAGGAAGCATTTATTTCATCATTTAATGAATTTCCTTTTGGATATGAAAGATGATGGATTAGTCTAAAAGCATTCGGTTCTTTTTTAGGAATTAGGCCTAACGGGGATATACGGAAATTTTTAAAAGGTGGAGAGACAAAAGGGCGGGCCACTCGGCCTGCTGCTATTTCTTTGATCAGCTTTTGTCTCACCATCTGGTCATGCATCAAAACTGATTTTAGGTTATCAACCACCTCACAACCAGTACCAAGAAATTTAGGAAGCTTAAAACCTGTTGCAAAACCTTCAATTAAAATTTCCGCTCTCTCCCTGTCTGGGTACAGCAGGAGCCACGGATACATTTTTTCCAATATCACTGGAGTGTGTGCTTTTGGAATTGTCTTTTTGCTGGTAACTCCTTTTGAAACATTTTGATACCGGTGCGTTCCGAAACAAAATGAGCATTCGTGTTTATAGCGACATGATGTAGCCCATCTGCACTGTGATTCATTAAAGGCGTAACATATGCCTTTCTTGTACACTGAAGCAGAAGGACCTTGGTTAACCAGATTTTGTTTTGGCAAAACTGGCTTCTGTGGCAGAATGAGGTTCAGCCATAAGCCGACATCTTTCATTCCCCACTTCAAGTTCTTGTAAACTGCCATTTTTTGGCAGAATGACTCGTCATAATTGAACCAGCCAAAACCGCCAAAATTCCTATAAGCCTCCAAGATATTTTCTAAGTGCTGAAACAAGCCACTGCATTTTTCTGGAAATGTTTCTCCCATAATAGAAGAAAATATACAGTTAGCTTGAAGCCAATTATGAAAAGACCTGGGTGCTGTGCGACGTCTATCCTCTTCATCACTCTTTTTATCTACTTTTCCTGAAAATTCTTTAACATTAGGTAACAGAGGCGATTCAGTTCGCATGCGTTGCGCTATACAAGTCATTCATTCATTCATTCATAATGACATTAAATCTACAAAATCACCATTCCATATGTTTTCTTTTATACTAGCTGCTAAGTGAAAACCTAATGGTGACATTTCACAAGGCAAAACCTCTTTGTAACAATTTTCAGGAACATTAGCTTGTAATAGACTATTAGGATTACTATCAACCATAGAAACAGAAGCAGCCACAGGAATTGCATTGCTATCAGACCATACATTAGCATGTGGAGTGACAGGCACAGACACTTGACCTAAAGAGTCAGTCAGTTCTGTAATTGTAATAAGTAACTGGTTAATTAAATTTTGCTGTGATAACTCACCAGCTTGTTCTGTATTAGCTGCTGCTCCAGCGTGAGTGTTCTTCTCTCTTGCGGCCACCGCTGCTTCCATCTGTGCTAGCCTGGAGGCATACGACGCCATCGGCATGGAAACATCTCCTTCAGATACCTGTAAAACAGAAGACATGTCTCTGCCTCTAGGCGGGGATTGTGCTGCTTTACCAGACCTTCCTCTCCCACGAGCTGGCGATGGAGAGACGTTCTTCATTTTTTTTCTAACACTTCGTGTGTTACACTCTCCCCTCCTGACAGGCATTTCTTCTTCTTCATCCCGGCGGGACTCTTCATCTGCACGGGCTGCAGCTGACGTGGAGGGACGCTCCGGTTGGCAGCTGCGCTTGGACCTGCGGGTCTGTGAGGGGGGAATAGCTGCAGGTGAAGCCTCAGCTGGCGAGGCTATCTCACCTTCCTCCAATATGACAGCTGCTTGCTCATAATTCTCCTCAGCAGGGACCCCCACCGCTGAAGCTTCCATCCCCGCCAGGCATTTTTTAAGCCACTCTTCACCTCCTTGTGACTCAGCCATCTCTAGAACTCTTCTAACCAGAGTCTTCATTACCTCAGAGGTTAGTAAAGTCATAAATTTAGCTAATGACCTGGAAGCTCACAGGTCCATCCAGGATAATTGTGACTAAAACTAGTCAGAGGGGGGTCTTATATACCCTTCACCTCACATGTATGCAAGCCCTAATCCACGTGACAATCCCGCCTAAATTCACATGTTTCCCGCTTACACTACCTGTGCCTGATAGCTACCTTCTTAAAGTGATACTAACCTAAAATGTTATTTTATATTTTTTGCTAGCCACAATCCCATGCTGTGGGCACTATACTAATGTCCCCATATTCATTCTCCATGATTTTCAATGAACACCATTCATACTGGCACGACTTTAAGTTGTGCCGACTTCAAAGTAGTCCCTGCACTACTTTGGTCCGATTTCCATGCGAGTTTATGTCCATAGACCTCAATGTTAAACCCTCAAGTAGCATGAAAATCGTACCTGAATAATATAGACACGATTTCAGTACGATTTCAGTACGATTTCAGTACGATTTCAGTACAACTTTGTAAGCACAAGCAGCTTTTTAACCCTTGTCCCACCCAATCCTTTCAGTATAGAAGCCCCCTCTCAAGCACATTTTTCCACCACACATTCACTTCCTGGTTATTCCCTCAGAAACAATGTGCTCCAAACAGGTAAAAAAAAAAAAAGACGTCCTCGATAATGAGCAAATCATTTGATTTATCTGTGAGTGCCCAGCTATTTATGATTTGTGTGACCCAAACTACAAAGACAAGATAAACTACAAAGACAAACTACAAGGACAATATCCCACTGACCACCAATGAAGGGGACATTCTTCCCACTGACTACCAATGAAGGGAACATTCTTCCCACTGACCACCAATGTAAGAAGCATTCTTCTCACTGACCACCAATTTAAGGAGCATTCTTCCCACTGATCACCAATGTAAGGGACATCCTTCCCACTGACCACCAATGTAAGGAGCATTCTTCTCACTGACCACCAATGTAAGGAGCATTCTTCTCACTGACCACCAATGTAAGGGACATCCTTCCAACTGACCACCAATGTAAGGGACATCCTTCCAACTGACCACCAATGTAAGGAGAATTCTTCTCACTGACCACCAATGTAAGGAGCATTCTTCCCACTGACCACCAATGTAAGGAGCATTCTTCCCACTGACCACCAATGTTAGGAGCATTCTTCTCACTGACCACCAATGTAAGGGACATTCTTCCCACTGATCACCAATGTAAGGAGCATTCTTCTCACTGACCACCAATGTAAGGGACATCCTTCCCACTGACCACCAATGTAAGGAGCATTCTTCCCACTGACCACCAATGTAAGGAGCATTCTTCCCACTAACCACCAATTTAAGGAGCATTCTTCCCACTGACCACCAATGTAAGGAGCATTCTTCTCATTCATCATTATAGAGGACCCAAAATTGACCCCTATCTTCACGATTGGCAATGATGGGATGTACCCTATATCAACGTCTTCTCCTCCTCTTCTTCCTCATGCACTGCTACTGCCGCAGCAGCAAAGACAACTGCTGTGGCAGGAAAAGGAATTGCCTCACACCATGTATGTTTTTATTGGTTAATGCCAAAGTTGTGGCAAAGTCGAAGTTGTACTGGTCCCAAATCGCGGCAAAATCGCGGCAAAAACGCACAACATTGAAGTCATAGCCCTGGTTCACACTGATGCTACTTTGAAATTGTGCTACTTTACTTGAAGTGGCGCGATTTCAAAGTAGCAAGGTCAGCGCGATTTCAGGTGCTACTTGATAGACATTTGTGTGGCTTCATACACAGATGTCTATAGAAATCGCACCTGAAATCGGCAAAAGTAGTGCAGGAACTACTTTTGCAAATCGGTGCGGCGCCGCAAAATCGGTGTCGCACTGATTGGAACAGTGCCATTGCCGCCAATAGGCTGCGACTTCTCATGCGAATTGATCTCTCAAATCGCATGACAAATCGCTCCAATGTGAACCTAGGCTGTGAAAGGGGCCTAATACGTCCCAAACTGATATAGGGAATACAAATATAAACATGAGCATATTAATCGTTTTCTAGATGTATGAGAACACATTGTTGAGTAATTAGTAATTAAATGTATGCATTACAACCACCATGAGGAATGTGTGATCAAAAGGGAGACAAAAGTTTAGTAACAGAAATAAGTAAAAACTTCACTTAAGGAAAAGATCCACATCCCATCTGTGGTTAAGACCCAGTGGAGTCCTAGTACATAGTGTGAAAATCCACCACACTTCTTTATCAAATAACCTGCGATAAATATCACCTCCTTGTGGAGATTTTGTAACCTGTTCAACTCAACAGAAAGAGAAAGACCCCATATTGCTTGCATGTGCATCTCTGAAATGTTTGGAAACATAAGATATATATCTAACTATTTTAATATAGCATTTGGGTTTATGGTGTTGTTGTTCCCCATTCCAATTCTTATTCTAATAAAAGGGGTGCAGCCCAAGTACTGGAGTGCACATAGGGCAGACTCTATAACATGGTATCGTACTTGTAGTATGTTTATCACAATAGTGACAAGTATTTAAACCACAGTGGTATGAGCTATTCACAATAAGACAGGTATGTTTTGATTGTCTAGAGGTAAACAGGCTCTGAGACAATATTATCCTTTTCATATATCAATTTAATCTTTGGATAGATCGGCATTACATCTTGTGTTTGCATTTGTCATAGTGCCTTAGTATATAAAGTATACACATCAATAATTCTACATACAAGAATGGACGTTTATACATCCAATGCATTTCAATGCTGATTTTTTCCATCTCTAAGACGGTTATGGACAGTTTGGGACCCGGGTTCCCAAACACTTTTTATGACAATGACTTGCATATTAAAGGGGTTGTAAAGGTAAAAAAAAAATCCCTAAATAGCTTCCTTTACCTTAGTGCAGTCCTTCTTCACTTACCTCATCCTTCGATTTTGCTTTTAAATGTGCTTATTTCTTATGAGAAATCCTCACTTCAGGGGCGAGCAGGAAGGTCAGGATACTCTCTACTTTGCAGATAGAGAAAGGAGCTGTGTGTTAGTGGGCATCCTGACCCTCCTGCTTGCCCCCTCCCCCCTCAATAAGCTTTCTCCACACCAGAGAGAAAGCCTTGCATTACTGTGTGTAGTTACAGACAGAAGAACAGGAAGTTCATGTTCGTGTACCATAGACTTTAACAGTGTTCAAAAAAATGTTTTCGCATTTTCTGCTGGAAACCGAGCCGTGGGATGTTCTGCTCATCCCTAAAAGCAGAGCTTTTTTTTCTCAGAAAGTAGGTGCAGGAACTCAACCACGAACCCATTCAGATTTCAAAAACAGTAGAAGGGTCTTATAGGGGCATTAAATACCAAGATTGCATTACATACAGAGTGCAGAGTTCAGGGGGTTACACACAGAGTGCAGAGCTGTCACTTGTAAACACAGAAACCAGACTTCTGTGTTTACAAGTGATTGTGGTGAGCAGGCACCGAAAGGTCTGAGCCAGAGGTGGTGGAACTGAGTTCCCCCAAGTTCCCCCTGAAAAAAAGCCCTGCCTAAAAGTAAGCTTATACTATTTCATTTTTTTTAAATCTAGAGGAGTTTTTATTGTATTGAAATGCACATAAAGTAATAACATCAGTTTTGACAGAGACAAGCACCTATGTTGTACAACGTTGTACATATTCAGTTAAAGGAATAGATAACCCAAGGTCTCTGCAATATAGCAAACACAGAAGGAATGTATAAATTGACACATGGCAAGTTATCAGATTGCTGAACACAAATGAAATGGGAGACTGAATCAGTTTACAGGAATAAGTGCAAAATATTATAGCAAAGCCTAGAAAGATAGATAGATAGATAGATAGATAGATAGATAGATAGATAGATAGATAGATAGATAGATAGATAGATAGATAGATAGATAGATAGATAGATAGATAGATAGATAGATAGTATAATTGGTTGAGAAAGTATAAAAAGTTCAAATATAGAGACATTTGGATTGGAGCGTAGTAGTTCCCTTAGACATATGGCACAGCAGCTAAGTACATTGGACCTAAAAACAAAAGAGTTGCTGCTTTAAATCAAATAGGAGCTGCATCTAATGAATAACAAGTCACAGTCTCTGCCTTCCACATACCTTTCCTTATGTGGAAGCATTGCATTATTCTCCACTTTCTACTGTTGTAAGATGACATCCCAGCTTGGATCCACACTGTAGTCATCGAGGCCCAGATTCACGTAGAGCGGCGCAAATTAAGTTACTCCAAACGTATGTCATTTAAGTTACGGCGCCTTAATTTTGTGTCGTAAGTGCCGTATCCACAGCGCATTTGCGCCCACAATTGCGCAAGCGTAACTTAAATCCCGAGGCGTAAGGCGGGGTTATTGCAAGTGGGAAGGAATTGGGCGTGCTCCATTGTAATGAGCCGTGACCCCATGCAAATTAAGGGCCGGCCGTACTGCGCATGCGCGCATGAATCTGCACCTCACTGGGCATGTGCAGAACTCGGCTCAGCGCAATCAGTGAGATAGGTAAAAGGCCAAGCGTACATAGTTTGAGAATCGCCCTGTGTATAAATAGCCCCAGACAAACACAATTCCCTTGCAAAAGTACATGCCTGTGTTCCCCTTTCCTAGAGCAAGTTGCTTTTGCTCTGTCGTCTGTTGGTGTGTGTTGGTGAGTTTAGTGTTAGATAAAAGATTTGGAGGAGTAGTAGAGTGTAGTAGCTGTGTTTTTTTTCTGAGTGTATTTTCTGTTTGTTTTTTCTGATTGTTTTTTTTCTGAGTGTATTTTCTGTTTGTTTTTTTGGTGTTTGTTTTTGAATTTGTATTAGCTGTCTGCTTGTGTGGTTTGATTTTTGTGTTTGTTTGTTGTGTGAGTATTTGTGTTTGTTTGTTGTGTGAGTATTTGTGTTTGTTTGCTGTGTTTGTTTTTTGTTGGTGCTGAGTGTTGGGTGTTATGGCACCGAAGCGCAGGAAGCTTAATTTTTCCAACACAGAAAAGCAGATACTTGCTAGGGCCATCAGCCGTTTCGGGTGTTATTTGCATGGCCCTGAGAGCCGGAACACCACCCCGGCCAGGAGGAAGGAGATCATTAAAAAAATTACTGTTTAGATCAATGCGGCGGGGGGGATTCAAAAGAAGATCAACGATCTTAGGAGCCTGGTCCGGGACAAGATGGCCAAAATAAATGCCCATGCCACGGGCACTGGAGGAGGCCCACCCTGCTCCGTCAGGCTGACTGAGGAGGAATGGGCAGTGGCCCGGTGTTTCCATAGCCAGCAGGTGGTGGACCTGATTCTCCTGTGAGGACAGGTAATTTTGGGGTTTTTCTATCTGGTGATTAGCATTTGTGGGTGGGGGAAGGGAAGATGTGCCAAGTGTGTGGATCCTCCAACCTGTGATTGTTTTGTGCCCTCCACAGATGGCCAGGAGATTGCTGGGCCATCAGGCCAGGAGGTTGCTGGGCCATCAGGCCAGGCTGCACCATCCCCAGGACAACAGGCTGCAGAAGAGCCCCAAGAATGGCAGGAGTCCCCAGGGGAGGGGAGTGGCCACACCTCCCCTCATGAGGAGGTTGAGGGGGGGTGGATGAGGGGGGGGAGGATGAGGATGAAGATATGGACATTGCCAGAGAAGTCCTTTTGGCCTCGGATGTGTTTACCCCTGAGGCTACCCCTGAGGCTGGCAGCAGTCAGGCCACCATCAGGGGTAGCCCCTCCCACTCCTCCCCCAACAGGCCTCCCCCACAAGGGTCTCTCTCTCCCCTCCTCCCAGGCCACAAGCCTCAGCTGCAGGCAGGAAGGCAACCCAGAAGACCAGGGGGGTGGCCGAGGTTCTGCCGGCCACTCTGCGGAGGGACAATGCCCTTCAGACCCACCATCTGGGTCAGATCAACCAGACTCTGACCCAGATAGAGGACAGCCTGGGCTCAATTAAGGAGTCACTCACTGATGTGGCCACAAACTCCTTGGCGGTCATCACATGCATTTGTGACCTGCAGACCGCCACAACAGGCGTGGGCCAGGAGGTGAGTGCCCTGACCCAGGCTGTCCAGGACAATACCCGGGCTGTCCAGGCCAATACGGCAGCCCTCACTCTGGGTCTAAACAGGATTGCAGTGGCCTTGGAGGGCAGGCCAGCAGGAGGACAGTCACCAGGGGAGGCTCCTCCTTCCCCTGCTCACCCCCCCCCATGAGTCTCCTCCTTCCCCTGCTCACCCCCCCCCCAGGAGTCTCCCCTGGTTGGCCGTGGCCGTGGGCGGCCCAGGCGTAGCTCTTGCCGCCGCCGTTGACTTTTGGGGTACTTTTTTTTTTTTATTATTATACTGTACTTATGATTTGTTTTATGTGTGTGAATGATGTATGAATGTGGGGGTGGCATTCCTGATTAAATAAGGGGTGTCACCCTCAGTTGTGGTGGAGTAGGGATCCCCAGGACCAGGGAGAAGTGATCCCAGGTCCATGTGAATGGTGTATGAATGCACAGTGACATAATTGGAGCCGTGGCGTTACTGCTCCCAAGTACCATTGGGGGTACTTGGATCTAATCCAATTAGATGTTCATGTGATGTGTCTGTGCTAGGGACCACAGTGGGTGTGCATGCATGCATTCTCATTGTGTCATGATTAATGAGTGTGCTTACTGTGCAAAGATGCATTCTGCGAGGCGTCTCCTGACTGCTGTTCCCTCAGAAGAGGGGGTACCCTCGGTTACTAAAGTCACTAGTATAGTTATGAGCATGGATGCCCCTGGCATACAGATTGTTGTCCTGCAAGTGTGTGTGCTCAGCTCTTCCTTAATGGTGTTGCTTTAGCTGACCTTTACACGGCTGGTGCAAAGTTAGGGCTGCTTTTATAAAGTGTAATTTTACACAATGAAACTAGCAGAAGCACACAGGGCGTAATCTACGCCGCACACACTGAATTTTGTGGATCGCCTTATCTCCCTCATTTGCATCTTTGCCTATCAAAACAGTGGCGTGTCTAGCGTATTTTGCGTGCGAAGAAGCGCCGGTGTAATTCTTTTAGGTAGGATGGAAAAAACTGAATTTCAGGCGTATCTCGTTTTGTGGATACGGCGCAAAGATACGCGCGGCGCATTTTTCAATTACGCCGCGCATCTCGAGTTAAGTCAGCGCATCTGCTTTGTGAATCTGGGCCCAGGTTCTTGGCCATGAACAATATGTAGCACTACCATGAAAGCAGCTGTTTAAAGAGGAGCTTTCAAATTAAGTAAAAAAATTGTACAAAATTAGTAGCTGCTGACTTTTAATAAACAGACACACACCTGTCCAAGGGTCTTCGGCCTCGGGCCAGGGCCGCCATCAGGCATGGGCCCCCTGGAGCAGAGGACCGAGGGGGGGGGGTGCTGCTGCCTGAAAGAAGCGGGGGGGAAGGCTGCTGCAAATTGAGACAATTGATTGAGAAGCGGGTGGGGGCCCCTTTACAAAAAATATATATATATCAGACAGAGGTGCACAAACAGGGGCCCACAGTGCACTTCCCGGCGCCAAGGGAAATATGTATCAACTGTCTATGAGTGACAGCTGGTAGGAAAAAAAATATATATCTCACAGTAGGTTAAATGGTAAATAAATTGAGTAAACACTCGATAGATAAATCCTCAAGATGAAATTATCTATAGCAGCAGCTGTTTAAAATAAATGAAAAGACATTTATAAAACATAAAACAATGTATCAAGCTAATAGAACCAAAGTCTGATTGATAAAACAGCGCTAGTTATTGGATGAAGTCCAACTCCTCATACAACAAAAGTCCAGAAAAAAAAGTACAGTTCTACGGTGATATGTGCTTCTAGGAAAGGCTTTGTAGTGCACCCTACACCAATTCCCAGTCTTCACCTCAAAAGTGGGTCACACTCCCCCTCTGGGGTTTACACTCAACAGAAGGTGTATAAATTAGAGCCTTGTATACCAATTTCTCTTAATCAGACTTCCATCATCTCTCCAGGATCAGCAGGGGTTAATTTCATTCAGGGCACATAAAAAACAAAGGCACTATATAGTGTAATCCCATTTTAATAGATGCCCCCTGTAAAACACAGCCCCGCTTCCAATATACATACAATATATACACTTGTAATGACAATTAAAATGAAAAGGGTTCACCGCTGTCCTCCGAACACAGGGGCCGCGCGTGTGCTAGAAAGCACTATGCTGGTAAGACCTTTCCTGGTTACAGTCTGGTTGGCGGTGGAACCCACTTCTCTTCCTGGTTATGCCATTGTAGCCACGCACTGACGCGTTTCGCCACTTCAGACTTCAACAGAGGGTGTGGCTACTCTGCATTATCACTGTCTACTTATTATCCCTCCTCCACGGCCATTGGGTAAGACAGTCCTGCCTCCCTGATCCCGATTGGTGCATCATAGGATGGAAGTAAAACAGGACGTCAGCCGTGTCGAGTCACTGGGATATTCAAACAATGTGATATATAAATGATGCACAAAAATAGGTTTAAAGAATACGTTTTACAAAATACAGTGCGCCCACAAAATGTGACACATGATCATAGATTAATCATGTCGAGCTGGCATAATTTCTGTTTTAATGCAATAAATAGCAGCGTTGTGACCTAACCATAGAAGGAAACGTCTTTTTATTTAAAAACCGTGACTCACCACGGCCACTCAAAGCTGCCGTCAATAGGGAGGTGCACATCGTTATGCAAAGAAATATAAGTCTATATGTATAGGTGAAAAAGACTATATGGTAGCTAAACATGAATATTAGTCACTGAAAATAGGTAAATAAATTAAATAAATCCAATATCAGTGTAAATAAATAGTAATAGTCAATGGCTAATTAAATTGAATAAAAATTCATAAAATATTCTTAAAAAGATATAAAATATAGCCAGACCATGATTAAAATATAGCCAGACCATGATTAAACCTATACAAAGATTAGAATTGATAATAAAGTAAAATATCAAAATATCTGAGTTAAAGGCAAAATGATGTCACATATATTTATATATATATATATATATAGTATTCAAATATTTAAAATTATATATAAATATTAACGCATAATATGAATATAAATACATATATGGGATGAGAAAGATAATAAACGCAAAGGTAAGTGAGATATGAAAAATGAGGGAGGATGATCAGTAATCGCTAATAATGCAGTTGATGTCAAGGTCTACGTTCAATCCTTTCGGCAATAAAGTATCAACTGTATATATCCACTGTGTTTCAAGTTTAGATAGTTCTCTAACACAGTTGGATCCCCTCCATGCTGGTTTTATGTGATCCACCCCCCAAAATTTGAGGCCTGCGGGGTTGCGGTCATGGAATAACTTGAAATGTAGTGATACATTGTGGTCTTTGTAACCTAATTTGATATTTGCAACATGTTCTGCTATCCTCACTTTCAAAACTCTTTTTGTACGGCCTATATACCTGAGTTTGCAAGGACATTCAAGAATGTATACTACATAGGAAGTATTACAAGTTATGAATTCTTTTATAGGGAATTCGATCCCATTAGATGTGGAGATAAAAGGTTTCGACAGCTCTCATTGGTCTATTAGCTTCCCTGCATGGTAGACATTTCCGACAGGGGAAGAAACCATCTTTGTCCCAGATGGACGGGAGTTTTCTAGGGGGATCTAAAACTTTTTTAACAATTTTGCCTCCATAATTGGGTGCTTTCCTATAAATGAAGCCTGGTTTGGCTGGAATGACTGTTTTAAGTATTCTATCCAAGAAAGGGATATGCCAATGGCCAATAAAGATCTTCTCCACTTCTTTATATTGACTGTGGTAGCCAGAAATAAAGCTCCATTCATGCATATTTCTATATTGGAGGTGTGCAGGCTCTGCTAAGCAGTTTATTCTAGGTACTTCTAGAAGGTCTTCTATGATCTTCACGAGGCGATCTTCTTGGTAACCTTTCTCCATAAATTTCTCTATAAGTATCAGAGCTTGTGACTTAAAGTCTTCATCATTAGAGCAATTACGCCTAACGCGCATCAGTTGACCTTTTGGAATATTTCTCAGCCACATCGGGTGATGCCCACTTTGCATAGGGAGGTAGCTGTTGGAATCCGTTGGTTTAAAATAAACTCTTGTTCCTAATTTATTACCATCCCTATAGATGTTTAGATCTAGGAAGTGTATACTTTGTTGTTTATACTAGCTTGTTAGGTGAATATTGCATGTGTTGATACTTAGCTCTTCCAGGATTTTTTCCAAAGAAAGGAGAGACCCTGCCCATATAAAAAATAATCTCAAAAATATTCCGATTGCACACCTTCCGGCAAAATGGCCAAGTAGTAAAAGGGTGCTGAAACGATCACCGGCTGGGAACCGGAAAGCAAATCATATATATATATACTCGCCAGCACACCAGGAATCATAACGTCCAAAGATTTAATGCATATCTATTATGTCAAAAAGAGCAACGTTTCGAGGCCACGCAGGACCTCTTCGTCAGGCAAAAAGCCTGACGAAGAGGTCCTGCGTGGCCTCGAAACGTTGCTCTTTTTGACATAATAGATATGCATTAAATCTTTGGACGTTATGATTCCTGGTGTGCTGGCGAGTATATATACATATAAAAAATAAATCGTCTATGTACCTCCGATATAAAACCAATTCACTTCTCTTGACATTAAAAATAGTTTTATCCTCCCATTCAGCCATAAAAAGGTTAGCTATGATTGGGGCAAATTTAGCTCCCATTGCTACACCTTTATTTTGAGAGTAAAAACATTTGTCGTACCAAAAGTAGTTATGCCCTAAACAGAAATCTAAAGAGTTACGTAAAAAAACTTTTTGGGCATGTGTGATGTCATTCCCCTAAGACAGTGCCCAATTGAGGGCCAGCAGGGCGTCATCATGTTGAATCACTGTGTAAAGGGACGCTACATCTGCTGTTACTAGGAAGACATCACTTCTTCCAGATAGGTCAATGTCTTGTAACAGGATAAGTAGGTCTTTTGTATCCTTTAAAAAGGCTCGTGTTTGGGTGAAACTTTTTTCTAGATAGTGGTCCAGGAACTGACCTAGGCGAGATGTAATAGAACCTATCCCATTTACTATGGGTCTTGCTGGGGGATGGTTGAGGTCTTTGTGGATTTTAGGGACAGTATAGATTGTAGGTATCCTACTGCTTCTTGGTACTAGGTATTTCCTCTCTTTATTGGAAATAGCTCTTGTTTGATATCTTGTTTCAACTAAAACCTTCAGGTTTTCTTCATACTGTGAAGTGGGATCTTTATTCAGCTTAGAATAGGTATCTACGTCCATCAGCATGTCCATCATTTGTTTGTGATAGAATTCTTTTGTTAAAATAACCACTCCACCTCCTTTATCTGCCGGCCTTATTACAATATCTTTTCTTTTCTCAAGTAGTTCTATACCCTCTCTTATGTGTCTTGGATTAACATTTTTTTTAGGTTTCAAGTGTTCTAGATCACAAAGCACTAGACCTTTAAAAAGATCAAGAGGTTGGTTTGTTCCTAAAAGAGGGTTAAAAAGAGATTTGTTCCGCAGACTACTGTCTGTAAGTACTAAGGGCACACTGGCCACTGGATTTGGATTTTGGAGAAGGGCCCAGAAACAACAAAAGAAGAAGAATAAGGGAGTACGATTAGGAGGGATTTTTAATTTGACTAACACAATTTTAACCGATAAAGAAACCAATATTTTGAACTTTGGTCTCAAATGTGGACTGAATCGCCCGATCAATAAGTTCAATGGGCCAGATTCAGAAAGAATCGTGGCGGCGTAACGTATCGTCTTTACGTTACACCGCCACAAGTTTTCAGCGCAAGTGCCTGATTCACCAAGCACTTGCGTGTAAACTTACGGCGGTGTAACGTAAAGCCGTCCAGGGCAAGCCCGCCTAATTCAAATGGGGCGTGTACCATTTAAATTAGGCGCGCTCTCGCACCGAACATTCTGCGCATGCTCCGTTAGTAAATTTCCTGACGTGCTTTGCGCGAAATTACGGCGCCCCGACGTGTTTGTGAATGGCGACGTGCGTAACGTACTTACGCTGAAAAGAAAAAAAAATTAATTAGACGCGGGAACGACGGCCATACTTTAACATGGCTGGTGTAAAGTTAAGCCATGAAAAAGCAGGCTTAACTTTGCGACGGGAAAAAACGACTTGCGACGGCGTAACGCACGCGAGTAGCTTCGTGGATCACCGTAAAAGCTAATTTGCATACCCGACGCTGGAAAACGATGCAAACTCCACCCAGCCGCGGCCGAAGTATTGCAGCCTAAGATCCGAAGGCATACGAAGCCGTAAGCCTGTCGGATCTTAGCCAAATGCCGTCGTATCTTGTTTGTGAATCACAAATTAAGATCCGGCGTATTTCTTCTGTGAATCTGGCCCAATGTGTTCATTGATGTTCACAAATACATTAGGAAGCTGAACACGAAAAAATATTTTTTGAACAGAAATCCAAATCCAGTGGGCAGAGTTCAGGAGTATGCATCTCTTACGCTACTTTACAAGCAAAAATTACTTCTCTTCCCCCTATAGTATAGAGCTCTCCGCCACAAATTTCTTTGAACAGTGCTTCCCCTTTCACCCACAGGGCCAGATGGAGGTGGCATGTTGCAGCTCATAGTACAGCACACCTGCCCTCAGCTCCCAGGCAGAAATTCACAGGGCTCACAAAGACAGAAGGGATTTAGCAGCAGCGGATGGAGCTCTGCTGCCAAAATAGGATGGATTACTACATGTGTGCAGTGTGTGACAGGGTACAATGGGACTTGCTTCCTATGGGGTCTGTGTGCCTCACACACTTGCACCCATTCTGATAAGCCACTGCCCATAGCTACCAGCTGTAGCTGATTTTCAGAGGCAGATACTTATTTTGAATACAGAGTTATTTTTGTATATTTATGAGCACTTTGTATTTTAGAAATATTTATTTATACAGTATATGTGTTATTATTCTGTGTGAACAAAGATTTATTGAAGGTGACGGGGGAAAATTAAATAGATTCACATTAAAAGTGAGTTTACTGTGCTGTGGGATGAGCAATTTGTAACAGAAAATGAGTCAGCTTCCAGATATAGAAACAGTAGTAGCAGAAATAAAATGTTTTCCTGTATAAGAAAAATCTCTTACTTTTTATTTCATTCCTAACCTGGAGATTCCCCAAGATACATCATTATATGACCCTTTTACACGTTCAGCCCCTCCAGCAGCAACCATTATCAGTGATCTTATTTAATTTGCTTCTGTGCATTTGTGTATTAAAACTTGTTATGAAGGGATCATGTTCAGAAAATGTAACTTTATCTTTAATGTACATTTTCTATCTAGTGATAGCGGGAAGAGCAAAACATAATGCATTTCTGTTCTGTGCTGCTCAGTATAGTTAGATGAACTGCTATATTCTCTTAAACTGTTATATCTTCAAACAATATCTTTACTATATGTGAATGTTTGTGTAGATATTTTTTGTATTTTTATGTTTACATATAGAAAAAATGTGTGTATGCATGTGTGTTTCAGTGAGTAAAAAACAAAAGAGAGAGGGGGGCCAAGCCGACCATAGTGTAGTAAGCCAGTTTAACGTAGAGATCAGAAAAAGGTAAAAGTTGCACTCAAAAGAAAAAGTAGATAAAAGCGTGTCTCCTAAATCATTGTGCAGTCTGGACATCTGTGGAAATGGAAGACCAGAATGCAGCTCCCTCTGTGGCTGCTATACCAGAGCCACTCCAGTCAGGCACTATAGACAGGGAAAGAACCGCTGCCGTGAGACACAGAAGACACCACAGGATAATGTGCTTACACTTTCAGGACATATGCAGTATGGTAGTGTGTAATATCTATTACGAGCGTAAATCGAATTTTCACTTTTGCCGTCAAATTTGAAAAAAACTCACTATACAGTATTTTTATTATACAGTTTGTTCCCATCAGTGTTGCCAACCGCCTGTATTTTTAAGGGCAGCCCATAAAAACAAGCCACTTTCTTCCAGTCTGTAAATGTCTGTGATAGGACAAAAGTGCCTGTAAAAAAAAAGCTGTGACCGGGTCGGCTATGAAAGGCGCATGCGCAGTTCTGGTGAGCTGCCCAACTCATGAGCTAAGCCACTGAATGGATCCGATCCTATATCCTGCCCGGGCCCAAGGGGGCGGATTTGACAGAGGTGTGACGTGCTACTGTCACAGCGCATCCCGCCAAGTGCGTCAGCCTTTAAAAATATTGTAGTAACCAGGAGCTGAGCAGGTGGATTAGAGGAGTTTTGCTTTACACTGGAGGTGGTCTGCCCAGGCAATTTAGTGACAGCCCAGCCCAGCAGCTGCCCAGGCATCCACAGCACAAACGGACCAGCTCAGGGCAAGCCTGCATTCTCAGACTTTGCCTTAAGGTAATAAATAAAGGAGGTGATGGTGGCAAGAGGAGCTGGTGGTGGAAAGAGGAGCTGGTAGCAGGAGCTGGTGATCGTGGCAGGAGGTGGCAGGAGCTTTAATATCTAACGCGCAGAATCCGAAAGATCCGACATAAAAAAATGCTTTATTTCCGTTTTCGTTGTTACAACAGTTAGATATAGATAGGAGATTCGACATGACGCTGACAATAGCAATCTGTGTCTATCGAACCTGTGGTCGAATGTGCCTAACCTTAACTCTATTAGTACAAGATTATTCTACATAGAGAGAAAAGATTTGACATTATAGAGACAATGTTGGGGTAGACCATTCGACATGAACGACGAAGATTTGACAAAGCAGCGAAAAACATACAAACTTCGAAACTGTGATTGAAGGCTTATGGTGTCTGTCGAAAGTTCTAAGAAGATTCGACAAGCAGCTAAACTGTACGATGCTGCAATAATAAATTTCCGGTCAAATGCTCGGCCCATAGGCTATAGAAGAATTTGAATATTGGTTGACTAGTAATAATAATTTATAAATATAATTATTACTAGTGTCATACAACATTAGAATTCTTCTATAGCTTGAAGGCGGAACATTCGACTGGAAATGTACAATTGCGGCGTCGTACAGTTTAGCTGCTCCGTCGAATCTTCTTAGAACATTCGACAGACAATATAGGCCTTTAATGACAGATTAGACCTTAATTAATTCAGGTTTATGGACGAATGATTTTTTTAACAAAATTAAATAAATAAAAACAAATTTCGGGAGTAACTAAATAATTGTATTTTTCAGACGAAATTCCGAAACAAAATATTTCAGTGTGCACGTCTAATACACGGTGCTATATACTCCACAGTACAGTGTCATATACTCCGCCCTACACTGTACTATATACTCCGCAGTAGATTGTGCTATATACTCCACAGTGCTTTTCGCTATATACCTCGAATTACACTGTGCTATATACTCAGCAGTACACTGTGCTATATACTCCACCCTATACTGTACTATATAATCCGCAATACACTGTGCTATACATTTTGCAGTACACTGTGCTATATACTCCACAGTACCCTGTGCTATATTTTCCACAGTACACTGTGCTATATACCAGGCCCTACACTGTGCTATATACTCCCAAATACACTGTGCTATCTACTCTGCCCTACACTGTGCTATATACCCTGCAGTATATTGTTATCTACTCTGCCATACACTGTACTATGTACTCCGCAGTACACTGTGCTATATACTCCCAAATACACTGTGCTATCTACTCTGCCCTACACTGTGCTATATACCCTGCAGTACACTGTTATCTACTCTGCCATACACTGTACTATGTACTCTGCAGTACACTTTGCTATATACTCCCAAATACACTGTGCTATCTACTCTGCCCTACACTGTGCTATATACCCTGCAGTACACTGTTATCTACTCTGCCATACACTGTACTATGTACTCCGCAATACACTGTGCTATATACTCCCAAATACACTGTGCTATCTACTCTGCCCTACACTGTGCTATATACCCTGCAGTACACTGTTATCTACTCTGCCATGCACTGTACTATGTATTAGGCAGTACACTGTTCTATTAACTCCTTCCTGCACTGTATTACTATATACTCCGCAGTACAATGTGCTATATACTCCGCAGTATACTGTGCTATATACTCCCCAATACACTGTGCTATACTCTCTGCGGTACACTGTGCTATATACTCTGCCCTGCACTGTGCTATATACTCCGCAGTACACTGTGCTATATACTACACCCTACACTGTACTATATACTCCACAGTTCACTGTGCTATATACTCCGCAGTACACTGTGCTATATACTCCACCCTACACTGTACTATATACTCAGCAGTACACTGTGCTGTATACTCCGCCCTACACTGTACTATATACTCAGCAGTACACTGTGCTATATACTCCACAGTGCTCTGTGCTATATTCCCCAAATTACACTGTGCTATATACTCTGCAGTACACTCTGCTATATACTCTGCAGTACACTGTGCTATATACTCCACCCTATACTGTACTATATAATACGCAGTACACTGTGCTATAAACTCTGCAGTACTGTCACGTACCTGGTTGACGAGCCCGACGTGCAAGGAGTGGCTGCCCTTGCTCCTCTGACCACGAGACCCCTGATAGAGCAGACAGGGGGCTCGGGGATACAGAGTTGCACGAGTGCCGGTTGCAGCGCTGGTGCTGAGCTGAGAAGAGCTCCAGAGGTCCCGGACAGCGTAGGGAAGCAGGTGCAGGCTGGCAGACCCAATAGGCAGGTGAAGATGCAGGAAGCAGACGAGGCAGCAACAGCGGGGAAGGTGTATTGTAGTCCAGTGGGGACAAGTCCCAGCAGAGGGATCCGCTGATGGGTATTGGATCCGGTACAGGTGCGGAAGTAAGCAGAGTCAAGTCCAGGCAGAGTCGGCAACAGGCGGGCAGCAGAAGTACAGTGGGTCAGGCAGGAGAATGGTCAGGCGATCCGTAGTCAGGGCAGGCGACAGGCAGGGAGAGACAGGTACAAGCCGGGTGATCAGGAATCAGGTATAACAGGAACAAGGGTACAAGGGTCACAGGGGGCGCTGTAGACAGGTCAGCAAGGAGTGCAGGGGTCAGGATCCTTTTGAACCCAAGTTTCGCGCCAAAACGGCGTCCTCACGTGCACGCGCGCTGCCGCCGCTGGTGCGCGCGCCCGTGCGCGTTACGGTGCGCGAGTGTGCCGCGATTGCGAGTGCGCGCGCCCGCGCGCGCCAAAGTGCCGCTGCTGCCACCTAGTGGCCGAGATTGTTCATGACATTGCCCCCCTCCAATGGGCAGCCTCCGGATGCCCAACTGAGACAACTTAAGAGGATGAGCATCTTTAAAGGACTGGACCAATCTCTCCGCATGGATGTTACATTCTGGTTCCCATGAATTATCTTCGGGTCCATAGCCCTTCCACTTCACTAAGAACTGGATCTGGCCGCCTCTCTTCCTACAGTCCAGGATAGCTTCCACCTCAAACTCTTCCTCACCGTCGACTAGAACTGGTTCAGGAGGCCCGGTGTCCCTCTGAGGGAAAGGATCAGGGACGTCAGGTTTGAGAAGAGTGACGTGGAACACTGGATGGATGCGGAAGGATTCAGGCAGTTCCAATTCATACGCCACGTTATTGATTTTCCTCTTGACGGGAAAGGGACCCAAAAATGTTGGACCCAATTTCTTTGATGGACATGCCAGTTTCAGGTTTTGAGTGGATAGCCACACTTGGTCTCCTGGTTCTAGGTTAAGCTCCCCCCTCCTTTTCCTGTCAAACACCTCTTTGTTATACTCCTGCGTCTTGGTCATGGTTTCCTGCAGAATCTTATTGTTGGTGCTGAAAAAGTTCAAAGTCTCCTGGACCGCGGGTACCGTACTTTCAGGGACGGAGTTAGACATGAACAAGGGGTGGAAGCCGTAGTTTGCATAAAACGGAGATTGTCTTGTGGCGGAGTGAATAGAGTTATTATACGCAAACTCGGCTAGGGGCAGCAAGGAAGCCCAATCTTCTTGGGAAAAGGAAGAGAAACAGCGTAGGTATTGTTCAACAGTCTGATTAGTTCTCTCCGTCTGACCGTTCGACTGCGGGTGGTACGCTGAGGAGAACGACAGGCCGATATTAAGGGCTTCGCAGAGTGCTCTCCAAAACCTGGACGTAAATTGTACCCCCCGGTCGGATACAATATTTGCAGGGACCCCGTGGAGTCTCACAATTTCTTTGATGAACATCCTTGCTGTTTCAGAAGCAGAGGGTGTGCCCCTCATGGGCAAAAAGTGAGCCATTTTGGAGAGTCTATCCACCACCACAAAGATGGTGGTAAAGCCCTCCGACCGGGGAAGTTCAACGATGAAATCCATGGAGATCATCTTCCAGGGTCTTTCTGGTACCGACAGTGGCTTCAGTAATCCCCAGGCTCTAGACTTACTTCCCTTTTTCCGTATACAAGTGGCACAAGACTCCACGTATTTCCTGCAGTCTGTTAAAAGTTGGGGCCACCAGAACGTACGCTGTAACAACTCTGATGTTTTGTGCACCCCAAAATGACCGGCCAGCTTGTGATCATGACAAAACCTTAGGACGGTGACCCGTACACCTTCAGGTACAAAAATTCTGTCTTGATGCCACAACAACCCATCCTTCAGCTGAAGATCCAAACTCGGTAGGGGAGGAAGGCTGGAAGAGGCTTGCTTGATTTGCGATAGCAGGTCTTCTTGAAGAAGCAAGAAGTTTTTGAAGGACAAGATGGTGTCCGGAGGAGTAGAGATTTCTGAGTCACCATACATACGGGAAAGGGCATCGGGCTTGGAATTCTTTGACCCAGGTCTGTACGTTATGTGGAACACAAATCTTGTGAAGAATAATGCCCACCTGGCCTGACGTGGTTTTAGTCTTTTAGCAGATTTGAGGTACTCAAGATTCTTGTGGTCAGTATATATCAGGATCGGATGGGCTGCGCCTTCCAGAAGGTATCGCCACTCTTCCAGGGCAGCCTTGATTGCCAGCAGTTCCTGGTCCCCCACACCATAGTTCCTTTCAGGTTCAGACAATTTGCGGGAAAAAAACGCAACAGGGTGTAAGAGAGCCTTGGGGCCCTGTCTTTGGGAGAGGATCGCCCCAACAGCGGTTTCTGAAGCGTCTACCTCTAGGATGTAGGGCATTCTAGCGTCAGGCTGTCTGAGGATGGATTCTGATACGAACAAGTCCTTGAGCTTCTCAAAAGCCGACTGGGCCTCTGGGGACCATTGAAATCGACTGGCTTGTTTGGTTAGGCTGGTTATCGGGGCAATGATACTGGAGAACCCTCGGATAAACTTTCTATAAAAATTTGCGAAGCCAACAAAACGTTGGACACCCTTTTTGTCCTTGGGTGCCGGCCAATCAAGGATTGCAGAGACCTTTTGAGGATCCATTTTGATACCTTCCACTGAAATTATGAGACCCAGGAACTGTATGTCCTGGCGCTTGAACTCACACTTCTCGGGTTTTGCATAAAGTCCATGCAACCGTAGGCGGCCGAGTACACACCTCACATGTTCCCGATGTTTGCTTAGGGAAGGGGAGAAGATGAGGATGTCGTCCAGGTACACAATAACAAAAAGGTCGAGGTAGTCTCTGAAGATGTCGTTCACAAAATGTTGAAATGTGGCAGGGGCGTTACAAAGCCCGAAGGGCATGACCAGATATTCAAAATGTCCGAAGCGGGTTCGGAAGGCAGTCTTCCACTCGTCCCCGTCACGAATCCGTACCAGGTTGTATGCCCCGCGGAGATCCAATTTTGTGAAGATGACTGCCGCGCCCAAGCGTTGGAATAACTCAGGTACCAAGGGTAGCGGGTACCGATTTTTAATAGTCACTTTGTTCAATTCCCTGTAATCCACACAGGGGCGGAGGGAGTGGTCTTTCTTCTCTACAAAAAAAATCCCAGCCCCTGCCGGAGAGGTGGATGGGCGAATGAACCCCTTCCTGAGATTTTCATCAATGTAAGTTTTTAGGTTCTCAAGCTCAAGTCCTGTCAAGGGGAAGATTCTCCCAAAGGGAATTTCAGCTCCTGGGAGGAGCTCTATCGGGCAGTCGTAGGCCCTATGCGGAGGAAGGGTCTCAGCTCCCTTCTTACTGAACACGTCCAGGAAGTCGTGGTATGCACTAGGGACAACTTGACGACTTTCAGGGTCAGAGTCCATGCAGAGCAGGGGAGACGAGGAGGGTGATACTTGCAGGCAATGTTGACGACAGTAAGGAGAGTTGAGGGTAATTTCCCCAGAGATCCAGTTGATCTGTGGGTTGTGGGCTTGTAGCCACGGCATGCCTAAGATAACAGGAAATATGGGTGACTCGATAATATCTAGGCACAGAAGTTCGTGGTGGATGTCGGCAATTGTTGTAGCCAGAGGCAAAGTCTCTTGGACAACCGGCCCGGATTTTAAGGCAGATCCGTCTGCAAGATGTACAGAAAGTCCAATAGTCTTAGAACGCAGAGGAATACGGTGTCTGGTGGCGAAGGACTGGTCCAAGAAACTGCACGCTCCGGAATCAATTATGGCGTGGACCGGAATATTCCTTCCGGGGAGCTGAAAGACAACGGAGACAGCCAGATGAGTTGAGCAATTCTTGGGGAAAGCGGGTAAATGGACAGACGACAAAAAGAGGGACTTACGAAGCTTCGCCGGGCAGGATCTCACGAAATGTCCGGATTCCCCGCAGTATAGGCACAGATTATTGCTTCTTCGACGTTAGCGCTCTTCTGGGGTAAGAGATGGACGAAGGAGCCCCAGCTGCATGGGTTCCGAAGTGTCGGGTGGTGAAGAGGTCATTGGGACCGGTGGAGCTGAGTTGGCGAAGGAGGGTACCCGCGGCAACATCCAGACTGGACGTGACGGACCGGTGGTTCGTTCAGACCGGCGTTCTCTCAGGCGTCTGTCAATCTGGACTGCCAAATTAATTAAGGCGTCTAAAGTCTCAGGGACACCTACCCGAGCCAACTCGTCCTTAAGTGAATCCGAGAGGCCAAGGCGGAACTGGTAGCAAAGGGCCGAATCATTAAAGCTGGTGTCTGAGCTCCACCTTCGAAACTCAGACACATAGTCCTCTGCTGGTCTGCGACCCTGTTGGAGAGCATGTAGGGCGGCCTCAGCGGTGGCAGCTTGATGTGGATCCTCGTAAAGCAAGGACATAGCTTGAAAGAAGGTGGTTAGGGTGTCCAGGGAAGTGCTCTTTTGTTCCAGAAGGCGATGGGCCCAAGCCTGTGGTTCTCCGGATAGAAGTGAGATCACGAACCCCACCTTGGTGGCCTCCAAGGAAAAGGTCCGCGGCTGCAGGGCAAAGAACAGTTCACAGGCGTTCCGGAAGGCACGATATTTGCTCCGATCCCCTGAAAACCTCTCCGGTGTAGGGACCTTGGGCTCTGGTGGCAACATGATCACAGAAGGTGAGGTGGCATTACCCGCGGCTGCAGCAGTGGGAGCTGGAACTGATAAGGCCTGGACGCGGTTCTCCAATCTTGTATAACCCTCTTGCAGGGTTCGGACCGCCTGGGTTAGTCCCTCAAGGTGACGGCAGAGTTCCTGCATGGGATCCACTCCCTGCGCGGGCTCGGACATGGCTGACCTGTACTGTCACGTACCTGGTTGACGAGCCCGACGTGCAAGGAGTGGCTGCCCTTGCTCCTCTGACCACGAGACCCCTGATAGAGCAGACAGGGGGCTCGGGGGTACAGAGTTGCACGAGTGCCGGTTGCAGCGCTGGTGCTGAGCTGAGAAGAGCTCCAGAGGTCCCGGACAGCGTAGGGAAGCAGGTGCAGGCTGGCAGACCCAATAGGCAGGTGAAGATGCAGGAAGCAGACGAGGCAGCAACAGCGGGGAAGGTGTATTGTAGTCCAGTGGGGACAAGTCCCAGCAGAGGGATCCGCTGATGGGTATTGGATCCGGTACAGGTGCGGAAGTAAGCAGAGTCAAGTCCAGGCAGAGTCGGCAACAGGCGGGCAGCAGAAGTACAGTGGGTCAGGCAGGAGAATGGTCAGGCGATCCGTAGTCAGGGTGTAACGGCTACCCACTGGTGTGAGGGTCTCAGCCGTTGGAGACGTCCTTTTCCCTGGCAAGCTGCGATATGCAGGTACCGCCGGTATATCCCATCGAACGCCCTTCCAAGAAACGAGACGTGCTACGTTTGAAGGGTCAAGCAGACTGACTTTATTTTCCAAATTTTTCCTCCTTATATCTGGTTACAACTGTACAGAAACAAATGACACTCCCCCCCTCATCACACACTAAGGCTAATTACTAAACATTCTTTAATTAATAACAACAAAACCTTCACCCACTCCGTCTCCTAGGCAGACGTTTCGTCTCCGCATACAGAGACAGTGTTATCACACAAACAGTTTTTAGCATGCATAATTATAGTTCTGAGAGCAGACCTGGGATTAACACCTGTCCATTACAACACCTTTATACAAGGACAATGGACTGCCTCCCAGGCCCTGACGCAATTAGCATGTCACTAGACTGAGTCATAGAATATTGACTGGTTGGGGGTCACAATTAACCAACATCTTGTAGTCTCTCAAGATCCTGCAATTATTATCAATGTCCAGGCAGAATAGTCCATAATCCGTTACACTGCCCCCCTTTTGTGGAACACTCCGGCAGACCCGGATTGATCCTTTTCGGATCAACTTGGGGATGTCCGGTCTGCTGTTAGGGTAAAAGTTCCGTTTGCCTGGACAGTCCGTCGGCCTTCCCATTGGCTTACCAGGTCGGTAGCTGATGGTGATGGTGAATAATAGAATTCAATTCTGGAACAGTCACTTGCTTTGCTCTCTCAATGGCTCCCAAAACCTGTTGCTGATGCTCTTGGGACAGATACGGCACCACCTGGATGCAAATCCCATTTAATCTTTTGACAATTTCCGCCTGTTTGTGCATTTCAATGTTCAAGCCACGGGACATCTCATAATACATGACATAGTGTCGTTGCATCTCTGATTTCTCACTGGCCAACTTGTCACATTCCCATTTTAGACTATGATATTGTGCCGGATCTACAGTACATGTCGGGGAAGGTAGTCTTACCCGGTTCTCAGCAGCAAGTGGGTTGATTCCAGCAACGCGGGTGGTCACGGCACAAGCAGCAGCAGGTGTAGGTAAATAAGCCGAAGTCAGAGGGCCAATGTCGTTGCCCAGCACCACCTCGGCAGGTAGGTTGTCCATGATACCAACTGTGGTCTTTCCTGACCCGGCTCCCCAGTCTAAGTGCACCCGGGTGGTGGGTACGCGAAATACAGCACCCCCTGCGACCCGGACGGCAACTGTGCGAGTGGACACGTTCTCTGGCTTTACCAGATGTTTTTGAATCAGAGTGATAGTAGTCCCGGAATCTCTTAAGCCTTGTGCTACTTTTCCATTCACTCGTACCTCCTGACGGTGATGCCGACGGTTATCCGGAGAGGCCGCTTGTATTGGGTCTGCCTCATACCAAATTCCCAGACATTCCTCAGGGCCCCCCTCGGTCTCCAGGCAGTGGGCCGCAGAGGGACGTGATGGAGTGACCTCTGTGTTGGGTGTTGTGCGTCTCCAGTTGTTATTTGTAGCTCTCAAAGGGCAATAACGAGCAATATGTCCAGTGTTGCTGCAGTGATGGCACGTCACCCTAGGCGAATCCCGGGGGTAGTTGCTAGGCCCCTGAGGACGTGGTGGGACTGGAGCCCGAAACTCTGGGCATGGGGTGACGGTTGGAGTACGCGGTTCTACCTTCTGAGCCAGCCATGTAGTACCCTGGCTTACTTTCCTCGTCTCCGCGTACTCATCTGCTAGCCGAGCCGCCTCGTTTAAGTTAGCGGGACGGCGATCTCGTACCCAGTCTTGTATGTCTGCGGCCAGGTCTTGAAAGAAATGTTCCATTAGGAACAGCTGCAATACTTCCTCCCCGGTGTTGGCCTTGCACCCTTGGACCCAAAGGGATGCCACCCTTTGTAACTGGTTGGCCCATTCCATGTGGGAGTCCACAGCCATCTTCTTGGACTCCCGAAAGCGCCGGCGGTAGGCTTCTGGCGTTACGGCGTATCGGGTTAGCAGCGCCTTTTTAACTTGCTGGTATTGTAAAATATCCTCTGGAGCGAGAGCCCGAAAGGCTTCATTGGCTTTGCCCGACAATTTCCCCGACAAAATAGTGACCCATTGGTCTGGTGGTACCTGGTGTAGTGAGCACTGCCTCTCAAAATCCGCCAAATATCCATCGATTTCCTCCTCACTTTCTACAAAAGCTTTAAATGCAGTGAACGGTATTTTCTTTCCTGTAGCAGCAGGTGGGGGGGTAGGAACTGCAGGTGTAATGGGCTGTCTCGCTCTTACCAGTTCCAGTTCTTGTCCCCTCTTCGTTTGTATCTCTTCCCTTGCTTCCCGGAACAGCTGGTTGATTAGTTCCACGGACGTTTCTGGATACAAGGATAATCTCCGCTCTACAATCCCAGTAATTACATCTTCCTCGCTGACAGGTGCAAGGGGCTCCGTTCCTTCCATGGATCCATCCATTTTGTCCAGCTCCAGCAGGTCAGCTATCAGCTCCCTCCGTGGTCTGTTGCTGGCGCTCCTACCACGACTCTCCAATAGATCTTTTAGTGTGGATCTTTTCAGCCTGGCGTACTGCGACTCCATTCAGCACTTGCTCTTTGGATAAAAGGACCATCCCGCTGCTGCCAACCAATGTAACGGCTACCCACTGGTGTGAGGGTCTCAGCCGTTGGAGACGTCCTTTTCCCTGGCAAGCTGCGATATGCAGGTACCGCCGGTATATCCCATCGAACGCCCTTCCAAGAAACGAGACGTGCTACGTTTGAAGGGTCAAGCAGACTGACTTTATTTTCCACATTTTTCCTCCTTATATCTGGTTACAACTGTACAGAAACAAATGACACTCCCCCCCTCATCACACACTAAGGCTAATTACTAAACATTCTTTAATTAATAACAACAAAACCTTCACCCACTCCGTCTCCTAGGCAGACGTTTCGTCTCCGCATACAGAGACAGTGTTATCACACAAACAGTTTTTAGCATGCATAATTATAGTTCTGAGAGCAGACCTGGGATTAACACCTGTCCATTACAACACCTTTATACAAGGACAATGGACTGCCTCCCAGGCCCTGACGCAATTAGCATGTCACTAGACTGAGTCATAGAATATTGACTGGTTGGGGGTCACAATTAACCAACATCTTGTAGTCTCTCAAGATCCTGCAATTATTATCAATGTCCAGGCAGAATAGTCCATAATCCGTTACACAGGGCAGGCGGCAGGCAGGGAGAGACAGGTACAAGCCGGGTGATCAGGAATCAGGTATAACAGGAACAAGGGTACAAGGGTCACAGGGGGCGCTGTAGACAGGTCAGCAAGGAGTGCAGGGGTCAGGATCCTTTTGAACCCGAGTTTGGCGCCAAAACGGCGTCCTCACGTGCACGCGCGCTGCCGCCGCTGGTCGCGCGCGCCCGTGCGCGTTACGGTGCGCGAGTGTGCCGCGATTGCGCCGCGATTGCGAGTGCGCGCGCCTGCGCGCGCCAAAGTGCCGCTGCTGCCACCTAGTGGCCGAGATTGTTCATGACAAGTACACTGTGCTATATACTCCACAGTACCCTGTGCTATATTCTCTGCGGTACACTGTGGTATATACTGTGCCCTACACTGTGCCATATACTCCGTAGTACACTGTGCTATATACTCCACCCTACACTGTACTATATACTTCACAGTTCACTGTGCTATATACTCCATAGTACACTGTGCTATATACTCCACCCTACACTGTACTGTATACTTTGCAGTACACTGTGCTGTATACTCTGTGGTACACTGTGCTATATACTCCACAGTTCACTGTGCTATATACTCCAGTACACTGTGCTATATACTCCACAGTACACTCTGCTATATACTCCACAGCAGCCCTCAAAATTTCCACTCGCCTGCTAGCATTTGGCGAGTGGATTTAAGCTGGGGGCGAGTGATGACAGGGCTGCATGACCAATGTCCCTTCAATCTGTGCCTACACTTAGAGCCCCGATGCGATTGGCGGCCGAAGAGGAAAGGTGCATGCACGGGAAAAGTAGTCTGGTGAGCCGCGCACAGGCAGAGCAGTACACAGGTGCTCTCCTTACAATTCTCATTAAGCCATGGGACCCAACAGTATGACCTCTCTGAGCCTGCCCCCCTCCACCCGACCAATGTAGCTGGAGAGCAGGGAGCAGGAAGTAATGAGTCAGGTGGAGGATTGCGAAAATTACCACTCCGGGTGTCCCAGGTAGGCAGTGCAGCGCTCACTGAAAGTTGCCCTGACATGAGAGTGGCAGCCTTCCAGTTTGTGCAGTTTTCTTCTCCTTGTGCTCTATGTAGGTGTCCAGCAGTTCAGCCTGAGCACTGTGAGCAGACTGGTCTCAATGTGTGCTGTGCGGTGTCAATGTGCGCTGTGTTGTGGTGTCAACGGCTGTGCAGTTGTGTGGCCCTCGGCGCTGGATTGTACTCCCTCCCGCTGTGCTGCAGCTCCTCTCCTCACTGCCAGCCTGAATAAAAGGGGGAAGTGGGGACATGCAAGCGTGGAGCCGCACACACAGGCTCCTGATGATGAGATGAATAGGAGAGGGAGAGAGAGGATGGATGGATGGGAGTTGCAGAGGAGACAGCAAGAGAATGGGGAAGAGATCCAGTTCTAGTGCCCTGTCTCTCTGGTCTGCCCCCAGTGCCCTGTCCCTCTGGTCTGTCCCCAGTGCCCTGTCCCATTTTGTTAAAGTTGTTTTTGGTAATATTTAATTGTGTAACTTGATTCTGCATAAAACATTTAACAGTGTCATTCCATGAGATAATCTACGAGGGCGTGTTTAGGGGCGCAATTAGGCGTGGAGCAGTGTATGAATTAGGTGGGGCAACTGGTGGCGAGTAACTCTTGAGGCCTGGCTAGTAGCTCAGGGCTTGAAATTTTGAGCCCTGCTCCACAGTACACTGTGCTATATACTCCACAGTACACTGTGCTATATACTCTGCAGTACACTGTGCTATATACTCCTCTGTACACTGTGCTATATACTCCTCAGTACATTGTGCTATATACTCCACAGTAAACTGTTCTATATACTCTGCAGTACACTGTGCTATATACTCTGCAGTACACTGTGCTATATACTCTACAGTATTAATATAATATTATATCTTATCAGAATTGCACACTTTGCAGCTTTTGGCAGGTGTTTTTTCAGGCGGTTTAAAAACTAAAAGGTGTGGAGTGCTGCTGTAAAAGTGTCTGAGAGCTGCTATTTGAGCATAAAAACGTGCAACACAACGCTTGACAAAGCTCATGAAGCACTTTTTGGTGTATCCATTGAAGTCTATGGGTATAAAACTGCTCAATTCTGCCTGAAAAGTGCCTTGTGTACTTTTTTAAGTGACAGTCATTTTTTATACAAGCTACAGTAGCAAGGGCTACTGAAAGCAATAGGTTTTTGCTTGTTGAGAATTTTTTGAGCTTCGAGCTACAAGTTACAAAACACTCAAGTGTGAACGGAGGCCTAAAGGAGGGGAAATATTTCAATGATGACACTAATTCTGGTTATCCTAGTGACCAGTGCCTGCCCATAAGTCAGGGCGCAGGGGCTCCGCCCCCCCATCCATGAGTCCAGCCCCCTAATCTACATGCGGGGTACCGGATGCAGAGATTCCAATGAGGTTTTCTTTTTTTCTACGTGCGTGATTAGAGCCAGAGGCTCAAATAGGCTTCTAAGAATGGTGGGCTTGGGGTGCAGAGCACTGCAGCCTGAGCCCACCCAGTTGTGTGACAATAGCAAATTAATATTCGCTATTGTCACACTGACTTTCCTCCCAGCCAATCAGTAAATGGGTCCCGAGACCCATTTCCCAATTGGCGAGGAGGAGAAGTGATCTTATTGGCCTAGGAGAAGGAGGGAGGAGATGCACAGCTGCAGTGATGCAGAGGAGGAGATGCAGGGGAAGCCGCCCCCCATCGCCCAGAGGGAAGCACTACCTTTGCCATAAATGGGATAAGTGCGGGGCTGTTAACCCACCAGCCGACTGACCAGATGGGGTGCAGGGGGTGCAGGTGACCCGACATACCAACCCTATCTCTTGGGACACAGATAGCATAAAAAAAAATTGACAGAGTTATAACTCTTTCTTACGCTATCAATAATGAAAATAAAAAGTTTGGGCTTTTGTTACACTTTAATTATACCATTAGCACGACAACACAAAATCACAAACAATTATTCTAAACATATATGCTAGATATGGGGAGGGAATGCCAAAAAACGTATATTAATAATATTATTTTTATTTTACCAAGAAAGCCATAATTAGTAAACGTGACCCAGATGTGTAGGGATTTAACACAACTGCCATGTTTCCTCCCTTGCAAACTGAAGCTACAGTATATAATAACTACTTGTAAAAAGATAACATTCATCAGCTTTGTTTTCACGTTACCTGTCATATGAAAAATAATTATGTCAGGATCTCTTTAACAGTATACTCTAGGTAGAATGCTAGACAATGAGAACACAGGTAGAAAATAGCTTTGAAAGAAATAATACCAGAGATCGTGATACTGTCTGTCTCTTTATAAGTGAAACTCTCGCTTGAGATAATATGATGAAGCTATTGTAGAAGTATTATTCTCAAAGTGAGATTGGTTAAAGCAAAGAACCAGTTTTTACAGACTCCACGGAAGCACCGAACAGGCAATTTTCTTTGAAGTTGGAGATGTTTTATTCAATGTGTTGTGAATAGCTAACAATATTTAAGGAATCCACGAATTGATGGTCTATCAGGTTTTTGCTGCACTGCACAGAATGTTTAACTTTTTTGGTTTTAACTCTAAACTGGCAATTGTATCATGTTGCTGTACATCTTTAAACCATTTTATTAACCACTTACAGACAGGAATATTTTCCTACTTAATGACCTGCTTAATGACCAGGCCATTTTTTGTGATACGGCACTGCGTCGCTTTAACTGAAAATTATGCGTTTGTGCGACACTTTACAAAAACAAAATTGATGTCTTTTTTTCCCCACAATCAAGATTTCTTTTAGTGGTATTTGAATACCTATGCAGTTTTAATTTTTTGCGCTATAAACAAAAATAAACGAAAATTTTGAAAAAAAAACAATATTTTTAACTTTTTGCTATAATAAATATCCCCAAAAATGTTTTTAAAAAATGAATCTCTTCATCAGTTTAGTCCAATATATAATCTTCTACATATTTTTAGTAAAAAAAATCACAATAAGCGTATATTGATTGGTTTGCGCAAAAGTTATATTGTCTACAAATTATGGGAAAGATTTATGGCATTTGTATGGCATTTTTATTATTTTTTTTTACTAGTAATGGCGTTGAGCTGCAATTTTTTGTGGTACTGCGACATTGCAGCAGACAGATCGGACACTTTTGACACATTTTTGGGACCATTGACGCTTATACAGAGATCAGCGCTATAAAAATGCACTGATTACTGTGTAAATGTCACTGGTAGGGAAGGGGTTAACACTAGGGGGCAATCAAGGGGTTACAGGGGTTGTAAAGGTAAATGTTTTTTCACCTTAATGCATCCTATGCATTAAGGTGAAAAAACATCCGATGGTAACGCCCCCCCCCCCAAACCCCCGTTTTACTTACCTTACCCCTCGAAAGTCCATCGCGCATCCACGTGATCCTCTTCGGTTCCCAGCCTGGCCGTTGATTGGTTAGGCTGGACGGATTGATAGCAGCGCAGCCATTGGCTGGAGCTGCTGTCAATCACAGCGGATGACGCAGCACGCTGGGGGGCAGGGCCTGAGTGATACAGTCGGCGGCTATGCCCGCCACTGTATCAAGCTCGCTCGCATGAAGGTGGAAAGCTTTTGCGAGGAGAAGCCGAGACAGCCGCCGAGGGACCCCAGAAGACAGGGTTAGGGGACACTCTGTGCAAAACGAGCTGCACAGTGGAGGCAAATATAACATGTTTGTTATTTAAAAAAAAAAAACTTTGCCTTTAGTGTTCCATTAAATGTGTGTTCCCTAGATGTGTTCTAACCGTATAGGGATAGGACTGACTGGGGGAGGAGACATATTGTTGTTCCTAATTAATAGAAACAAGCGATATGTCTTCTCTCCCCTGACAGAACAAGGATTTGTGTGTGGCTCTTGTGCACGCGATCGCCCCCTCAGGCGGCTCTTAAAGGGGACCTTGTACCCGTACGGGGTTTCGCACAGAGGTGCCATTGTGCCGCAGTAAAAGTACATGATCCGGTCGGGAACCGGTTCATTTATTAGTTTCTGACCTCCCTCAAAAAAAATACGTTGGCTGTTTTGTAGTATGATATTAAATAAAATTAATGCATTTGGACTCCCATTGTGATTTTGGATTCTCATCAAAGACAAGTCTGGTTTGTATCTTTTGCTAGAACCCCCAACCCCATGCAGTTTCTTTTTTTTGTGTGGATCCTCCATTAAAATCTTTATCAGACCCTCATCTAGGATAAGGGTCTCATATAGATGAAGGGACTGCTTGTTTACAGAAGTAAAGGGTCATTTGTTGGCAATGTAAATAGCATTTTTTTTTCTTGTTAAAGGCTAAGATCACCTATTTTTTTTATTATTCCAGCTGTCCTGTGTCCCTGCACCAGCCCTCCTTTTCCAGGAAATCTCTTCCACCCACTTCTGCAGGTACATGCTTTTCCAATACACCGCCATCAATCTTGCATAGATCGTTCACTTGGCAGGTAGTTAAGGACACAGATAATAGTCTATGTGGAACTGGAGTATTGAAAACAGGAGAAGTGGGTCCCTGGAATTCTGTAAAGTCCACCTTACACTATACAATCTGATTGTAAATCTCCTTCTGATCTACCATCACATATGTAATGCAAGGGCCTACCTGATTGGATACAGAGTGATTGGATTGATGGTGTATCCTCCCATTAGGGATGAGCCGAACACATCCCATTCGGTTCGCACCAGAACCTGCGAACTAAATAATAAGGAAATAAGGAAATAAAAACTAACTAATAATAATAACTATTATTTACTATTAAATTATAGATATTGGAATTTCCTTTTAAACTTGTCTGTTAGTGAACATTACGTGAATACAAATTTATCCGAAGTTACGAATTATTCGTAATAACGAATGCAGCATCTAAACGAATGGAACGTAAAGAATTAATAATAATAAATAATAATAATAACTTTTTGTAATTATTATTATTTATATGTATGAGTTCACGCTATGTTAAAATGTGAATGTGGGCCTGCCACTGAGTGTCACCGTTCACTCCCTCATATGTACTTGTTTAAAGATGGCCATACACTATGCAATCTGGTTGTACACTCTCTGTACAATTTTATTTTAGATTTACCAGACCTATGGAATATGAGGATCCGCCTGAACAATCCATTCGATTTGTATCAAATCAGACCACCCCTTGCACTTCATAGCTGACGGTAGATCTGAAAGAGATTGAACAATCAAATTGTGCAGAATGGCCGGTGTGTTACCCACTCCTGAGTCTTGCAGTCTGTGCATTATGCATTTCTGAGCCGTGACTACACCCACCACTTTGCTTCTCTCCCCCAGGAAACAGGGGTGGTTGGTGGGAAGGGGAGGGATGTGAGTACTTGCACCAATTCTCTGAGAAAAAAAAGCCTTGTATATATTAATACCCAATGTTGTCTTTTTTACATTCCCTGATACATTTTTGACTCTTCTAGAGCTTTTTGCAAGGATATGTGTAGATCATCTTATATCTACAGCTTTCCCCATAGTATTATTATTCTGCTCAGCCGTTATTAGAACATGTCATTTCCAAGTCTTTTATTTTCAGCTTCACATGTGAAAACCCTTAAACTGCAAACTGAAGCTAGCCTAAAAAGGTCCTGAAAAGTAGAACATAATTAAAACCGGAAAAAAAAAATCAGATCATTCTGTTAAATTAGAGACGTGTTTTAAATGTTTTTGACTGGGACTCACACTTTGTCCTTTTGATATATAATCCCTTGTGAACCTTCTAGGATTGCATTTTAAAGATAACAAATCAAATTAAAAGTAATTACTTGACATACAAAAGTTATATAAAGAATTTATGGATATGGGTTAGACAGACTCTCATGACTGTTTTGTCATTAAATAAAATCTTATGGTTTGGCTTGCATAATACTGAATATCCAGGGCATGAAGAAATATTGAAATAATAAACCTTTCTAGGCCAATGAAATAAAATTCTACTTACATCTTACATTTAGCGGTATGCATTTTTCTTTGAAAATATATACTTGCGAATTTGGTGTAGCTGTTTATGCTTATAATGTGGCCAACCCCTTCCTCCACCCCCAACCCCCTAAAAAACCTTCCTAGTCTAATACATGCTTGTCCCTGAAGCAAGTCAGAAATCTCTGCCTATTCCACACAGCTTTTTGCCCAAAAAAATTCTGGACCCGTACATACTATTCACACTATGAAGAGTTAGCACAAGGAGTGAGTTCATACTCTAGAGCTTCATTGGAATGAACTGGAGTGCCTATGCCTTTTAACTGAAGATAAAGAGGAATTTCGCTCACTGTGCCCACTAAATACATCCTTACTGTATTTCAATTGAGCACAAGATCCTTGTACTGTATCCTGTCCTAATTTGAAATATATGAAAGACATTTTAGTGGACACAGTGGGGTTTATTTACTAAAGGAAAATAGACTGTGCACTTTTTAAAGTGCAGTTGCACTCTGCAAGAGCAGTTGCTCCAGAGTAGTGTTGCTCACGAATATTCGCATTGCGAATATTCGACTCGAATATAGCATATTCGAGTAATCGCGCTATATTTCGAATTTCGCGGTGAATATTCGCAATTCCGAATATTCGATTTTTTACAATTTTATTTTTAGAACAGATCACCTGGGCCGAGTAGCTGAAGCGTTCATTGAATTTTGCCGAAAAATCGCAATGCGATTATTCGGCAATCGCAATATCGCGCGATTATTTTCTTCGCCCCTATCTTCCGCATCAGAGCGATTTTTACAGTTTCATTTTTAAAACAGATTACATCCTAGTGATCTCCATAGACGTCTAAAAGCATTGCTGGTATGATTAGAGACCTTGGGCCGAGTAGCTGAAGCGATCATTTTATATTGCCGAATATTCGCAATGCGAATATTCGGCAATAGGAATATTGCGCGATTATTTTCTCCGCCCTTCTTTTGCATCAGAGCCAATCAGAGTTCTCCTACCGAAGTTGTCATAGGTTTGCAACCAATAGGAACCTGCCTGCACGGACATTATATAAGGTCACTCCCAGCACCATTTCATTGCAGATTCAGAAGGTGGCTAGAGAGTGTGGAGGCTGTTTCTGTGTTCCTGTGTCTGTGTTCCTAATTGATTGATCTAGCATCATCAGCATTGTGCTGCATTGCTACTTAGTGATTCCAGTGCATATTTTCCAGTTTATCAACTGCTTTTTTCAAAGCAATAGACCCAAGAGCTTTTTTCAAAGCTAAGTTTTGTGCTGTGTTGTTCATCTTGTGTTACTGTTTGGTCTTGCAGCTTCGCTTTTCAGTGATATTTGCTAGTGATTTCAGTGCACATTTTGCTTAGTTTTTTTTAGCTTTTCTAAAAGCTACGTTTTGTGTTGTTCAGGTTAGTTAGATTTCTGTGTAGTAAGTGTACATACTGTTAGTGTACATTTATTTCATCTAGCTTAGCTTAGTGTGTGTTTAGTGTCTGTGTTTTGTGTTAAAAAAAAAAAAAAAAACTTTAGTTAGTGTTTGTTTAGTGCATTTTTTTTTTTAATTTTGTAGTCCTTGTCTTTGGTGTACTAGTTTTATTATAGTTTAGTAGCTGTCTGTGTACGTCTTTGTCTGCGTGCCTGTCTTGTAAAAAAACACATAAAAACACATTTTCCTCACATTTCCCCCCCCCAATAAAGTTTACCCCCCCCCCCCACACACATCAGCAATCATGAGCGGCATCCGTGGCCGTGGCAGCAGGGGTAGGGGAGTTACTCCCAGTGCTGGGTCGCTGCCAGCACGGGGTACCTCTCGTGCCCCTACTAGTGGTAGAGGATCGGGTGCAAGGGGAGTCCGCCTGATCCGGGAGTTCTTTCCATCGGGCAGCCACCCGATATTGCCATCTCAGGCTGAAGTAGTGTTGGACTACATGGGGCACAGCAGTGCCACTGAGTCGTCGGTCCCGACTCCCAGTAGTACCACCATTACACCGGTGCCTGTAGTACCCCCCCAGCCCCCAAGAGTCCAGCATCTTACTGTTCGACAGCGACAGTGAGAGGGATCTCTTGGGGGAGGCCATGCATCAGGCAGACCTCCAGCTCTGTCCTGATGGTCAGGACCTTTTTGAAGGGATGGATGAGGAGGATGGGATACCTGCTGGCAGTATCCCAGAGACATCCCTTCAAACTGGTGCTGCTGTTTTGGTGCAGGAAACAGCAGCACCTAGTCAGACCCAGGCGTGGGTGAGGGGACAGCGGAGCCAGGCTAGAGGCTCCATGTCAGTTGGTTCCCTCAGACCAACACATCTCAGCCCTTGGTCTGACATCTCTGGGGGCGAAGAGGGTGACCCATCATGGTTGCCATCTGACGCGTCGGCTCACTGCGTCAGTGATGACGGGGAAGGTAGGCACCCTGGGGAAACGGTGCGCCAGGTCACCACCAGGGAGACCATCGTCAGGGTCTCCACTGGTGATGGCAGCAGGAGGTGTCAGGAGCAGCAGCAGCAGGCAGCTCCACCTGTGCGCACCGAGTCCCAGCAGGTGCAAGTCAGCGTCACCCCATCTGACAGGAGGGCGGCGCTGAAGTCACCTGTCTGGAACTACTTCACCCTGGTGGCAGACAACCCTACCGTGGCCGTCTGCCGGATCTGTAAAGTGAGGGTGAAGAGAGGGAAGTGTTTGGCTCGGGTGGGTACCACAGCCCTGAACCAGCACCTGAGGATTAACCACTGGGGGGTGTTTGACGAGATAAAGCGTGGTGGTGGTAGCAGCGCCACCACCACAAGTGAGCAGGGTACAGCAGCCCCTGCCACAGCTTCATCTCTTTCCAGCAGGTCATGCCCCCCCGCTCCCTCTAGTAGAGGTACTGGTACCGGCAGCCAGACCTCTACTTTGACAGCACCCTCCACGTCTGTGTCCCGCACTGCCGTCCGGCGCCAGGCGTCGATTTCAGACGCCTTTGACCGCACCACTCCCTTCCCCCCTGGAGACCGACCTGTGCGTTCCCTCAATGGGCTCCTGGCAAGGGTTATTGCCCAACATCTGCTGCCCTTCAACATAGTTGACAGCAACCCCTTCAGGCAGATGTTGGAGCAGGCCCAACCCCAATGGCGTGTCCCCAGCCGCCATTTCTTTGCCAGGACTGGTGTCCCTGCCCTACACCAGCACATTGTGCAGAATGTAACCCTGTCGCTGGATCACGCTGTCAGCGACAGGGTTCATCTGACAATGGATGGCTGGACCAGCAGGCATGGGCAGGGGCGCTACATCAGCTTCACGGCCCATTGGGTTTCCCTCCGAGGCGTCGGTGAGGGATCGGCGGCAACCGATCTTGTGGTGCCGCCCCGGGGTGTCCAGGGGAGAACTGCTGGTCTCCCTCAAGCCACTGTCTCCGCAGCTGCTGAGCCTCCCAGCAAGCGCCCCCGTAGCTACTCAAGTGTGGGGCACGTGCGCTGTCAGGCCGTGCTCCAGCTTGTTAGTTTAGGGGACCGGAGACACACTGGACAAGAAGTGCTGAAAGCACTTCAGGCTCAGGTCCAGAAGTGGCTGACACCCCGAAGGCTCCAGGCAGGTATGGTTGTCTGCGATAACGGCAGCAACCTACTCGCCGCCCTCAGTGCTGGCAGTCTGACCCACGTGCCCTGTCTGGCACATGTCCTCAACCTGGTGGTGCAGAAGTTTCTGCGCACTTATCCCGGGTTGAGTGACATTGTGCCAAAGGCGCGTAGGATTGCCAGCCACTTCAGGCGCTCCCCAACCGCTACCGCGTCCCTGTCCGAGTTGCAGCGGATCAACAGGCTGCCCCGTCACAGGCTGATTGTGGACAGTGTGACGCGTTGGAACTCCACCCTTCACATGCTGAAGAGGTTGTGGGAGCAGCGAAGGGCGGTGAAGGAGTACCTGATGGACCTAGGCACTGAGAGGGCTTCACTACAACTCCCTTTCATCGCCTGTGCGGAGTGGGGGCAGATACAGCAGGTCTGCCAAGTGTTGTCCTCCTTCGAGCAGGCGACCAAGATGGTCAGCAGTGAGCATGTCGGCCTCAATAACGTGCTGCCAATAGTGTTCATGCTGGAGAGGACACTAGATCGCCTGCTCGAAGCTGGGGAGAGTGCCTTGGTGGAGCAGGAGGAGTCAGCAATGCTCCACCGAGACCAGGGCCAGGACGAGGAGGAGGAGGAGGATGACCTCATTGACCTGGGCAGCAGTGAGGAGTCACAGCGGGCTGTGCTCCTCCCCATGGCTGCCCACATGCTGAGATGCCTCAGGAGGGACCCCCGGGTTAAGACCATCAAGGCGAGGGATGATTTCTGGATGGCCACCCTTTTGGATCCCAGGTGCAAGGGGAAACTGGAGCAGTTCATCCCAGCCAGCCGGAGGCAGCACCAGATGGAGGAACTGCAGGCAGGCATTGTCAGCCGGTTGGAGCAGGCAACTCCCCGGCCTCCAGTTGTCCCCCCTCATCTCACCCAGCAGGTGGCTGCACCCAGCAGCAGCCGAGCAGGGGACCTAATGGATGAGATGAGGATGTTCTTCCAAACCGAGCGACCCAGTACCAGCACCAGCAGCAGCAGTCACCACCAGCGGCTGGCCCACATGGTGGCAGACTACATGGCGTCCGTCGGTGCTTCTGACAGTATGAGCACCGACGACCCCATGGAGTACTGGGTTGCCAGATTGGACACCTGCCGCGAGCTCGCTCAGTATGCGCTGGAGTTATTGTCTTGCCCCCCCTCCAGCGTACTATCTGAGCGGACATTCAGCGCGGCAGGTGGGGTGGTCACGGACAAGAGGACCCGTCTGTCCACAGACTCCGTGGACAGACTCACATTCATAAAGATGAATGAGTCCTGGATCGGCGGTGACTTTCTGGCACCCGTCGTCGGTTCAGGGCGCTGAAGGGTCCCTTGTCATGCATTCCCTGATGGAGCCCCGGACCTGATGTATTTACAGTGCTGAATATAACTATTTTAACACCTGAGAAAATCAATGTTAATATTTGGTACTGTAGGCTTTCTTTGCAATTACAGCGGTCAAACCTTTCTTGTAGTTTTACACCAGCTTTGCACACACTGGAGGAGGGATTTTGGCCCACTCCTCCACACAGATCTTCTCTCCATCAGTCAGGTTTCTGGGCTCTCGCTGAGAAACACGGAGTTTGAGCTCCCTCCAAAGATTCTCTATTGGGTTTAGGTCTGGAGACTGGCTAGGCCACGCCAGAACCTTGATATGCTCCTTACAGAGCCACCCCTTGGTTATCCTGGCTGTGTGCTTTGGGTCATTGTCATGTTGGAAGACCCAGCCTCGACCCATCTTCAAAGCTCTAACTCAGGGAAGGAGGTTGTTGCCCAAAATCTCGCAATACCTGGCCCCGGTCATCCTCTCCTTAATACAGTGCAGTCACCCTGTCCCATGTGCAGAAAAACACCCCCAAAGCATGATGCTACCACCCCCATGCTTCACAGTAGGGATGGCGTTCTTGGCATGGTACTCATCATTATTCTTCCTCCGAACACGGTTAGTGAAATTATGACCAAAAAGTTATATTATGGTCTCATCAGACCACATGACTTTCTCCCATGACTCCTCTGGATCAGTCAAGACAACTATGTCAAAAGTTATTTCCCACTCTATATACTCCTATTATCACTGCTGTTCATCATGGCACCTCCTGCCCAAGTGATATGACTCTGTATCTACTACTACTACTACTGCTGCTGCTGCTCAGTCAAGACACCTATGTCAAAAGTTATTTCCCACTCTATATACTCCTATTACCACTGCTGTTCATCATGGCACCTCCTGCCCAAGTGATATGACTCTGTATCTACTACTACTACTACTGCTGCTGCTGCTCAGTCAAGACACCTATGTCAAAAGTTATTTCCCACTCTATCTACTCCTATTACCACTGCTGTTCATCATGGCACCTCCTGCCCAAGTGATATGACTCTGTATCTACTACTACTACTAATGCTGCTGCTCAGTCAAGACAACTATGTCAAAAGTAATTTCCCACTCTATATACTCCTATTACCACTGCTGTTCATCATGGCACCTCCTGCCCAAGTTATATGACTCTGTATCTACTAGTACTACTGCTGCTGCTGCTCAGTCAAGACAACTATGTCAAAAGTTATTTCCCATTCTATATACTCCTATTACCACTGCTGTTCATCATGGCACCTCCTGCCCAAGTGATATGACTCTGTATCTACTACTACTACTACTAATGCTGCTGCTGCTCAGTCAAGACAACAATGTCAAAAGTAATTTCCCACTCTATATACTCCTATTACCACTGTTGTTCATCATGGCACCTCCTGCCCAAGTGATATGACTCTGTATCTACTACTACTACTAATGCTGCTGCTGCTCAGTCAAGACAACAATGTCAAAAGTAATTTCCCACTCTATATACTCCTATTACCACTGCTGTTCATCATGGCACCTCCTGCCCAAGTGATATGACTCTGTATCTACTACTACTACTAATGCTGCTGCTGCTCAGTCAAGACAACTATGTCAAAAGTAATTTCCCACTCTATATACTCCTATTACCACTGCTGTTCATCATGGCACCTCCTGCCCAAGTGATATGACTCTGTATCTACTACTACTACTAATGCTGCTGCTGCTCAGTCAAGACAACTATGTCAAAAGTAATTTCCCACTCTATATACTCCTATTACCACTGCTGTTCATCATGGCACCTCCTGCCCAAGTGATATGACTCTGTATCTACTAGTACTACTGCTGCTGCTGCTGCTGCTCAGTCAAGACAACTATGTCAAAAGTAACTTCCCACTCTATATACTCCTATTACCACTGCTGTTCATCATGGCACCTCCTGCCCAAGTGATATGACTCTGTATCTACTACTACTACTACTACTACTGCTGCTCAGTCAAAACACCTATGTCAGAAGTTATTTACCACTCTATACTACTATTTTCACTGCTGTTCATCATGGCGCCTCCTGTCCAAGTGATTTGACTCTGTATTGTCACTGTCTACTACTACTATTGCTGCTCAGTCAAGACACCTATGTCACAAGTTAATTGCCACTCTATACTACTATTACCACTGCTGCTGCTGCTGTTCATGGCACCTCTTTCCCGAGTGATTTGACACTATATTGTCTACTGTTACTAATACTGCTGCTGCTCACGACACCTATGTCACAAGTTATTTGACACTATTGACTACTATGGTCATTACTGATGCTGTAAAGTCCTGCCCACGTGTTTAGATGCTATCTAGTAATATTACCAATACTCCTTGTAAATGATGCCTGTGTGAGAGTTAAGTGGTCTTGCATAGCAAGAGCACTTATTGTTATCTCACATATATATTATTCTTATTATAGCCAACTTTTAAACGGTATCTCCTCCCACAGTTTTTACACTACATAGACAAGTAATATATCGAAAGGTGTGGATTGTTCCAGAATGGTGTGCTATTACTTTGTGGAACGTTTCGCTTAATCATTCATGAAATATCGTCATTTTTGCGGCAAAATTTTACCTTAGGAGTGAATGAGGAGAGCTAGAGTGTGGAATGTGAAAACCGGAAAAATCAGCACATGATTTGTAAACTGCGACCACTCCCTCATTTTCAAGCCGACCTACACAAATCTTATATCAAAAAGTTCAGCTCTCCCTGCTGCCATCACACGTGTTTACGGCTAAGCGAATGATCAAACGGTTTTCACAATATGATAATTTGTTTGCAACCAACGACATCCATTATTTTAATGGAAGTCAATGGAGGTCAAAGTTTATAAAACTAAAATCTGCTGTTGAATTTGTAAACTTCGACTGTGCCTTCAATTTTATTATTTCAGAGACATACTATACATCAAAATGTAGGTCTGGGTCTTGTGATTCGTAAACTATAAAGATATTCACTGTGAGATTTATAGTTTTTAAGATCTAATAATTTGAAGGACAAGTATTCAAAAAACATTCCTCAATTTCTGCTGTGTTTACAGAGAGCCTGCAAACCCAAAAATTGGTTTCCTAGGAAAAGCTGAGGAGTTTAATAACACCTCACATAAAGTTATGAGGTGAGTTGGTTCCTCCCACGCAAGGCTGAGGGAACTTTCCTCTGTTAAGCAAGGGTCTCAAACTGGTGGCCCTCCAGCTGTTGTAAAACTACAGTTACCATCATGCCTCTGCCTGTGGGAGTCATGCTGGTAACTGTCATTCTTGCAATGCCTCATTGGACTTGTAGTTTTGCAACATCTCCCCGATGGGCGGTGCCGAGCCGCACGAGGAGCTGAGAGACAGAGGCATACAGATCATGACTGCACGGAGCTGTTGTAACATCCGTGCCATGAGCCATAAATTTGGCTTCTGCAAACTACAAACGAGCTGAGAGGAGGGGGGGATGGAAGTGTTCCGGAGGTGAGAGATAAGCCTGTCATGCTTGATATATGGGTGAGTGTAGAGAGGTGGCAGCATCCCCCCCCTTCCATGCTGCAGCTATCCTCTGTGTGTGTGTACTGTTTGTGCAGCCCCCAATTTGTAAGGCAAACTCTTTTACTGTCTAATTTCTTGCTGTGATTTCCCTATCATCTCTCCCCTCTGGAACCATCTACTGATCTGCAAGCAGTATATTTCTTGATGATTGTAATGTCTCCCTTTTTTTATTTGTGCAGTGATGTTGACCTGTTTACTATGCAAGTTGCTGCCAAAAGACTTAATGGCTTTGTTAAAGTGATACTAAAGGGTTTTATTTTCTTCTTTAAAATTAAAAAAAAAATAAAAATCATACTTACCTACTGATCTTCTGTATAATTTCCGCAGTCTCTGACCATTTCCTGTAGCATGCACGCAGTCTCTTATCTCGTGTAGCATGTCCCCAGTCTCTGACCATCTCCTGTACTATGTCCGCAGTCTCTGACCATCTCCTGTACTATGTCTGCAGTCTCTGACCATCTCCTGTACTATGTCTGCAGTCTCTGATAATCTCCTTTATTATTTTGGGGGGAGAGCCATGCGTACTTGCGCTGCAATTGTTATGCATCGTGATGCATCGCGGAATCGAATCGAATAGAATCGTGGACTTGATAATCGTAATCGCATCGAATCGTGAGATGGGTGAAGATGCGCAGCACTAGTTTTGATGGGCTAGTTTTGGATGGAGCAGTTTTTGGATGGGGCAATGGACCGAACTGGATCCACACACGGTTGGATCACATTTACATCTCCAGGGACACCGTCTCCAGTCAGTAGTATCGGTGGAGGCAAGACCACGCAGCACAATTTACCCTGAAATTGTATCTTTTCTAGTATCATTACATTTTAATACTACTGCTGCTGCCTCCATGCTGAGTAATGCTTCATGACCTCTCTGGCACAGCGGATCCACCAACAGCCTCCGCTACAAGCTACCAGACCGGATCGTAACAGCAAGTGTAACTAAAACAATGAACTTTATGTTAAACCCTGGTTTGCGGCCTTTATACTGCAACCATTAGCCTGTCTTCAAGATCAAATCTGCACTCTCTCTCTCTTTCTTGCTCTCTCTCTCCATATCTATATATATATATATTGTTGCTTTTGTTATGTTCATTTTTCAACAGTTTAGTTTGTGTTCGTCGTGACTGTGTCTGTGTACTTTAGTTTGTCCTAGGTTTGTGTTAAATAAAATAATAGTATAAAATGATTTTGCTTATTATGAAGTTAGATGTGTTGATGTTGATGTGTTACATGTGAAGTTAGATGTCTTGAAAAACCAAAAAATATATCTCAAAAAGAAAGGAAACATTTCCAAAAAATAACACTTTTTATTATAAAAAAAAAATCAAACTGAATGGCTCATGCGCTTCTGCAATTTTTCCAATTCACGCATTTCTCTCATTTGTTGCTCCTCCAGTTGCTTGTTTTGATTGGCTAAATAGCACATTTTCCTCTGGTTAGCAATAATTAATTCTTGCCTTTTTGTTATTGCTGCTTGTCTCAGCATAATCTCTTTTACAGCTGTTATGATATAAGAAAAAACAATTTGATTACAAAGACCGTTAACAAATACATAAAATAATAGTAATAATAATAAAATAATAATAATTTTTGCTTATTAATCAATCATTATCATGTCTATACATTTGTTGTGTGTCTAACACATACAGTATACTTCTATCATAAATACCATATTATGGTTCTGCAATCTGACGGGTGCGCTTTATATGTTGTCCATTTTTATATCTACATTTTATTGTTGAAATGTTATTAATCATTGTGCACATATTTACCTTCCTGAGCGAGGGTCATAGGAACGCTGTCTTCCTCCTGCTCGTCTCCTTGAGAAGTTGGGGTGGGGGGGGGAAGCTCCTCAGCTTGCACCTCAACAGGAGCTGGGGTTGGCGAGTGGGAGGGCCCTGGCTGCTCCTCCTCATCCCTCTCCTCCTCTGCCGCATCCTCCTCTGCCGCATCCTCCTCTGCCGCATCCTCCTCCTCATCGGCCTGGCGCCTTCTGCGCTTGGCGCGCACAACTGGTAGCGGAGCTCCTATAATAACACAATGTTCATATATTATAAAAATGTTTTCTAATGACGTATGCAAATTCTGTGTACTCTGCTGTATTGTATATGAATACAAATTGATTTATATAGACAGTTAACCAATGGGACAATGTTATATTAAAGGGTCTTGTGGGCACTACAGGGGACTGAGCGTGAGCTGGGCTGCCACCATGGTAAAATGAGCTGTTTTTGTCTCCTTTGTTTTGTTCAGACGATCTCATGTTAAAAAAAGGGCCTGATGGAGCACACGGGATTACTATAACAACCCCACGCCTAACACAGGAATTTAGTGGGAATCTATATATATAAAACTCAACGTGTGTGTGCATGTATGTATGTATGTTCCAGCATCACGTCCAAACGGCTAAAGATATTTACATGAAACTTGGCACACAGTTTACTTATATGTCAGCCACAAACATAGGATAGGTGGTTTAACCCTTACCCACCCCCATTTGCCTTGGTCAGGGTTTTTCTTTAAAGTCCCATTCAACTCTATGGGAAATACATGTTACTTCATAACAGCTGTAGATATTTCGATAACACTTGGTCACATGTTACCTATACGTCCACTTAAAGTATAGGATCGTTAATTTATCCCTTAACTACCCCCATTGGTGAGGGTCGGGGTTTTTGTTTAAAGTCCCATGCAAAGCAATGGGAAAAGTATGTTCCCACATAACTTCTGTGTTCCTGTCTGCTGTCCCATGTCTTTTTCCAACAGTACTATGAATACCTTGGCTGGTGGTGATATATGTTACAACAACATGGTGTCTTGGTTAACAACATCTGACCTTACATTAATTACATATGACCTTACATAACTGTCACCAAAGGAGCTGCGGTGGCTCAACGCGATTGCCACTGCGCTGACAAGCCATTCACCTCTGCAGCTAGGGGTTCGGATCCCGCTCTCGGCTACATGTGAATTGAGTTTGGTGGTCTCAGCCCGGCCCCCGGTGGGTGTGCTATGCGAGGTAAGCCTGCGCTTAGTACGCCCACCTCCCTCCCACAAAAACCACCACACTTACACACGCACTCGCAATTGGGTTAACATGCACGCACTCTGACCACGCGGTCTCTAAAAAGAGAGGCGAAGGACTAACAGGGCTGGTTGAGCGGGCAAATCCTCTCACTCCCTTATAGGGAGTCCCTCTGCCCTGTTGGGCTTCGAAGCGGAGCAGGTAGGACGGTCTGTGTGGGAGGACCCCCTCACACCCGCCATTGCCACCCGGGCATGGAGAAAGGTGGCAGATTACCTCTGGGGGAGGCCTGCCTACTCCCAACTCCTGCAGTCCGGCTCCTCTCTCGAGTACACGCACAAAATACACTTTAGAAAAAAAAAACATAACTGTGACCAATAACTTACCTGGATGATATTGATCCCGGATACGCCTGACCCGGTTCATCTGGCGCCTCTTCAGGTCGGACCATTTCTTGAGGATCGCCATGTGACTTGGTGCTTCGCCGTTTTGGGCGCGTAGTCCCTCAATTAGGGAGCTGACAACAGCCTGTTTTTCTTGCTGCCTCCGCAGCTCATCATACCCTGTTTCCAGGAACTTCTGCAAGATGAAGAAAAAAGTATATTGTAATACTTTTGTTTAAAGCCTTATGGATATATGACGTAAATGTATGGTATTCAACAATTGGAAGCATTCTCGCCTTATTAATCAATGACAGGGGTAACATGACAGATTTTATATCCTGCCATTTCAGTCGCCACCTTTTTTGCATAAATATAGCAGCCATTATGATTTGCATAATTATGTATATATGATTAACAACACAGGATACACGTATAGGGGAGATATGCGTTGCTATTCATCTGACCGCTATAATTTTTTTTGGACACTGATAATGGGCCTGTACAATAGATTATTTTATTTCATCCCTATATTTATATAGGAACAATAATATGTTTGTTTCTTTTGACTTTTTGATGAATTAATTTTGAATAAATAATGGAGTTGATTTTATTTAACAACTACAACTACCAGCATGCTCTGATACACCATGTAGCTCATCCGTCACCAGCTGTACAACAATTATACTTTAACTCCCAGCATGCCTGGACAGTTAATGGCTGTCCGGTAATAACGGGGAGGCATGGGGTTCACAGTAGTTTCCCGCTGAGGGTTTGAGCTGCAGCGCCGAATTTGCTTCAGCTAGAAGCACACTGTAAGCCACAGCCCATGTGAATGTACCCTGTACATTCACATTGGGGGAGAGGGGGGGGGGGGGTAATTGCAGCCAGTTGCATGCAGGGAGTTTTAGTTTTGCAACAGCTGGAGGCAGAATTATTTCACATTGGTCACTTTCCTCACTCTCCCATCTTCCTTTTCCCCACTTTCTTTTATTATTTTCCCCGTGTTCTGTTTTGTTTGTCACTCTTTTTGTTTTGGTGCTTGCACTTTATGTGTGGCGAGTAGGGTGCTGGTCCTCGGGCCGGTCTCTGAAAGTCTTGGGAGTTGGTAGACTCGGCCTTCTGGTTAGGTTCACCGGCTCTCATGGGGTCTCCCTTTCGGGGGAGCCTCACCGAGGAGGGTTCTGTTTCGGCAGTCCCTCCGAGGATGTTGGGTCCTTGTGGCTTCGGCTGCTTGGATCGAGATGGGTCCATATGGCTTCGGCTGTATGGACCACAGTAACTCTTTTCCCTGTCAGGAGCCTAACGCCCCGGGGGATCAGAGACGGGACCTTTTCGGAGGACCACTGACGTATGCACCCGTCGCAGTTTTTTGTGATGTCACTCTTTAGGTGTGTGCACATTTTTCCCTGCAACGGGTGGAGTTTTTGGGTTGTGTTTTGCACGCCACAGGCTTTTCAACAGAAAAAAAACAGCTGGAGGCAGAATGGTTGCAAAACACTACGGGTTTGTTACCTAACTCAGGGTTTCAAGACCAGTCCACCTCCAGCTGTTGCAAAACTACTACTCCCATCAGCCACGGTCTGTCAGTGCATGCTAAGAATTTTACTTTTGCTGCATCTAGGGTGCCACAGTTTAGAGACCCGTGCATAAAGGCCTGAAAAATGTGGGCCTGCAGAACTTACAATACTAGAAGTGCCAGCATTCCCAGGCATGCTGGAAGTTGTAGTTCTGCAACATCTAAAGGGCAATATGTATTCGAACGTCCTTGGGCCTTGAGGACCCTGAAGTCAGGACGTTCGCATACGTCCTATGTCCAAAAAAAATTTAAATTCATTATGCTAAATAACAAGGAAAAGTGCCTAAATACACATTTACCAACCAGGGTGTCTGCAGCTGTCCAGGCATGCTGGGAGTTGTAGTTTTGTAAAAGCAGGAGACACATTGTTTGTGAAATACTAATATCTGATCATATATACTAACTTTTAAACTAGACTAAAATGCAGTTGAAGATAATGAAATAACAGTGGTCAAAATACTTACACAAATCAGCATCTTTTCCTCAGATAGAGTGAAATTACTTCCAACCATTCTGCTCTGCGATTGCGATGCGATCATAAAGTTGGAAACTGGCAAGGGTCCAGGAAATGGTCGCGTGTTGGGCGCGTGTTGTTCGCGCGATTGCGCATGCGCGATCGAAAAATCGCAATCGCAATATTTTTTTGCTAAAATATCACAAATATTCGATTTCAGAGTGCTCCTACAGCAGTTTTCGAAATATCTGCAAACAATTTCGCATTCGCATTTTGTGAAATTGCGCTAAAATATCTCGAATATTCGATTTCAGAATGAGCCAATCAGAGCGCTCCTACAGCATTTGGGGAAATTCCGCAATAATCATCGCATTCGCAATATTGCGAAATTTCGATAAAATATAACGAATATTCTGAGCCAATCAGAGTGCTCCTACAGCATTTGTCGAAATTGCGCAATAAATATCGCATTCGCATTTTGCGAAATTTCGATAAAATATCATGAATATTCTGAGCCAATCAGAGCGCTCCTACAGCATTTGTCGAAATTGCGCAATAAATATCGCATTCGCATTTTGCGAAATTTCGATAAAATATCAAGAATATTCTGAGCCAATCAGAGTGCACCTTCCGCATTTGCCGAATATTCGCAATTATTTTGTATTGTAAAATATCACGAATATTCTGAGCCAATCAGAGTGCTCCTAGCGCTGTTGTCGAAATTTCGCCATCAATATCGCATTCGCATTTTGCGAAATTTCGAAAAAATATCAAGAATATTCTGAGCCAATCCGAGTGCTCCTACCGCAGTTATCGAAAATTCGCAATTATTTTCGCATTCGCAATAGCGAAAAATCGCAATAATTTAATTTAGATAAAATATCACGAATATTCGAATTTAGCGAATATATCTCGAATATTCGAATATATATTCGAGATATATCGCGAAATCGAATATGGCATATTCTGCTCAACACTACTCCAGAGCTTAGTAAATAAGGTAATGCTTCACTTTACAAAGCATACCCAATCACGTGCAAGGAAAATTTAAAAAAACAGCATTTTTGCTTGCAGGGGTATAGCGAGTTCTTGGTCAAGACAGCTTATAAAAAATATTGCTCTAAATATGCTGAGGCCTCAGCAGAGCCAGCAAGAGGAACCTAAAAATGCAGGATTGGGCAGAAAGGTCCCTTCTTTATTTCACAGTTCAATTCCAGTTATCTGTTCATCTAACAGGTTTTTAATAAACACTGGGACATTTTTAAATGAAACTCTAAGCTGAACTCCTTTAGAAAGGATAGTTTTCAGAAAATCTAAAATCATTAAATGCATGATAGCTGATCAATCATACATTATTTCCAGCAAAATATATTCCCACCATCTTAACCTTAAAGGGAATATGTCAGTGTAAGTAATGGAAATGTTTGGCCTGCACCCACATTAGTCATGGCTAACACTCTTTCAGTGACCGCTCAGGCCAGACCTATTCCTATCCCTAAAGGAGGCAGATTCAGGAGGCTTTGCACAAGAGAAATCTTTTGAATCCTCAAGCTTTACACCTTATCCTTAGGGGGGCTTAATGAGGAAATAAATATTTATACGATTCTCTAGTTACCTGCTAATACCCCCCACACCCTGATGGCCTTATTGAGTTTACAGGCCACAGGCCCATGTGTAGGCAGATGTACTCCCACAGTTTTGGGAATTGAGGCACATACAGTCTCTGGCCCGATTACCAGCACTGCAGTTTAGTGCCCATGGCTCTTATCGCCTCATAGAGCCCATCTAGCACATTATCCCTGCCTGCTGCCTGGACAATTGTTTATGCCGTTCCTGACCAAGTCCCTGCCTGCTGCCTGGACCAGTGCTATCCTGCTGTGTAGAACTGCACTACTAAAACCACAGGTAATCTTTTTTTTACACTTTGCTCAGCATAATGTATTTTGGGGTGTAATTCTTGGTATGTGCATGCTTTGTGTCCCTGGAACACCTGACGGTGTTCCTTGCATGTTGGATCTCTGTATGTGGCCACGCTGTGTAGAAGTCTCACACATGTGGTATCGCCATTCTCAGGAGGAGTAGAATGTACTTTGGGGTGTCATTTTTGCTATGTAAATGCTATGTGTTGGAGATATCTTATAAACGGACAACTTTGTGTAAAAAAAAATGCGTTTTCATTTTTTTCCCCACATTTTCCAAAAACTTCTGGAAAAAAATGAACCGTTCAAAAGACTCATTATGCATCATAGATTATACGTTGGGGTGTTAGCTTTCCGAAAGGTGGTCATTTTGTGGGTGTTTCCATTGTTCTGGTGCTCCAGGGCCTTCAAAAGTGTAATAGGTGGTTGAGAAAGGAGATGTGTAATTTATGCTTCTAGAACGCCTGAAGGTGCTACTTCAATGTAGGTCCTCTGTATGTGGCCAGGCTGTGTAAAAGTCCCACACATTTGGTATTTGCCATACTCAGTAGCAGTAGCAGAATGTATTTTTGGGTGTCATTTTTGCTATGTACATGCTATGTGTTGGAAATATCTTATAAATGGACAACTTTGCGTAAAAAAAAAGCATTTTCATTTTTTTTATACATTTTCCAAAAACTTCTGGAAAAAAATGAACTGTTCAAAAGACTCATTATGCCTCATAGATTATACGTTGGGGTGTTAGCTTTCCAAAATGGGGTCATTTTGTGGGTGTTTGATTCTCCTGGTGCTCCAGGGCCTTCAAAAATGTAATAGGTGGTTATGAAATGAGATGTGTAATTTATGCTCCTAGAATGCCTGAAGGTGCTACTTCAATATAGGTTCTCTGTATGTGGCCAGGCTTTGTAAAAGTCCCACACATTTGTTATCACCATACTCAGGAGGAGTAGAAGAATGTGTAATTTTGTGGGTGTTTCCATTGTCCTGATGCTCCAGGGCCTTGAAAAGTGTAAGGCCCCGTACACACGACCGAGTTTCTCGGCAGAATTCAGCCAGAAACTCGGTTCAGAGCTGAATTCTGCCGAGAAACCCGGCCGTGTGTACACTTTCGGCCGAGGAAGCCGACGAGGACCTCGGCGAGGAAATAGAGAACTGGTTCTCTATTTCCTCGTTGTTCAATGGCAAATTTCGGCTCGCCGAGATCCTCAGCGGCTTCACAAGGAACTCGACGGGCAAAACGATGTGTTTTGCCCGTCGAGTTCCTCGGACGTGTGTACGGGGCCTAATAGGTAGTCAAAAAGTTAGATGTGTAGTTTATGCTTCTAGAACCCCTGATGGTGCTCCCTGCGTGTTGGGCCTCTGTATGTGGCCAGGCAGCGAAAATGTCCCACACATGTGGTATCGTAATACTCAGAAAGAGTAGCAGAACGGATTTTGGGGTTTCATTTGTGGTATGCACATGCCATGTGAGAGAAATAAGCTATTACAATGACAATTTTGAGAAAACATTCAAATAAAAAGTAAAAATCTTAATTTTGAAAAGAATTGTGGGAAAAAATTACAATTTCAAATAACTCACCATGCCTCTTTCTAAATACCTTGGAATGTCTACTTTCCAAAAAGGGGTTATTTGGGGGGAATTTGTACTTTCCTGGCTTGTTAGGGTCTCAATAAATGAGACATCAGATGTGATACATTTTTTATGATTTGCACTATAGCTTGTAGACTCTAAGGGGCAGATTCACGTAGATCTGCGGCGGCGTAACGTATCGCATTTATGTTACACCGCCGCAAGTTTTACGGGCAAGTGCTTGATTCACAAAGCACTTGCCTGTAAAGTTGCGGCGGCGTAGCGTAAATTCCCCGGCGCAAGCCCGCCTAATTCAAATGATCCGGGTAGGGGCGTGGATCATTTAAATTAGGCGCGTTCCCGTGCCGAACGTACTGTGCATGTGCCGTCCCTAAAATTTCATGACGTGCATTACGGTAAATGACGTCGCAAGGACGTCATTGGTTTCGACGTGAATGTAAATGAATTTTCAAATTGCGACGCGGGAACGACGGCCATACTTAACATTGGATACGCCACCTAGGGGGCATGTTTATCTTTACGCCGCGTATCTCTTACGGAAACGGCGTACATTTACTGCGACGGGCAAGCGTAAGTTTGTGAATCGGCGTAACCACTCATTTGCATATTCTACGCCGCAATGGAAGCGCCACCTAGCGGCCAGCGTAAATATTGCACCCTAAGATACGACGGCGCAGGCCGTTGTATCTTAGGCATGTTTAAGTGTATCTCAGTTTGAGAATACACTTAAACATACGACTGGCTTAGATTCGGAGTTACGTTGGCGTATCTACTGATACGCCGGCGTAACTCTTTCTGAATCTGGCCCTAAAACTTTCACACAGACCAAATAATTTCCACAAATTTGGGGTTATTTTTACCAAAGATATGTAGCAGTATAAATTGTGGCCAAAATGTATGAAATAAAAGTACTAATTTGCAAAATTTTATCACAGAAATTAATTTATTTTTTTATTTTTTTCCAAATTTTGGGTCTTTTTTCATTTATAGCGCAAAAAATAAAAAACCTAGAGGTGATCAAATACCACCAAAAGAAAGCTCTATTTGTATGAAAAAAGGAGAAAAAAATCATTTGGGTACAGTGTTGCATCACTGAGTAATTGTCATTCAAAGTGTGAGAGCACTGAAAGCTGTAAATTGGTCTAGGCAGGAGGGGGGTTTAAGTGGCCAGTAAGCAAGTGGTTAAAACGCCTTTGGAGATAACTTATGGTGGAGAAATGAACATTCAATTCAAGGGCAACAACACTGATGAGCATTCCTGCAGTCAGCATGCCAATTGCACGCTCCCTCAAAACTTGCTACATCTGTGGCATTGTGCTGTGTGATAAAACTGCACATTTTACTGTAGAGTGGCCATTTATGCCCTGTACACACGATCGGTCCATCCGATGAAAATGGAATGATGGATTTTCTCATCAGTTATCCGATGAAGCTGACTGATGATCAGTCGTGCCTACACACCATCAGTTAAAAAAACGATTGTGTCAGAACCTGGTCACGTAAACCATATAAAGGGGAAGTTCAAATCCAATGGCGCCACCCTTGGGGCTGATTTCGTGTTAGTAAAAGACGATTTGCGCTTTTCTGTCTGTTACAGCGTGATGAATGTTCTAGCTCCATAACGAACGCTAGTTTTACCAGAACGAGCGCTCCCGTCCCCTAATTTAGTTTGAGAATGCGTGGATTTTTAACCGATGGACGTGCCTACAGACGATCGTTTTTTTTCTATCGGTTAGTTAACCATCAGATAATTTTAAAACAAGTTCCTAGTTTTTTAACCGAAGGTTAAAAAACTGATGGGGCCCACACACGATCCATCAGACCGTTTTCATCAGACAAACCGATCGTGTGTACGCGGCATTAGTGTGGTCAGCCTTAGGTCATGACATTTTCTATCATCTTTAGTTCTCTTAGTTCCATTGAGCTGCTGCTTATTAACTATGACTTTTATCTATCAATTTATTTATTATTGTCATTTTTTTCCCCTTCTCTCTAGACCAGTTGCTGTTTATTTTCTTTTGTTCTTTTTTACGATTGGTATGAAAGATCATTGTGTTTCTGTTCTAAAGCCTCGTACACACAATCGGACTTTCTGAAGAGAAAGCCTCTGACTTTTGTCTGAAGGGCGTTGGTCGTGAACTTGTATTGCATACAGACAGCAAAGAATTGTCGGCCAACAAACACAAAACTATGTGGTTTTTAAGCTCTTTAGCGCCACCCTTTCGGCAACTTCTGCTAATGTTGTGTTATGGTGAGCATTGCTTCTGAGCATGCGTGATTGTACTTTGGACTTTTGTGTGACGGACTTGTGTACACACGATCGGATAATCCGACAACACACATTTGTTGGCAGACAATTTTAAAGCATGCTATCCAACATCTGTTGGCAGAAAGTCTGACAACAATTGTCCAATGGAGCGTACAAACTATCGGATTATCTGACAACAGTCTGTTATCACACAATTCCCGTTGGATTATCCGATCGTGTGTACGGGCCTTTATAATTCACGTGGCTCTGTATTATATATTACGATGACCACTTTGAACTTATTATGCTCAGGGCCCTTTGTACTTTATAGTGACTTTTTATTATTTTACAATTCATCATCAATTTATGACTTATCAGTTTTAACTTTTAATACATATCTTTATATACATATATAGGGCCAGATTCAGATACAATGGCGTATCTTTTGGCCGGCGTAGCGCATCCCATTTGCACTACGCCGACGTAAAACAGTGAGGCAAGTACAGTATTCACAAAGCACTTGCTTCGTAAGTTACGCCGGTGTATCGCAAATGGGCCGGCATAACCCTGCCTAATTCAAAGTAGGCATGTAGTGGGCGGGCTACATTTAAATTAACTGTGAATGTAAATTAAGGCCGTTCATACGGCGCATGCGCACGCATGCGCGCGCATGCTCAGAATCACGTCGCAAATACTCCCTACGTAACGACGTCGGCTCAATGCTTTCGACGTGAACGTAACCTACGCCCAGCCCCATTCACGTACGCTTACGCAAACGACAAAAAATACGACTACTGTTCCGTCGTCCATACCTTGCATGGGCTGCGCCATCTTTTTGGTGGTTTATCTTTACGCCGGCGTATGTCTTACGTAAACGGCATATCTTACTGCGACGGGCGTACGTACGTTCGTGAATCGGCGTATCTTGCTCATTTACATATTCGACGCGTAAATCCACGTACACGCCCCTAGCGGCCAGCGTAAATATGCACATAAGATACGATGGCGTAGGAGACTTACGTTGGTCGTATCTTGGCCAAATTTAAACGTATCTGGTTTCCAGAATACGCTTAAATATACGACGGCGCTCATTCGGACTTACGACGACGTATCAGTTGTAAGTCTCTCTGAATCCGGCCCATAGCTTTTATGGTACATGTGTTGGCTACCACTGTGATCTATTATTACTTATTATTTAGTAACTAGCATTTATCCTACTGAAATTGGTCACTTACAGTTTTATATTTGTTAGTGACTCAAACATTGACGAGTAGGTTTCAATTCAGTTTTTTTTTCTCCCTTAATATAAATCTTTATTGATTATAGACTTTATAGTGTTGTCCCCACATGTGTCCCATATCGACTGCCAGCATCTCCATTGTGATGAACGTTTTGGTCTCTTTCATTTCCTGGCAGCTCTATTCTCACACAGTCTACCCACCATTCTGCAGCTATTTAACCGCTTAAGGACAGCCGCACGACTTTATACGTCGGCAGAATGGCACGGCTGGGCACATGGACGTACAGGAAAGGGCCCTTTAAGATGCCCAGCTGTGGGTTGCAAACGCGCACCTGGTCCTGTCCTCCACGGGACCCACGGACCCGATCGCCGCCAGTCTCCCGTGATCGGTTCACAGAGAGGAAGAACGGGGAGAGGTAAGTGTAAACAAAACTTCCCCGTTCTTCCTAGTGTGGCTGTCAGTGATCGTCTGTTTCCTGTGTTAGGGAATGACGATCAGTGACATCACACACACAGCCACGCCCCCCCACAATAAGAACACTCCCTTAGAACACACTTAACCCCTACAGAGCCCCCTCCTGGTTAATCCCTTCACTGCCAGTGTAATTTTCACAGTAATCAGTGCATTTTTATATCACGCCGCCGCTACCGTAACTTATTTGGCTTTGTTTCAAATCCACAGCGAATTCGCGCCGTAAGTTACGGCGGTGTAGTGTATCTCTGGCGGCAGAATTCAAATCGGCGATTAGGGGCGTGATTCATTCGTCCCTGCGCCGAATGAACTGCGCATGCTCCGTTTCGAAATTTCCCGCCGTGCATTTGCGCGAAATGACGTCGCAACGACGTCATTTTTTAAACTTAGACGTGACTTACGTCCATCCCGATTCACGGACGACTTACGCAAAAAAAAGAAAAAATTCAAATTTCGACGCGGGAACGACGGCCATACTTAACATGGCAAATCTAACTATATGCCGCAAAATACCAGCTTTAACTATACGCCGGAAAAAGCCGACTAGAGAAGACGTAAGAGTACGTTTGTGAATCGTCGGAAATATCTAATTTGCATACCCGACGCGGAAAACGATGCGAACTCCACCCAGCGGACGCCGAAGTATTGCATCTACAATCCGAAGTGGTACGAAGCCGTACGCCTGTCGGATCAAACCCAGATGCCGTTGTATCTTGGTTTGAGGATTCAAACTAAAGATACGACACGGGAAATTTGAAAGTACGCCGGCGTATCAGTAGATACGCCGGCGTACTCTCACTGTGGATCTGGCCCTAAACATTTTGCGCAAACCAATCAATAAACGCTTATTGCGATTTTTTTTTACCAAAAATATGTAGAAGAATTAGTATCAGCCTAAACTGAGGAAAACATATTTTTTTCTATATTTTTAAATTTTTAAATTGTCGCTCTATTTTTGTTTATAGCTCAAAAAATAAAAACCGCAGAGGTGATCAAATACCAACAAAAGAAAGCTCTAATTGTGGGAAAAAAAGGACGCCAATTTTGTTTGGGAGCCACGTTGCACGACCGCGCAATTGTCATTTAAAGCAACGCCGTGCCAAATCGCAAAAAGGGGCCAGGTCCTTTACCTGCATATTGGTCCGGGTCTTAAGTGGTTAAACTAGTGCAGGTAGTCTTTCAGCAGGCCGATTAAGAGGATTTGATCCTGGAAATTTGTCCCTGCACATGCCCAAGGAGTGATGCCAGACGGAGGGCAGTTCCCAAAGGACTTAGTGTGACAACCATACTTTCTGGATCCAGGCTTCCTTCCATACTGTCTCTGTAGCAGTCCTAGAGACCCCAGAAATATTAACATCCAGTTCTCCTTTGAAGCAGTCACCATAGTAAATCACCACTAGTCGAGATCTGTCAATGAAATGATAAGGGACCAAATCCAAGTTTTTGTTAATAAAAATAGTATCATTACATAGCTGGTAAGGTTGAATAAATACACCCATCCATCCAGTTCAACCTGTGGCGTGTATGTTTGGCAATACCATATCCCTGTATATTACGTTCGCTAGAGTGCCCATCTAAGAGTTTTTTTACTATCAATACTTCCTGGTGACACCACTGATTGTGGAAGGGAATTCCACATCCTTACCGTTCTGACAGTAAAGAACCCCCTACGCCATTTAAAGTTCAACCAATTTTCTTCCAATTTAATTGAGTGGCCACGTGCCTTCTTAAGCTTCCTGAAACTGAATCGTTTTTGCTCTGTGCTAAAATCACCGTTGAGGTATGTGTAGATCGCTATTACATCATTGGCAGCAATCAACATGGTTTTATGAAGAACTGCTCTTGCCAGACCAACCTTTTAACATTCTATGAGAAAGTAAGCTGTAATTTGGATTGAGGAAGGCCTGTGGATCTAGATTTTGCTATGGCTAATGATACATTACCCCAAAATGCTTGATTTATAAATTAAGGTCTTTTGGCACTGATGATTTTGTATGTACCTAGATAGAAAACTGTTTGCTGGAGTGTGTATCGATGGTAGTGATTAATGGCATATTTAATGAATGGTCAGGTGTTGTGAGTAGAGTGCCCCAGGGCTCTGCCCTGGGACCAATTCTGTTTAACGTGTTCATAAACGATACAGAGGTTGGAAAAAAAGTCAATCTCAGTATTTGCTGATAATAAAAAAACTAAGCAGGGCAATAAAGTCACAACATTATATAGTAACTTTACAAGAAGATTTCGTTAAATTTAAAGGGTGGGCAGCTAAATGGCAGATGTGGTTCAATGTAGAAAAATATAAAGTAATAGAGCTGGGAGTTAAAAATATCAATGCAAGTTACTCACTGGGGGGGGACTCCTGGAGGAATCAAAAGTGATTTGCAAAGTTCTGGTTTGGCTATATCTTGATTATGCTATCCAGTTCTAGCTAAAGCTAATAAGGGGCTGGAGGACCTCAGTTATGAGGAACAACTCTAAACATTACACTTATTCACCCTGGAGAAGATGCCTTAAGAGTGGTTTGTATTGCAATGCTCAAACTTTGAATGCTGACTCTAGCATTGGCAGGGAGCTATTTAATCCTATGTCTCCGAACAAAGCACACCACCACACAATGAAGTTGAATTAAAAGCATGTTTAATCTTATAATATTAAACTGTGTAAGAAGCTCTTTACTTTTAGGGTGGCAAGCATATGGAACTCCCTTCTACAGTTAGTGGTGTGAAGAGTGTAGATAAATTCACAAATGTTTTAGATGTGTGTCAGGCCTCGTAAATATGACCGAGTTTCTCGGCAAAAACCAGCAAGAAACTTGCTGGGAGATATTTTTTTGCCGAGGAAACCGGTCGTGTGTACATTTTCGTCAAGGAAACTGTCGAGAAACTCGACGAGCCAAAAAGAGAGCAAGTTCTCTATTTCCTCGACGGGAGTCTCAAATTGGCTCGTCGAGTTCCTGGTCGGGCTGGTTTCCGACGAGAAACTTGAGCGTGGGTATGCTAAGAAACCCGCGCTTGCTCAGAATAAAGTATGAGACGGGAGTAAAAGTAGCATTTGTAATGGAGATAACACATTTTTCAAGCTGTAACAGACTGAAAAGTGCAAATCGTCTCTTAACAAACTTTTACTTAACACTGCAAACACATGAGATTAGCAAAACCAGCCCCAAGAGTTTAGCCAGTGGAATCGAACTTCCCCTGCCGTTGTATGTGTTGTATGTCACCGCGTTTGAGAACGAGGAGATTTTGTCTTGACTGTGTGTACGCAAAGCAAGCTTGTCGAGTTCCTCGACAAGCCTAACAAGGAACTCGACAAGGAAAACGATGTGTTTTGCTCGTCGAGTTCCTCAGACGTGTGTACGAGGCTTTAGAAAACACAATGTACAGGATATGGAAAGCCATAGTTATCCACACATACATCCACGTTAAACTTTTTTCAACCTTACCTACCAACTATGTAGCCTTCTTTCTCTCACTTGACAGATATAAGAATATAGGAATGATGTTAGTTCACAAAGACAGACAATAAGCATGTAAGCTGCAATTAAAATTTGTATAAAACATCAGTTTATGAATATGAAAATGATTATAATTGTTCCGGTTGTTTGATTTTGGGTGAGCAGTTTTACACCACTCTTTGGAAAATGCTGGCTGCTAATTGACCTTTACTTTCTGCCCACTAGCTTTCTAATGAAGCCCCGCTGGAAATCATTGATGCAGTGTATAAAGCTGTAATGTGATAGTAAGAGTCTCAGAAACCATTTTGTGCACAAATAAACATTTCAGAGTTTCAAATGTGGCACCTATAATGATCATCCTAATCCTAATTAAGTCTGTATATAACATGATCACTGTGTTCAAAAGCCTGTTCAAGCACAGTGTCTGTTTGTTACATACTGTACACAATTGGTATAATTTGCACTCAGAATTTGTGAACTGCCAAGGAAGCTTGACCTTTCTGACCTTATTTAACAGATATGGCATTCTTTTCGGGTATTTGAGCTTTTTCTTACATCAAAACTTGTAAGTTTGTTCACTTTGCCTATTTCTGCTATGGCTTGACCTGGTGTTTTATTTTTTTTGTCACAGTAAGATTTTTTAATCAAAAGGCTTTGACAAATCATTAGTTAGTGCAAGACAAACAGTTCCACTGAGTGGGTAGAGTATTACAAGTAGCATGATTCTGTCTCCAATTAATGAACTCTAAATATAGGCTATATGGCTATAGCATGCCGTTTACATTTGATTACCATGCATGAAAGAATTTACTATGAATATCATTTTCTTATGTTCCAGTAATGATAAGTGACAATGTCACCATGGTGCTGTATTTTTAAGTATATCATTTATTGGTTTGTGAATGAACATGGGTGTAGCTGTAAATATTGTTACTAGCACAGAAAACATAGGGCAGCTTTGATGGAAATTGTATACTAGGATATACACAACAATGAATTAAGCTTTTCAGGCCCATATTGCATAATTCTAAATTTCCTTTTTTTCTTAATCAGGAAAAAGTTGTGAGAGATCAACAAACCACACAGAAAAAAAAATACAAGAACATACCAGAGATTCCATACATAATGAAATGCAATGTCAAAGAATGGTCACATAACATAATCCTGACATATATAGCGGTAAAGATTTTGCCTCACGTAAACTATAACATTATGAACAGTAGTATAAAATAGTCCCAGCTTCATTTGTGCCCCTAAGCTTAGCTGTAACCCGAAACAGCCAATCGGCACTTTTGATAGCCTTGGACCTTACAGTAATGCCTCGTACACACGACCAGTTTTCTCGTTGGGAAAAATTAGAACATGTTTTCTTTTTTCCTGCCCCGATTCCCGGCGGTCTTTTTCCCGGCAGTTACCCTACTAGAAACACTGCGGGGGAGGGAGCATATACACGGCCAGGATTCCCGGCCAAAGCTCTCACCGCACAGGGGGAAAGTGACCGAGCAGATTCTCGGGTTTTCCCGGGATTCCCGGCTGACTGTTTACCGCCAGGGCATCAGAGTCTATGCTTAACCCCTTTCCGATGGCCGTACGACTTTGTTTGGCCGCAGGGTGGTTCTACTTCTCTGACTGGCCTGCGGCGGCACGCGCGTGCTCGCCGCATCGCTGAGATGCCGATGCGAGTGCCTGGTGGTCGTGATGTCCGCCAGGCACTCGGGATCGGCGGCTACAGGGACAAGACGTGGAGCTCTGTAAACACAGAGATCCATGTCCTGTCAGGGGAGAGAAGAGACTGATCTGTGTCCCTTGTACATAGGGAAATAGATCGGTCACCTCCCCCAGTCACCCCCCCCCACAGTTAGAACACAATACAGGTACACATTTAACCCCTTCCTCACCCCCTAGTGTTAACCCCTTCAATGCCAGTCACATTTATACAGTAATTAGTGCATATTTATAGCACTGATCGCTGTATAAATTTGAATGGCGCCAAAAATGTGTCAAAAGTGTCCGATGTCTCCGCCATAATGTCGCCGCCATTAGTAGTAAAAAAAAATAATAAAAAATAATAATAATTCTGTCCCCTATTTTGTAAGCGCAATAACTTTTGCGCAAACCAGACGCTTCTTGCGATTTTTTTTTTTTTTTATCAAAAATATGTAGAAGAATACGTATCGCCTAGACTGAGAAAAAATGTTTTTTTTTAAAAAAATTGGGCTATTTATTACAGCAACAAGTAAAAAATATTGTTTTTTTTTTTCAAAATTGTCGCTCTATTTTTGTTTATAGCGCAAAAAATAAAAACCGCAGAGGCAATCAAATACCACCAAAATAAAGCTCTATTCGTGGGGAAAAAAGGACCTCAATTTTGTTTGGGAGCCACGTCGCACGACCGCGCAATTGTCAGTTAAAGTAACGCAATGCCACAAGCTGAAATTTCACCTGGTCAGGAAGGGGTATATGTGCCCAGTAAGGAAGTGGTTAATTAAGTCTAACATAGCCTGGCCAGGTATGACCAGCCAGTTCCCCCACACTCTTTCAACTTTATATGGGTTAACTCTGTGCATTTAAATCAGTTTTCCATATCAAAGTGTGGTGCCCATCTGATCAACCCACATTTGCATTGTTGTATTTTCTTAGCCCTGAAATCATTTTGTAAAAAAATGCTAGCCTTTTAAATTTTCCCATTCCCATAAAAAGTTTTTGTATGCTCTTTTTCAGCATGCCATAGTTGAACATGCCTAATCCAAAAAGAAAAGCTGTACTGTAATGATATAGTGAATAGGCTTGGGCAGTTACAGAATTTTCAAGGGTATTGGCTACATTCTTTTTTAAGTAAATAAAAATCATACTGATATTTCATGGTCTTAACAATTACCGGTACTCATTTAAAAATAAATATCTAATCAGTAGAAGACCATAGTACACACAAAAAAAAATCATAAAAACTTTGGGCATACCTTGTTAGCTGTCAAAAAAAAAAAACCTCCCTTCACTTGTTATTTTTGGTCTAACACTGGTGAAACTGGAAAATTGTATTTTAGAATATATACTTTATATAGTAAAAGAAAATAATAACCCAGTTAAAAAAAAAATCCACCAAAATAATACATCTATTAAATTCTCAACATTTATTAAGACTCTGCCTTGCCTTTGTGATAAAATGAATTATCAGAGGGTTTGCAAGGGCTAACATCTTTTTAGATTTACAATATTTTATCTAATTTACTACTAGTACAAAATCTGTTAACATATATATTATTGTATTCATGGGTTTAAAAGTGACTGCAGCTATGGTAGTATGCTGATAACTTTCAGTATGAGTTCCCCGGCATAGAGTATGCACTGCTTATTCCTAATTGGTTCTTAGTGGTCCGCTGAAATTCAATGTAGTCACTTTGCAATGATAGTTCATTACTAATTATATGCAATGTACGGTAATTGCTCTGACATTATTGTGCAATAGAGTGGGAAACCGATTCAGAGCAAAAGTAGATGGTTTCATATTGCATGATAAGTCTATTTTTCTTACACGGCTTCTATAGGGAGACTAGCAAGGGAAAATATAATGCAAATTGACAGACTAAATATATAACATGTAATTGAAAAGTAGGAAATATATTGCTGAATGAAAAGTAATAGGTGCATTCATGAATATGATCCATTTTATTCAGTTTTTGTATATACTATAAAACTATGTCATATTCACCTAAAAGCTTCTAATAAAACATACATTTCCTTGAAAGGAATCCGAAGAGATGAAATCTGTTGACACCAGGGGCGGACTGACAGCTCATGGGGCCCCCGGGCAAAAGGAGATCATGGGGCCCCCTGTGTCTCTGCCCATGTGTCCCTGCCCACGTTCAAGCTGCATCCACACAAATCCTACCTACATATTGCACTGCCCATATTGCATGCATTCAAAGAATTTCTGGATGCTATGTTCCAAATAAATGTTTATTATAGGAATTAAAGAAAAATAAAATGTACATTAAAGTGCAACAATGGTACATTTTCGAAATTAAGGTTTTCATAAATTAGCACAATATTCCCGCATAGCTTTCCAATCGGCTCTTCATTGGTTAGATTGATAGCAGCGCAGCCATTGGCTCTCACTGCTGTCAATCAAATTAATGTTGTTGCACGCCAGGAGGTGGGGCTGAGTCATACACTTATCGGGTATGGCCGCCAAGTGTATCACACAGGAGTGCGCCTGCACGGTAACCCACTCGGGAGAGAGCTTCCCAGAGGGGGTTAGCTCTTGCGGAGAGGAACCGTGAGAGCCTCCGTGGGACCCCAGAAGATGACGATCGGGGCCACTTTGTGCAAAACAAACTGCACAGTGGAGGTAAGTATAACATGTTTGTTATTAAAAAAAAAAAAAACTGAACCCATACAACCCCTTTAACTATGAATTATGGCCCTAGAATTGCTCTCACTCTGATGTTATGGTGGATACTATACATGTATCCATTATTGTTTACATACATATGCTCATCCTACATAACCCTTTTTATATAGAGTGTGTGAAGGGATTATGGGTGTGTTTTACATTTTTTTAAAATAATTGTATTTACTTTAAATCATTTTCACTGACTACCAATGTAAAGAACATTCTTCCCACTGATCACCAATGTAAGGGACATTCTTCCCACTGATCACCAATGTAAGGGACATTCTTCCCACTGATCACCAATGTAAGGAACATTCTTCCCACTGATCAACAATGTAAGGGACATTCTTCCCACTGATCACCAATGTAAGGGACATTCTTCCCACTGATCACCAATGTAAGGAACATTCTTCCCACTGATCACCAATGTAAGGGACATTCTTCTCACTGATCACCAATGTAAGGAACATTCTTCTCACTGATCACCAATGTAAGGAACATTCTTCTCACTGATCACCAATGTAAGGGACATTCTTCCCACTGATCACCAATGTAAGGAACATTCTTCTCACTGATCACCAATGTAAGGAACATTCTTCTCACTGATCACCAATGTAAGGGACATTCTTCCCACTGATCACCAATGTAAGGAACATTCTTCTCACTGATCACCAATGTAAGGAACATTCTTCCCACTGATCACCAATGTAAGGGACATTCTTCCCACTGATCACCAATGTAAGGAACATTCTTCTCACTGATCACCAATGTAAGGGACATTCTTCCCACTGATCACCAATGTAAGGGACATTCTTCTCACTGATCACCAATGTAAGGAATATATATAGGGAATAACACTCACTTAGGCTGGATTCACACCTACAGTATGCATTTTTAGTGCTTTTTGCATTTTGCAGATTTGCACTACAGAACGTGTTCCATAGGAAACCATGTTAAATGGACTATAGTGCAAATCTACAAAATGCAAAAAGCACAAAAAATGCCATAGATGTGAATCAGGCCTTAGTCCAGGTTCACACTGACAGCGGGAATGAAATTGTGTGAGACAGTTCAGCTAAACTCGCACGATTTCATACCCGCATGTCAGTGTGAATTTGGCGGGTGATTTCAGAGACGTCTGTGCGGATTCCATACACAGATGTCTATGGAAATTGCACCAAGAAGTCGCCAAAGGTTATACAGAAACTACTTTTGGGAATCGGTGCTGCGCCAGAAATGGGGCATCGCACCGATTCGGGTAGTGCTATTACCATGCGATTTGACATGTCAAATCGCATGGTATATTGCTTCAATGTAAATCAGGTCTAAGTGCTATTCCCTATATATAACACTGATATCTATACACTGAGTGGCATTCAGTGTACCAGATATCAGTGTGCAGGGGCGGACTGACCATTCGGCACTGCCTGAGGGCCCCGTGGTGGGAGGGCCCGGGCCGGCTCAGTCCGAAACCTGGAGGTGCCCGGAGCAGTGGCAGCTTATCATACACAATAAAAAAAAAAAAACGAGTCTGTACCCCTGAGAAAGCAGTGTCTTGAACCATTAAATCCTGCTAGCTAGGATGATGTGGCTGTTGTATGAGAGGCTCGGGAGGGATGAGCTGGCCGGGATGGATGACTCATCATGTGCACTAGTGAATAGCACCTGACCTGCTACCTGGTAAATAAGCACAGACACAGCACAGGGAAAGAAGGTAAAGTAACAATCAGCGTGGCTCTTATAACACAGATGAGACACAGACAGTGCTTTCATTATGACACTGACCTGCTTCTGCACAGGCAGGTCTGTGTGGATGCCATGCCTGTGCAATTCACATTTCACTCTGCCTCCGAGTCCAGCAGCTCCTTCACAGACAGTCCTCCGCGGCAGTGACTTACGGCCCCGCCCCCTCAGCTGAATTCCACAGGGGGGAGAGGTGGCCGGAGCGCCTGTCACTGTAAATCCCCGCACGGCTCCATCCATCTCCAGCTCACACCTCACAAGCCTCTCATACAACAGCGCAGCCACATCAACCTAGCTAGAGGGATCCAAGGCACTGCTTTCTCTGGGTTTTTTTCACTGTGTAGATTCTGACGCTGCTGCAGGCACCTCCATGGGCGGACTGAGCCAGCCCGGGCCCCCCCCACCACGGGCCCTCGGGCAGTGCCCGACGGACCGAATGGTCAGTCCGCCCCTGGTTGACACTTAGGAAATTGTATTCTAAAACTAAAGTTAGTTATTTTCTAATTTTCTTGGAAGCACTCAAACCCACTGGAATGTATTCAGTATCTTCAAATCAAGCTTTTTTCTGTGTTGTTAAATGAATGAGTTAAGTGTTTAGATTTCTTGGCTAAACCAACATCCTGATGGTACAAATTTAGTATTACAAGGTTTTTCTGGAGATAATTTGAGACGCCATTGGCCATCAATCAATGCATGTATTCATTCCGTCTCTTGAGATCACTATCCTATCCTGATGGAAGATAGAAAAAGGAAATCCATTATGCTGTCCAGAGAGGCTTGCCTGAGTAAGCTTCATCACCATTTAAAAACAATAAGCCCATGCTCAATGACCCATCCCTTTTCTGTTGATTTTTTTTGAAGGACATTTGATGTACCTCTGCTTCCTCTCAAATCCTTTAACTGCATCAAAGCTTTTTTTCTGCCGATGAGTATGGCATGCTTTCTGTAAACTGGCTTTAGGATTTATCTGGAATATAAATACATTTGCCAAGCCTTTTTAAAGACAGTAAGTAAGATTGGTTATGCTTGAGCAATCAAGTTTACACCGCCACTGTGCCTTGAACATCCATCCATATAATGATATGCTTTGAATTCTCACACTGTCCTGTTACACCCAGAGTTTGAGCAGTGTTTGTCTTTGGAACTCTGGTATTCTTTTTACAGTTCATGCAGGATAGTACAGCCGTACAGAAAAAAGGTGGTATTCATAAATAAGCACATGTGCTTGGATGGACAATACTCTGTAAAGGCATGTCTAAAGCATGTGCAGTTATGCAAAGAGCTTTGAAGCCCTGAAGCCAAGCTCCTGAGCGGGAACCAAACTGAAACCAATTAACTATAATAACAATGTAATGGGCGTGTGTATGGGCAAATTCAATTACTGAAAAAGTATACTTAGGCCTCATGCCCACTGACATTTTTACAGCTGCTTTTATGAGCTTTTTTTGCAGCTTAAAAACTGCTCTCAATGTTAGACTATGGCTTCATGCCCACCATGGTGTTTTTAAGCTGTAAATGGCAAAGCCGTTTTTAAGCTGCAAAAAAAAACAGGACCAGTGCGTTCTGAGGCTCCAGCGCTAGAGCTATAGAAACATCAGACGCTGGTAAAAATGTGTTAAATACGATTTAACGTCATCGTCCCATCATGCCCCGAGACGATGATGTCATGAGGGGCGGGTTCACTGAATGACATCAACCCGGTGACCACGCTCCATGCCTATATATGTCATTGTGCACCGCACACACTGCATTACAGTGGGAGAGAGCGTTGAGTCAACATCAGAAGAAGACCGGAGGTAAAATGACGACAGAGAAGACCGGGCAACCGCTAGCAAAAGAGCGGGCAAAAGAGCAGAAGATAGCTGAGAAGCCCAGCAGAAGACACTGGACGAGATGAGATCAGAGAGCGCCAAGAAGAGGCCGGAGAGCGTCGAGAAGTCGGAAGAGACCCCCTTAAAGTCAGAAGACAGCCCCGGAGCTGCCAAATAAATTACTTTAGAAACCTTTGTTGTGTGTTTTTTTTATTGACACTTTTCCCCCAGGTGAATGGGTAGGGGTACGATGTACCCCATACTCATTCACATAGGGTGGGGTGCCGCGATCTGAGGGCCCCCTTGTTAAAGGGGGCTCCCAGATTCCGATAAGCTCCCCGCCCGCAGACCCCGACAACCACCCAGAAAGGGTTGTCGGGAAGAGGTATTTGTCCCCATCAACAAGGGTACAAGGTGCTTTGATGTGGGGGCTCACCCCTGCCTCAAAGCACAAACCCTCCCATGTTGAGGGCATGTGGCTTGGTATGGTCCAGGAGGGGGGCGCTCGCTCGCCCCCCTTTCCTGACCTGCTGGGCTGAATAAAATTAACTGGGCAAGCCCAGGGACTTCCTGTTGGGCTGAGAAGCTGAAAGGTGAGGATGTGAAATCTCTCTCTGGTTTGCATGCTCTCACTTTATAATTTGGACAAGCGGCACAATGGGTTTAATCCTGAAATTGTGTCAGGAAATTAATTAATCTATTACAATTTTGGCACCCAACGTGGGTACTTTGCTTTATTGGGGAAATGCAACACGTCTGTGCGGATGGAGACAGGCGTTGCTGCTGTCCACTTCCGTGCAGGCGTCCTGCGCTTCCCCAATCAAAGACGGGTGATTCTTGAGCAAAGTATCTTTTTAAAGACGACCCGCTCATTCCTATCTCTGCCGGCTTGATGTCTTTGTTTTATGTTTGATGTCTCTGTTGATGTCTTTGTTTGATGTCTGTGTTTTCTGTTTGAGGTTTTCTGTTTTATGTTAGTTTGAATGTGACTGTTTCAGGGGTATGTCTGTAGGCGGTGGGTGGACAGTATCTTCCTTTCAGGGATCCTGAGCCGGTCTTGGGGTGGAGATGTTTATGTGTGCATGGTGTCACTGGATTCCTTCCTAAAACATCCGTGATTTACTGGTGTTGGTTTAAGTGAGGTTGGCAATATGCACATGTCAATATGTCTGGTCTGAAAGGAGAGGTTTTTGGGGTTCACTTAACTAAGGGAGTTAAGGGCACTTTGCTAAGAGGAGCTAAGAGAGTTTTTTTGGGGGGGTTGTCTTTTGGGGGTTGTCTTGGCTAAGGGAGCTAAGAGGTTTTTGGGGTTCACTTAACTAAGGGAGTTAAGGGCACTTGGCTAAGAGGAGCTAAGAGAGTTTTTTGGGGGGGTTTTCTTGGCTAAGGGAGCTAAGAGGTTTTTGGGGTTAACTTAACTAAGGGAGTTAAGGGCACTTGGCTAAGAGGAGCTAAGAGAGTTTTTTTGGTGGGGTTGACTTTTGGGGGTTGTCTTGGCTAAGGGAGCTAAGAGATTTTTGGGGTTCACTTAACAAAGGGAGTTAAGGGCACTTGGCTAAGAGGAGCTTTTTTCTGAGGGTTTTCTTTTTACATTATACATATGTGTATAGAGACAAAATACATTTATGTATGTTTTTTTTTATATATTTTTGGGGTTGGGGGTTAAGAATTAGCGCCCTGCAGACAGAGGGGCTGAAAGAGTCGTATTCTGTGTATTTTGTGTGTTCTGTGTTGTTTTTTGTCCGTGTGTTTTTACATGCATTCTTGTTATGGGGGATGCAAGCAGCCCAGAAATCTTGGGAGAGGAGCATGCACGCTGCAGACTTTTATTTTTTAGTTTTTTTCACTCTCATCCACACCCCCTCCCTCCTTTTCTGATCAGGACAGGCTCGGGGATTTCCCTCCCACCCTTCCACCCCCTCCCCCTTCCTTAGTTAACTCTTTCTGTCTCTTTCTCATCTCCCCCCCCCTCTCCTGCTGAGGGAAAAGGAAAAAAAATTAGGAGACGTTTTTTTTTTTTTTAAAGACAGGCTGCTGTTTTCCTAGCATGAGCGCCTGGTTATGTTTAAGATATGAGAAGGATTTTTAGTTACTTACCTTTGTAGCTTATTTCCTTCTGCTGAGCTTGATTTGGATATATATAAATGGGGACTATGATTCTTATCGTCTTATCGGTTAGATTGTGTGCCACCTTGGCTGGGTCAGCATTATCCTGACGGTGGTATGTGATTCATGACCTGATACTTATATGGCCTGTTGCCAGTTTAGCTGTTGTAATGTGGTACCCAGGGCCTGTTACTATGATTATTGTCCCTTAATTTCCCTCATGTTCTGCCCGACTGTATGCTGAACAATGCCCCTGCTATCCTGGAAGCATGGGCCCCGCCCGGATGCTTTTCTCTGCTGGAGGCCTTGCTCCAACTTGCCCCGTCCTGCCCCTACCCCATGTGCTCTCTATTGCACTGTGAACGCAGAAGGTGTCCCCTCCTGCCCGCTGCCCATACTGGATTCTGTGCTCTGCGGCCCACCGGCCCTTCTTCTCTCCTTCGGTTTGTCCAAGGGTGGGTAGGTAACATGCCACTTCGCTGGACAAACACGAAAGGAAGAGAGTGGCAGACCTACCTGGAGGTAGAATCCGCTCATTTGCTGTCCTGTATGCCCCGACCCCAATGCCCTGATTTACCTTGTATGTTGATGGCTCCATGGGGTAGCTGAGGTGGTAGAGAGTGAGTAAATCCATGCGTTCATTGCTACAGTCCTTGCGTTCATTGCTACAGTCACAAAAAGAAATATGAAGGAAGGGTTCTGGGTACCGCATTAGAACGCTTTACATATCACATTTAAATGGTTTTATTCCACATACCATGCCATGCCACCCTCAGGGTTAGTGGGAAAGTGACCCCAAGGGGGGAGCATTCATTATCCCCTTTTGAAATCTTGTTTGAGACAGTCTCTAGAGTAGGTTGTTATAAGCTATGACAGTTGCAATTACAGTCTGATACTTTGAGAAATTATGTGACCACTCTTGGAAAATAGTTAACTAATATCCGTGTACGAGTTTTTCTCGCATTTCTGATGTAGGTACCGATAATTACCGATATTCCCTGGTTGATGATTAAGAGGTCCCTTCGAAAACTTTCTCTGGAGATGAGATATGATGGACTGTGACACCCACATCTGAATGAAACTATATATCTTTTTTCAAATACATGCGATTGTGATCACTGGGATTTGTGGGTTGGAATATGGTTGATATAGGTTTTGATATATATAGATCCCAAAAGGGATAAGTTTAAAGTAACTACAGGTTTTGAGTCCCATAATCACTGTGATATATTACATAGGGTAATTGGTTAATTAATGTCAGAGTGTAAAGAAGTTCTTTAATGAGAAAATTAAGTTTAATACTGCCTGTAAATGTTTATGAATATGTTATCCCCAACAACTGAAAATGTATTATGATATGTCAAAGCACAAACATGGGATCAGACCAAAGGTTTAAGAGAAAATTATTGATTGAGATTGTGTGAAGAATTGTATAAAATTCAGATAATGGTAAACAACATGGTATTTAATATTTAACAGGAAATCCTACAGATCTGGTTGTAAGAATTAATAATAAGTTGAGGATTGAGCAATGTTTACAACAGATTCTAAACTTGGGTTTGGTTGTTAAATTGGGGTAGTAGACTGTTCTAATTTATTATAAGGTTCCCCTGGAAAAATATTAAAATATGAAAGTTATGTTCAATCTAAAAATAGTAAAAATAAAATAAAAACAAACAAGTGTTAAAAGTTTTTATAATGTGACGTTTCTGACAAGCTAGAAATTTTGGATCGGTTGAAGGAGGTTCTCGTGAAAATGGCCACTTCACAGTTCATTAGGCTGGAGCTAGTCTGTGAATTTCACGAGTTTGTCCTCTAAACGATCTTTTGTCGCTGCTGTAGTTGGGAAATGTCATATTATAATGTAATGTACATGATTGTTGGCAGATGTGCAAACCAAATATGTTTAATTTTTTTTAAAAAAGGGTAAAAATGAGAAAACGGTACAATTCGATTGTATGGTATATGGTGTATCGTATAGATCTTGTACAATCTGGGCAAAGGGGGGGGAACAGATGTTTCCTTTAGAGAAGCACTGAGGGAATGTGACCTCAGCTGTTAGAGGTCAGGTTACACAGCCTGACACGGTGGTAAAATTGCCTTTCCGTGTGTTTGCAGAAACCAGAAACCATGTGACTTTCTCTCTCTCTTTCTTTCTTTCTTTCTTTCTTTATCTATTTCTCTCTCTCGCTCTCTGGTATTTTAAAATATGGTATTAATCTGCATAGCTAAAAAAAAGGTCGGTTAAAATAGTAAAATTATAGATACAATATGAACAGATGATGCAGTATGATAGAGCCACAGTGATGAATCAAAATGACAATTTTCCAGGCTTCGGATTGACGAGTGTATTGATGGAAGGGATATTGTGCCTTTATACCTGGAACCATGTAAAGGAACAGTGAAACTTCCTGTATATTCATTTGTTTAAACAGTCATGCAACAAGAGTATTCATACTGTATGATCGGTTCTGAAAACTAGTGTAATTCAATATGAATAAGTTTGTTTAGGAAATAAAATATTTAGGAAAGGGTCCAATATAAAAAATAATGTTCTTCTGCAAAATTAAAATGCTTATGAAGGAAAATATAGTAATTAGGTGAAACTGATGCTTTATGAAATTTAACTTAGTAATGGAAATGTAGATTGGATTAATTATGTTTGTTATGGTTAACAGAGGCTTGTTAATTATAAACAGAGATATACTCCAAGGTTTAACGGAACACCTAGAGGCCACTTCACAAATTACTTTGTAAATCATATGGCCTTATACATGCTATTAGCTGACAAGGGGGTGCATTTAAAATGTATGGACAGTACTGATAAAATAGTCATTTTAAGGGGGGATTGTGATAGATTATTCTAAAATCCCTATTTTCAAATTAGGCGAATTATTTTTATTATTAGAATCACTGAAATGTTTTCTCTTTCCTATATTCCTTATACTGTTTATTTGTTTTCATACGCATTATGCATATGTATGTATGGGTATGTGTTGCAATGCAGATATTATGTTGTAAAGGTTACCATTTAAAATGGAGATACAAAAGGACTATTATTAAGAGCAGATGTCATCCCCCCCACCCCTCCCTCCTAAATTGCTCATTCCAAAGAACAAATATGGACTTTATTGTAATAGGAAGCCGCCCTCCCCCTACTTTTCACTCGGATCTCCTGAAAGCTTGTGTGACGCTTGGAAGGAAACTTGCAGAGCTGACAATGGACTCTTTATGACACGTGGATTCATAAGGGTGTGTGTGCATGCCCAAGAATGGATTTCCAAGAAGAAACCATCCCTATATGAACTTCTCCTCCTACTCTTTTACTATAAGTTTACATGGGTTTGAGAAGAAAACCCTTGCAAAGCTGGCCAGTATGTTTGAGCATTGAACAAAGACTTAGACATGTGCTCACAGGGGGGGGGCGTGTAAAGAGGAGGGTGAGGGGTGGGTCAGTGGGTGATTAGGAGGGTAGAATGGGTGTGAATGTATAATGTGAACCAATCAGCATGCATAATGTTCTGTGATGTCATTTTACCAATAATAAAATTAACTGGGCAAGCCCAGGGACTTCCTGTTGGGTTGAGAAGCTGAAAGGTGAGGATGTGAAATCTCTCTCTGGTTTGCATGCTCTCACTTTATAATTTGGACAAGCGGCAGAAAGGGTTTAATCCTGAAATGGTGTCAGGAAATGAATTAATCTATTACAACACGTGTGTCCAACTAATCCAGTAAGGGTACCTTGTACATACCTGTTTTGAAGATATAGAGTGACTACAGGCAACTTGTAATCCGTTTGTTTGGTGTCACCTGAATAAGAAGATTTTGTCTTCATTTATTTCTGCTATATGGACTCACACCTTCTCACAAATTAGCCCAAAAGCTTACAGGCCCGATTGGACTCTATTGCACATGTTGTGTTTATTTATTAGTGTTTATTCATTTTTAGTTTATTCACTATTATTCGCTTGAGTGTATTTTACACTCTCTTCCACTGTTTCATTTTAGCGCTACACTACATTTTCACCATTCACGTTAGACTTTGTTTGTTTGAGTGTTAGCTGATTTTTGGTAATTCATTTTACTTTGTTTTTGGTTTGGGTTTAGCACAGTGTTTTCCTTTTTTTCACTGTGATTAAATATCCCAAAAAAAAGAAAGCTGTGTGAAAGCTCTGAAAGATGGAAATTGGCCTGGGAAGGAAGGGGGGTAAAAATTCCCGGTATTAAAGCGGTTAAATCTAAATGGCACCTTAATGCACCTTGCCAAAGGATGTACATTGCAGCAAACCACAATGCATAAAAAGTCAGTACAATGCATTGTAGTGTGCTGCACTATAGAAATAGTTCTTGAACCTATTTTTGGTGCACTAGGCAGCCCATACAAATTAATGGAAACAAAAAGCGGCACCCTCTAAGCGTAGTATTAGGTTTATTTGAACAAAATACAGAACAATTCTTATGAGGATGCTACTCACAAGACTGCGGGAGGTAGAGGCATATCACAATAGGCTCATGAGCCTGATGAAGAGGCACGCATGCCTCGAACGCGTGCACCGCCCCGTGACCTAACCCGGGAGTGACGCTCCGCCGCCTGCGCTCCAGGGCTGCGTTCCACCACGCTGTTACACGGCGTCCCTGTACCTCCCTGTCCCACCAGCGCTGGATGACCATCCAGGGATCCTTACAGACGTTGGAGCCTGTACCAGCGGACGAATCGCACACTGTGTCTCTCTGCAGAGAGAGTTTAGAGCATCCGTCCATTCTAGGATCTTAACATCAGCCGATTCCACCTATTCCGGAAGCCAGTCACGGATGACATCCTATTGTGATATGCCTCTACCTCCCGCAGTCTTGTGAGTAGCATCCTCATAAGAATTGTTCTGTATTTTGTTCAAATAAACCTAATACTACGCTTAGAGGGCGCCGCTTTTTGTTTTCTTGTATTGTCTCCATAATTGCTTCTTCTCGGCAGCTGGCAGCCCCCTCTGCATAAGTATAACCTCTTCTACCAGTCATATGAACTTGATCCAATGGACTGAATATTTTCATATAAACTGTTTTTACATACTAGTGAAAAAACTTTCCCCCCATTCCGTTCCCAGATCCAGTTCTCGTCACTATATAAATTTTTATTTTTTATTTCCACCGTCCATACTTAGTTTGGAGAGCACTTGATTCAACAGTTTGTTTTTTGTCATACAAATTAATGGGCTTCCTTACCTCAATGTATGATAATGCACGTGAGCAATTGAAGCACAACAGTGTAAATCCAGCCTTAGTATCAGTAGGAAGAAAAAAAGAAAAACATTCACTTGTGTCACTAGGGCAGTGATGGCAAACCTTGGCACCCCAGATGTTTTGTAACTACATTTCCCATGATGCTCATGCACTCTGCAGTGTAGTTGAGCATCATGGGAAAAGTAGTTCCAAAACATCTGGGGTTCCAAGGTTTTCCATCACTGCACTAGGGTGAAAAAATGGATTAGCGTCAGTGGAAAAAAAAAACTTAGTCTGGGTGGTGGCCAGTGTGGATGGATTCATGGCCAGTAGAAGTAAAGCACTGTAATGCACTTACCTTGCACTGTAGAGAGTATCCCAAACCACTGGTGTCTCTCTGCCTTCTCTTGCTGCTGAGATTATGCCACTATGTTGGGTTGGAGATCACATTGTTGGATAGTTGGAGCAAAGAGTTGGAGCTGGGTACTGGCATTCTAGTGTTTGTCTCCAAGATATGGGTTAGATCCTGGGACAGTCTTGCAGGTCTGGGACAGTTAGACAGAAAGTGAGAAGATTTTCCTTTCCATCCTGTTTTGTCTGATACCTGTCTAATAGACAGTAAGTAAAAAGAAATCTCCCAATGGAGGCAAAGACATCAATAAACATTTAACAGAAGTTCTAACCTTTCTACAGGCTTATGTAACACTAAAGAATATACTTTGCCGGGCATTGGGTATTAATAAGTAGCAGTGGCGGTTCGTCCATAGAGGGCGCTGGAGCGCCGCTCCCTCTGGCTCTCACCGCCACTGAGTCAAATAACATAGATTCATGCATTGCACAAATCTATGTTATTTTCGCCGCTGCCGCTGTTATTCAGATGGTCGGCGCTCAATGTCCGGCCATCTGAATAACGCCAGCTGGTTGGCTGTACGGAAATGTCTATCAAAGCCAACAGCTCTGATAGGCTTTCCCAATACAGCCCTCGGGTCCCGGAAGCTTATTCTCGGAGCGCACAGACTGTACGCCCCTTGAATAAGATGACAGGCGTCTCAGCCAATCAGGTTGGCCGGTTCTGGCTACCGGTAACCTGATTGGCTGAGACGCCTGTCAGTCATCGAGGGCGGGAGAAGACATTGTGGGACGTGGATGCCTAAAACCAGTAAGGGTAAGTGCCGGGCGGGGGGGAAGAAAGCAATTTACAGGGCACAGTGGGGACAATTGGCACAGCGGCGACCATTAAAGGGCACAGTGGCTGCGTTTAATGGCATGGCACAGTGGTGACAATGTATGGCACAGTGGTGACAATGTATGGCACAGTGGCTGCATTAATGGCATGGCACAGTGGTGACAATGGATGGCACAGTGGCTGCGTTTAATGGCATGGCACAGTGGTGACAATGTATGGCACAGTGGCTGCGTTTAATGGCATGGCACAGTGGTGACAATGGATGGCACAGTGACTGCGTTTAATGGCATGGCACAGTGGTGACAATGTATGACACAGTGGCTGCGTTTAATGGCATGGCACAGTGGTGACAATGGATGGCACAGTGACTGCGTTTAATGGCATGGCACAGTGGTGCAAATTGATGGCACAGTGACTGCATTTGATGGCATGGCACAGTGACTGCGTTTAATGGCATGGCACAGTGGTGCGAATTGATGGCACAGTGACTGCATTTGATGGCATGGCACAGTGACTGCGTTTAATGGCATGGCACAGTGGTGCGAATTGATGGCACAGTGGCTGCATTTGATGGCATGGCACAGTGGTGCAAATTGATGGCACAGTGGCTGCATTTGATGGCATGGCACAGTGGTGCAAATTGATGGCACAGTGGCTGCGTTTGATGGCATGTAACAGTGGCTGCGTTTGATGGCATGTAACAATGGCTGCGTTTGATGGCATGTAACAGTGGCTGCGTTTGGGCACAGTGAGACTGCAATTTTTTTTTTCCTTTGCGCCCCACCAAAAATTTTGAGCACCAGCCGCCACTGATAAGTAGTGCTTTTTAAAAGGATGCTACAGTAGTCTTTGTACACAGTAGCTCGTCTCCTTCGTGGAAAATAACTGGAAAAATGGAATATGCCCTATTTCAGGCTAATAATGTGTCAAGCACATCAAATTCTGTTAAAGTATGTTGAATGTTATTTATACGATAACTCTTGATTCCCACAAAGCAATTTCTTTCTAGATAGGCGACTCTGCTGCTTTTTCCCAATTGAATTTGTAAGCATTATGTTTACTGTTTTTATCTAAATGCCTATAGGAACATTTGTCTGTATTATCATGGGTCTGGCACCCAGTGCCTAGAATCCATATATCAAAGTCCCTGTGTGCAGAGATTACATACTGAGATGAATGTTCAGCCTGACACAATTTAGTGTCATCAGCAAAGAAGAGTTTTTTTTAAAAAGCCATTAAATGTTGAAGCTTGCTCTCCGGGTGTCAGTAAATGTTAAGGTTAGTGATCCCTTTTCATTCATAGTTTTTAATAATGGAAATTTTATTCTGGGAATTAATAAAAATAATATATTTAATTTATGTGCTGTCACTTTGACCATCATTAATTTTCTTGCATATGCTAGTTTCATTTAAGCAGTGAAGATGCTTGTTAACACCTTCGTGTCGGTTTTCTTATCATTTGCAGATTCAGTACATTAATGCTGGATAAGTAAAGACTGGTAGAAATAAATGTATACTTAAATGCTTTTTGAGATGGAAACAGGGGACATAGGGCACACCCCCATGCCATGTCCTCTTAAAGAAAATTTCAACCAAAAAAATTGTTTTTTTTACCACTACTTTTTCTTTATATTGGCTATTAAAATTTACACATGCAGCAATTTAGAAACTTGTTGGAAGGTTTAGCACTGGGAAACACTTTTTGAAAGATAAAAAGTGCATTTTATATACAACTCTATATGAAAGAAAAAAAGTGTGGCGCTAGATATGATATAGTATGACCTATAATCAGAAAAACAAAGGGGCAGATTCACATAGCTTGGGCGCAGCGTAACGTAACCCGTTTACGTTACACCGGCGCAAGTTTTCCGATTTAGTGCCCGATCCACAAAGCACTTACCTGGAAATTTGCGGCGATGTATCGTAAAGACGTCCGGCGCAAGGCGGCCAAATTCAAATGGGGCGAGTACCATTTAAATAAGGCGCGCTCCCACGCCGGACGTACTGCGCGTGCTCCCGTCGCAAATTTCCCGACGTGCTTTGCGCAAAATTACGAGGCGCTGACATTTTGTGAATCGCAACGTGATCAAATGACTTACGCCGGGAAAAATAAACATTTTAAAAATAATTCAAAAGCGACGCGGGAAAGACGGGCATACTTTAACATGGTGGAGTATTTTTTCACCATATTAAAGGTGCCCTATCTTTGCGACGGAAATCTAACACTTGCGACGACGTAACAACGGGAAAAATCTTCGTGGATCGCCGTAAGTCCTAATTTGCATACCCAACGCTGGTTTACGACGCAAACTCCCCCCAGGGGCGGCCGCGGTATTGCATCCTAAGATCCGACAGTGTAAGTCCATTACACCTGTCGGATCTTCTGGCTATCTATGCGTAACTGATTCTATGAATCAGTCGCATAGATACTCTGAGAGATACGACGGAGTATCTGAGATACTCCGTCGTATCTCTTTTGTGAATCTGGCCCAAAGTGTATAGGGACATAGAAGTGTCCCTAGTGATAATAAATGTCACCTTGTGTGTATAAATAAACTGAAACAACTAATAACAGCAATAATTAGTGACAAAGGGCCAGATTCACGTAGAGCGGCGCAAATTAAGTTACTCCAAACGTATATCATTTAAGTTAGGGGCGCCTTAATTTTGTGACGTAAGTGCCGTATCCACAGCGCTTTTGCGCTCAAATTTGCGCCAGCGCGACGTAAATACCGAGGCGTAAGATGGGGTTATTGCAAGTGGGAAGGAAGTGGGCGTGCTCCATTGAAATGAGCCGTGACCCCATGCAAATGAAGGGCCGGCCGTACTGCGCAAGCGCGCGCGAATCTGCACCTCACTGGGCATGTGCAGAACTCGGCTCGGCGCAATCAGTGAGATAGGAAAAAGGCCAAGCATACTTAGTTTGAGAATCGCCCTGTGCTTAAATAGCCCCAGACAAACACACTTCCCTTGCAAAAGTACATCCCTGTGTTTCCCTTCCTAAAGCAAGTGTATTTTGCTCTGTTGTTTGTGGCTGTTTGTTGGTGAGTGTAGTGTTATATTAAAGATTTATTGTAGTAGGAGGTTGTAGTAGGTGTGTGTATTTTCGGAGTGTTTTTTGTGTCCGTTTCTTCTGTGTTTTTTGGTTGAATTTGTATTAGCTGTCTGCTTGTGTTTTTGTTTTTTTGCTGTCTGATTTTTTTGTGTGTCTGTTCTGTGTCTTTTTGGCTGTCTGTTCTGTGTCTTTCTGGCTGTCTGTTCTGTGTCTTTTTGGCTGTCTGTTCAGTGTCTTTTTGTCGGTTTGTTCTGTGTTTCTGTGTTTGTTTGTTCTGTTTGAATTTTGTGTTTGTTGCTGAGTGCTGGTGATTGAGATGGCACCGAAGAGAAGAAAATTAAACTTCTCGGTGCGAGAGAAGCACTTGCTGGCCAGGGCTATCACCCAATTTGGGCGATTTTTGCATGGCCCTGACAGCCGGGACGTCACCCCCGGCCAGGAAGAGGGCAATAATCCGAGAGATTACTGATCGGATCAATGCGGAGGGGGGGAGACAAGGACCCCCAGTGGGATTCAGAAGAAGATCAACGATCTTAGGAGCCTGGTCCGGGAGAAGATGGCCAAGCAAGCAACCCATGCCAGGGGCACTGGAGGAGGTCCACCTTGCACCATAAGGTGGACTGAGGAGGAACTTGCGGTGGCCCGTTGCTTCCACAGCCAGCAAGTGATGGGCCTGCCTGGCTTTCAATCTGATGATCCTGTGAGGACAGGTAAGTTTTTTTTCCATCTGGTGAGTAGCATGTGTGGGTGGGGGAAGGGAATATGTGCCAAGTGTGTGGATCCTCCAACCTGTGTATGTTTTGTGTCCTCCACAGATGGCCAGGAGATTGCTGGTCCATCAGGCCAGGAGGTTGCTGGGCCATCAGGCCAGGCTGCACCACCCCCAGGACAACAGGCTGCTGAGGAGCCCCAAGAAAGTCCGGAGTCCCCAGGGCAGGGGAGTGGCCACAACTCCCCTCATGAGGAGGTTCAGGGGGAGGAGGATGAGGGGGGGAGGTTGAGGATGATCCGATGGAGCTTGCACGAGAAGTGATGCTGTGTTGGGATGAGGATTCCCTTGTGGCTGACAGCAGTCAGGCCACCATCAGGGATAGTCCCTCCCACTCCTCCCCCAACAGGGCTGCCCCCCCAGGGGGATCCCCTGCTCCCAGGGCAGAAGCCTGAGCTGGAGGCAGTCAAGCCACTAAGAGGGGTAGCCCCTCTCACTCCTCCCCAACAGGGCTCCCACCCCAGGGGGCTCCCCTCCTCCCAGGCCACAAGCCTCAACTGCAGGCAGGAAGGCCACCCAGAAGACCAGGGGGTGGCCGAGTTCCTGCCTGCAAATCTGCAGAGGGACCAGGCCCTTCAGACCTGCCATCTGGGTCAGGTCACCCAAACTTTGGCCCAGATAGAGGAGAGCCTGGCCTCCATCAATGATTCAGTGAGTGATGTCAGCACTAATTCTTTGGCTTTTATTAATTGTTTTTGTGAGCTGCAGGCCGGCACAACAGGCGTGGCCCTTGAGGTGACTGCCCTGACCCAGGCTGTCCAGGACAACACACAGGCTCTCCAGGCCAATACGGCAGCCCTCACTCTGGGCCTGACCAGGATCGCTGTGGCCTTGGAGGGCAGGCCAGCAGGTGGGCAGCCACCCGGGGAGGCTCCTCCTTCCCCTGCCTCCCCCCCCATGAGGATCCTCCTTCCCCTGCCTCCCCCTCGCCATGAGGCTCACACCGCCGCCGTTGATTTTTTTGGGTGTACTTTTTTTTGTGTTTTTTTTTTAAGTAATTTTTTGGTGATTATTTTTGTTTTTGTGTGTGAATGATGTATGAATGTGGGAGTGACATTCCTGGTGTCATCCTTATTTTTGGTGGATTAGGGATCCCCAGGACCAGGGAGAAGTGATCCCAGGTCCGTGTGAAAGGTGTATGAATGCACAGTGACATAATTGGAGCCGTGGCGTTACTGCTCCCTAATACCATGTGGTTTTCTTGGGTCCAATCCAATTAGATGTGCATGTGATGTGTCTGTGCTAGGGACCACAGTGGGTGTGCATTCATGCATTCTCATTGTGCCATGTTTAATGTGTGTGTTTACTGTGCAAAGATGCCTTCTGCGAGGCGTCTCCTGGCTGCTGTGCCCTCAGCAGACCAGGTAGAGTTGGTTGGGGGGGGGACTGTCTGGTTCGGGGGTCAGGTCATCACGTATGTCAATCTCCAGGCCCCTTCTCACTGCGAAGTTGTGCAGCATGCAACATGCCCCGATGATCAGGCACACGAAGTTTGGGGAATACAACAGGGTACCCCCAGACTTATCCAGGCATCGGAAACGGGACTTCAGGAGGCCAAATGTGCGTTCCACCACTCCACGGGTACGTATGTGTGCAGCATTGTAGTTTTCCTCTCCTGGGGTTTGGGGGTTCCGGTATGGAGTCATAAGATGGGGTCCCAGTGCATATGCAGAGTCACCTGGAAGGGAAAAGACAGGAGGATGTTAGACATGCATGTGCCCCTCGTGATGTCTGCATCATGGGGGGGGCAGTCATACCTGACACCCATGTCACTCACCAACCAGCCAGCTGTCCCCATACATGTTCTGTTCAAATTCTCTGGAGATGTTGCTGTGACGGTATATATAGCTGTCATGGCTGGATCCTGGGTGTTTGGCACAGACATGCCATATGAGGCAGTGGACATCCACTATCACCTGGACATTGATTGAATGCCAATGCTTCCTATTGCGGTACATGTGCTCTGTCTCACGGGGGGGGCTGTAGTGCCACATGTGTGCAATCAATGGCCCCGATGGTGCGTGGGAATCCTGCAATTTTATAAAAATCTGTCATTGTGTTCATTCGCTGGACCTCCTGGGAGGGTTTGATGATTTGATTGGCCATGCGTCTCAGGATTGCAGGGACAACCTGGTGCACACATCTGCTAATAGAGGATTGTGACATCCCAGCCACCACTCCACTTGTGCGCTGAAAAGAGCCAGTGGCAAGGAAATGGAGTGTTGAAAGTACCTTGATCAGTGGCTGCACTGCATGTGAGCGTTGTGTTGGGCTGGTGATGTCATCCTGCAGGATTGTGGTTATTTCCAGGGTGGCTTCACGGCTGAATCTGAAGGTGCGATACACCTCTGCTTCCCCCATGCCAAAGACATCTAGGCGTCTGCAGTATACCCTCTCCTGTGCCCTCCTCCTTCTTTGCGCCTCTAAAGTCACTAGTATAGTTATGAGCATGGATGCCCCTGGCATGTTGGCAGACAGATTGTAGTCCGGCAAGTGTGTGTGCTCAGCTCTTCCTTAATGGTGTTGCTTTAGCTGACCTTTACACGGCTGGAGCAAAGTTAGGGCTGCTTTTTTAAAATGTAAAATTACTCCGGGAAACTAACAGATGCGCACAGGGCGTAGCCTACGCCGCACACACTTAATTTTGTGGATCGCCTTATCTCCCTCATTTGCATCTTTGCCTAGCAAAACAATGGTGTGTCTAGCGTATTTTGCGCTCGAAGAAGCGCCGGTGTAATTTTTTTAGGTAGGACGGAAAAAAATAGTTTTCAGGCGTATTTCGTTTTGAGGATCAGGCGCAAAAATACGCGCGGCGCAAATTTCAATTACGCCGCGCAACTCGAGATACGTCGGCGTAAGTCCTTTGTGAATCTGGCCCAATATAACCATTACTATATAACTGTGTGCATATGAGTGTATCACAATGGACTGAACAGGGTGGTACAAGTCCAGATTAGCCACAGATATATGTGAGATTGTTCAACACACAATAATGGGATGGCATCCCATATGGCCAATAAGCAGAAAAGTCCCGTTGTGCGAGTATGCTGAAGTATGTGAGGTGAGTCGCATAATTTCAGAAGTTTGAAAGCTCACTGGTGGGTCCACCATACAATCCAGAGATAGCCAAGACATGTAAGAAATGGATACTCTTACCAGACGTGTTGGACACACTCACCAGCGGCGGTATGTCAGACAAGCATAAACGAAATCCTCAGGATGATGACATCAACAGAGAAAGCGACGAAGCTTCAGGGATATCGTTGTGGTTCCACGTCTTTGGGTCTTGTATGTCCGAGATAAAGTAAACGGCAATGGAAACTCCTCATAGAGGGCAGTAGGAGAGCATACTCATGTGAAGGAACATGGAAAAAAATAAAAAGAGGCTCCACATAGTGTAGTTAATCCCAATGTGAGGTAGAAAAGCCTTCATTGCCGTAAATAAAATAAGGATAAAAACAGTAAAAATACAAGCCCTTGTGAAGCAGCAAGTACAGGTGATCACAAAAAAATATATAGCAGAGCGTGGTGAACAAGTAGCTGTAGTAGGCTATGTACCCGACATGTTTTGAGCGATGGCTCTTCAACTGGGGCATAAACCATACTATACAACTCTATAGCTCAGAGAAAAAAGAGTGACAAATAAGGAGAAAAGAGGGACAGAGAGACTGTGTTCCAAATCAGGGACAGTCCCTAGAAATCAGGGCTGGAAGCGATGCAGCAGTGCAAATTGTGTCAAACATCTGCTTGCCAAAAATTGGTTCCATTCACTGGAAATCATTCCAAGTCATATAAGTTGCAAACCAGAACCTACGGCCTATGCATTTATACACAGGCCCAATAGGGAGGCAATGTTGCCATTCAGCTAGTGTGTTACCCTCCTTTCCATATCTAAAATGAATGGGTGATCAGGCTCTGGATGAATACTCTGGATGATTAGTGACAATTATGGATTCACCGTCTGCCACCATCAATCATTGATTGTACAGTGAAATAATGAATAGATGAAAACAAATTGGGGATGGTGATGGTAACATTTGATGTGAATCTTGCTAAAACCTCAGTTTCCCAAATAAAGCCAAATGAAAGGGTTATGCCGCGTACACACGATCGGTTCGTCTGATGAAAACGGTCTGATGGACCATTTTCATCAAACAAACCGATCGTGTGTGGGCCCCATCGTTTTTTTTTCCCATCGGTGAAAAAACTTAGAACCTGTTTTAAAATGATCTGATGGTTAAAAAACCGATAGAAAAAACGATCATCTGTGGGGAAATCCATTGGTTAAAAATCAACGTATGCTCAGAATCAAGTCGACGCATGCTCGGAAGCATTGAACTTAATTTTTCTCAGCACGTCGTTGTGTTTTATGTCACCGTGTTCTGACACAATCGTTTTTTTAACTCATGGTGTGTAGGCAAGACTGATGAAAGTCAGCTTCATCGGATATCTGATGAAAAAATCCATCAGACCGTTTTCATCGAATGAACCGATCGTGTGTACAGGGCATTAGACCATACAAAATGGTATTTACATAATCTACTATGATGTCCCACTTTTTTCTTAACATTGTCATTGTGTTTGTTTTTTTTGCTTGATTATTAGACATTGTGTTCGTAAATATAATACACAAAAGGTAAAGGCTTTTACCACTGTAGCGCTTATTCCTATAGGAGCCACTGGAATTTTGCCGAGGTTCTTTCCCAGTGAAAACAAAACAAATAAGTTGCGCTAAACAAATATGAAAATAAATGTGCAATTGAATTGAAAAAATTAGTGTCCGTAAGTGTCCAAAGAACAATAAATATATATTGAAAATTCAAATTAAATAAATAAATTGTTGAGTGATGTTTTAAACGTGACTGGCAAACAAAAATCCTCCACCGGTGAAAAGATGAAAATGACTATGCGCTTACCAGAAGGGCAAGCAATCAAAGCTTGCAGCTGGGATCCCCCAGCAAGGGTCTTTATCAAAAACTGCCGCTGATGGTCCAGATAATATTCCTCCAATTGTGTGGATGGATACGAGATCCAAGGAGCATGAAAGAAATATGTATACAGCATATGGTGATGTACCGCAGATGAAACAGGATGATAAGCACACCAAGAAAAGCCACCACCAATAAGAATCACCAAATAAGGGGGACTCTTACCAGATATGCTAAATAGAGTACTTGTGGCCAAACCCAGCCAGGGCCTTTAGATTGTCTCCAAACACACCAGCCAAAGCACACGGCTTTCTCAGACAACCATAGCGGAGTATGTCACCAGAAAGAAAGATGAAATCCACATAGTGAAGTATCGCAGATATAAGGTTTAATAAAAGTAGATGCACTTACATAAAAAAGGATTGTATCAGCATTAAAAATTGCGAGCCGGCCGGCTTCTACGAACGCCCGTCCTTCGGGACCTAGACGCAGCACGTCAGAGCGTCTCCTCCTCCCGACGTACGTTTCGTCAGTATGTGACGTCGTCTGGGGAACGGGCGACGCAATGACGTGTCGCGTTTAAATACATAATAATAAAAACCAAGCCTCGATATGGATGCAGTCCCGGCCATCACGCGGCAAGGATCAACCAATCACGGGACCGCAAAGCAAGGCAAGGCGAATGCTGCGATAGACACCGCTGATTGATCATTGCGGTACCAACGCAGCATTCGAAATATTACCAAGGATAATATAATAAAAATAAACATTGGAATTAGAAGGGTTATGTGCATTCTCGAGTCGAGCCAACCACTATGACCCATAAACAGAATGTCTATTAAATTACATTGAACTAAAAGCTCACAAAAGAAATATCATATAAAATGTAACAGCTAAATAAATACAGGGGGGATCAACCACAATATAAACGGTCAGTTTTTCCTCCCTCCCCCCCCCCCCTCCCTCTTCCCCTATTATTCTTATATGGTCATGTATATCCTTTATATGGTCATTTTTGGCTTTTAGGGGGATGCCTCATAAGAATTAGGACATATTCAATAGTAAGGCCATCATTGGACCTTTTTCCTGGCATTTTACACATTTTATATTTATATTTACTTTTTGTAAGTACATTTATGCTCTGACTCTTATTAGAGTTTCCGTATTGCATAACAGGGGCTACATGATTGTCCCACTGACCGTTTATATTGTGGTAATATTTCGAATGCTGCGTTGGTACCGCAATGATCAATCAGCGGTGTCTATCGCAGCATTCGCCTTGCCTTGCTTTGCGGTCCCGTGATTGGTTGATCCTTGCCGCGTGATGGCCGGGACTGCATCCATATCGAGGCTTGGTTTTTATTATTATGTATTTAAACGCGACACGTCATTGCGTCGCCCGTTCCCCAGACAACGTCACATACTGACGAAACGTACGTCGGGAGGAGGAGACGCTCTGACGTGCTGCGTCTAGGTCCCGAAGGACGGGCGTTCGTAGAAGCCGGCCGGCTCGCAATTTTTAATGCTGATACAATCCTTTTTTATGTAAGTGCATCTACTTTTATTAAACCTTATATCTGCGATACTTCACTATGTGGATTTCATCTTTCTTTCTGGTGACATACTCCGCTATGGTTGTCTGAGAAAGCCGTGTGCTTTGGCTGGTGTGTTTGGAGACTACCTAAAGGCCCTGGCTGGGTTTGGCCACAAGTACTCTATTTAGCATATCTGGTAAGAGTCCCCCTTATTTGGTGATTCTTATTGGTGGTGGCTTTTCTTGGTGTGCTTATCATCCTGTTTCATCTGCGGTACATCACCATATGCTGTATACATATTTCTTTCATGCTCCTTGGATCTCGTATCCATCCACACAATTGGAGGAATATTATCTGGACCATCAGCGGCAGTTTTTGATAAAGACCCTTGCTGGGGGATCCCAGCTGCAAGCTTTGATTGCTTGCCCTTCTGGTAAGCGCATAGTCATTTTCATCTTTTCACCGGTGGAGGATTTTTGTTTGCCAGTCACGTTTAAAACATCACTCAACAATTTATTTATTTAATTTGAATTTTCAATATATATTTATTGTTCTTTGGACACTTACGGACACTAATTTTTTCAATTCAATTGCACATTTATTTTCATATTTGTTTAGCGCAACTTATTTGTTTTGTTTTCACTGGGAAAGAACCTCGGCAAAATTCCAGTGGCTCCTATAGGAATAAGCGCTACAGTGGTAAAAGCCTTTACCTTTTGTGTATTATATTTACGAACGTTTTGTTTTGACTGTATATTGTGTGTATATCACAATTTTTGTTGCAGCTTGTTTATTTTTGTTTCACTTAGTTAGTTTAGCGCAGTATCATAATTTTCTTCTTTCCCAGTGAATTTTCTCACAGCCAGACACACAATCTCAACCACACTTCCTCAATAACCAGTCTAGAGGTGTTGTTTTGGTTGTTTTTATTTTTTTGAACTTGGATAGGGTTGAGGGAATTGAGTGCAATACTCCAAAAACAGAAACTATGTATAGGTTGATGACAGTGAACTCCTTTATATACAGTTGAAGCAGAAGTCCTTGCATATAGCAGACTGCGGATTTGGCTTGTAGTAAAAACAGTTAAATGTAGAGCTGAAGCTGAAGCAGAAGTTCTTGCATATAGCAAACTGTGGACTTGGCTTGGAGTAGAAGCAGTTAACAGCACACAAGCATCTTACTTTAAAACAATAAGACCATAATCCATTAAATAAGGAATTCGATAAACTAATCTCTTCAGGACACCAGCCGTTGTCCCCTTTAGCAAACATACAGCTGACCTTTTTGCACAAGAGGCGTAGCAGCAGCCCAAAAGTCTCTAAGATCTCTCAGCAGTCTGTACTCACAAGATCCTCAGCAGACAGCCCCTCAGTCATCTCTCAGCAGCTTCAGCATGCAGGCCCTTATACTGGCTACCTGAGGCCTTACAAACAGTAAGCACATGGCAGCACCGTCCCTTGGAGGGCCGCAAGCCCTCCGGGCTGAATTGATCCACTCCAGGAAAAGAACCCAAGCCCAGTGTGCTCAGAGAATATATACAGTCTCCCAGGATGCCTTCAAGGCCCTGCTCTCTGGGATTGGCCAGGGATGTATAAATATTCATGTTGCCACCTGAAAAGCTCCACACCTATGATCCAGGAAGTTTTCACACCTTTTCTGAACAGCAGGTGGAGTAAACAGACTAGCAAAGGCTGAGAACACTGAGCAGACCTAACTAGTCAAAAACAGCTGTACTGAATACAATGACCAGCTAAATTTATCTAACACAGCAATTGCAGCCACACTGAATATAGTGTGACAAGCTAAAAGTACCTATTTAAAGCACAGCTCCACAAAATGCAAACCCAACACATCACATCACCCAAAGAACGCCATCCCCATGAAACACGATGGTGGCAGCATCATGCTGTGGGGATGTTTTTCAGCAGTCCGGACTGGAAAACTGGTCAGGGTTGAGGGAAAGATGGATGGTGCTAAATACAGGGATATTCTTGAGCAAAATCAGTACCACTCTGTGTCTGTTTTGAGGCTAGGAAGGAGGTTCACCCTCCAGCAGGACAATGACCCCAAACACACTGCTAAAGCAACACTTGAGTGGTTTAAGGGGAAACACTTAAATGTGTTGGAATGGCCTAGTCAAAGCCCAGACCTCAATCCAGTAGGAAATCTGTGGTCAGACTTAAAGATTTGTACACAAGCGCAAACCATCCAACTTGAAGGAGCTGGAAAAGTTTTGCAAGGAGGAATGTGCAAAAATCCCAATGTTAAGATGTGGCAAGCTCATAGAGACTTATCCAAAGCGACTTGGAGCTGTGATAGACGCAAAAGGTGGCTCTACAAAGTATTGACTATAGGGGGGGGTAAATAGTTATGTACATTGACTTTTTATGTAATTTTGTCCTATCTGTTTGCTTCACAATAAAAAAAAAATCTTCAAAGTTGTGGGCATGTTCTGTAAATTAAATGATGCAAATCCTCAAACAATCCATGTTAATTCCAGGTTGTGAGGCAACAAAACCTGAAAAATGCCAGTGGGGGTGAATACTTTTGCAAGGCACTGTAAACCTAAAAACCCAAACATTTTGTGAGTTCATGAATCATTAGCTGTGATGGCTTCATTCATTTTTCTTTGTTTATGATTTTTTTCCCTTTATTTTCATCTGGTGATCTGGTAACACACTTGTCTTAGGGTGGCTATACTCACTCCTCCACTGTATCTATGGAGGCGCTATGTAGCCAAACTTAGACAGTGGCATTATCAGCCTATGGACAGGGTACTGTTAGATGGACTTATATATTTAATAGACTTTATATTGATAAGTGATTAACATGTTAAAATATAACTCCAGCTAATACTTTTTAAAAAAAAGTTTCAGAAACAGTTTTTATTTGCATTACGGATAAAGATTTTATATAAATGAGTAAAAGCTGATCATTATAAGCACCCCTGTCCGTGTTTAATTGGCCTGTCTCAACCCTAACTGACACTGTTGTTGGACTGCTAGCTCTAGCAAAGAAAGTTGAAAAATAACAGACTAAGAGCCGGTTCACACTGGGGCGACTTGGGATCCGACTTGAAGTCGCCTCAAGTCGTCCCAAGTCGCGCTGTCGAGAAAAACAATGCAAGTGAATGGGAGCGGTGTTAATACACACGACTCGAGTCGCTCCGACTTCAAAAGAAGTTACTGTACTACTTCAATCCGACTTGTAGGCGATTTGTACTCATTGATTTCAATGGAAGTCGCCTCCAAGTCTGATCCAAGTCTGATCACTGTCTTAACTGAAGCGACTTTCCAGGAAGATATCATACATTTCTCAGGCAAACCTCTCCCTCCCCCTCCCTCCCCTAGAGCTGATTGTTGTTTGATTGGCCACTGGAAAGTCTCCTGTCCTGGAGACGACTTCAAGTCGTGTTGTAAATCGCCCCAGATCGCCCTGTGGTTCATGCTTAAGTCGTGTCGGAGTCGCCTCTGAAAGTCGCGCTGGAAGTCGTGTCGCCCTAGTGTGAACCGACTCTTAGTCGACTTGAACATGAACCACAGGGCGATCTGGGGCGATTTACAACACGACTTGAAGTCGTCTCCAGGACAGGAGACTTTCCAGTGGCCAAAAAAAAAACAATCAGCTCTGGGAGAGGGAGGGGGAGGGAGGGGGCAGGAGAGGTTTGCCTGAGAAATGTATGTTATCTTCCTGGAAAGTCGCTTCAGTTAAGACAGTGATCCGACTTCTGAGGCGACTTACATTGAAATCAATGGGTACAAATCGCCTACAAGTCGGATTGAAGTAGTACAGGAACCTTTTCTGAAGTCGGATCGCCTTGAGTCGTGTGTATTAACACCGCTCCCATTCACTTCTATTGTTTTTCTCTACAGCGCGACTTGGGACGACTTGAGGCGACATGAAGTCGGATCGCAAGTCGCCCCAGTGTGAACCGGCTCTTACTGGCTGAATCAACAGGAGTATAAATATAAATGAAAAATAAATATAAAGGAAAAATAAATAAAAAGAATGCCGCCAAGAACTGGTAAACTGTAATATATGGCATTTTTGTTTTCGAGTTTAGATTTAATAAGAGATAAATATGAATATACAGTAGTTATCTGTTAAATATCTTGTTTTAATAGCATAATGAAAAGTATCCTAGGAATTAGAATGTGCAGAGACTTACATGCACAGTTACAGAGACTTGCAGGCACAGTTGAGCAGATTGGGAATGTGGAAAATAAAACCAGGTCATAGTCATTGTACTCTGGGAGCTGGACAAAAGTTCCCTAGATGATAAAAAGCAGGTGCTGAAAAGTATAACACTATATTTCATCTTTGACCTAATTTTGAAGATCACCATAACTGAGATACATAACTTGCAAATCTATGAAGTTTAAGGCCTTGTACTCACGGCAGGACATGTCCGATGAAAACGGTCTGCAGACCGTTTCCATCGGACATGTCTGGCCGGGGACTGCCCGGGGACTTCTGTTCGATGGCTATACACACCATCGAACAGAAGCCCGCGCGTAAACATTACGCGGGGCGTGTCCGCGGTGTCGCCGCGTCGATGACGCGGTGTCGCCGCGACAATGACGCGGCGACGTGGGCGGGCCGCCTTAAATATGCTTCCACGCATGCGTCGAAGTCATTCGACGCATGCGAGGGATGCGGGCGGCAGGACATGTACGGTAGGTCTGTACAGACGACCGTACATGTCCGGGCGGACAGGTTTCCAGCGGACTGTTTTAAAACAAGTCCGGGAAACAGTTGTCCGCTGGAAACCTGTCCGATCCGTCCCAAAATGGTCCGCTCGGGCCAACACACGGCCAAACATGTCTGCTGAAACTGGTCTGCGGACCAGTTTCAGCAGACATGTTTGGTCGTGAGTACGGGGCCTAACATTAAACAGTACATACAAATCTGTTTTTATTAATATCACATTTTTATTGTGAATAAAAAAATATATAGCAATTATCCTTGTTAGTCCCAGTTAAAGTCGTGAGCACATGGAGCAGAACATGTGGGTGAGATTTCTTAGTTGTGAAAAGAACAAATAACTCATCCTACTCAACTCTAAAATCTCTGAGCAGGCAAGTTACACACTTTTAACTCCTGCATTCTTCATCTTTAAGAATGCTTTGGGGTCTTCTACAGATTCATCAGGTGTGTTTCTATTTTCAGGCATTTTATTCACGAGCACCTTCTTTCTCTGATTTTAGGGGGCTGTCCCCATGAAAATAAAGCCCTGATTTCCTACCATGTTTTTTTTCAAGGTTTGCTGCTTTTCAAGGTTTATCAGTGGCATCCCCATAGTTGCCAACATAGCAACAAAAAAAAATCGGGACGCTTTTTTACATCTAGGTAGAGCCTTGCTATAATTAGGGGGTGGGGCATTCATTTGTAGGCGTAGCATATAGTAGTAGCAAAATTTGTCGCGGTCCGCGCGCCGCAGCAAAAAATGGGTGGTGGCAGGTGACGTGGTAGGTGACACGCTCAGGGCTTTCACTGATTCAGCATTATGGCGAGTTGAATAATTTCATTCTATATTACAATGTAATAATAGAAATAATGCACTTCAATCATCCTGACACCATAACAACCATGGTGCCGGGATGATTGAAGTGTTAACACCAGGTGTTTGGAGTATCTTTATCTGCTGATTTGTTAAACATTCTGGAATACACATATTGCTATTGTGGTTTAGGATCTGGGCCTACTGTCCCTTCCATCCCTCTTTCTCCCTTTCTATCTTTCTCTCTTTTCTTTCTCTCTCTCTTTCTCTCTTTTCTTTCTCTCTCTCTCTTTCTCTCCCTGTCTTTCTTTATTTCTGCCTCCATCCCTCATTCATCTCAGACTCTAACCATGCACCCTTCTGAGCCACGCCCATTTGAACCACGCCCACTATCCCACGATAGTGAGCGTGGTTTAAATGGGGCGTGGCAATCCTACCAACCAATCACCAGCCTGTTAATGTGAAAAGTTAACTTCAGTAGTTCCCTCCCCCAGCCAGCCCTGTGATGCCGATCTCAGATGCTCTGCTTGCTGTACACCTTTGTAAGGTAGGAGAGGTCTACCTACAGTGTGTGTTTGTGTGGTGTGGTGCAGGGGAGAGAGGACATATACATGTGTATGTCCACCCAACCGTATGACTTTCATTACTTCGCTGCTATGGGCTCTAGCCCCGGATCTTTTGTAGACCTAGCAATGCCCCTGGGTAAGAATATAGATTGTTTGCCACCTTTCCCTTGCTTTTGATGGTTACCTGCAGTCCACACCTGGCATCCAGAGAAAAAAAAGCTCAGGTATTATTAACCACGTCTGGACTGCACACAGTATATTTACTGCGGGCGGGGGGCATAGGTAGGCTGGATCATGTAGCTCTATGTCATCCAACCTGTTCCAGGTCAGGGGCGCACAGTGCACCTCTATTGTGACCGCTATGTCCACTGAGCACAGTGGATTACAATTACCGGTAACTGGGTGCTGTGTATCATGTGATCGCTATGATTATTCAATGTAAACAAACTGCCATGAAAAGATTTACATTCGTGAATAGCTTGCTTATGTTTGTGATTGGCCCACAGCAATCACATGGTAGCTGGCTATCTGTACCATGTGATTAGCTGTAGCCAATCACAGATCACAATCATAAGCAAGCTGTTCGTGAATGTAAACCCCCCCCCAAAAAATACGGTTCGGTTTGCAGCAGAACATGCGAACAGGCAAAAAATGCAAATTTTATAGGCTAATATGCAAATTATTGTCATAAAAAGTGTATGGGGACCTAGGTTCTGCCCCAGGGGACATGTATCAATGCAAAAAAGGAGCAGTGATATTAATAATGCTTAAAGTCAAACAATAAAAGTGAAATATTCCTTTAAATTTCATACCTGGGGGGTGTCTATAGTATGCCTGTAAAGTAGCGCATGTTTCCCGTGCTTAGAAAAGTCTCTGTACAAAATGACATTTCTAAAGGAAAAAAAGTCATTTAAAACTGATCGCGGAAACCCTGTGACACGTTAGAGGGGATGGGGTCACCCATCCTCCTAACGGGTGGCCCCGCCCTCGGGTATAAAAGAACTGTCAAACAGCTTGCGCGTCATTCAGCCAGGTGCCTTCCATGCAGGGAGGATCATGCATCGTTCCTCGCTGGAGTGGAGAGTATCGCTGGAGAATGGATCACCGCGGGACATCGAGAATGGATTACAACGCTGGACAGACTAGAATTCATCACTGGAATGTTTTTACTTTTTGTATTTTATTTTTTTTAATAAAGGACTCGTCCCAAGTCGTCTTCTGTCATTTTTAACATTTTCACACTTTTTCTTTGTGAAATGGTAGGGGTACAATGTACCCCGTTACCAATTCACATGGGGGGGCCAGGATCTCGGGGGCCCCTTTGTTAAAGGGGGCTTCTAGATTCTGATAAGCCCCCCCGCCCGCAGACCCCTACAACCACTGGGCAAGGGTTGTGGAGATGAGGCCCTTGTCCCCATCAACATGGGGACATCCTCCTCATGTTGAGGGCATGTGGCTTGGTATGGTTCAGGAAGGGGGGCCGCTCTCTCATCCCCCCCTTATTTCCTGCAGCCTGCCAGGTTGCATGCTAGGATAAGGGTCTGGTATGGATTTTTAGGGGGAACCCCACACCGTTTTTTTTTTTGGGGCGCGGGGTCCCCCTCAAAATCCATACCAGACCTGAAGGGTCTGGTATTGATTTTTGGGGGGAACCCCACGCCATTTAAAAAATAAAATGGTGCAGGGTTCCCCTTAACATCAATACCAGACCTGAAGGGCCTGATATGGGGGGACCCCCACACTTTTTATTTTTGGTTTATGGTTCCCCTTAATATTCATACTAGAACCAAAGGGCCTGGTAATGGACTAAGGGGGCAAACCGTGCTGTTTTTTTTAATAACTTTTATCTGTATTACCGGGACCCGACAATTTATTATAGCTTTTTCCTTTAGAAATGTCATTTTGTGCAGAGACTTTTCTAAGCATGGGAAACATGTGCTACTTTACAGGCATACTATAGATACCCCCAGGTACGAAATTTAAAGGCATATTTCACTTTTATTGTTTCACTTTAAGCATTATTAAAATCACTGCTCCCGAAAAAAACGCCTGTTTTTAAAACTTTTTTTGCATTGATTCATGTCCCCTGGGGCAGGACCCGGGTCCCCAAACACTTTTTATGGCAATAACTTGCATATAAGCCTTTACAATTTGCTATTTTGTTGTGACCCGGCAAATTATTATAGCCGCAATCCGTTTTAAATGACTTTTTGTCCTTTAGAAAAGTAATTTTGTGCAGAGACTTTTCTAAGCACGGGAAACATGCGCTACTTTACAGCCATACTATAGACACCCCCATGTACGAAATTTAAAGGAATATTTCACTTTTATTGTTTCACTTTAAGCATTATTAAAATCACTGCTCCCGGAAAAACTGCAGTTTTTAAAACTTTTTTTTGCATTGATACATGTCCCCTGGGGCAGGACCCAGGTCCCCAAACTTTTTATGACAATAACTTGCATATTAACTTTTAAAATTAGCGCTTTTGACTCCTTCCATAGACTTGTAAAGGATGTTCCGCGGCTTTTCGAATTTGCTGCGAGCACCCAAAATTGTTCGCTGTGAACAGACAGATAGCCCATCCTTAGTTACAACCAAGGTATGCAGAATACCATCTATGAATGCACAACACATGGAACTTTTGAAGCAGATGGGTTACAGCAGCAGAAGACACCACCAAGTACTTCTCCTGTGAGTTAAAAACAGGAAGCCCAGGTTACAATTTGCACAGACTCACCTAAATTAAACAATAGAAGATTGGAAAAATGTTGCCTGGTCTGATGAGTCTCGATTTCAGCTGTGACATTCAGATGGTAGGTCAGAATTTGGCATAAACAACATGAAAGCATGGATCCATCCTGCCTTGTATCAACGGTTCAGGATGGTGGTGGTGGTGTAATGGTGTGGGAAATATTTTCATGGCATACATTGGGCCCCTTAGTACCAACTGAGCAATGTTTAAATGCCACAGCCTGTGCCCATCCCATTATGACTACAGTGTACCAATCTTCTGATGGCTACTTCCAGCAAGATAATGCTCCATGTCACAAAGCTAATTATCTCAAACTGGTTTCTTGAACATAATAATGAGATCACTGTACTTTAATGGCCTCCACAGTCACCAGATCTCAATCCAATAGAGCACCTTGCTCCAAGTGCTGGAATGAGAGATTCATATGATGGATGTGCAGCCGACAAATCTGCAGCAACTGCGTGATGCTATCATGTCAATATAGACCAAAATCTCTGAGGAATGTTTCCAACACCATGTTGAATCTATGCCTCAAGGAATTAAAGGGTCACTAAAGGAAAAAAAATGTTTTAGCTGAAATGACTGTTTACAGGGTATAGAGACATAATAGTTAACTGGTTCCTTTTAAAAATGATTAAAAACAGATAAAAAACAATCATATAATGTACCTACAGTTTCGTTTCGTTTTTGCTGTTGTTTCCTGGTTCTCTGATGTACAGAGCCAGAGAGCCAATAGAGGGCAGTATTGGATTGTAAAACGAAACAGGATTGGTGCTGAGGGGTTTTAGACACACAGTAATCACACCTCCTTGATTAGTGACCACAGAGAGAAAACTCCCAGTACTGTGGTTATCAGGAAAGGAAGCTATTTAGCTAAACAAAAAAAATCCTTTAGTGACCCTTTAAGGCAGCTCTAAAGGCAAAAAGGTACTAGCAAGGTGGACCTAATAAAGTGGCCAGTGAGTGTAAATTATAATCAAACCATAGTTTGTAGACACTATGGGGGTTAATTACTAAAGGCAAATTCACTTTGCACTACAAGTGCAAAGCGCACTTGAAATTGCACTGAAAGTGCACTTTGAAGTGCAGTCGCTGTAGATCTCAGGGGGACATGCAAGGAAAAAAAAAATAAAAAATTTAGCTTGAACATGATTGGATAATAAAATCAGCAGAGCTTCCCCTAATTTCAGATCTGCACTTTGCACTTGTAGTTTGCACTTGTAGTTCAAAGTGGATTTGCCTTTCATAAATAACCCCCTATAGCGTTCACACTTATTTAGATTTTTTTTTACCAAACACATGTAGGAAAATAACATTTGGCCTAAATGTATAAGAAATTTGCTTTTATAACAGAAAGTAGAAAATATGGGGGGTTCAAAATGTTCATTCTTGTATTATTTATATAGCAAAAAATAAAAAACACGCTGTGATAAAATACTACCAAAAGAAATCTTTATTTGTGTGAAAAAAATTATATTAACCACTTAAGCCCCGGACCAATATGCAGCCTAAAGACCCAAGGTGTTTTTACAGTTCGGGACTGCGTCGCTTTAACAGACAATTGCGCGGTCGTGCGACGTGGCTCCCAAACAAAATTGGCGTCCTTTTTTCCCCACAAATAGAGCTTTCTTTTGGTGGTATTTGATCACATCTGCGGTTTTTAGTTTTTGCGCTATAAACAAAAATAGAGCGACAATTTTGAAAAAAAAGCAATATTTTTTACTTTTTGCTGTAATAAATATCCCCCAAAAACATATATAAAAACATTTTTTTTCCTCAGTTTAGGCCGATACGTATTCTTCTACCTATTTTTAGTAAAAAAAATCGCAATAAGCGTTTATCGATTGGTTTGCGCAAAATGTATAGTGTTTACAAAATAGGGGATAGTTTTATTGCATTTTTATTATTTATTTATTTTTTACTACTAATGGCGGCGATCAGCAATTTTTTTCGTGACTGCGACATTATGGCGGACACTTCGGACAATTTTGACACATTTTTGGGACCATTGTCATTTTCACAGCAAAAAATGCATTTAAATTGCATTCTTTATTGTGAAAATGACAGTTGCAGTTTGGGAGTTAACCACAGGTGGCGCTGTAGGAGTTGGGGTGCACCTAGTATGTGTTTACAACTGTTTGGGGGTGTGGCTGTAGGAATGACGTCATCGATCGTGTCTTCCCTATAAAGGGAATGACGCGATCGATGCGCCGCCATAGTGAAGGACGGGGAAGCCGTGTTTACACACGGCTCTCCCCGTTCTTCAGCTCCGGGGAGCGATCGCGACGGAGCGGCTATAAACAAATAGCCGCGCCGTGGTCCCGGATCGCTCCCCGAGCGGACCCGACCTCCGCATGTAGCGGGGGGGGTCCCGATCGGACCCCCCACCCGCTAATAGGCGAGGACGTACGTGTACGCCCATGTGCCTGTACGTGCCATATTGTGGACGTATATGTACATGCGGGGGTCGGGAACTGGTTAATATAATTTGTGTACATTGTTGCATGACAATGCAATTGCCAGTTAAATTAGCACAGTGAGGGGGCGTGGCTTGGCTGTTAACGAGCCCCCTGTGGCTCGCCGCTGATCCTGTACGCTACCTCAGCTCTCCCGGCTACTCCGAGCACCCTTGGCGGCTTCAACTCCGGCTCTGGAACGATGTCCCGGCGAAATCCTGTAGGCCGCACGGCCCCGGACCACGCGAGCCAAGATAGTGGCGCCACGCAGTCGGCGAAAGAGAAGTACAGGGCTGCTGCCCAGAAACTGTTCTCCCCGATCAGCACCCGTGAGCTGCTGGAGGTCCCTGGGGACGCCGAGGACAATCGCAGCGGCTCCCAATCGGATGCCGACGACACCGTGCCCCTGGAGGATCCGTCCGCGCCAGTGCTGCCATGGAACGCAGTGAGTATCTCACCGGGGTCCCACGTGCAGGGAACGGTGGAGGCCTCAGGCTCGGACAGGCCTGAGCCCACGCTAAGGGACATTTTTGCCGCAATTATGGCCTGTAATACCTTGGTGACTCATCTGGCTGCAGAGCTTAAAGGGGTCAAGGCTGAAATGTCATTTATGCGTCAGGACATGCAGAAACTGCGGGATCGTACTACTGATGTTGAGGGCCGTGTGAGTGTACTAGAGGATGATTTAGCGAAAATCGATGAACTCAAGAATAGGATGCGCCGCAATAATGTGAGAGCTATTGGGATCCCTGAGAGGATGGAAGGGAAAAACCCGGTTGCGTTCATAGAGCAAAGACTGTCAGAAAAGTTTGGAAAAGAATCCTTCTCCAATATGTTTGCAGTGGAGCGTGCACATTGTGTCCCTTTGAGCCTCTACCCCCTGGAAATCCCCCCCGGGCTTTCCTGTTTAAACTGTTACATTACAGGGACCGGGATGTCATTTTGTCCAAGGTGCGCACTTTGGGGGACGTTTTGGTGATGGACAACTCCAAGATTTCCCTATTCCCAGATTTTTCAGCAGAGGTGCAGAAACAGCGCGCTCAATTTAATGATGTCAAGAAACGGTTGCGCTTCCTTGAACTGCAATATGCCATTGTCTACAAGTCTAAAGAATGGCAGTGTGTGTTGACTAGTTGGAATGTGAGGGGTCTAGGGGATAAAGTGAAGCGTCTGACAGTAGGTCATGTACTTAAATGTCTGAGTTCTTCTGTGGTTTGCTTGCAAGAGACCCATATGCTCCAAGATCAGGAATCCCCATTCTCATCTAGACTATATGGGTATCAGTATCACTCTACCTTTTCATCGTATGCCAGAGGGGTTAGCACGCTTATTGGCGCGAATGTCCCATTTGCTCTCACCTCTTCTCTTATAGATCCTGGAGGTCGTTTTGTTTTTTTGCACTGCATGTTAAACGGTATACAATGCATCATTGCTAACATGTATATATCACCCCCTTTCTCAGTGGAGGTTCTTAAGACCCTGGCCACCTTCTTGTCGCGACACCCGGGTGTCCCGGCTCTTATAGTGGGGGATTTTAATAATTTTCTATGTGCCAGACTTGATAAGTTTTCTGCTGGGGCGTTGGCGGCCGGCCCGAGAGGTGGCCAGATGCCTTTTGCTCGGCTTCTGCAGGAGCTGGGGTTGAGAGATGTTTGGAGGCTCAGCCACCCACAGGAGAAATGTTATTCGTGCCACTCGGCCTCGCATAGGGGCCTCTCCAGAATTGACCTGGGCTTGGGTAACAGTGAGATGCTTCCCCTAGTCTCGTCCGCGAGGTACGAGGCCAGGACTGTTTCTGACCACTCACCTCTATGTATAGAATTACTAACATCTAGCATCACTAAGCGTACCTGCTGGAGGCTTAATCCATTTTGGATGTCACTGTTCCCAATCCCTGATCCTATTCGTACTGAACTTGTGAATTTTATCAAGGTCAATAGAAACTCCACGGGGCTTGGTGTCCTTTGGGACGCTCTCAAGGCCTATCTGAGGGGTCAGTTTATTAGATCTATTAACTCCATTAAAACTGGGACACGGTCCTGGGAACAATTTGTGCTTCGGGAGGCTGAGAGGGCCGAGTCAGCTTATGTAGACTCCCCCTCTGAGAACACCGAACGAGCATGGTTAAACATGTGACTTTGACTAGGGCTGAGAATAAAAGGTTTTTCCTCCAACAGAAATACTTTTAAGATGGGGAGGGTACTGGGCACATGCTGGCTATGATGGTGCGCTCACAGAGGGGCTCGGCCCACATAGAGTCAATTACTAATGTCTCGGGGATACGGGTGTCATCTCATGCGGATGTTCTGTCCACATTCAAGGATTTCTATGCTGATGTGTATTCTTCTAAGGTTTCACCCACGACGGAGGAGATTTCCTCCTTTTTGGATCAGTGTCATCTCCCGCATTTGTTGGCCGCAGATGTGGCGCAATTGAATGCGCCGCTCACGGCCGATGAGATGCTGGAAGCTTTAGCGCTTTCCTCTCCAGGTAAGTCTCCGGGCTCAGATGGCTTTCCGGCGGAGGTCTATGGGCGCTATTCAGATGGTCTGATACCTCTTTTGAAAGAAGTGTTTGTGGATGCGTTTGAGCGAGGCTCCCTGCCTCAATCTATGAATAAAGCCATTATAGTGGTGTTACTGAAGCCGGGTAAGGAAGCCCAGTGCGCGGATTCTTATAGACCTATATCGTTATTGACGACTGACGTTAAATTATTGGCTAGGGTGTTGGCCACAAGACTAGCTAAAGTCATAAATAAGCTCATTCACACAGATTAGTCGGGTTTTATCCCCTCTCGATCTACGGCCATTAACATCAGGCGTCTTTTCCTTAACCTACAGATACCTGCTGATAATGAAGGCCAGAGGGCGATCCTGTCATTAGACGCTGCCAAAGCCTTTGACAGCATCGAATGGCCCTATTTGTGTGAGGTTCTGGGTCGCTTTGGATTGGGCGACAACTTCATTAAGTGGGTACGCCTGCTGTATGCTGCCCCCACGGCTAGGCTACGGGTGAATGGGGACCTTGCGGACCCCTTTCCTTTGTATAGATGCACAAGGCAGGGGTGTTCTTTATCGCCCCTGCTTTTTGCACTGGCCCTAGAGCCGCTGGCAGCGTTAGTGAGGTCCTCCCCTTCGATAGCCAGATTCCAGAGAGGAGAATGTATAGAGAAGATTTCACTCTATGCAGATGATTCTCTATTGTATCTGGGAGATGTGGACACATCTCTCACGGCGGCTATGGAGCTGATTCAGCGCTTTGGCTCCTTGTCGGGTTTTTCGATCAACTGGGGTAAATCCGTTCTTTTACCTGTGGATGGCCCGATCGGATCTTTACCAGTGGTTGCAGGGTCCCTACAGGTGGTGGAATCTTTCAAGTACTTGGGGGTTCAGGTGTCGGTCAACCCACAGAAATATCTAGAGGAGAATCTCCTGCTTCTTTTCAAACGCTTGCAATCAACTTGTAATACCTGGTGCAAACTCCCGTTATCAGTGATAGGACGAATAAATTTAATTAAAATGGTGTGGGGCCCCCAACTTTTATACATTATGCATAACTCCCCTCAGTGGATACCTCGTCGGTGGTTTACCCGGATAGATTTCTTATTTCGATCACTAATTTGGAAAAAGAAAGTTGCCCGCATCCGTTTATCTACATTGCAGTATGGCAAAGACCAAGGGGGAGCAGCTGTACCTAATCCTAAATTTTATTGTTTTGCCTCCCAATTACAGCACCTGTGTGGTATGGGATTCTAACAGGGATTCTATTGACACGCTGTTGCGGGTGGGGTCCGGGAATGCGTCGGTTTTGGCGTGTCTGGAGGCCGGGTTTCCGCACCTGCCACGGGCGGCGCCCACAGTGGTCCTCCTTGGAAAGCTATGGTCCATGGTCAGGTCGACTCTGGGTGTCTCGGGATTTCTTGTGGACACCCCTTTGTGGAATAACCTAAATTTGATGGAGGTTTTCAGACTTGAAGGCTTCCTATCTTGGAAATTGTCAGGGATTCAAAATATTGCCCAGATTTACCATAATAACGTACTTAAGTCGTTTCAGGACCTACAAAATGAGTTTGATTTACCTAGACATCAATTCTACAGATACTTGCAACTCAGGCATGCCTTACAGGCCCAGGGTCGGATGTCTGTTCTTTAATTATATAGTCATAGGCTGATAACAGATATATTCTTTGGTAGAGACAAAAAGGGCATGATATCCCATGTTTACTCCTCCTATTTGTCGTCCATACAAAACTCAGCGACTTTACCATGTAGGAGAGGCTGGGCGGAGGACCTGGGGGACATTGACAGTGAGACATGGGAATCCTGTTTACAAGCGGGGCCTTTGACCTCAGTTTCACAATCGCATAGATTGTCTCACCTGTTTCTGTTGCACAGGGTCTACCGCACACCCATTCAACTGTTCCGATGGGGTAGGAGGGATTCCTCTCTGTGTCCCAAACAATGCGGAGAGGAGGGATCACTTATTCACCTAATGTGGCGCTGTCCCAAGCTGCATCGGTTCTGGAGGAGTGTCACAGAGGTTGTTTCCTCTGTGTTCCAGGTTAGGGTCCCATTGGACCCCCTGGTATGCATACTAGGTGCTGTGGACGAATAGGTCTACCCTCCACCAGTTAATATCGCAGTGATCAGGCTTTTATACCTAGCAAGGAAACAGATAGCTAGATTTTGGTTGTCCCAGCACGTTCCGACTAAAAAGCAATGGATCGACCAGGTGAACCTCATTATTGTGAGGGAGCACTATACATATCAGCATAAAATCGCGTCCAAAAAATTTAACTCCATCTGGCAGCCCTGGCTGGAGACGCCTGGATTGGCACCTCCGAGACTGGTTATGACTCGGTTGTTGCAGATGTAGGTGACATTCTCCCCCCGGGAGTAGAACCTGATTGTGTATAGATATATTCGTATTAGTGGGTATTATACTATGGATACGAGAGCATGCATCAATGGCAGGAAGTTGTTCTGAATATTTGGGCAGACTGTGGAATGCGGGATTTCAGGTATGGCCCGTTGGCCAAGTGTATGATTATGTGGGGGGGTGAGGCGGTTCTCGCCTACCCGACACTGTGTTAATTTTGTTATTGACAATAATGTTTTTTGTACTTTTCTTGTGCCTCTGTTCTAGCATGTGTATGGTACTAGTATCCATGTGATGATGTTCTGTATATTTTCATGTATCTGACTTTCCTTTTTTATTTTTTGGCACAATAAACTATTTTTACTGATTTAAAAAAAATTAGCACAGTGCTGAATAGCAAAGAATTACCTTACACCTTTTACCTGTCCCACCCCAAAAAAGCAGGTGTGGTCAGTAGTAGTGTTGAGCAGAATATGCCATATTCGATTTCGCGATATATCTCGAATATATATTCGAATATTCGAGATATATTCGCTAAATTCGAATATTCGTGATATTTTATCGAAATTAAATGATTGCGATTTTTCGCTATTGCGAATGCGAAAATAATTGCGATTTTTTGATAACTGCGGTAGGAGCACTCTGATTGGCTCAGAATATTCGTGATATTTTATCGAAATATCGCAACATGCGAATGCGATATTTATTGCGCAATTTCGAGAAATGCTGGAGGAGCGCTCTGATTGGCTCAGAATATTCGTGATATTTTATCGAAATATCGCAACATGCGAATGCGATATTTACTGCGCAATTTCGACAAATGCTGTAGGAGCACTCTGATTGGCTCAGAATATTCGTGATATTTTACAATACAAAATAATTGCGAATATTCGGCAAATGCTGTAGGAGCACTCTGATTGGCTCAGAATATTCGTGATATTTTATCGAAATTTCGCAAAATGCGAATGCGATATTTATTGCGGAATTTCGACAAATGCTGTAGGAGCACTCTGATTGGCTCAGAATATTAGTGATATTTTATCGAAATTTCGCAATATTGCGATTGCGAAATTGATTGCGGAATTTCGCCAACTGTTTTTGGAGCGCTCTGATTGGCTCATTCTGAAATCGAATATTCGAGATATTTTATCGAAATTTCACAAATTGCGAATGAGAAATTGATTGCAGAATTTCAAGAACTGCTGTAGGAGCACTCTGAAATCGAATATTTGTGTTATTTTAGCGAAAAAACAATATTGCGATTGCGAAATTCTCGATCGCGCATGCGCATTCGCGCGAACAACACGCGACCACTTCCTGGAGATCCTTGCCAGTTTACTTTCGCATAGCAATTTTGTGCTGCCCACCTTTGAAGTGAAAATGGTCGGGAGCAATTTTACACTCAGTGAGGAAAAGATGCTGATTAGTGTAAGTATTTTCACCACTGTTATTTCATTATCTTTAACTGCATTTTAACTAGTTTAAAAGTTAGTATATAAGATCAGATATTAGTATTTCCCAAACAATTTGTCTCCTGCTGTTACACAACTACAACTCCCAGCATGCCTGGACAGCTGCAGACACCCTGGTTGGTAAATGTGTATTTAGGCACTTTTCTTGCTATTTAGCATAATGAATTTAACATGTTGTGGACATAGGACGTATGTGAACGTCCTGACTTCAGGGTCCTTAACCTTTACCACCGGGCTAATTTTTCAGATTCGGTGTTTACAAGACTAAAACAGTTCTTTTTGCTAGAAAATTACTTAAAACCCCCAAACATTATATATTTTTTTTTCTAACACCCTAGAGAATAAAATGGTAGTCATTGCAATACTTTTTGTCACACCGTATTTGCGCAGCGGTCTTACAAGCGCACTTTTTTTGGAAAAAAATCACTTTTTTGAATTAGAAAATAAGACAACAATATATTTTGCCCAATTTTTTTATATATTGTGAAAGATAATGTTACGCCGAGTAAAATGATAGCCAACATGTCACGCTTAATAATGCGAGAATGCTCCCAATTGTTGAATACCATAGATTTCGTCATATATCCATAAGGCTTTAAACAAAAGTATTATAATATACTTTGTTCTTCATCTTGCAGAAGTTTCTGGAAACAGGTTATGATAAGCTGCGGAGACAAGCCGAAAAAAAGGCCGTGGTCTGCTCCATAATTGCGGAATTACGCGACCAACACGGCGGCCCACCTGATCGCATGACGATCCTCAAAAAATGGTCAGACCTGAAGAGGCGCCATATGGACCGGGTCATGCGTATCCGTGAGAAATATCATCCAGGTAAGTTATTGGTCACAGTTATGTTTTTTTTTCTAAAGTGTATTTTGTGCGTGTACTCGAGAGAGGAGCCGGACTGCAGGAGTTGGGAGTAGGCAGGCCTCCCCCAGAGGCAATCTGCCAATTTTCTCCATGCCCCGGGTGGCAATGGCAGGTGTGAGGGGGTCCTCCTAACACAGCCCGTCCTACCTGCTCCGCTTTGAAGCCCAACGGGGCAGAGGGACTCCCTATAAGGGAGTGAGAGGATTTGCCCGCTCAACCAGCCCCGTTAGTCCTTCGCCTCTCTTTTTAGAGACCGCGTGGTCAGAGTGCGTGCATGTTAACCCAATTTCGAGTGCGTGTGTAAGTGTGGTGGTTTTTGTAGGAGGGGGGTGGGCGTACTAAGCGCAGGCTTACCTCGCATAGCACACCCACCGGGGGCCGGGCTGAGACCACCAAACTCAATTCACATGTAGCCGAGAGCGGGATCCCAACCCCTAGCTGCAGAGGTGAATGGCTTGTCAGCGCAGTGGCAATCGCGTTGAGCCACCGCAGCTCCTTTGGTGACAGTTATGTAAGGTCATATGTAATTAATGTTAAGGCAGATGTTGTTAACCCAGACGCCATGTTGTGGTAACATATATCACCATTCACCACCAGCCAAGGTATTCATAGTACTGTTGAAAAAAGACATGGGACAGCAGACAGGAACACAGAAGTTATGTGGGAACATACATTTCCCATTGCTTTGCATGGGACTTTAAACAAAAACCACGACCATCACAAATGGGGGTAGTTAAGGGATAAATTAACGATCCTATACTTTAAGTGGACGTATAAGTAACATGTGACCAAGTGTTATCGAAATATCTACAGCTGTTATGAAGTAACATGTATTTCCCATAGAGTTGAATGGGACTTTAAAGAAAAACCCCGTCCATGGCAAATGGGGGTGGGTAAGGCTTAAATCACCTATCCTATGTTTGTGGCTGACATATAAGTAACCTGTGTGCCAAGTTTCATGTAAATATCTTTAGCCGTTTGGACGTGATGCTGGTACAGACATACATACATACATACATACATACACAGACACGTTGAGTTTTATATCTATAGATTCACACTCAATTCCTGTGTTAGGCGTGGGGTTTTCATACTAATCCCGTGTGCTCCATCAGGCCCTTTTTTTAACATGAGATCGTCTGAACAAAACAAAGGAGACAAAAACAGCTCATTTTACCATGGTGGCAGCCTAGCTCACGCTCAGTCCCCTGTAGTGCCCACAAGACCCTTTAATATAACATTGTCCCATTGGTTAACTGTCTATATAAATTAATTTGTATTCATATACAATACAGCAGAGTACACAGAATTTGCATACGTCATTAGAAAACATTTTTATAATATATGAACATTGTGTTATTATAGGAGCTCCTCTACCAACTGTGCGCCCCAAGCGCAAAAGTCGACAGGCCGCTGAGGAGGAGGATGAAGAGGAGGATGCGGCAGAGGAGGATGAGCAGCCAGGACCATCCGACTCGCCACCCACAGCTCCTGTTGAGGAGCTTCCCTCCCCCCAACAAACTACTGGTGATGACGACATCACGGCTGCTGGAGAGGTCGAGGTGCAGGATGACCCCGTTGTCATGAGCCTCGGTCACGAAGGTAAATATGTGCACAAAGATTAATAACATTTCAACAATAAAATGTAGATATAAAAATGGACAACATATAAAGCGCACCTGTCAGATTGTAGAACCATAATATGGTATTGATGCTAGAAGTATACAGGTAGTGCATAATTATTAGGCAAGTTGTATTTTTGAGGATTCATTTTATTATTGAACAACAACCATGTTCTCAATGAACCCCAAAAACTCATTAATATCAAAGCTGAATATTTTTGGAAGTAGTTTTTAGTTTGTTTTTAGTGTTAGCTATTTTAGGGGGATATCTGTGTGTGCAGGTGACTACTATTACTGTGCAGAATTATTAGGCAACTTAACCAAAAAAAAAATATATACCCATTTCAATTATTTATTTTTAACAGTGAAACCAATATAACATCTCAACATTCACAAATATACATTTCTGACATTCAAAAACAAAACAAAAACAAATCAGTGACCAATATAGCCACCTTTCTTTGCAAGGACACTCAAAAGCCTGACATCCATGGATTCTGTCAGTGTTTTGATCTGTTCACCATCAACATTGCGTGCAGCAGCAACCGCAGCCTCCCAGACACTGTTCAGAGAGGTGTACTGTTTTCCCTCCTTGTAAATCTCACATTTGATGATGGACCACAGGTTCTCAATGGGTTTCAGATCAGGTGAACAAGGAGGCCATGTCATTAGTTTTTCTTCTTTTATACCCTTTCTTGCCAGCCACGCTGTGGAGTACTTGGACGCGTGTGATGGAGCATTGTCCTGCATGAAAATCATGTTTTTTTTGAAGGATGCAGACTTCTTCCTGTACCACTGCTTGAAGAAGGTGTCTTCCAGAAACTGGCAGTAGGACTGGGAGTTGAGCTTGACTCCATCCTCAACCCGAAAAGGCCCCACAAGCTCATCTTTGATGATACCAGCCCAAACCAGTACTCCACCTCCACCTTGCTGGCGTCTGAGTCGGACTGGAGCTCTCTGCCCTTTACCAATCCAGCCACGGGCCCATCCATCTGGTCGATCAAGACTCACTCTCATTTCAGCAGTCCATAAAACCTTAGAAAAATCAATCTTGAGATATTTCTAGGCCCAGTCTTGACGTTTCAGCTTGCGTGTCTTTTTTCAGTGGTCGTCGTTTTTCAGCCTTTCTTACCTTGGCCATGTCTCTGAGTATTGCACACCTTGTGCTTTTGGGCACTCCAGTGATGTTGCAGCTCTGAAATATAGCCAAACTGGTGGCAAGTGGCATCTTGGCAGCTGCACGCTTGACTTTTCTCAGTTCATGGGCAGTTATTTTGCGCCTTGGTTTTTCCACACGCTTCTTGCGACCCTGTTGACTATTTTGAATGAAACGCTTGATTGTTCGATGATCATGCTTCAGAAGCTTTGCAATTTTAAGAGTGCTGCATCCCTCTGCAAGATATCTCACTATTTTTGACTTTTCAGAGCCTGTCAAGTCCTTCTCTTGACACATTTTGCAAAAGGAAAGGAAGTTGACTAATAATTATGCACACCTGATATAGAGTGTTGATGTCATTAGACCACACACCTTCTCATTACAGAGATGTACATTACCTAATATGCCTAATTGGTAGTAGGCTTTCGAGCCTATACAGCTTGTGAGACAACATGCATAAAGAGGATGATGTGGTCAAAATACTCATTTGCCTAATAATTCTGCACTCCCTGAATGTGCTAGACACATAACAAGTGTATAGACATGATAATGATTGTTTAATAAGCAACAGAAATATTTTATTTATTTGGTAACGGTCTTTGAAATCCAAATGTTTTTTTCTTATATCCTAACAGTTGCAAAAGATATGCTGCTGAAGCAGGCTTTGATCCAGAGAACGAATGCCAAGATCCTCTCCAACCAGAAGAAAATTCGTTATCTGGACCAGCAGAACCAGCAGCTGGAGCAGCAGCAATTAAAAAATTATGCAGAGATAGCAGAGCTTCAGCAGCGCATGCTTAATTACGTTTAATTTTTTTTTTTTTAAATAAAAAATGTTATTTTTTTGAAATGTTTCCTTTCTTTTTGAGATAGATTTTTAGGTTTTTCAACACATCTAACTTAACATCTACCACATCAACATCAACATCAACACATCTAACTTCATAATAAGCAAAAAAAATTGTATACTATTATTTTATGTAACACAAACCTAGGACAAACTAAAGTTCGCGGACACAGACACGACGAACACAAACTAAACTGTTGAAAAATGAACATAACAAAAGCAACAATATATATATATATATATAGAGAGAGAGAGAGAGCAAGAAAGAGAGAGAGTGCAGATTTGCTCTTGCAGACAGGCTAATGGTTGCAGTATAAAGGCCGCAAACCAGGGTTTAACATAAAGTTCATTGTTTTAGTTACACTTGCTGTTACGATCCGGTCTGGTAGCTTGTAGCCGAGGCTGTTGGTGGATCCGCTGTGCCAGAGAGGTCATGAGGCATTACTCATCATAGAGGCTGCAGCAGTAGTATTAAAATATAATGTAATTATCACACAGGCAGCATTTACAAGCAGTAGTGGTAATAGTACTAGATAGCATCTAAACACTTGGGCAAGACTTTACAGCATCAGTAGTGGCCATAGTAGTCTATAGTGTCAAATAACTTGTGACATAGGTGTCGTGAGCAGCAGCAGTAGTAGTATTAACAGTAGTAGTTGATACAGAGTCATATCACATGGGCAGGAGGTGCCATGATGAACAGCAGTAGGAATAGGAGTATATAGAGTGTGAAATAACTGCTGACATAGGTGTATTGACTGGGCGGCAGCAGCAGCAGCAGCAGAAGCAGCAGTAGTAGTATTAACAGTAGTAGTTGATACAGAGTCATATCACATGGGCAGGAGGTGCCATGATGTACAGCAGTCTTAATAAGAGTATATAGGGTGTGAAATAACTGCTGACATAGGTGTCTTGACTGGGCAGCAGCAGCAGCAGAAGCAGCAGTAGTAGTATTAACAGTAGTACTTGAGGTGGGCGTGGCCAGCACGGCATGTGAACAGACGCTGGTTCACAGAGCTCCGCACTGATCCTGCAATTATCCGGTTTCCGGCACCTCAAACACCCGGATTTTTTCACCCTGGACGGTAGGGGAACCTCCCCCCAGCACCCTGCATTGCTCGGCTCACTCCCGGAGGGCATGATGACCCGAGGACAGAGGCAAGACGGTCCGAGGCTGGAAATCCAAGATGGCGCCGCCACGCCATCAGCCCAGAGAGCGCGCGGAGGGGACAGGGGGAAAGAAACTGTGAGTAAAGCCCCAAAAAAGAACAAGGAGGGCTCCGGTGACCCCCCCCCCCCAAAGATATGAGGTACTATGCCCAGAAATTAACAGGGAAACCCCCGGAAACGAGCGCGCAGCCCATGGATGATTGTGCCCCACACAGTGACACTGAGATGGAGGAGGGAGAGAATGTACAGGGAGCAGGGGCCATATTGGATCATACTGAGAGCAACGCAGGGCTGCAGTGGGATACTGAGGAGCCTGAAGTGGAGGGGGGAGACCAGCCCACTCTTGCTGCTATACTAAAGGCAGTGAATAAATGTACAGCCTCTGTAAATGGACTGCGGCTCAGATTTGGAAGTTTGGAGGAGGAGGTAGGCCTGATCAGACATGACATACAGAAAATGAGGGAGAGGACCACGGCTGTGGAGGGAAGGATCAGTGACCTGGAAGACAGAATGCCCCCATTGATTAGGGAAACCCAGAACACCTCGAGACTGGCCAGAGCGGTTGATATGCGCGCAGAGGATTTTGAGAACCGTCTCAGACGCAATAATGTTCGCATAGTCGGACTACCAGAAAAGGTGGAGGGTCGTGACCCCACACAGTTTGTGGAGCAATGGATGGCCGAGGTGTTCGGCAAGGACTCTTTTACTCACTTGTATGCGGTTGAGAGAGCCCACAGGGTGCCAACTAGGCCTCTCCCGCCGGGCAACCCCCCCCGCCCGATCCTGGCCCGCCTGCTGAATTACAGGGACAGAGAAATTATACTGCGGCTGGCTAGGGAAAAGAAGAATGTCCAGTTTAACGGTACCCGGATCTCATTCTATCCGGACTTCTCTGCGGCGGTACAGAAAAGCCGTGCCCGGTTCACAGAAATAAAGAAACGCCTGCAGAAGGTGCAGGCCCCTTATGCCATGTTATACCCTGCGAGACTCAGAGTCATTTTGAATGGTCAGGCTCACTTTTTTGAACACCCTGCTGACGCCTCGGACTGGCTGGATGCTAACGAAGGGGCACTACGACAGGTTAGGAGGCCCCATGCGGAAGAGGACTGATACTTGCTCACATTAGCACACGATTTACCAAAGTTGTCCCTTGGATGAGGGTTCTGCCGGAAACACACAATATCCTACTTTCTGTTGCTCTGAAATGCGAGTTCGGAAACACTGTTATTGTTGCACCCAGTACTGAGGAGAGCAGTGGCGGTGGCCACTGGTGCTACTTACCTGGAAGGTTACAGGGACCTGTTGTCCCACGGTTATAGGGGCGGCCCGTTGGCACCCCACAGTTTGAGTTTGCAAAGGCCCTGGGAGCAGGGGGGCACGCACCCTTTCCAGGCGGTTAGCCTGCAGCGAAAGAAATTAGCGAAGTGCCCGGATGCACGGAGGTCTATCTTTGCTCTCTACGTCGCTTCAAATTACTCCAGAGCTTTTTTTGTCTTATTTTTACTTTTCTTTTTTTTTTCTCATGGGAGGTCAAGCCTTTCCCTCTGTACCTGGCATGTCAGCCTGTTTCAATTGCCAGCCCGGAGGGGCGACCCATTTTCTTCTAATAAGGGGGTGGTGGGAGGCGGTAATGTTGGAGTTTTTACCCAGTCCGGTGACATGCAACGACCCCCCTGATGGCGAAGGTAACTGTATTGTCATGGAATGTTAGGGGACTGCAAGACCCGTTGAAAAGAACTATGGTCTCGTCTTTGATGAGAAAACAGCTGCCTGCTATTTGTGCCCTTCAGGAGACTCATCTGACCCCTGACTCTGTGTCCTGCATGGGATACCGGTGGGTGGGGAGGGCGTATCACTCCACTCACACCTCGTATTCTAGGGGGGTGAGTGTGCTGATACATAGCTCATTGGACTATGAGGAATTACAGGCTGAGGTTGATGCTGATGGTCGTTATGTCTTTATTATGTGCAAGTTGTTTGATTTCAAATGTGTTCTTGCTTTTGTGTATGTACCCCCCCCTTATAACAACCAGGTACTGAGGGCTCTGGTTCAGTTCCAGGTGGGATTCCCGGAGGTGCCATTGTATGCCTTCGGGGATTTCAACTGTTACATGGACCCTCTGGTGGATAAACATCCACCGGGCGGGGACGGGAGGGGGACCCGCCGGACGGCTCTTAGGAAATTAGCGGAGGAGGTGGGGTGGGGAGACCCCTGGAGAGCTAGACACCCAGGGGATAAACAATTTTCATGCTTTTCTAAAACTTACTCATCCCTGTCTAGGATTGATTTATGTCTGTGCTCACACAATGCAGAGAAATATATTTCTGAAATGAGGTATGGTTTGAGAAGTGTATCCGATCACTCCCCGTTGATAGTGTCCCTGGAGGTGCGTCCCCCTTCGACGGTGGCCAAGGCCCCGTGGAAGTTGAATGCCTTCTGGTTGAGCCTTTTCCCATCACACGAGCACATTGAGGCCCGCATTGAGGAATACTGGCGCTTACATGCAGACGCTAATGATGTGGCGGTCACTTGGGAGGCCTTCAAGGCTGTCCTGAGGGGCTTGTTTATCACTGAGATCCAGGCCGTTAAGGGGCGGACAAATGCACTTAGGGAAGGGGTAGAACGAATGGCGGAAAACCTTGAGGCCAAATTTATTACAGACCCTTCGGACTCAAACAGGGAGGCGTGGTTGTCGGCGCAGGATGCCCTGTACCGGGTCACGACCTCGGGAGCAGAGAGGAAACGCTTTTTCCAAAAGGCGGCTTACTATGAGGAGGGTGAACACACAGGCCGTATGCTAGCCACCATTGCCCATGCCCAGCAGATGTCTCCCTCCATAGGAGCGCTACGCGCCTCTGGTGGGGGGGTGACGAACTCCCCGGACCAGGTCCTGGGGGAGCTGGTCGGGTTTTACTCCTCCCTCTATGGGTCCAGGGGCACATACTCCTTGGACTCGTTGGGGGATTATCTGGAACCTGTACTGGTACCACAACTGTCGACCTCTGATAGGGAGATGCTGGAGGCACCTCTGACTCTGGGTGAGCTGCAGATGGCGACTAGCCTTTTCCCTAATTCAAAGGCCCCTGGAGATGATGGCCTCCCTGCGGAGGTATACAAACAATATGGGGAACTGATGCTCCCACACCTCTTGAAGGTATTTAATGCCGCAAGGGAGGTGGGCACTCTCCCCAAGTCGATGACCAGGGCAAACATTGTCTTGATCCTCAAACCCGACAAAGATCCGCTTGACCCGGGATCCTACAGACCGATTTCCCTATTGCAGAACGATGTAAAGATTCTCGCCAAGGTCCTGGCGGTTAGGCTGAATGGTGCCATTTCTAATATTATTCATTCTGACCAGTCGGGGTTTATGCCGCAGAAGTCGACGGCGATAAACTTGAGGAGACTCTTTCTCAATATGCAATCTCAGGCGGACAACATGGGAGACAGAGCCCTACTATCTCTTGACGCACACAAAGCGTTTGATAGTGTTGAATGGGAGTATCTTTGGGCGGTGATGCGAAAATTTGGGTTTGGAGAGGGCTTCATTTCCTGGGTCCGACTCCTATACTCTTCCCCGGTGGCGGCGATAAGGGAGGGTGGTAGGGTGTCGCGCACTTTTGACTTACACAGGGGCACGAGGCAGGGGTGCCCATTGTCGCCTCTCCTCTTTGCCCTGGCCATTGAACCTCTTGCGGTCATGATTCGGGCAGACCCTTTGATTCAGGGATTCCATTTTGGAGACCTGCACGAGAAAATTATGATGTATGCTGATGATACCATGCTGCTTCTAGGGGACACGGCCGGGTCGTTGACGCAGGCCATGACGGTGGTCCGACGGTTCGGCGTTTACTCGGGCCTGACTATTAACTGGACCAAGTCCTCCTTGCTACTGCTTGATCGACGATCCGTCCCGCCCGAGAATTATATACAAGACATCCCGGTCTCTGAATCTTTTCGGTACCTGGGTATCCAAGTCACGGCATGCCCACTAGACTACATTAAACTCAACCTTACCCCGCTGATTAATCGCTGTAGGGACCGGGTCAAGGTGTGGAGCAAACTTAAACTGTCACTGGTTGGGAGGGTGAATCTAATAAAAATGATTCTTATGCCACAACTGCTATACATATTGCATAACTCCCCGATGGTCATCCCTCTGAAAAAATTTAGAATTATTAATTCCCTCTTCCGCTCATTAATCTGGTTAGCAAAGCCTCCCAGGGTCAAATTGGAACAACTGCAATGTCCAAAGGAGGCCGGCGGATTGGCATTGCCCAACCCCTGGCTCTATTATTTAGCCTCCCAGGCGCAGCATATTGCGAGAGTGTCTGCCCCCCAAAGGGACCTCCAGTTGAACCTGAAGGATTCTTCGGTTCGCCTGCTCAGGTTCACGACCGGGGCGGAGGTGGCGGAGGGTTTGGAGGCATTGCAGTATGCGAAATCCAACAGACGGTTTCCCACATACGTCCTCATGCAAAAGGTCTGGAACAAGATTAGGATGATGCAAGGCGTGACAGGGTTCACAAAATACAGCCCCATATGGGACAACCTACACTACCGAGAGATAGCTAAGATACCGTATGGATCTAGATGGAAAGGGCATGGCATATCCGCAATGTCACACATAGTAAGGGCGGGCAGGCTGAGACCTTTTGCAGAACTCAGGGAGGACTTTCAACTCCCTGCGTCCATGCAATTTTATTACCTACAACTTAAACACGCATTCGACGCACAGCAGGAGGATGACATATGGGCGTTGAATGTAGCCCCGGTATTTAATTACTTACTAGACGTGTCCACATATAAGGGTTTTATATCCAACTGCTACGCTATGCTGCTAAACCTTTTCCTACCGGGTGCCCCGCATAAGGCGGTGGCGCAGTGGGAACGGGATGTGGGTGCGTTTGAGGATGAGCAGTGGGAAGAGGCCTTGCAGGCGATCCCCGCCTGCTCCCTGAACGTGGCACATAGACTATCACAACTTTACATCCTTCTACGGGTACACTATACGCCGGCCCGGCTGGCGCGGATGGGACTGGAGGTGGACCCCTGCTGTACTAGATGCTGCAGGGACCATGGTGACCTCATTCACCTTCTGTGGCGATGCCCGAAGCTCCACTTGTACTGGTCGGGGGTGGTGGATTCGATTAATAAGGCCTTTCAGGCCCAAGTCCCTTTGGATCCCAAGGTCTGTCTTCTGGGGATCACGGAGGGTATCCTGGTAGAGGCTATCCCTAGACAGGCTATAGGCAGGGCTCTGTTCCAGGCCCGCCTGATGATACTAAGACACTGGAAGGACACTGAACCCCCAACAGTGCAGGAATGGATTACACAAATGGGAGTCACTCTTAGATTAGAGAAGGTGGTATATCAGAAACGAGGGTCGAGCAGCAAATATGAAAAGTTATGGGCGAAGTGGCTGGATGTTCCTGGGTTGGCCCCAATAGACTTGGTGTATGACAGACTGTTCTAAGGCCACTGCCGGCTGTATAGGGGACATTCTTACGGGCCTCGGAAGGGATAGGGAAGGAATTGGCTCCTGGAATCCTTACAAGGGGTTGGGGATCTGACTGTAATACACTGTTTTGTTGTTATGTGTACTCTCCCATGCAATTTTCAATTTTCTAAAAAGCTCTGGAGAATGTAAACTGTATTCATTTTATACATGCTCAATAAAAAACCTTTGTTTGAGAAAAAAAAACAGTAGTACTTGATACAGAGTCATATCACATGGACAGGAGGTGCCATGATAAACAGCAGTAGGAATAAGAGTATATAGAGTGTGAAACAACTGCTGACATAGGTGTATTGACTGGGCGGCAGAAGCAGCAGTAGTAGTATTAACAGTAGTAGTTGATACAGAGTCATATCACATGGGCAGGAGGTGCCATGATGAACAGCATTATTAATAAGAGTATATAGGGTGTGAAATAACTGCTGACATAATTGTCTTGACTGATCCAGAGGAGTCATGGGAGAAAATCATGTGGTCAGATGAGACTATAATATAACTTTTTGATCATAATTTCACTAACCGTGTTCGGAGGAAGAATAATGATGAGTACCATGCCAAGAACGCCATCCCTAATGTGAAGCATGGGGGTGGTAGCATCATGCTTTGGTGGTGTTATTCTGCACATGGGACAGGGTGACTGCACTGTATTAAGGAGAGGATGACCGTGGCCATGTATTGCAAGATTTTGGGCAACAACCTCCTTCCCTGAGTTAGAGCTTTGAAGATGGGTCGAGGCTGGGTCTTCCAACATGACAATGACCCAAAGCACACAGCCAGGATAACCAAGGATTGGCTCTGTAAGGAGCATATCAAGGTTCTGGCGTGGCCTAGCCAGTCTCCAGACCTAAACCCAATAGAGAATCTTTGGAGGGAGCTCAAACTCCGTGTTTCTCAGCGAGAGCCCAGAAACACGACTGATGTAGAGAAGATCTGTGTGGAGGAGTGGGCCAAAATCCCTCCTCCAGTGTGTGCAAAGCTGGTGTAAAACTACAAGAAAGGTTTGACCGCTGTAATTGCAAAGAAAGCCTACTGTACCAAATATTAACATTGATTTTCTCTGATGTTAAAATAGTTATATTCAGCACTGTAAATACATCAGGTCCGGGGCTTCATCAGGGAATGCATGGCAAGGGACCCTTCAGCGCCCTGAACCGACGACGGGTGCCAGAAAGTCACCGCCGATCCAGGACTCATTCATCTTTATGAATGTGAGTCTGTCCACGGAGTCTGTGGACAGACGGGTCCTCTTGTCCGTGACCACCCCACCTGCCGCGCTGAATGTCCGCTCAGATAGTACGCTGGAGGGGGGGCAAGACAATAACTCCAGCGCATACTGAGCGAGCTCGCGGCAGGTGTCCAATCTGGCAACCCAGTACTCCATGGGGTCGTCGGTGCTCATACTGTCAGAAGCACCGACGGACGCCATGTAGTCTGCCACCATGTGGGCCAGCCGCTGGTGGTGACTGCTGCTGCTGCTGGTGCTGGTACTGGGTCGCTCGGTTTGGAAGAACATCCTCATCTCTTCCATTAGGTCCCCTGCTCGGCTGCAGCTGGGTGCAGCCACCTGCTGGGTGAGATGAGGGGGGACAACTGGAGGCCGGGGAGTTGCCTGCTCCAACCGTCTGACAATGGCTGCCTGCAGTTCCTCCATCCGGTGCTGCCTCCGGCTGGCTGGGATGAACTGCTCCAGTTTCCCCTTGCACCTGGGATCCAAAAGGGTGGCCATCCAGAAATCATCCCTCGTCTTGATGGTCTTAACCCGGGGGTCCCTCCTGAGGCATCTCAGCATGTGGGCAGCCATGGGGAAGAGCACAGCCCGCTGTGACTCCTCAATGCTGGCCAGGTGAATGAGGTGCGACTCTTCATCCCTGAGGCGCTGCTGGTCAAACTCAGACATGCCCAACCCCCGGACTATCAGTGCCCCCAACACCGGCTCTCCCTCCTGACCAGGCCCTGACTCCGGGACGACACCAGCAACCACCTCCTCCTCCTCTTCATCATCATCCTCCTCCTCCTCCTCCTCGTCCTGGCCCTGGTCTCGGTGGAGCATTGCTGACTCCTCCTGCTCCACCAAGGCACTCTCCCCAGCCTCGAGCAGGCGATCTAGTGTCCTCTCCAGCATGAACAGTATTGGCAGCACGCTATTGAGGCCAATTTGCTCACTGCTGACCATCTTGGTCGCCTGCTCGAAGGAGGACAACACTTGGCAGACCTGGTTTATCTGCCCCCACTGCGCACAGGCGATGAAAGGGAGTTGTGGTGAAGCCCTCTCAGTGCCTAGTTCCATCAGGTACTCCCTCACCGCCCTTTGCTGCTCCCACAACCTCTTCAGCATGTGGAGGGTGGAGTTCCACCGCGTCACACTGTCCACAATCAGCCTGTGAAGGGGCAGATTGTACTTCCGCTGCAATTTGGACAGGGACGCGGTAGCGGTTGGGGAGCGCCTGAAGTGGCTGGCAATCCTACGCGCCTTTGCCACAATGTCACTCAACCCTGGATAAGTGCGCAGGAACTTCTGCACCACCAGGTTGAGGACATGTGCCAGACAGGGCACATGGGTCAGACTGCCAGCATGGAGGGCGGCGAGTAGGTTGCTGCCGTTATCGCAGACAACCATACCTGCCTGGAGCCTTCGGGGTGTCAGCCACTTCTGGACCTGAGCCTGAAGTGCTTTCAGCACTTCTTCTCCAGTGTGTCTCCGGTCCCCTAAACTAACAAGCTGGAGCACGGCCTGACAGCGCACGTGCCCCACACTTGAGTAGCTACGGGGGCGCTTGCTGGGAGGCTCAGCAGCTGCGGAGACAGTGGCTTGAGGGAGACCAGCAGTTCTCCCCTGGACACCCCGGGGCGGCACCACAAGATCGGTTGCCGCCGATCCCTCACCGACGCCTCGGAGGGAAACCCAATGGGCCGTGAAGCTGATGTAGCGTCCCTGCCCATGCCTGCTGGTCCAGCCATCCATTGTCAGATGAACCCTGTCGCTGACAGCGTGATCCAGCGACAGGGTTACATTCTGCACAATGTGCTGGTGTAGGGCAGGGACACCAGTCCTGGCAAAGAAATGGCGGCTGGGGACACGCCATTGGGGTTGGGCCTGCTCCAACATCTGCCTGAAGGGGTTGCTGTCAACTATGTTGAAGGGCAGCAGATGTTGGGCAATAACCCTTGCCAGGAGCCCATTGAGGGAACGCACACGTCGGTCTCCAGGGGGGAAGGGAGTGGTGCGGTCAAAGGCGTCTGAAATCGACACCTGGCGCCGGACGGCAGTGCGGGACACAGACGTGGAGGGTGCTGTGGAAGTAGAGGTCTGGCTGCCAGTACCAGTACCTCTACTAGAGGGAGCGGGGGGGCATGACCTGCTGGAAAGAGATGAAGATGTGGCAGGGGCTGCTGTACCCTGCTCACTTGTGGTGGTGGCGCTGCTACCACCACCACGCTTCATCTCGTCATACAACGCCCAGTGGTTTATCCTCAGGTGCTGGTTCAGGGCTGTGGTACCCACCCGAGCCAAACACTTCCCTCTCTTCACCCTCACTTTACAAATCCGGCAGATGGCCACGGTAGGGTTGTCTGCCACCAGGGTAAAGTAATTCCAGACAGGTGACTTCAGCACCGCCCTCCTGTCAGATGGGGTGACGCTTACTTGCACCTGCTGGGACTCGGTGCGCACAGGTGGAGCTGCCTGCTGCTGCTGCTGCTGCTGCTGCTGCTCCTCCTCCTGACACCTCCTGCTGCCATCACCAGTGGAGACCCTGACGATGGTCTCCCTGGTGGTGACCTGGCGCACCGTTTCACCAGGGTGCCTACCTTCCCCGTCGTCACTGACGTAGTGAGCCGACGCGTCAGATGGCAACCATGATGGGTCACCCTCTTCGCGCCCAGAGATGTCAGACCAAGGGCTGAAATGTGTTGGTCTGAGGGAACCACCTGACATGGAGCCTCTAGCCTGGCTCCGCTGTCCCCTCACCCACGCCTGGGTCTGACTAGGTGCTGCTGTGTCCTGCACCAAAACAGCAGCACCAGTTTGAAGGGATGTCTCTGGGATACTGCCAGCAGGTATCCCATCCTCCTCATCCATCCCTTCAAAAAGGTCCTGACCATCAGGACAGAGCTGGAGGTCTGCCTGATGCATGGCCTCCCCCAAGAGATCCCTCTCACTGTCGCTGTCGAACAGTAAGATGCTGGACTCTTGGGGGCTGGGGGGGGGGGGTAGTACAGGCACCGGTGTAATGGTGGTACTACTGTGAGTCGGGACCGACGACTCAGTGGCACTGCTGTGCCCCATGTAGTCCACCACTACTTGAGCCTGAGATGGCAATATCGGGCGGCTGCCCGATGGGAAGAACTCCCGGATCAGGCGTACTCCCCTTGCACCCGATCCTCTACCACTAGTAGGGGCACGAGAGGTACCCCGTGCTGGCAGCGATCCAGCACTGGGAGTAACTCCCCTACCCCTGCTGCCACGGCCACGGATGCCGCTCATTATTGCTGATATGTGTGTGGGGGGGGGAAAACTTTATTGGGGGGGGGAAATGTGAACAAAATGTGTTTTTGTGTATTTTTTACAAGACAGGCACGCAGACAAAGACGTACACAGACAGCTACTAAACTATAAGAAAAGTAGTACACCAGACAAGGACTACAAAATTAAAGAAAAAAAAAAAAGCACTAAACAAACACTAACTTTTTTTTTTTTTTTTTTTTAAACACAAAACACAGACACTAAACACACACTAAGCTAAGCTAGATGAAATAAATGTACACTAACAGTGTGTACACTTACTACACAAAATTTAACTAAACTGAACACAAAACTTAGCTTTTATAAAAGCTCTTTAGGGAAAACTAAACAAAATGTGAACTGAGATGCCTATCAAATATCACTGAACAGCGAACCTGCAAGATCTAACAGTAACACAAGATGAACAAAACTTAGCTTTTAGAAAAGCTCTTTTATAAAGCTCAGCAAAATGTGTTCTGAAATCTCTTGCAAATATCACTGAACAGCGAGGATTGCAGGATCAAACAGTAACACAAATGAAAAAAACAGCACAAAACAGCACAAAACGTAGCTTTGAAAAAAGCTCTTGGGTCTATTGCTTTGAAAAAAGCAGTTGATATACTGGAAAAGATCCACTGGAATCACTAAATAGCAATGCTGGTGATGATCTAAATCAATCAAGAACAAAGACACAGGAAACCAGGAACACAGAAACAGCCTCCACACTCTATAGCCAGCTTCTGAATCTGCAATGAAATGGTGCTGGGAGTGAGCTTATATAATGTCCATGCAGGCAGGTTCCTATTGGTTGCTAACCTGTGACGAGTGTGGAAGGAGAACTCTGATTGGCTCTGATGCAAAAGGGCGGAGCAAATAATCGCGCAATATTCCTATTGCCGAATATTCGCATTGCGAATATTCGGCAATATAAAATGATCGCTTCAGCTACTCGGCCCAATGGCTCTAATCATACCAGCAATGCTTTCAGACGTCTATGGAGATCACTAGGATGTGATCTGTTTTAAAAATGAAACTGTAAAAATCGCTCTGATGCGGAAGATCGGGGCGAGGAAAGTAATCGCGCGATATTGCGTTTGCCGAATAATCGCATTGCGATCTTTCTGGAAAATTCAATGAACGCTTCAGCTACTCGGCCCAGGGTCTCTAATGATACCAGCAATGCTTTTAGACGTCGATGGAGATATCTAGGATGTGATCTGGTTCAAAAAAAAAATTGTAAAAAATCGAATATTCGGAATTGCGAATATTCACCGCGAATTTCGAAATATAGCGCGATTTCTCGAATATGCTATATTCGAGTCGAATATTCGCAATGCGAATATTCGTGAGCAACACTAGTCAGTAGAGTGTTCCTAGATTTCATTTTGAAAATCTGGCCATTATATAGTTGTGCTCATAAGTTTACACCCTGGCAGAATTTATGATTTCTTGTAATTTTTCAGAGAATATGAATGATAACACAAAAACATTTCTTTCACCCGTGGTTAGTGTTTGGCTGAAGCCATTTATTATCAATCAACTGTGTTTACTCTTTTAAAATCAAAATGACAACAGAACCTACCCAAATTACCCTGATCAAAAGTTAATACCGTGTATTGACCCTTTTAACATCAATGACAGCTTGAAGTCTTTTGTGGTATTTGTGGATGAAGCTATTTATCTTTTCAGATGGTAAAGCTGCCCATTCCTCTTGGCAAAAAGCCTCCAGATCCTGTAAATTCATGGGCTGTTTGAGATCTCCCCAGAGTGGCTCAATGATATTGAGGTCAGGAGACTGAGATGGCCACTCTAGAACCTTCACCTTATTCTGCTGTAGCCAATGACAGGTCGACTTGCTTTTTGGATCATTGTCACGTTGGATTGTCCAAGTACATCCCATGCGCAGCTTCCTGGCTGATGAATGCAAATGTTCCTCCAGTATTTTTTGATAACATGCTGCATTCATCTTGCCATCAATTTTGACCAAATTTGTGCCTTTGTAGCTCACACATCCCCAAAACATCAGTGATCCACCTCCGTGTTTCACAGTTTGAATGATGTACCTTTAATCATAGGCCTTGTTAATGCCCTCCAAAAGTAGCATTTATGGTTGTAGACAAATATTTGGTCTCATCACTCCAAATGACCCTGTGCCAGAAGGTTTGAGGCTTGTCGCTCTTCTGTTTGGCATATTGTAAGCGGGATACTTTGTGGCAATTGCGTAGTAATGGCTTTCTTCTGGCGACTCGACCATGCAGCCCATCTTTCTTCAAGTGCCTCCTTATTGTGCATCTTAAAACCGCATGTTATCAGAGATTATTTCACCTGAAGTTATTTGTATGTTTTTCTTTGCATCCCAAACCATTTTCCTGGCAGTTGTGGCTGGAATTTTAGTTCATCTACCTGACCGTGGTTTGGTTTCAACAGAACACCTAATTTTCCACTTCTTGATTAGCTTTTGAACACTGCTGATTTCCATTCTCAATTCCATATCTTTTTATATCCCTTTTCTGTTTTATACAGTTCGCCTACTTTTTCCCGCACATTCTTTGACAATTCTTTTGCTTTCCCCATGACTCAGAATCCAAAAACGTCAGTGCAGCACTGGATGAAAGATGCAAGGGTCTGTCAGGAGTCCAGAAACTCATTGACCTTTTATACAATCATACACACACTAATTACAAGCAAACATATCACAGGTAAGGAGGGTTACCTTTAATAGCCATTCAAACCCCTGTTATCAGGACAAAATCGCCAGGGTATGTAAACTTTTAAACAGAGTCATTTGGGTAATTTATGTTGTGATTATCATTGAAAAGAAAAGTTTTTGTGTTATCATTCATATTCTCTGAAAAATGGCCAAGAAATCATAAATTCTGCCAGGGTATGTAAACTTATGAGCACAACTATATATGTATCCCATATATCAGATCAGAGTTAAGGAAGGGGAGGGCACATAAGTTGTGATTAGTTAGAAGAAAAATGTTTTGGGAGGGTTGAATCAGAGCTCTCTATCCTGGGGCCCCTGCCCCTGGGACGCAACCAGTGTTATTGAAGAGCTGTTACTGTTAGGCCTCAGCATGTGCTTGGCTAAGGGCATGGAGGAGCCTGAATTAAATATAATTTTCTGTAGGATACTACCTTAGGAAGCTGGGATGAAGAAGGACCACTTTCACTGAAGAGTGTCGCAGGGAATTTGGTTAGGGAGCTGTCTCTGGACATTGTGAGCTTCAGGTGTGCTTGTGCTATGAGGGCATGTGCTCTGGAGCTGATATCTGGTCCTGGAAACCTCTGAACAGGTAAGAGAGGCCTAGGTTATTTCCAGCAGCCACTTCGGGAATCATCTCGACAATGCTTTTATTTTATTTTTTTTCCTAGAAAATTGGTACCATCTTTGTTCATCATCCGTAATTAGCATCTCTCTCTCTCTCTCTCTCTCTCTCTCTCTCTCTCTCTCTCTCTCAGCTGCTGCTGTAATGCCCCTTTGCTCATGCCGCTCCTCTACACAACCCAATAGGCATACCGTGGCCTCCGGTTCCAGAACAATCACAAAGGTTGTATTTATAATATCTAATACCTTACCCCAGTATCTGAATAGTTTCGGGCATTTCCACATCATGTGTATAAGGTCTCCGGTATTTTGTCACCTAGGGCATTTGTCATCTGGTTACCTTCCAAACTTATATAACCTGTTTGGGGTATAATATACTCTGTATACTAGAAATATATGGGATACTCTCTGTGACGGGGAGAGTGACACTGATGTACCCAACTCCAATATCCGTTCCCATTGTTCCGTTGTTATAGGGCCTAAATCCTCCTTCCAACTTTGTTTATTTCTTCCAACTCTCTCTTCTCTTATAGACCCATCGTTAATCTGCGTATATAGTTCTGAAATAAGGCCTTTGGAACTTCCCGATTTAATTAACCGTTGAAGGTGAGGAATTTTTTGCCATCTCACCCTATGCACTTTAAATTGGGCTTGAAGGGCATGTCTGATCTGCAAGTAAGTATAGAAAAGAGAGTTTGGAATGACAAATTCTCTACTTAATTCTGAAACAGATTTCAGTGTGTTACCTTCAGATAATTGCACCAATCTGGTTATACCTAACTTTTCCCATTCTTTTAACTTCCCCATTGCTAGCATTTCTTGCAGGTATTCATTTTCCCAAAGTGGGGAATATTCCGTTGGCCCCTTGTAACCCAAAGCTAACTTTCCTGCCTGCCATATTTTTTTAACCATCGTTAATGTTGGATTCTTAGCAGGGAAAGAATCGGCCTCCAGAGTTTCTATTATAGAATTATGTGGTGCCCCCATTAACATAATTTTTCCACTAGCGGTCCCCCCTCCTTCTACGATACACCCCCCCCAAATGCTGTAATTGTGCGGCTATAAAATAGCTGCGTGGGTGTGGGACGGTCAGACCTCCCTTATTTGTTGGCAGTTGTAATGTTTGAAGACTAATCCTCGCCTTTCCTTTCTTCCAGATTAATTCCCTGAAGAGGGTCTCTATTTTTTTAACCTCCTTAGCGGTAATCCCGAGTCTGGCTCGGGGGGAATTTTTTATACCAAAAGCGGTATCTCCGAGCCAGACTCGGGATTGCATTGCAGGATACAGGGGGAAGTTACTTACCTTGTCCCTGGATCCTGCAATGTGTCCCCGCTTTGTGTGCTCCTCTGCTGTGTCTCCTGTGTCTCCTCGCTCGATTCACAGTGCCGAGCTTCGTTCCCTGCGACGTTACGACGCACGGGGACGGAGTTCGGCGCCAAATTCAAAAAGTGAAAAACACAATACACATACAGTATATTGTAATCTTACAGTACTGTATGAAATACACACCCCCTTTGTCTCTAGTGGTTAGTCCAGTGTTCTGCATGCAGTTTTATATAATAAAAACTGTTCTTTCTGCCTGGAAACTGGAGATTGTCCATAGCAATCAAAAAGTGTCCCTTTACATCAAAAGTGCTTTTAGACCAGCTAGGAAACAGTAATAATAAATTAGAATCACTTTGCAGAATTGAGCGATAGCGATTTGTGGGGAAATTCGTCATCAAACAATAAAATTAATGACAGCGACAATTCTGCAACTGAACACATTTCAGTGTTTTTGATTTGATTACATTATTGAATATTCTTTTTATAATTACATTATTATATGTTATAATTATTTATAGTTATTTATTATATTATAATTTATGATTTTGTGTATAAAACTTTATCATACCCGGGATGTCTACTAGACTCTTGTTTGGCCAGATTTAAGTGAGTTATTCCTAAGAATTGCAGGCCTACAATATAAAACACCAAATTTCCATGGAAAATAATTGTACCACTTTTGGTACAAAATTTCAGACATAAATCATACCACCAGGGAGGTTAAACCATGCTTTACCTATCCATATTGGTGAGTTATGGAGCATGTAAATCAATTGTGGCATCCAGATCAACTTAATAAGATTGCTTTGTCCGGCCACTGATAGAGGAAGTCATCCCCAAATATCAGCTTTTAGTTTGAAATTGACTAGAAGTGGCTCTAAGTTATTACTTATGTATTGTTTTTGGTCTTGTGTTACCACTATCCCCAGATAATCCATTTTCAACACTATTTTTAATTTGTGAATTCCTGCACAAGTAGCATTGCCTTCTGGGTCCACTGGCAGAAGTACCGACTTTTCCCAGATTATCACCAGGTCCAAAAGTCGTCTAAATGTCTCTACTGTTTGCACTGCTGTTTTTAAAGATGTTTTAGAGTCACGCAAGAAAAGCAGGATATCGTCTGCATATAATGCAGTTTTTTCCTTTCCTGCCCTTCTCTGAAACCCTTGTATACCCCGTGTGGTTCTAATTGCAATTGCCAATGGCTCTATTGCCAAGGGCAAACAGGAGGGGGGGGCAGAGGGCATCCCTGCCTTGTCCCCCTTTCTTTGCACTTGGGGAATTATAAAGTGTTTTTACCCACCTAATAGATACAGAGCCAAACCCAAATTTCTTCAGAACGTGCCAAAGATAATCCCACTCTAGACTATCAAAAGCCTTAATGGCGTCCAGGGATAAGATGGATCGGTCACCTGTGTTCTCAATTAGCGACGATAGGTTCAGATACAGCCTTCTGATGTTGGTACTAGTGGATCTATTCAGGATAAATCTGGACTGATCCGGATGTATAAGTTTCTGAATGTGCTTATTTATCCTAGCTGCCAGCACCCTGGCCAATATTTTAACATCTGAATATAGCAATGATATCGGTCTAAAGAATGATGTATCTAATTGATCCTTTCCTTCTTTCTGGAGCACTATTATAGTGGCCTCTGACATCGAGTCAGGCAACCTTCCCCCCTCTATCGCCCAATTCAACACCTTTAATAGTTCCGGGAGCAATACCTCACCATATTGTTTATAAATCTCTGCTGGTAAACCATATGGCCCAGGGGACTTCTGATTAGACATCTCACCCCCCGGTGTCCTAACTGCTGGGATACTAGAGGGAGCCGAATTGGTTTTGGCTAAAAGGGCCAATGTGTGGCCTACACTCTCCTCTTCCCAAAAGCACTCTGTCTCTGGAAGAGGCGTTTGTTCTCCACTTTCCTATTAATTACCATTTTATACTCCTGCTGTTTCTCGAGCCATCTCCTTTGTTTAATCAGTGATGGGTCCTCCACATATCGTTTTTCTGCCTCCAGCACCTCCTTCCCAATTTTCTCTTCCCATTCCCTGGAGTTTCTCTTGATCTTAGCCACCTGTTGAATCAATACTCCCCTAAGGAAGGCTTTCAGGGCGTCCCAAATCACTCCCTCTGATGCTGTCCCTGAGCCTGCATCATATTTAGATGAAATGTTCTCCCAGTGTTCCTTTTATCAGACAAACCTTAAGATGACGTGCCTAAGCATAATAACTTCAGTGGACATGTCATTAAATCTCAAGAGCTGGAGCTAAATGGTAAAAAAATAAATAAATAAAAATTCTTTGCTTGAAAAAGTATACTGTTGCAATCTTGTGACATGTCAGTTACCGTATTTTCCGCACCATAAGACGCACTCCCCCCCCCCACCCCCAGAAATTTTGTGGAAAATTTCTCTGAGTCTTATGGTGCGAATACATAACAGGCTCCCCCCCCCCCCGCCGCTGCTGGCTCCGCCCCTGCCGCTGCCGGAAATGTTCCCTGCCACCACTGCCTGAAGAGAGGCAGGAAAGCGTGGGGACAGACATCCATATGCCCCCCGGGAGCCAGGCGATCTCCTGACTGGGCATGACACTGGGCCTGAGACAGAACACAGAGCATTCGGCCACTCGGGCTGCTCTGTCTTCTGTCAAGCAGATGAGATAACATGTGGTCAGTCGGAATTCATGGCAATGGTCACTCTGCGTGTCACTCTGCTTTTATAGCAATGGTCACTATTCATTTATGGCAATGGTCACTCTGCATTTAGGGCAATGGTCACTCTGCATTTATGGCAATGGTCACTGTGCATTTATGGCAATGGTCACTCTGCATGTATGGCACTGGTCAGGCTGCATTTCATGGGCACTGGAAAATATTTTAGTACACCATTTGGTTCAGAATATTTTTTTCTTGTTTTCCTCCTCTAAAACCTAGGTGCGTCTTATGGTCAGGTGCATCTTATGGAGTGAAAAATACGGTACTTATTTATGCAGATTTGTTTACTTTGTAACTCAAGAGGATAGATATATGGAAGCTTCTTTTACTAACCAGAAAATTGCAGAATCAAAGGCTGCCATTCTAATCCTAATATACTACCTAGTAATTCACTGTGCTGGAACAAGTAAAGTGGACAGGAGTACATATTTCAGACTTCACAGCTGAATGTTTGTTCTGATTTTTTTTTACAAAATAAATAAATAAATAAATAAATACAGAAATGTAAACTAAAGGTTAGATGCTTCATACAGCAATGTAACAACTCCAATAAATATAATTGCAAAGCATTTATGCCATGATGCCTCTTCTGAGATTTAGTGACCCAAAGGCAGTATATCCGTACTAATAGCTGACTTTCCATGTATATCGCCCAACCATTATCAGAATGTAAGCATTAACCACAATAAAAGTCTATGGGAACACATTGTGACAACTAATAACATGCAACTATTGGTAGGGACCAAAAGCAGTGAGGTAGTGGGACCATTACACTGTCATTAGAGTTTTCAGACATATGCATCTTAGAAATTACAGATACTTCCTGGAGCTCTCCTTTAACAATGTAATCTTCTAGTACACTCATCTGTCCTGCTGGCACATGACACTGTAGAACACATAGAACTCCAAGTTTTTAATTAAGTAAGACATGGTTTACAAAGCACCCATCTGATCTGAAAATTACAGAGCACAATTTGGGTCCCTGTGTTGTGCAATTTAAGTTAACATAAATAATTTATAAAAATGCACCATTTGCTCATTTGCATCCATTTTGGATATGTTTTTAGTTGTTTAATGCTCTATTAGATTTTATTACACACACTAACCAGACAAAAAAGGTGGTCCTGACACAGAAAACAAAAAAATGCACATCAAAGGAACGCACTTGACTTTTCATTTGTATGCTAAGGCATAAAACATTAAAAGTTTTTTTATAATCTTTACGATGCAATTATATACATCTGGCAAACATTCTTACTCTAGTGTTAAGTCCTTTTTGTCTTTCAGTTTAGACTTCTTAATTTTTTTTACTTGAACTCTTGTAAGGTGTACCGCTGGTTTTTGCAGTGTCATTTTTGCTATACCAATGATCTGCCTCTAGGTAAAAGCAACAGCGTAGAAAGAATGTCTTATTTTTTGGGATGAGACGACCTGCCTGGGGAACAGGGAGAGCTTCACTTCAAATTAAAAACTGCAGATGTGATGTGTGCTATAAAGCTAGAATGTTATTCAACATGTTTTTCAGGAAAGGGATGAAGAAGCACAGCACAACCAGCATGATTGTTTGTTTGTTTTTCAGCATAATTAAAAGGTAAACCTTTAATTTTTTTTATTTTTATTTTATAACAAGTGATTCCTCTATTAAAGTAGAACTATAGAAAAAAATGTTTTTGGATAGATTAAGGAAGAGTTATAAACATTGTCAGTTTTTTTTTCATCCATAAAGGATTCTCTTTATGGGGAGATCTGGGGTCAAAAAGACCCTAAACCTCACCTCTACTTTTAAAAGCAAAAGAAAGATTGAAAAACTTTTATTTTTTTATATTTTGCTTTAAAAATAAAAAAACGGTTTACTTTCACCCTGGACCAGAAGTGACGTCATAACGTCGTACAGATCCTCCAAGGCCATAGAGGTGATCAAAGATGACCTAGCCTTTTATCGCCTCTGTGACCAGTCGCTTGCACTGTCAAATCATTTCTCAGATGAGCTGGCGGAAACGGTAAACACTGGCAAGCCCCGCCCCTTTTCCACAGCTTCTGAAAGCGTTCTAGAGGCTCATGAGCTGCTCAGGACGCTTTCAAGCAAAAGCCAGCCATTGGCTGTAAAAAACATTACTGGGCTTATAGCAGGTGTGTTAAATTTGGTGTTATCGCTCTCACTCTCTCATACTGGTCACTGGAAATTCAGCATGGCACCTCATGGCAAAGAACTGTCTGAGGATCTGAAAAAAATAATTGTTGCTCTACATAAAGATGGCCTAGGCTATAAGAAGATTACCAAGACCCTGAAACTGAGCTGCAGCACAGTGGCCAAGACCATACAGCAGTTTAACAGGACAGGTTCCACTCAGAACAGGCCTCACTATGGTCGACCAAAGAAGTTGAGTGAACATATTTTGCATTTGTTTTCTACAAATAATATTGGCTCATAAGTAATCGGTTTACAGGGTTCCTTAAAGGGCAGGCAATAGAGCTTCTTCTATTTAGACCTGTTCTGCAGCCTAGACACTATTAACTCTACATGGACACTAAAAAACAGTAAGTCTGGAAGCACAAAGGAGATTTTAGTGATGTGGTCACATAACTAAAATTGCTAGGGATTATTTGCTAGTAAACTGCATATAAAAAAATTGTGCCTCGGGCAGTTTAAACCATAATGTACTAGTATGCATCACACTGTCAAAGGCGCTTCCATCTGCACCTGGTCTTCTTTAGGGCCCCGTACACACGAGAGGATCGATCCGCTGAAATTTATCCGCGGACCGGTTTCAGCGGATAGATCCTTTCCGCGGATATTTTTCCGGGCGATGGATTTCCAGCGGATCAAAATTTCTTAGCATGCTAAGAAATCTATCCGCTGGGAACCTGTCCGCTGGACAGATCCGTTGGTTAGTACACAATATCTGCGGAAAAAAACCCTGCGCATGCTCAGACAAAATAAGGGGATGGGAGCGCTCGTTCAGGTAAAACTCTTGTTTGTTTGTGACATGGCACATTTTAAATCTAGTGTGTCGTTTATTGCCTCTTTTTTTTAAAAGCGTTCTCTTGATAGAATAAACCCGTTCTCTTGCTGATGCTATCTATCCAGATGTTGTAACTTTATTTATGTCCTCCACATGTATATATTTATGTTATGTTATTTTTATGTAATCTTGATGTTCTTTTTTTTTTTTATTTATTGTTTGGCAAGTTATGTCAACATTGTTTTTTGGGGCCCTTTTTTTTATTTTTTTGGTGTTTGGCAAGTTATGTCAACATTGTTTTTTGGGGCCCTTTTTTTTTATTTTTTTTTTGTGTTTGGCAAGTTATGTCAACATTGTTTTTTGGGGCCCTTTTTTTTTTTTTTTTTTGGTGTTTGGCAAGTTATGTCAACATTGTTTTTTGGGGCCCTTTTTTTTTTTTTTTTGGTGTTTGGTAAGTTATGTCAACATTGTTTTTGTGCGTGTGTTTTTCCTTTTTTGGTTTTATGGTTTACCAAGTTGGTACACCAAATGTCCCCTCCCCCCCGAGGAGTTTGTGTCCTTTGTAAATGGCACATATTATTTTTTAAAATGTTTCATGCATAATCACCACAGTATTAAAACACAATAGACAAGGTTTTTCAGTAAAGCAAAAAGCCATTTATTTTGGCCATAAACAAAATAAATTTAACTAGAACGGCAGCACTTGCTCAGACAGCAACATACATGCAGACTTGTGTTCCAGACTGCACAGGCAACATAGTCAAGGACAAAATGGCAAACCTTGAGTAGCACATACCAAACATAATCTAAAGAACCCCAACAAATAAATCAGGAGCAGCAGCAAGTGAGCCAATGGAGCCCAGGCTGTGGTAGTCCAAAAAAAAAAAACAGTTTTTGCGTGAATCATCTGGAAGGCCGGGAATCACCTTGTCCTCTTCCTTGTAACCTTCCTTGCAGCCTGCATTGCAGCGGATCTTCCACGGATCCCTCCACGGCCCCTTGCAGGTGGGGATGATGCGGCAGCAGAAGGAGGTTGCAGGTGTTGGGCAGGATAGGCCGGGTCATTCAGCTCAGTCTGACTGGTCAGCTTGCCCCAATGCATCCATAAAAGGACCTGGTTTATGAGGTCCTTGGCCAGCCTCCTATCATCCTCCCCTGCTTGGGACATTTCATGTGCCACGTAGGCGCTGTATGCCTCAGTGGGGTTGAGGGGGGCCCTCATTAAGGCACTAGCCTCCTTTATCATTTCGAGGCTTGCGTCCTCAACTTCCCTCCTGCGCCTCATTAGGCCTGGTTGCCTGACCTGGAGGGGAGGGACTTGGCTCGTGGTGCTGAGCCTGTGCCTGGGGACCTGCTGACTGGTACTGGGCCCGGCCTCCTCCTGGCTGCCACTGACCCCTTCCGCCTGGCTGACATGGACCTCATCATCAGGAGCTGACACCTCCTGGCTGGTCTCTTCTTCCTGTGTCAAAAAAAGGGACATGTTGTAATATTTTGCACAATCAAATCACACACATTTTCATGCTCTAGACTGGTTTGTTTTTTCTTACTTTAAACTTGAACAGACTCTCCTTCTGACCCCTGCACTTGGCATCCCTGACCCCTATTTTTATGCCCACAACTTTTCTTTTCCTTTTTTTTTTTGGATTACAATATCAACTCAATAAACAAACAATAATTAGCAGCCCAGAAATATGTTACATACTACTCTACCTCAGAAGTGGAGAGTCGCAGATCTGGCTCCATGTCAGCCAGCCCCTCACCGTTCTCTTCAGGAGTGTGGGGATCCGTGGAAGGTCCGCTGCGATGACGGCTGGAAGTAAGGCTTGACATTGATTTCCGGCCCTCCATTTGATCACGCAAAAACTCCAGCTCTTTGTAGTACCACAGACTGGGCTCCGTTGACTCGCTTGCTGCTGCTCCTGATCTTTGGTCATGTAGTTGACGATTTATTTTACGGTAAGCGCTCCTCAGGTTCTTCATTTTATCCTTCACTATGTCGCCTGTGCAGCCAGGAATCCAAGTCTGCATGTATGTAGCGATCTCCGCAAGTGCTGCCGTTCGTCGGTTTCGATTATGATATTGGGGGTGTTTAGAATCCCACAGTATGGGCATTTCCCTGAACTTTTGGATGAGCCTGACAATATTCTCCGGTCCCACTATATGGTCCATCTTTTGTATTTTTGTTTGTAATTTTTTTCAAGATTAACACTGTTAAAAACATAAAAAAATACCGTTAAAAAAGACTCAGTATTCACATTGTCAGAATATGTGGCCCAAGATTTTTCAGCTACTATACAAACACAGTGTCTCCTGCAGCTAAAATGCTGGCCAGCTCTGCCCCATTGTTGATCCAAAAACTGAGTTTACATGCAGACCCTTTGGTTACATTTCTCAAAATACGTGGGATCTCTAACCATCCCCAATTATTAATAATTTGACCATTCATCAAGGCACTATTTCATGTGTAGATAGCATGCCCCTCAGCATTGCTGACATATAAATACACTTCCTAATTACCTCTGTCCTACCAACACAGAACAATACTTGCATGATCACAATACACCTGGCAAAAAGTAAAAATAGGTAGAGCATTCTTCACATCTAGATTTAGTGATGTGTCAAATCATTTGTAGAACAAAATAACATTTTGGTCCACAAGAAACATAAGTAGCATTAAAAAGGTGCAAACAACAGACAAAACCCCAATCCCATGGCTCTCAAGTTTCTAGGCCTCTGCTGATCCCATGTTGTAATTTCTTACCTTAGTCTCTCTAGCTCCTCGTTAAGCACGCTGTAATAATCTCTGCGTAACCGACGTAATCACGTAGTTTCCCTTTTATACACTCTGCGTGTGCCTGACACGCCGCCACCGTCACCTTTGCCATGCCCCCTAATCAATGTTAAATGCAAAAATCTGGCGTTAACTATGTAGCTTCTGTAAAATCCTCAAATAATCTCCGCGTAACCTACGTAATCATGTCTTATTCATTCTCTACACTCCGCGTATGCTTGACACGCCGCCCTCGTCACCTTTGCCATGCCCTCTAATCAATGTAAAACTTTATAATATGGCGTTAACTATGTAGCTTCTGTAAAATGAGCGAATAATCTCCGCGTAACCTACGTAATCACGTCTTATTCATTCTCATGCATGAAACGCCGCCCTCGTCCCACCCATGACGGAACATTTCCTCTTTTCCACGCCCCTAATCTCTGTGGGAAGGAAAGATGGCGATGTCAGGTGAGCATGCACAAAGCTCTCAGGCCGCAAGTGAAGGGACTGAGGCAGGAACGTCCCGATCCAGGCCCAAACGGTATAAGGCCACTAATATGGCTTTTGCCGAAATGGTGGAGCTGGTAGGCATAATGCGGAGGAAGGACTATGATGGGCAATATGGGCCATACAAGACCCCTAACCGCAGAAAGGGGAAAATTATGGACAAGGTGGCAAGGAGAATGAAGAGGATGTTTGGTGTCACCAGGTCCAAAGAACAGCTACGGAAGCGTTGGTCTGACTTGAAACTGCGGGAGCCACATCAGAAAAGTAAGTGCTTTATTTTTGGGGGGGGGACAATTTTATTATTTAATGCTTGGTCAGGTACATTTCTACATCTGTCTCCTTGGCCTGGTTGTACTTCTGAACACATGTTGAAATTGAATGTGTTTCCCAAAAAAAATTATCTTTTGCAACGACTGTTAATAGGAAACATTGTTCACATCAGATTGTTTCTCCCAAATACGATGTTGGCCCAGGAACAACACACCTGGAAATGGCTCTATGGCAAAAAACATTGTTTGTAAACATTGTGTACAAATATATTTATTACAAATTAGAATCATAGAATGTGAAATGCAAACAGTGATAACAAGCAGCTGTTTTCCCATCTGGAATCCAGAGCACCTGTGTCTCCCCCAAAATATTACACTAATTTGTAGGGTCTCCGAGAAATTAATTTGAGGGGGGGACATCCATGTGTGTCACTTCGCTAAAAAGGGACAGAATCAGAGCTTGGCCTAGAAGTCATCCAAAAATGTAGGTTTGGGGGGAGAAGACCAAAAAAGGTACTAAATTAAAGCCTCTAACTTCTAAGCAATGTGTGCGATTTCTGCTCTACAATATCTGTGTGCTGATGAGTATACCTTTTGTTTTTGTGTTATTTAGGGGAAAGAAGACGACAGAATTTGGAGGAGGCAGGGAGGGCCAGACACGCAAGAAATCGACCATCTCGCCATGTGGAGGAGGAGGAGGATGTGGAAGGAGAGGAGGATGTGGAAGGAGAGGAGGAAGGAAGAGAGGAGGAAGGAAGAGAGGAGGAAGAAGTCATTTTGGATTTAGTTCTGGAAGTTCTGGAAGATGAAGGGAAATTTGATGTAGACGAATTTGGCGATTTTGAAGAAGGTGGATTGATGGATGAAGAAGAAGCAGTTATGGAAGATGAAGGAGGAGTCGTGGAAGATGAGGGGGAAGTGGTTGAAGAAGGAGGAGTTATTGAAGATGGAGAAGTTGTGGAGGTGGAAATTAGCACACCATCAGGTCAGTGTCACCCCAGCTTTATAGGGCAAAACAGATGTAGATAGGGTTGTCACCTCATCCCTTTAATCCCGAACACATATGGATTACACATGTTTTGTGGCTAATGTAATGCAGATATGGCACCAGGTGAGTTTAATTACCACCTTAATCAGCCACAGAACCTGTGTAATTAATATGTGTTCTGGTTTAAAGGGATGAGGTGGCAACCCTAGATGTAGATAGGCCTGTAAAATTATTTTATTTTTGGTTTGCTTGCTTTTTTAGGGGATGAAGATGGTGTTGCACATTTTTCTCGCGCAAGTGCTGGAATAATTATCCAGCAGGTTATGGAGTGCAGCACTGAGATGGACAATATGCGGCAAAGGATGGTTCTCATGGAACAAAATGTGAAAAATGTCATTTTGGAGTGCTGCACAGAGATGGACAATATGCGGCAAAGGATGATGGTCATAGAACAGAATTATAAAAATATAATTGACATGATGGGCCGTGTCAAAGACTGAACACCCTCCCCCGCCCATCCCCCAACCCGTTTAAATTTTATACTCAGCAATACGCCAAAATTTGAAGATGCACACACAGTGTGGCAACATGTGCTATCTGCCATCACAGAATATCGATTATCTGTGCTTTGTGGGTACAACCCCCTCCTCGATTCTCAAGTAGTTTTCGAGGAAGGGTTTGCTCCCACAAAACACAGACATTGATCACCCATGATGGCAGATAGCACATGTCGCCATTTGTCTGTGTTTCTATGTTGAAGAACTGACATTTGGCGAATTACACTGAATGTGTGCATCTTCAAATTTTGGCGTGTTTCGGTGTGAAATCACACCATGACTGTTGTTGTGAATAGATAAAAGTTACACATTTGTATTTTAAATTTGGTTTACATTTTATCCTTTTTCCCCCAAAAATTTGGTTAAAATCAACAAGCCTAAAAAAAAAAGACAGATCAAAAAAACTAATCAAAAAAATTGGAACAAACATTTTACATTTAAAAAAAACAAAAACAAAAATATTTTGGATAAAAAATAAATATATTTTGTAACAAATATATATAAAAAATTAAAAAAATATTTTAAATCAAAAAAATATTAAAAAGTTATTCTAAAAAAAACATTACAAAAATAAACAAAAAGATTTTGTTAAAAATAAATATTACAAAAAACCCCCAAAAAAAAAAATTTTTTGTCAAGTCTAAATTTTTCTAATAGCTATTTTTTGGGAAAAATGGTACAATTTTACTACATTGTTTGTGAACCAAAAATATATTTTAATACATTGTTTGTGAACGAAAAATTTATGTTACTACCTTGTTTTGCCAAAAAAGCAAAAACAGTACTACATTGTTTTATAAAAAACATACACAAAAAAAAAAGTCTACAAAAAAAAATATTGGCATGTTTAGATCCAAAAATCTACAAATTACAGGATAATGAACAAGCTGAAAATAAAAAAATATTTGGCAAAATCAGAAAAATGAGTGGCTTTATTCTTTCTATGCTCAATACCCAGTTTGTAGATGAGTGAATATTGTGCAATTGTGGTTATTTACTAAAACCTAAACAATACATTTGGCACTAGAACTGCACTATTTTTGGTGAGAACCAGGAAGACAGATAAAAAGAGAAAAAGCAATAATGACAAACAACTGTATAAAGTCCAATGGTCAAATTATTTATTAGTTATGTGAATATTTCTTTCTTTTGGGGGTCGAATTAGAAAGAAATATTATCCCAAAGGCATTCTCGACTACCCTCCGAGCCCTGGCCAACCTGAAATTGAACACCCTCCTCTCTGAGGTGAGGGTCCTCTGGGGAAAAGGCCGCATGAGGTGAGGTCCAAGCCCGAAAGCTTCGTCCGCTAGAAACACAAACGGAAGTCCTTCAACATTGTCTTCATCCGGTGGCAGTGCCAGACCACCCGCTTGGAGACGACTGTAGAAATCTGTCCGCGCGAAAACTCCCCCATCAGACATCCGGGCGTTCTTCCCCACATCCACATATAGAAACTCATACTGTGCCGACACCACCGCCATCAACACGATACTATGAAAACCTTTGTAGTTAAAATAGTAGGACCCCGAGTGGGGTGGCGGCACTATGCGGACGTGTTTCCCATCTATTGCTCCACCGCAGTTTGGAAAATCACACCGCTGGGCAAATTGGGAAGCCACAGTCTGCCATTCCTGTGGTGTGGAGGGAAGCTGTGGGGACAAACAAAATAAAAATTATTAGTACTTTGTCAGATAAACATTGCTAACACAATACAAAAACCAGCATTGTGCAACATCAACAATATGATTCACATTTCCTACAATCATTGAGGAGTATTTCTGTACTAAAATAGAGGCACACTTAATTATCAGACTCCACACCCCTCTGATGATAGAGCAATAAACATTTTTCGGTGGGGAGGGGGGGGGTGGCAGAACTACAATGGATTAGACAAAAAATCTAAAAATTATTTTGTAGGTGTGTTTGGGCCTAGGATAGCATGCTGGACAGGTTTATGGTGGGTAAGGTCAAAATATGCAGGTAGGCCAAACATATGAACATGGAAAGGTTAACAACATGCATGGGGAGAAAAGGGAACATCCAACACACAGCATATTACAATCTCATGGTTATTAGGGAAAAAAAAAATTAGACTTTAGCACACATTTTTGGAAAATACATTGTGATGTTAAAATGAGGAAACTTACCTTAAAGCGGTTCTCCACCCTAAAGTGGAGTCCCGCTCATTGGAAACCCGCCCCCCCTCCGGTGTCACATTTGACACCTTTCAGGGGGAGGGGGGTGCAGATACCTGTCTAAAGACAGGTATTTGCACCCACTTCCGGCCACACGCTACGGGCGAAAGACGGGTTTTTCTGACTTCCCGTCTGTCGCCCGTTGTGTGCTGGGAACACTCGGCTCCCAGCACACAGCGTGTGAGCCAATCGGCAGGCGCAGCGCGACTCGCGCATGCGCCGTAGGGAACCGGCAGTGAAGCCGCAGCGCTTCACTTCCTGGTTCCCTCAGCGTGGATGGCGGGGGGAGCAGCAGAGAGACGAGCGATCGCTCGTGCTCTGCTGCGATCAGCGCTGGACTCCAGGACAGGTAAGTGTCCTAATATTAAAAGTCAGCAGCTGCAGTATTTGTAGCTGCTGGCTTTTAATATTTTTTCCCCATGGCACATCCGCTTTAAGATACTCCTCCTGCAGAACATGTATGATGGCAGAACACGTGTCCGGTATGATGATCCCAAGCGCCTGGGGAGAGATGCCTGTCGAGAACTTGAGGTCCTGCAGGCTCCTCCCAGTCGCCAGGTACCGCAACGTGGCAATAAGCCTCTGCTCGGCCGTGATGGCTTGGCGCATCACAGTGTCCTGCCTCGTGATATAGGGGGACTGAAGATCCAGCAGACGGTGGAAAACGGGGTCCGTCATACGGAGAAAATTCCGAAAGTCATCAGGATTATTCTCCTGGATTTCCCTGAGCAGAGGCATATGAGAGAACTGGTCACGCTCGCGCAAACAATTCTTGGCCCAGGAACTCCTCCTCCCACTGTTCCTGGCCAAACAACTGGTTCGCTGAGCATGTCCATAAGCAATCCCATAACCAGCACCAATTCGTGAGAATCGACGCTGCTGCTCCATCATGGCTTCAAACTGGCCGGCTGGTCAGTCAAGAACACACTCCAACAGAAAGCACTCACAAATCCAGCACAACCTGCAAAGAACGCGCGACAAACAAATACGAGCGGACAGGACGGCACTGCAAACGCAGAAACGAGCTGAAAGCCGGTATCTGATTGCCAACTACGATCCCGCAAGCACACGCACTGAACCCGAGAATGCCACCTGTTAAAACGCGGAGACTGAAAAGCACGAATCGGCTCTAACCAAACCTTCACTAGCACGCGGTAACACGGAACTAGCAAAAGCGGAACAGAGGGCGGCGCTGTTGACTTTGGTCTTCCCCTTTATAGTGACGTCTTACGTGGTTTACGTTTACCACGTTCTGGTCCAAGGGGATAATTCAGCCGATCCGCGGAAAAATATCCGCGGATAAATTTCTGCGGATCGATCCTCTCGTGTGTACTAGGCCTAAGGGTTCGCAGGCTTCAGTAAAATAAATGGCCGAGCCAGTGATGATGTCACTGCCACGCATGCATGAGTCACCGTTTTCAGCACCGCGCTGAAGGAACTGCCCGGGTATGACGTTCCTTCAGAGCACAAGTGCTGGTGATGTCACTGGCTGCATCTAAAGTAAATATCTCCTAAACAATGCACGTTTAGGAGATATTTACTATAGTCTTATTATAGGCTTACCTATAGGTAAACATTATACATTAAGCTTACTCAAGGGATGATGGTGCCCAAAAACATTTTTTGATAAATAGATTTAATCATTCCAACATCTCTTCTTTCATTATACATGGGAGTTTACTCCCACCATAATACACAGTTTGAACAAATGGCTCACTATAGAGTGAGGTACACAAACAGAATGCAGTAGCTTGTAGTAGCGATAAAGCACACACACTCTGGGAGTTATTTACGAAAGGCAAATCCACTTTGCCCTACAATTGCAAACTATCTCAGATACGTTACGCCGCCGTAAATTTGGGCTCAAGTTCCGTATTCAGAAAGAACTTGCGCCCTAAGTTACGGCGGCGTGACCCCACGTATTTGAAGTTTTTTACGAACGGCGCATGCGCCGTTCGTAAAAGAATCGCAGTGCGCATGCTCGAAATTCTGCCGCAAATCGTCAATGCTTTAGACGTGAACGTAACTTACATACAGCCCTATTCGCGAACGACTTACGCAAACGACGTAAAAATTTCAACATTCGACGCGGGAACGACGTCCATACTTAACATTGCGTACGCCTCATAAGAGCCGGAGCAACCTTACGCCGAAAAAGCCTAACGTAAACGACGTAACAAAATAGCGCCGGGCGTACGTACGTTTGAGAATCGGCATATCTACCTAATTAGCATATTCCTTGCGGAAATCGACGGAAGCGCCACCTAGCGGCCAGCGTAAATATGCAGCCTAAGATACGACGGTGTAAGACACTTACGCCAGTCGGATCTTAGGGAAATCTATGCGTAACTGATTCTATGAATCAGGCGCATAGATACGATGCCGCAACTCAGAGATACGCTGTCGTATCTCCTACCTGAATCCGGCCCTACAAGTGCAAAGTGCACTTGGAAGTGCAGTCGCTGTAGATCCGAGGGGGACATGCAAGGAGAATAAAAAACAGCATTTTAGCTTGCACATGATTGGATGATAAAATCAGCAGAGCTTCCCCTCATTTCAGATCTTCCCCTCAGATTTACAGCGACTGCACTTCCAAGTGCAATTTCAAGTGCAGTTTGCACTTGTAGTGCAAAGTGGATTTGCCTTTCGTAAATAACCCAAATGTGTTATCACGTCTCTAGTATATGCTACTACATGTTCACTTCATTGGGGGCCTTTGTTCCATATGTGTAGCAATCAATGTCAAATACTAGAAATTAATGCCTTGTGATTTTAACATAAACAGACAAGAATAATATTTCTATTTTTCTTTACAAGCATTGCGTCCTGGAGTTACTTTTTATAACAAGAAATGTGCTCAATCTTAAGTCTGCAGTGATAATGATAAAAAAAGGAGATCAGCACATTTTTCAACGTATACATTATTGTACTGTTGCATTCATTTCTGTTCTTTGTGTAGTGACTTTGTTGTTCAGTTTTATTATTGGATTACACTGATAAACTAAGAAAATCAATTTACTCACATTATGTTGTAACAAAGCAAACCAAATGAATAAACAAAATCCCGACTGATATTTCTTATTATCGCACTTAGCCTTGAATAAAAAAGTGGAAATTGATTTAAAAATTAATCAGCTTACTTTTTTGTAAAGCGAATGTGTAGCTGATATGATTAATACTATTGTGAAAGCAAAACTGTCATTTAATTATTTTCAAAATTAAATAAGGCTTTTCAGACTGTAAAATGAGACCTATTTATTTAAACACATCCAACAAACTATTCAAAAAAAGATCACAATTTACATACAACTAAGATGAATTAGTATTGCATGACTACAGCTATTTTACATTTGCATATGCAAGACATTTTGATGAATTTATATAACATCTTTTATTGATAAAATACACAGTTCTGCTGGTAAGATATAGAAGCTGATAGGCAGCTTCAGGCTTAAATCTTTTTCAGCTAAACCTGATAATGACATTCCTTTACAGTTTGTGAACTACATTCAAATGTAACCAGTGTTTATGAGACATAATAACGGACCTATGTCTAAAATACTAAAATCAAAATGTTGCCACTTTTTTCCCCATCTTATTTGCTTTTTATGACCTTTACCCTTTTATATAAATATATATTTATGGTTGAGCCCTCCAACAAAAATTGACGTGAAACTACATAAAGACACCACAAGACTCACAACCAACGGAGTACCAAAAGTGGTGGCGGGGTGCGGTCCGCCCCGGGTGCCGCACATTAGGGGGGTGTCAGTCCAGGGGTGTGCAGTGGGAGATGAGATCACAGTAGGGCCGTCATAATGAGCGGGCGTCCCTGCACTTTCCCAGCTTTGAAACCATCAGAAGATGTTCATCGTGTCGGCAGGGAGCCCAGTGGTGCGGAGGAGGGGGGCTGCCTGTCTCCCCAGTCATCCAATCAGGCAGGCTGTACCTCGATCTTCAATGCTTCCCGAGTCCTGAAGAAGCTGGAGTTGGTGGGCAGAGCCGGGAGTGTGGCTGCCTCCTCCACTCCTCCCAAAGGCTCGTTCACTGGCTGATCCTGGAGAATGAGGAGAGTATACAGGAGCCACCTATACAGCCCTAAACTGCCCCTATAGTACCCTATACAGCCCTAACCTGCCCATATAATACCCTATACTGTCCTAGCCTGCCCCTATAGTACCCTATACAGCCCTAACCTGCCCCTATAGTACCCAATACAGCCCTAACCTGCCCATATAATACCCTATACTGCCCTGACCTGCCCCTATAATACCCTATGCTGCCATGACCTACCATCATAATACCCTATACTTCCCTGACCTGCCCCTATAATACCCTATACTGCCCTGACATGCCCCTATAATACCCTATACTGCCCTGACCTGCCACCATAATACCTTATACAGCCCTAGCCTGCCACCATAATACCCTTTACAGCCCTAACCTGCCACTATAATACTCTAACCATCTTAAATGGAGCTGAGTCACAGCAAATCACACACTGATTGCTCAAAAGAAGCACCAGCTCCTTTTTAAGCGACACACTTCGCGCGCTGCGATTTTGTCTGGGGGGTGCCAGAAATAGGATCCGCCCCAGATTCCAAATGCCCTAGGCACGCCCCTGCTCACAACATAATATAGACCTGAGGTGTGCCCTGCTCAGCTGGTCAGTATGCCAAAAAGGGGGGCATACCCAAGATAAGTAATGGTTGACTGTAGAAGAGGGATGTAAAGGAAGTGCCCTGTAAAGGGGATGGTAGAGAGGGTATCACGCACTGAAATCGACAAGGAACACAGATGAGTGGGCTTTTCATAAAAAAAAATTCATTCCATGCTTTTCATTATTGCATAGTCATCTGCAAAAATATTTTTACCAGTTGATACATTTTTATTTACAAAATAAAAGGCAAAAAAAGGGTGGGAAAGCATTGAAATCCTGTAACCCAAAAAGCATAACAACAAAAAATCCAGGAGGAAAGGAGCCCATTGGAAAAGAGGGTTAGCATGCGGATCAACGTGGTGTGACATAGTCAAAAATACGGTATATTTCTCAATATTGTGGAAAAATTGTAGAAACTGAAATATATAAATATGTAATCTTACAAAACGAA